>NC_088380.1:108525000-109150000 GCF_037993035.2 Macaca fascicularis | reverse complement strand
GGAGTTCAGATCTACCGAACTTAAGTTACAAAGTTTGTATTGTTCTAAGGTGCTAGTTATGTTATTTGTTAAAGCAACAATGGAAAAGTAGTATACCCACTACATCTAGTATGAAAGCTAAGACCCATGCCTCTTCACCTTTGGCTCTCGGTAGCTTATACAGGACTCACATTTAGTTTGTGCACAGTCAACACTGGAGGAGAAAGGAAGGTAAAAACAGAGGGCAGGAGAGACGAGAAAAACCATAGGCCTTCATTTTCTGTAAATATTTTTGGAAAAGTGAAAGAGAAATTCTATAAGTAGTCAGGGAATCAACACCAGGTATGGAATTAGTGGGGCAGAGGAGTAGGATGGAAGACCACCACATTGCAGCTCATATTTTGAGAAACTTACTGCATTATACTTCTGAGTGGACAAATAAACACTAGCATGACTTAATAGTTCGTGCCTGTTATCTATCTACCTGACCACCCTTTGCCAAAAAGCCTAAGAAAAGATTATTAGAATGGTTACTCTTTCATTCCAAATCCAAGTAATAGTTTTAGAGCATAATTGATTTGGAGCGTTTATCCTCTGCACTAGTATTGCCACTACAAAATTGACTCTTGCAATAATCTTATCCAAATGATTGAAACATGCATCTGACCACCCATGCATTCCCTTACCTGTCAACAATTATCTTTCTAGGTCAAGTCCCTGTTATTTGTTTTAAACATTTTAACTGGTGAAATATATCACAACTACTAAAGAGTATATAGAAGTACCTGTATTATATAAATATATGTGATAAATATATAGTATATATTATGTATATTCATTTTAAATATAGTATATGTTAAATATAATATAAAATACTATATTGTATTAAACATATATAATATATTTAATATAGTATATAAGTCAAAAAGTGAATTCTTATAAAAACCTCCAGCTTAAGAAATGGAATATTGCTAGAACTTCAAAAGACCCTGTCACTTCTTAGTCATGCACTCCTCCTTTCCTCAGAGGTAAATGACATTCTGAACTTTATTATCATTCCCCTATAGGGTTTCCACATTTGTTTGTATTCCTAAACAAAATATAGTCATTCTATGTTTTTAAAATTCAAAAACATGCAATCAATACAATTTGCAAGGAAGTTTATATATGTGTACACACACAGATAATTAACAACATAATTAATATATATAATTCTCTTGTGAATTTTTTTTTCAGTCAACATGTTTTGGTGGTTCTTAGATGTTGGTGTAGCTGTAGTTACTTATTTTCATTGGTCTGTGTGCATACACTGCAATTTATTTATTCTACTCTTAATGAATATTTGGGTATTTCCAGGTTTCTACTGATACATGTTTTCTGGGGCATATATGAAGAGTTTCTTTAGGAGTGTACCAAGGTACGGAATTGCTGGGCCGTAGCATATGTGCTTGTGCAACTTTACCAGGTAATGCCAAATTGTTTTTGTAAAGAGGTTGCTAATTTCATCCGTATTACTTTTCTAATTGAAAAGGCTCTTAACTCGTCTTTCCGCCTTCAGTTTTTCTCCAAATTAGTCTACCTTGTCCACTACCATTAGTCTAGTCTTCCTAAAATGTTGTTTTCAGAATATGTTTTCCTCACATCCTAAATTCGAGTTTTACTCAAGAACCCACTATAACAACTTACTCCCTACATCAGCGATCCCCGACCTTTTTGGCATCAGGGACTGGTTTTATAGAAGACCATTTTTCCACAGAGCAGGAGGTGAGGGAAGGGGGAATGGTTTGGGGATGATTCAAGCACATTACATTATGCAATTTATTTCTATTATTATTGCATTGTAACATATAATGAAATAATTATACAACTCATCAAAATGTAGAAGTAGTGGGGGCCCTGAGATTGTTTTCCTGCAACTTGACAGTCCCATCTAGGGGTGATGGGCGACAGTGACAGATCATCAGACATTTGATTCTCTTAAGGAGCATGCAACTTAGATCCCTCAAATGCACAGTTCACATTAGGGTTTACACTGCTATGAGAATCTAATGCTGCAGCTAATCTGACAGGAGGTGGAGCTCAGGCGGTAATGTGACTGATGAAGAGGGCGGTAATGCAAGTGACAAGTGACAAGGAGCACTATAAATACAGATGAAGTTTCATTGGTTGCCTGCTGCTTACCTCCTGCTGAGTGGCCTGGCTCTTAACAGACCACAGACCAGTACCACTCTGTAGCCCAGTGGTTGGGGACCCTTTGTCTCCATCAAGAAATCCAAACTCTTAATATTTTTCAAGGGTATTCACATTCACTATTCTCAAAAATTTCGTGCTAATAGACTGATCTTTGTAGGTTTTTATCCTTTAATCCATATTTTTTATTGTCTTCAAGCTTCAAGCTCATAAAATCTCCTTGCCTAGAAACCTTCCCTTTCCTCTCTGCACTTAAATACTACTCATGATTCAAAACCTCATTGATGTCCTCTTTTTCTGTGATACCACCCCTGGCTATTTCCATCTGCTTCCCCTGAAGTCTCCCAGCACCAAGTGTATGTTATTCTTTAAACCCAAATTTGAGAGTTCATGTTATATGAATTCCTGGTGTATGCAAGGAGAAAATATGAGGGACTTAAGAAAAGTAAGGAGTTTGCTTCAGAACAATATAGCCATCAGTTATATGCCTTTCTTCAAGCAGAGACTGGGTGACAATTTGTCATGGGTGCTTGAAGAAGGAATCACAGGTAACCTAGTGGCTTGGACCTGTTAATCACCACTGTTGTCTGTAATGTGTGATTCAGAATCACAAGAGATGTGGCATGGAAAGCCCTCCACATTCTGATCTCAGCCTTCCCTTCCTCCTTTATCGGTCATCAGGCACTGCCAGGACCATTTGTTCTAGTCCAACTGATCTGCTTCCTGTCTTCCAGAGACATTGTTCTGCCTTTTTTTGGGTTTCTGCTTGGGCACCTCCCTCTACATCAGGGACATCAACACCACACCCTGCTGAGTGAAGTGCTCTCCATCCTGCGAGAATCACTTAAGAAGCATTTCCAGACCACTTTACTTTACTATGATGCTCTTCTCTCATAAAATTATTGGTGCCTCTCATATATTGCCTTATATTGTATGTGTAAACCTGAAAATCAGGAACTATCACTTAAACTCAGCCTAGCACAGTGACTACAACAGTGATGTTATTTAAAGACTAGCTCTTGATTGACACATGATTGATACTGCTGAAATAACTCTGATCTGTGTTTCTATTTTGGTTCTGTAGATAGCAGATCCATTTTGCATTCAAAGAAGGTTATCTTCTCTATGCTGAATTTACCCTCTTCAGCAAGATTTATGCTTGAATTCTTAACTGGAATATTGTTTTGTGATGATTATTTTTATTTTATTTTGTTTATTTTTTCTTTACTTTTTCAGCACACCAGTATAAAATACAGAATAAATGATCAGGATTTGGGGTACATACAATCCATGGATGTTGCCAGACTTCTATGTGTTCCCACAGTAGGAATACCTGGCATCTGTGATATTTCAATATGATATAGGTTTCCTATTTCTGACCTAATCTTTAAGCTCTTTGAACATTTTCTATTGTTGCTTTCTTTGTTAGACCTAAGAAATATCTAATTCTAATGCAAGATGGCATGGCCTAGGATTATTGAAAAAATTGTCTCTTCATTTTCAAATCTTAGTATTTTTTGATGCATAAATTTTCTTTTAAGCCTAGCCTCATTTAAATGCTAATATCTGTTTTCATGCGGCCAGTTTCTTGTTCTCCTCTACATACCCTCAGAGCTGATCTGAGTGTGGAGATTCCATTCACTTCAAAGGAAGCTTCATGCTTGGATCTTCTCCACAGGGGTGCTCAGACTAAGACAAGAAATGATCCTATAGCTTTTCTCTCCCTGCATTTGTGAGAAAAATAAAATGAAAATAAAGACATTTCCCAATGGATTTATCATTTTAAGTAATTGAATCAGTACTCTTTACTGACTCATTCATACACTATTGCTAGTTTATAATTGTGAAAAGCCTTTTTTAACACTGGGATATTAAAGGTATGTTGAGATGGTAGAATATGCTAGTGTACCTCTTACTTGCAAACAAAGAGTATAGTGTATTTTTTCCCTCATGTGCATGTATTGGGAATGGTCTCATGCTGTGAGAGATAATTGACTGCATGAGGGATAGACATAATTTATGTGCAAAAAATATTTTAAATGTAGGACAAAATATATTACTTCAACGAGGACATTAAGTGCCCAATAAGATGTTTTTTGAGTGGTTCGTAAGTTGCAATTAATCCTTTCTTCATCTCTGATCTTAGATCTTAATTTTTTTTTCTGTTTTTATTGTGAGCCTTAGAACATGCATGATTTTTACAGCTCATTAGTTTGGAGATACAAAATGATTATCTAAATCTCCACTACTCTTTTTTTCAAAAATAAAAGGCATTTTCCTTTATTTTTAGTATTTGTAATTAAGACTGTTTTCCCAATATTAGTATGCCTTAAGAGGACTTTAGGTGTAACCAAACTTAATTTGAATTGGAAAATGGTAATAAATATAACTATCAACTGAATTTTTATTACAATTTGTAAACCACTTTCGCATACCTTACTTCACTGGAAACTCACAGAAATTCTATGAAATGAAATTAATTTTATTCTTTTCCTTTCATACAAGAGGGAACTCAGGATTAGATAAATTAAACTCATCCAGGCACTTACAGATCTGAAAAGAGCAGAACAAGGATCCCAACCCTGATTTTGTTTCTTTTAACCCCAAATTCTATTTACTATTTATTGTTGCCTATGAATGGCATGTGTGTTATTCAAAAAAGCAGGTTTTGAATCTTGCTTTTTATTCAAATAACTACATTGTATAACTCTCTCTGTGTCTTAGGGGAAGAAGTGGCATGTTTTAGAAAAAATATATATGTACAGTTTAGTAAAGAATAAAATTGAACAGTGTCATCTACTCACATTAAATCTGTAACAAAAATAAAAGTAATCATAATAAGTATATTAGATGTTTGCGTAATAATGCTAAAGGATACTGTTTTAGACACTTTTTTCTCTCAGAATAATCTAGTTTAACAGACTTTTCTAAAGTAATCATAAAGCCCATATTTTTATAATGAATTTATCATCTGATTCATCTTAATGAAAGGGTTACTGCCATTTCCCTTTGGACTTCCATGGACATTTGAGATAAGAAAGAACCTATGGTTTCTATGGTGCCTTATGAATATCTCTGTCTTATATCCATAATATGTTTACTTCTTTATTTGCATCTGCTTTTATATACTAAACCTCAAACTAGAACTATTCTTATTGTTTTCTTTTTTGAAATATTTGTCTTTGTACATTTCTGGAATGGTAAAGAAATTTCAATCAAGTGTCCATGGGACTAAATTATTTTTTCTTTTTTTTTTTTTTTTTTTTAGAGGTGGGATCTGGTTCTGTCACTCTGTCACCCAGGCTAGAGTGCGGTGGCACTATCATAGCTCATTACAGCCTTGAACTTCTGGGCTCGAGCAATCTGCCCTCGTTAGCTTCCTGAGTAGCTAGGACTACAGAAGCACATCACCACACCCAGGTCATTAATTCATACTTTATTCAACAAATATTTATTGGGCACCTACCATGTGCTACTTACTGCTCTAGGAGATGGTAAACAAGATTGGAACTAAAGAAGCAAAAGGTTTGTTATAACAGAGCAGTGGGCTGTCAAAATGTGATCCCTAGGGCCCTAGGGGTCTCATATACTTTCAGGGTGTCTGTGAAGTCAAAACTTTCAAATAATATATTATGACATTACTTGCTCTTTCACTGTGTTGCCATTTCAATGATGATACAGAAGAAATGATGAGTAAAACTGCTGGTGCCTTAACAAGAATCAGGTCGTGGCACCAAACTGTGTTAGTAATCATTGCCATTTTTATAGCTGTACACTGGCATTTAAAAAATTAATGCCATTTTAACTTATGGATATCATAGATGTAGCAGTTAAACTAGTTTTATTACATTTGACATGTGAATACCATTTTTTCATGTTCTGTGTGACAAAATGCGAAGTATTCGTGAAGCACTTCTTCTGCACACGAAGTACAACTAATTATTGTCTTGAGGAAAAGCACTTGTGTGATTATTTGAGTTGTAAGCTTAAATAGCCACTTTTCTATGCTGCACCATTTTTACTTGAAAAAAAATTACCGACAGAAAAAAATAGTTATTTAGACTGGGTATCTGGCAGATGTTTTCTAGCTAATGAACAATGTGGGCCTGTGATTTCAAGGAAAATAGTAGTATTTATTGTCAATGATAAATACCAAATTTGAAACAAAAAACATAATTTGGGAAAGCTTGTATTTGCCAATGCTTAAAGACAACTTTTATAAAGTCAGTGATGATATTAACAAACTTTTTTTTAATATTCTATAATGGAAGGTGTCAACATGGGAAGATTTGCATAAAATAACTCGGTGAACAAATATTTTTCAAATTACTATTCACGATGTTACAAAGTAACTCTTGGGTGAAAGGCAGAGCTTGCAGTGAGACTGCACCACTGCACTCCAGCCTGGGTGACAGAGGGAGACTCCGTTTCAAAAAAAGGCAAGATGAACCAACTGATTTTAACTAAAGAGTACAAAATACTCATTGATGTTATTTGTGATCTCATAATGTCACAAATCTTTAGGAAGCTACTTGTTGAGTTTTGGTACAGTATCAAAAAAGAATATCAGCAGTTAACTAAAATGACTATTAAAATAACCTACCCTTTTTCAACTATACATCCATGTAAGACCACATTTTCTTTTATTCTTCTACCAAAACTAGATATCTTGAGAAACTGAGTACAGAAGCAAATAGGAGAATCCACCCATCTCTATTAAACCACGTGAAAGAGATTCGCAAATATATGAAACAATGCCACTCTTCTTACTAAATTTTTTGTTCTAAAAAATACTTTTTTCATAAAACATGAAATGTATGTTAACGTGTAATGGGTTTATCATTGCTAATTTTAAAGATGTGGTGAAAGTTTTAAATTTTTCTGTAATAACTTCCAATATGATAAATATTAATAGATATAATGTATATAAATGAGAACTCTTAGTGGAGTCAACTTAAAACTTTTTAATTAAACTTTTTATTATTTATTATATTGGTTCACGTATAGTTGTGAGAAATAAGATAGTTCCAATGCACCCCAAATTTTTTCTGTAATAATTTCCAATATGATAAATATTAACAGATATAATGTATACAAACAAGAACTCTTAGTGATCTTTTTTTTTTTTTTTTTTTTGAGATGGAGTCTTGCTCTGTTGCTCAGGCTGGAGTGCAGTGGCCCAATCTCAGCTCACGGTAACTTCCATCTCCCAGATTCCAGCAATTCTCCTGCCTCAGCCTCCCAAGAAGCTGGAACTACAGGTGCCCGCCACTACGTCTGGCTAATTTTTGTATCTTTAGTAGAGACGGAGTTTCACCATATTGGCCGGGCTGGTCTTGAACTCCTGACCTTGTGATCCCTCTGCCTTAGCCTCCCAAAGTGCTGGGATTACAGGCGTGAGCCACCACGCCCAGTCTTAAAATTTAACTTTTCATTATTTATTTATTATATTGGTTTACATACAGTTGTAAGAAATAAAGCAGTACCAATGCACCTCTTACCCACTTTCCCTGATGGCAACATGTTGTAAAACTACAGTATACTATCATAATGAGAATATTGACTTCGATGCAGTGAAAATACAGAATATTTCCATCACCACAGAGATTCTGCATGTATTTATTTATAGGCACACCCACTTTCCTCCCATCCCACATTCTCCTTAAGCCTTGCTAACCACTAATCTATTCTTCATATTATGTAAATAGAACCATACAGTATGTAGCATTTTGGGACTAGCTCTTTACACTCAGTATAGTTATCTGGAGATTCATTCAAGTTGCTGTATGTATTAATAGTTTATTCTTTTTAACTGTTGAGTATTCCATGCTATGGATATACCACAGTTTGTTTAACCATTCACCCGTTGAAAGACATCTGAGTTGATTCCAGGGTTTGACTATTACAAATAAAGCTGCTGTAAACATTCATGGAATTTGTGTGAACATATGTCTTCATTTCTCTGGGGTAGATGCCAAAGGGCACAATTGCTGGGTTGTATGGTTTTGCATGTTTAGTTTTTAAAAGAAATTTACAAACTGTTTTTCATTACATTCCACCTAGCAATGTGTGAGTGATCCAGTTTCCATGTATTTTTTTGCCAGCATTTGGTGTTGTCGCTATTTTTCATTTTAGACATTCTGATGGGTGTGTAAAGATAGTCATTGTGGTTTTAATTTGCATTTTTCTAATGGCTAAAGATATTGAACACCTTTTCATGTGCTTATTTGCCATTTGCATATCATCTTCAGTGAAATGTCTCTTCATTTCTTTTGCCTATTTTGTAATTGGATTGTTTACTTTTTTACTATTGAATTTTGAGATAGTTTACTATTTAATTTTGACTATTATTTGTGTATTTTTTATTACTAATTGTGACTTCTAAAAAATTTTGCTTGGATTTTGATAGGGATTGATTAAGTCTGTAAATTTGGGGATAAGTAACTTCTTTGCTATGTTGAGTCTTTTAATCCACAAGCATGGTCAGAGAACATGTCTTGTATGGTTTCAATTCTCTTAAATTTGTTGAGGTTTGTTTTATGCCCAGTATATAACCTATCTTGGCATCTGTTCCATGGGTACTTGAAAAGAGCTTGTAGTCTGCTATTGTTGTGTGAAGTGTTTTATAAATGTCTATTAGATCCTGTTGATAGATAGTGCTGTTGAATTCTTCTATATTCTTGCTGATTTTTTTCTAGTCGTTCTATCCATTATTGAGAGAGATGTGATGAAGTCTCCAACTCTGATTTTGTGGATTTTTCTATTTCTCCTCCCTCCCTCCGTCCCTCCTTCCTTCCTTCCCTCCTTCCTTCCTTTCTTTCTCCCTCCCTCGCTCCTTCCTTCCTTCCTTCCCTCCTTCCTTCCTTCCTTCCCTCCTTCCTTCCTTCCTTTCTTCCTCGCTCCTTCCCTCCCTCCCTTCCTTCCTCCTTTCCTCCCTTCCTTCTTTTATTTCTTCTCAGTAATCTCCACAAATCTGTGAGCCAATAATTTATCTCATTGTTATGACAGTTTCAATTGGATTTCTGCCACTTACAATCCTAAGAGTCTTGGCTAACTTTCTACCTGAAATGTGATTTAAGTCCTAGACTATAGAGACATTCCAACTAATCATTTCATGATAACATTATTTCTCAAACTGTGACCTACAGACCTCTTCGTAAGGTGTCAAGAAAACTGTATATTAATTTAAGCATGTTCCTTTCAATTGTAACTTAAATTAATTAATGTAAAAATAGTCTGATTAATCTGGATGATTCCCTCATTAATTGAGGACAGACTGCCGTGTGATTTCATCACTTGTGTTCATCACATCATTTTGTGAACCAAAAATAAATAAATGGTGGTTATAGTTAGAGTACAGACTCTGGAACCTGACTGCCTGGATTTGGAATCTGACTGCCTGGATCTGAATCCTGGCAATACCTCTTGCAACTTATTCTACCTTCAATTATCAGCTCTTTGTCTGTGCAATATGAAATAAAAATGATAGCAGCAATCATATAGGATTGGTGTGAAAATTAAAGGAGTTGATATGTGGAGAGCTCTTGGAATATTGTCTGCCATATAATAAATATTCATTATGATTGTCTATTCATATTCATAAATAATGTGTTTGAGTCAAGTGAAGGGCATGTAACATCAGGTATGCTATAGGTTTTGCTGTAGTTTGAATAGAGAAAAATGGTAGAAGAAATAACCTATTTTACACATGTACAAGAGGAAATGTAAATGAGAATATTCAGAGCAGCACTGTTCATAATAGTGAACAATCCAGTACCCACTCACAAGAAAGTGGATGAATTAACTGCCGCATATCCATATTATAGAATATTATACAGTAGTTAAAATGGGTGAAGTGCAGCACCATGTGGCAACATTATATGGATGGATTTTAGCGATAAAATATTAAGCGAAAAAAAACAGGCCTCCAAAGAAAGACGTATTTATACATACACACATATATATATATATATAAAATCTCTTTCTATGAAGATAACACAATAAATATATATGTATTTCTTTTTCTATGAAGATAATGCAATAAAATATATACTTTTTTGGAATATGTAAGTAGTTAAACAAATACATGAAATTATGTATATGATATAAAACTACATCTTTTAAAAACAAAAAGCATGATACACAAAGTATTTAGGATTATGATTTCTGTGGATAGGAAAAGCCCAGGGAATGGAATGGGAGACACGTATCATTAGATGTAAATTATTGTTGGGTCCTCAGTTTTATTTTGAGCAGTGGATTTTCTGTTGTTTATAACATAAAAACCATAAAACCTAATTAACTTAATAAATAAATAAGTGAACACTAAATAAAAGAGGCCCATGAATTGATCAATGATGAGAATGTGTCCTGAACTAAGGACTATGATTTATCCAATTTGATGTACCCAAATCTCAATGAGAGACAGAGAAAGAAAAGAAGATGTGTTACACATGGCACATATTATTACATACATGTTGACAAACCTGGCTGCTAGAGCAGTGAGTATTATATTCTTGTTAGAAGGACCAATTTCGTTTCAGCAAAACATCATCTGTTGCATTAAGCTAATGGTAAGAATTTGAATGACATTAGGTTTATAATTTTGTGTATGTATACTTTTTAACTTTATTCAGTTTAATAAGCTTATATTCAGTTTAATATTTGTCCCAGTGCTTATGCAATGTGATTTCTAGCTAGTTGTAGTTTATACTTATATTAGAGATAATTTAAGTAATCGTTGGAGAATCCATGAAAGTATTTTTACTCCAAAGGGATTCCATTCCTTATGCGCCTTTAGGAGGCACCGCACTATACTCTCGACAGTTCCTTTCTCAGTTTTCTTTATTCCAGAGATTCTCAAAATGTAATCCGGGGATCCTCAAAATGTAATGCCAAGACCCCTTCTGGATTATGTCACAGAAATTATGAAAGACCCGAGAATCAGTGAGGTTAAACTATAACAAGACATTTATTTGCTCTTATCACTCTCTCACAGTGTACAATGGACTTTTCCGGAGACCACATGACATGTGATATCACAAGAGATTAACTGCAGAAGCAGTAGGAGAAGCCAGAATTAAACTTAAATTCTGGCTATTAAGTCAAGCATTAAAGACATTTTCCAAAATGTAAAATAATGACACTTTTCTCACTAACTTTCTTTCATTGTAGAAAATGTAGTTTTTCTCCCATAAATACATTATGAGAGTGACCATGTACTGAGTTTATGATTGATATTTTAAGTGAATTAAATAAATGTTTAAAAATTTATCAGTTTTGCTTTCTCATACAATAGATATCAATAGATGTTGTTCACATAAACAAAGGCTCTCTGTGGTTCTCAATAATTTTTAAGAGAATAAAGGGATTCACAGACAAAAATTTTGAGAACTTCTCTTTTATCTCCCCTAATTTGTGTATTCTAACTAGAACTACACTGAAATGCATACGTCACGAAAGACTCATGCCTCACTCTACATCCAGCAGCTGAGGACGTATACATAACTGGGAGGAAATAGGGAAAACACCAAAGGTTGTCAGGGTGACAGGCTTATGAGACAACTCGGAGGCACTCTCTCCATTTCAAGAAAGTAGGTGAGCAGGTGTTCACTGTTGGAGAGGAAGATGGCTAAAATCTGTAGAATTCCTGAAAGAATAAACCCAGAATTTTCAAATGAATGGCATGAAAAGACACCAAAGACAACAGGGGAGAGGGGAAACAAGAATATGGTCATAGACGGCTACCCTTCATTTGGCAAGTCACCATGCTTTCCATGGCCTGCTGAGTGATGTCTGGTGGAGGGACTGTGGTCAGTTTGCCAGGAGGCCCAGAATATTGAGAGCAGGGTAGCATTTTTGTTTCAAATATATGTGCATGTAAACAAACACAGACACACACGAACACACAGACACACACACACACAATGAAGAATGGTCAGATCACTATCAGATACATATGAATCACTTTCCATAAACTCCTGGGGGAAAAACTGGATTTACTAGATAATCTCTATTTCAATATTCCATGAAAAATGAAGTGTCTGGTTCTTTCTTCTTTTCTTTTGGCACTCAAGTCACTGCAGTGAGATAAGCCATATTTCAAGCATTTATAAAACTTTCTAGTTTTATAAACTAGATTAAACCCCATGGGGATATAAATCTGGATAATAAACTCAACAAGAAATGCATTTTAAAGGGAATTGTATCATGTGTGGAGGGTTGGATAATGAAACCTGTGTGTGTGTGATATATATATGTATTTTTTATATAGATATATAAAATTTATATAGCTTATCTTGTTTTGAGACTGAGTTTCCCTCTGTCACCTAGGCTACAGTGCAGTGGTGAGATCTCTGCTCACTGCAACTTCTGCCTCCTGGGTTCAAGTGATTTTCGTGCCTCAGCCTTCCGAGTAGCGGGATTACAGGCATGCGCCACCGTGCTCAGCTAATGTTTGTATTTTTAGTAGAGACGGGGTTTCACCATGTTGGCCAGGCTGGTCTCAAATTCCTGACCTCAGGCAATCCACCTGCCTTGGCCTCCCAAAGTGCTAGGATTACAGGCGTGAGCCTCTGCGCTTAGCCATTTTAGTGCCTAATATGAGCTTAAAGCTTTTTATTTCATGAAACTAGTTAGCATCAGTACCATCCCACACCCTGCTTTTTTGGCCCTTCCACTTTGTTGTTTCCTCAGAAATAAATAGACACTGTTCATTTTAGGAAGATTTGGAATATTTTTAGACCTATGCATCCCATTCCTCATGTAATTGACAAATTACTTCTGACTCAGAATTTTTTAAAGAAATTATGCTTTCTTAGGTACTTTGCCAGTAAACCTGGGTTACCTTTATTGTGTCTTATGTGATTGTTTTATACAGATACTTGTTTTAAGCATATAAATACCATCCACATAACTGAATAGATGAGAGGATTCAGAGTCCCTGGCATGTGCAAAGCTTGCCACAGACTGTCATTCTGTTTGGTATCTAAGAAGGAATGTGTCAATGTGACTATTTTTTCTCTTAACTCTTTGGAGGTACGCAAATACAGAAATTATCTTATTTCAACAGAAGACCCCGCTGGCAACAAGAAAGCGTGAGAATCTTTAAAGATCTCATTTAAGGATGGAAATTATCCCACAAATTCCTGCAGGCTTAAGAACCCTTCAGGATATTTCTCTGGCAATCCCTCACACTTGCCTCCCATCCTTTGCCCACCTCAGCCCCCAATCCTAATAGCTCATCCTAAGTTTCATTGCTTTTAGTAGAAAGAGAATCCTGCTGAGATCCAAACTCTCCATCCATCAGGACACAGTTCTTTTAAATTGATGTGCTGAGCTTCTAATATCAAAGAGAGGAACAAATTGATTTAAAAAGTTAATAAAATACCAACTATATGAATTCTAAAGCAGCGTTTAGGATTTCTGTATTCGATATACATTTTTGTATCCGCACAAACAGGCACTGCAGATAAAGTCGAGTAGAAGAAGGTGCAATGCTCACTAACATGCTCAAATTCTCAAGGATAGTAAGGATGGAGCCAGACTTTGCACATTGTCATCTAATTCTATTGCTCTTGCTCTTGTCCCTTCATGAATCTTCACAGCAATTTGCGCTTGCAAACACTCCATGCTTCTCATCTGTATCTACCATAAACAATAAGAACAATATTTTTTTTTTCTGTGAAGCGGTTAATATGGCAGTTCTCAGAATTCCAATTTTGTTTTAAAATGCACTCAATGGAAAACTGAAGCAAATATATGGAAATGGTTGGAAAATGAGATTAAAAAAAAAAGCATTTGATACAGAGTTATAATTGCCCATCTAACTAAATGCTCTTCTTTCTGCCTCTTGTCAATATTTATTTTTATATTTTTGTCTCATAAACTCCATTCAAGCAGATAGACCTGAGAGCTATTGTTCTGATACTATACTCTTCTCTAATTATTTGAGAAAAGAAAAATACTTTCACTTAGACAAAGAGTTTAATTGGTTCTAGGATCTTTATGTTCACAGATGATTTTGAGCTTCATTAGCAACTTCCTCCTTCCTGGGTCTGCTTTCTTTTTTCACATATTGTCCATCAGAAAGATAAATCATTCTTTGTTTTTATTATAATAATTCAAGTTTACATTGTATTGGTCAAAATGTTAAGACATTCATCGAGAATACCACATAAGAGATTATTTATTTCCAAGATGTCACTCTGAATTAACCTAAGAGCTTGAAAAGGAAAATACGATTTACTGATAAGGTTAAATAAAATGGTGACATGTTATGGTAACATATTCTGTTCCATTGGAGACTTGTTAACATAACTTATTTGTGTGTAAGTGTGTATAATGCAAGCGTAAATGACCTTGTGCGATTTCTAAGTTTTTATTTATTAATTTTTTCAAAAAATCTTTTAAACCAAAATGTCAATAATCCTTATATTGATGTTCCAAATGAACCAAAAACATGTTTCTTCCTGTAAATTGCATTGGTTGGGGTCTTGGATTTGCAGTGGGCTTTTTAATGTACTTTCTTCTTAAAGTAGCATCCTTTCTTTCTTTTGGAATATGCCTGTAAGATAAAACCTACTTTGTTTTGGGCCAAGGATAGATGGGCCAATGCAATTCCAATACCAGTCAACATTTAGGGAGTGTTTGCAAGTGCAAATTGCTGTGACGATTCATGAAGGGGACAAGAGCAAGAGCAATATAATTAGATGACTATGTGCAAAGCCTGGCTCCATCCTTACTATCTTTGAGAATTTGAGCATGTTAGTGAATCTTTCTAGTCCTCTATTTTCTTATTTGTAAAACAGTGCTAATAATAGAACTTATTTCTTGTGGTTGTGGTAAAGATTAGATGAGATAATGTATTGTAAGTGCTTAGCATACTGTCTGGTACGTAGATGTCCAAGAATTATAAACTCTAGTAGTAAGTTACAAATTGTTGATGTTACTCATTATCATAAAGACAGAGTACTTACTATCCAAGAGTTCCATCTAATGACAGGGGCAGTCAAATACCAAGCTAACTAGTATCTTCTAAACCAAGAGTCACCTTCATTAGAAGAAGAACAAATAAGTGCAATTAGAGAATAGAAAGGTCCTGGGAAGGTCACATGGAGAAAAGGAAAGTTGAAAATGTGCTTAACACATTAGGAAACTGTAGACCTTTAACAGAAGAAGCAGAGGAAATACGGTCCTGGAAGAATGAAAGACATAAATCAGGATAAGAAAGGTATTTATAAAACTTAGGCCAAAAAAAAAAAAAAAAAAAAGAAAATCATGCGGCTAGAACACATATTGACTGTTATGGTAGAGTGGACATTACTGGTGTCAGACCTGAGAAGAAAGAAAACTCTGAAGTTGACCCCTGGGAAGGTAAGAGAGGAATCACTTCTCTCTGAATCCCACTGTGATATGGTTTGGCTGTGTCCCCACCCAAATCACACCTTGAATTGTAGTTCCAATAATTTCTACGTGTGGTGGGAAGAACCTGGTGGGACGTAATAGAATCATGGGGGCAGCTCCCCCCAGGCTGCTGTTCTCATGATAGTGAGTGAGTTCTCACAAGATCTGATGGTTTTATAGGGAGCTTTCCCCCCATTTCCTTGGCACTTCTCCTTGTTGCTGCCATGTGAAGAAGGACTTGCTTGCTTCCCTTTCTGCCATGATTTTAAGTTTCCTGAGGCCTCCCCAGCCGTGCTGAACTGCAAATCAATTAAACCTCTTTCCTCTATAAATTCCCTAGTCTCGAGTATGTCTTATTAGAATCGTGAGAATGGGCTAATGCACAGTGCCTTGGTCTATTCATGAGGAGGGCACATATTCAGATGTATGCTCCTGAATGCTGTTGGTTTCTGTGCAGAGTCCAAGAACCCAAGAAGATGGGACCCCGTAGTGGGCCATAAACTGAAGATGAATCAACTATATTGCAAATCAGATTCTCCAATTACACATACCTCTTTGGAATTTTTCCCTTTTGTTATCCCCTAGCCTTCGGTAAAGTCAGGTTTAAATATTTTGACTTTGTTTCTGGTGTGCTATGAGGTATAAAGGGAAGACTTGCTTGTTTATGCAGAGTAAATGTTACAGGTGAAGCAATCTTACTTCTTATGTGCTGGAAAAATTCATCTTGGAATAGAATGATATCCCTTCCTTAAGATCACAGAGGAATTAAAGAGAATATGTTTCTGAGAAAATCTGGAATGACAAATGAATACCAGAATACGAATTTGCTTCAGAAGGCTTTGGCCTTCTTTGTAATTTAGGTGTATGGCAAAGTTATTTACTGAGACTAAGCATGACAGGTGTGAGTTAAGTGCCTTGAGATGCATTTTCAAACAGTTGCTGTGGCAAGTGCAATAGGGAATCAATTAGAGTTAAATAAAAGAATTGCTGAGTCGCACTTGGGGCCCAACTGAGGAATATGATTCAATGAATTTAAAAAAAGAAAGAGATCCAGAGAGAAAGTAGAAAGTATTCTTTACTTTACTGATAAAAACAGTGAAGATATAAGGGAGACTTTTCAAGAAGTGCTCAGTTTAAAACCAAAAAGGAGGAAACTGTTATCACCAGTAATCAAGGATGATGTTGAAGAGGTATAATAAGAGAGTATGGTTTTCAGTTTAGATTAGGCAGAAGGAGGTTACATGTTGGCCATACATTTAAGTGATGTTTTAAAGTAGGATAATCTAAAATAAACTAGCAAAGTCCATTGAACAAACAATTAAGTTGCTTAATGGTCTGTGCCTTTGTTTAATTGACTAATTTCTGAAGATACTCTACTGTGGGTTATAGGCAATTTCAAGGGAATAATAAATATAATGAAACCAGTAGCAGGGTTGTGAAAAAAATGAAATACAATTAACCCATTGAGATGTAAGGATGATAATTAAAATTAGCTATTGAATTTAAAGGTGGGATGAAAGTTTTATACCTTTTTGTTCCTATTGTGTTTTGCTTTTTCTAAACTTTTTGAAGCATTGCTGTGGAATGTGAACATAAGTGGGAATAAATAGACATGGAAATAGTCAGAAAACAATAGCCTACTTTACATTTTCTGTGTGGTTTCACTTATTAACCAGGTAGCAGGAGCTATAGGCCATATATAGGCTCTACTGCTGACCTTATAAATCGATTTTGTAAGCAAACCAGGATTCATGTTTCGGAGATTCAGAGATGCTTTGTGGCATGCCATAGGACCTGGATTTCTGCCATTATTCCTTCATTCCCTGTAAGTACTGACAGCACCAGAATTTTAAAGAGAAGCCTGTTAAAATGAAACTATCTTGGTAAAGAACAACCTGGTGTGAGGAAAAATTGCATGTTCATTTTCCAACTCCAGTGTACAGCAAATCCCTTTGGAAAGAGAAAAATCAAGAGAGTGGGTACTGGTGGAAAAAGTGTTAGTGTATCAAAAGTAAATTTCTACTTCGCATATTTTCCTAGGATTGGGAAATATGAAGGTTCTTTTGTAATTATTTTGCTAACATAAGAATGTCAGGAAGCACATCCTTTAGTATACATTGTTAGAATCTCTCTTTACACTTAAAAATTCATTCTTTAGTATCAAATTATTCTTTAAAAATTATTTCTTTATAGATACACAATAGGCATACATTTTTTCAGGGTACATGTAATAATTTAATACATTCTTATAATTTGTAAAGATAAAATCAGTATGATTGGGATATTTGTTACCTTAAATATTTGTCTTTTCTTTCTGCCAGAAACATTTGAATTATTCCCTTCTAACTACCTTGAAATATACAATCAAATTATTGTTAATGGAGAAAAAGAATCAGTTTTTCATTAAAGTTTTTTATTTTATATACTAAAAACCATTATGATTGAATATTAGGACTAATACAAAATTGTGATTTAACTTAATTTATACAGAAATATCCATGACAGAGGCTTATGCTTTTGGAGAGTCACCTGGCTAAAAGTTTTTTTTTTTTTTTCCAAGAATGGCAGCATCTCTATTTTAAAAGTGTCAAGTATACATTCATCTCCCTGCTTCCCAATACCTTATTATAAAATGTTTAAAAAATATAGACAAATTTAAAGAAATAATATACAGTGAACACACATATACCTATTGCTCAGATTCTACAATTAGCATATTGCTATTTTTACTTTATTATATATATTGATTATATATAAATTACATCAGTATATATTTATTTATAGATATATATGTGTCCATCTTTCTATTCTTCCATCATTGCATCTTATTTTTCTTGATTCTCTGCATCATTTCATAACATAGGAATATAATTACCATTATGCACAATTATTTTGACATTAACCAGAAGGACTGTAAAAAGTATTTTATATTATTCAACAAATATTCCTATAAAGGGTTGTATTAGATTCCTATTGCTACTGTAAAAAATTACTACAAACTTAGTGGGTCAAAACAATACAAATTTATCTATCTTACAGTTCTGGAGGTCAGAAATTTGAAATAGGTCTTATAAGCTAAAATCAAGATGTCAGCAGAGATGTGTTCCTTTTGGAGGCTTTAGATGAGAATCTTTTTCCTTACCTTTCCCAGCTTCTAAAACGACTCCTTCATTCCTTGGCTCATGGCCCCTTCCTCCACCTTCAAAATGTATTACTCCAGCCTTTGCTTCCGTTCTTAAATCTCTTCTCTCTAATTCTGATCTTCCTGCCTCCCTGTTATAAGGACCCCAGTGATTTGATAGTTCCCACACAGATAATTCAGGATAATCTTCCTATCTCAGGGTCCTTAGCTTAATCACACTTGCAAAGTCCCTTTTGCTATGTAAGGTAACATAATCGCAGATCTTCGGCATTAGAATGTGAACATCTTTGGGAAGCTGTTATTTAGACTAACAAGGAATATTGTGATCTCAACTGTGAGTTTTGCTATTAGTATCCCTTAGTACTAGGAGAAAACTACACTGAGTTTAATTCTTTGTCTTTTTGACCCGTTCCCTAAAATAAGTAATGTGGTCTTATGAATGGCTCTTACCATAGAAGACAACAAAAACATCTTACCATGCAAGACCACACTTTATGATCTCAAAGATGTACCGTTATTTTATGTCCCGATAAATAAGAAAAAGGAAAGCACTGCCGATTAAACTAATTCACTACCTAGTGCAAAATGCATTCCACCTTGATGGATTTCTTTTAAGAGATGGGGTCTTGCTTTGTCACACAGGCGGGAGTGCAGTGGTGTGACAAAGTCACTGCACCTGGAACTTCTGGGCTCAAGGGATCCTCCTGCCTCTGCCTTTTGAGTAGCCTGGCACTGGAGGTGTATGCCACCATGCCTGGCTGATTTTTAAAGTTTTTGTAGAGAAAGGTGCTCACCATCTTGCCCAGGCCAGTCTCAAACTCCTGGGCTCAAGGGATCCTCCGGCCTCAGCTTCTCAAAGTGCTGGGATTAAAAGTGTGAGCCACAGTGCGTTTAAAAATGTGATAAAATGTGTGTCTTAGATGAAATATTTGATTTTTTTTCCAGTGAACTACATAGCACAGAGATCCTCAAGAAGTTCCATCATTTTCTATTAAAAGTATGACCACTACAAAGTTCCTATTTGCTATTATTTGAATGTGTTCCCTCCAAATTTCATGTGTTGGAAACTTAATCTTCAATGCAACATACAGTGTTGAGAGGTAGGACATTCTGGAAAGTGTTTAGGTCTTCAGGGTAAACTCCTCATGAATAAATTAATGCCACTAGGAAAAGGGCTTACGGGAGTGGGTTTGCTCTCATCTACTTTTCTGCCATGTGAGGATAGAACTTTTCCTTTCTTGCCCTTCTGCCTTTTCTGCCTGTGAGGATGCAGCAAGAAAGCCCATGCAAGATGCTGACACCTTGATCTTAGACTTCCTAGCCTTCAGAACTATGAGAGACAGATTTTAGTTCTTCATAAATTACTTCATTGGTGTTATTCTGTTATAGCCACACAAAGGAACTAAGACACCATTTCAGGTAGGAAAGGCTAATCTGCTAAAATGCAGCATTTAACTAAGTTTTATATGACATAGTGCTTGCAATGACTAAATGTATATGCATTTCCACTTTACGTTACATTTAGCAATTTCCTTTATTCCAGTACTTTGGATACTAAAAGTAAAAATACTAGTTCTGTTAAGGCCACGTCTTTTGAAAATGGACCTATTATTTTGTACTTCCCAGTGTTAAAATGACAGTGCAATCATCTATGGCATGCATTAGATACCTAAAGGACACCAAAGTAATTAAGTGTACATTATTTAACAAGTTTCCAGATGTTTGGGTTGACAGTCGCTTCATAGCCGGGATGGATAAGAATGGAATTGAAATAATTAAAAAAAAAAAAAAAGGCTGCATCTTGATGGTCCTTATCTGCATTTCACCTTTATCATTTCAGGAGCAATTCTTTCAGCACACAGCACAAGTCCTTGTGTTTTCATTATTGTCTGCCAACAATTTCTCTCTTTTCCTGGGAGAAACACCTGAAGTCAACAAAAAGATAAAACTTATTTTCTTCTAGCTGTGGTTTTTTTCAGATTTTTCAATATCCAATTAAGAAAGAGCAAAAGTTGCAGACCACCTTAGAGGAACACTGTTAGAATACTCTGAATTATTTTTCCTTGTCTTAATGGTATTTCTCCACTTGGATTGTGAAATGAAGCCTTACCTTGCTCAGTTAGGCTGTGAAACAATGATAGTGCTTCTGAATTCCAGAAATAAAAAATAAGATTCTCAATTCTCAAAGCTCTGCATTGTGGAAGGCTCCCCTATGTTCAGGAATATGTTTCTGAAAAGCCTTCTTAGCAGGAAGTACAGCTTAAGGCCACATATTTTCTGTCTACTGTTATGAGTAGCATGATTTGAGATGTTGGTCTCGTAAGTAAGGACCTTCCAGGGTCAGAAGAAATGCAGTTTTGTTTCCTAGCCCAGCCAGGAGGAAGGGGAATCATAGAAGGTTTAAGCTAGTGAGAGCTATAAAATTAATCTAATCCCAAATCTTTAATTTTACAGATTTAAGTAACCGTATCAGAACTGGTGCTGTAGAACAGTGTTTACAATTTTGAGGTAAATTCTCACTTATTTATTGGTTATTTTCTTTAAGTTTTTGGACACACAGAACTCAACTAATTTGTACCTCTAAATTAAGGCCACTGCCTAGAATGAAATCAAGGCGTCAGATATATACTGAGGCAGGTTTGGCTTATTTATTTTGCACTTTCCAGAGGAAAATGTCTACTGCAGGAATTTCACTAGCTGAGAGTTATACACAACAGAGTCAAAAGCACTTATGTTGTCTGGGACTGATATACAAATGACTTCTGTGCAAAAATGATTTTCTCTACCTCAGAATTTATTTGGACATGAGGCTAAAAAAAGTTACTTGGCTTGTGGTGCTTTACAGTTTCAAATGCAAATATCCTTCTTCTTACTAAAAAGTAAAATATGTTTTCAAAGACCTGGGCTTTTGTGTCTAAGTTCATGTCCCAAACAAAAGGGATGTGAACAGTTGAGGTCCTTCTTGGGTTAATGTGTTGGTGAGCCCGTGTACTTCCTGTTTCTATAGCAGAAATTTCTAGGATTTGTCTCTCAAATTTTATACAGTGTAATATAAACAAATTAGAAATTGTAGACTGAACATCTTTTTGAGAACACTAGAGCACATTTTCTAAACTTGTTCCCTTCTGCTATAAATGTGACCATAATATTCATGTATCAGTCACATTCCCAAGGTGCATTCAGCTTATGGACTGCCCTATAGCCAATAGAGGCTGAAAGTATGGCACTTCCAAATTCCTAGTAAGCAGTTGTAACTGCTCCTCTTTCTCTCCTACTCGAGAAAGCACAATAGATATTAAGTGCATGAAAATGTGTGTGTGTGTGGGGGGGGAATTGGCTTTATTATAATTTATTTTAAGAAATCATTTTCAATATCATTTAAAATATCAAGGATATTATAAAATATATAAAAATATATAAAAGATATATAAAATATCCTTGATATTTTATAATAAAGAATCCTTGCTATTTGATAGAGACAAATAGAGTATTATAACTTAGTACAGCTTTTCTGCAGCGTTCACTGATTTGATAATGAAAAAGGTTAAGAGTAAAAGCAGTAGTTTCATTCCTTTTTCTTTCAATGCTCCTTTCTAAAAGCTAACACAGTTATATTATTCAAAAATCAGAGTGATATAAAACATATATATTGAGAAGTTTCCTTTCCAATTCCATTCTCATTAACTCTTTTCCTTTCTTGTTCCTGTTAGTGAGCATCTGTCTTGAGTTTCTTACTTGTATTTCTTTAGGTACAAATGTATACAAATGTATATTCTTACTTTTCCCTTTTTCACAAATGAAGACTAATATATTCATTGTTGTGATTCTTAAATTCAACACTCTATTCTAGAATACTTTCTATTCTAGAATACTTTCTATATCATACATTGATGTATCAGTGCAGCAGTATTTTACTGTAACATAGTTTATACTATAAGCTAATCAGTCCAATATTGAAGGCAAGAGATAATTCTAATATTTTGCTATTATAATCAATGATACAATAAATAACTTTGTATATATTTTATTTTGTATGTGATATAAATATTTTCTTATTAAAAAACAGGAAGTGATTCAAATGCCATGGGTTTTTGACTCCAAGAAGTTGAAAATCTGAAAATAAAATAAAATAAAATAATTCTGATAGCTCAAGCCCTTTTGGGGCTCAAGATAGGATAAACCCCCAGAAGTGGGATTGCTGGTTCAAAGGGTAAATAAACTTGTAATATTTTATATTGCAAAATTTGCTTCTTTAAGGTTTTAACAGTAACATAGGATTTCAAAATTTTCAAACATTTGCATTTTGGCCAATCTGTTGTGTGAAAACCAATATCTCAGTATATATGTCATTTGCATTTCTCTTGTTATGAGTGAGGTTATATATCTTTTTGTATATTGGTTTAAGAACTAGCTATATTTTTTTCTTGTGAACTGTCTATTCATAACCTATGCCTATTTTTATTAATTGTTATTCATATTTTTATTGAGTTTATGGATTCTGGTACATTTTGGGAGAGTAGCTGTTTGTAATATGAAGAACAAATGTTCTTTTCTAGTGTGTTTGTTCAATCAAGTTTCCTATGGTGTGACTCATCCACATTTAATTTAAAAGTTCTTCTTTGCAGGGTCTTCAGCTCTTTATAATTTCTCCACCTTTTCTCTGGACCCCATGATTGCCAACCCCCTGCATTAGCAACCTTCCTTCCCCATCTTAAAGCTCTTTGTATTGAGAGTTTTTAAGTTACCGTAGTGCATACATATATTTACAGATCTGTCATCTTATAAAATGTCTTCTCTTTATCCTACATTGCCCCTACTTCTATAGCATTTCCTTTATAGCCGAGATTCTTAAAAGAAGAGGTTTTATTCCATGTCTCCAGTTTTTCTTTCCACAGCTCTGAGCTTGGGGCAAGTTCCATCACGCAGATAGCCCCCTAGTTATCAAATGATTGTATACTTCCCTTCTTCATCCTACTTAATCGATCCTGTAGAATTTGACACTTCAACTACTCTTTCTTGAAACCATTTCCTCCTTTGGCTATTTTCATGCTGCTCTTCCTTTGGTATTCTTTAACTTTTCTACTCCATCTTCTTCTTTGTTGTCCTTATGATGTATGTTCAAGCATCTGATCACTATCTATAAGTCAAGGACTCTTAAATCTATGTCCACAACCCAACCCCCTGGTTTCTAAGATCCAAATATACATATCCAAATAACCTTGTGATGAACATACCACAGACACCTCTCACATGCTCAAAATTCAATCTCCAAATTTTATGTCTCCTGTATTTCCCATAAGTGAATAGCATGATCATCCAACTAGTTACTCAAGCCAGAGACACAGGAGTAACCTGAGGAATTCTCCTTTATTGTAGTCATCATTTAGGCATTTCCTATTATCTTTTTCTCATCATTTTGCCTCCTAACCATTCCCACTGTCACTAGCACTACAAATATTTTTACCAGATTTATTATAATAGTCTCCTAACTAGTCTACTGTCTCTAATATCAGTTCCCTTCAACTCCTTCTTCAAAGCATTGTTAAAATGATTATTATTCTAAGTGTAACTGTGTTATTACCCTGCCTACATTTTCTTTGTGCTTCCAAATAGATTTTAGAATAAAATTCCTACTTTTGGGGTTAGCCTGTGAGGCTTCTCATACTCTGGCCTTACCTATGTCTTCAGCCTCATTCTGAAGTGGTCAGGTAACAGAGATGGGTTTAGATCATGGATTTTGGAATTGACCAGACCTCGTTTGAATTATTAACTTTCTCACTTTGGGCAAGTTACTTAGCCTGTCTAAAATAGTTCTTTCATCCATAAAATCACATAAAAATAATAAATCTCTCACAGGGTATGGTGAGAAAAAAATGAAATAATTCTTATAAAGCAATGATCACAGTCCTGTCTCAATTACATGGTAAATCCTCAATAACCACATATGTAGATGGCATTAATGACAATCCTGAGCCATAACATATCACACTCTACTTGAACTAATAATGCTGGTCCAGCCCACCCAAATGGTTGGAAGGTATGTGTGATTGGCTCACGCCTTCATTCTCCTGCCTGGAACACAGTTCTCTCTCCTCTGCCTCTCTCTAACCACTCGATTCTATTTCTAGGATGACTTTGATCAAGTTACCTAACACCTTTGCATTGTGACCTACTAACTTGTAAAACGGGGTCCAAATTGTTACTACCTCATAAGGTTATGATGAGGATTAAATAAGAAAATAAATGCAGAACACCAGCAATTAGCAATCCCTTCATATTTCTCCTTCTTTGTCTTCTTCATCTTAATGTTTTAATTATTATTAACACTTTGTTACTCTTAGGGGTTTTGAAAATGTTGTCCAAATTTCCATTGTCTCCTTCACTGGGAAGTTGTTCCTGGCAAGGACTCTGCTGACAGTGATTCTACCTGCAAGGAATATGTCTAGTGAAGAAAACAGATAAGAGAGCTAATCGTTCCTGTAAGGTAAGAAAAGTTTTAGGTTAGAGATAGGCCATGGAGGGCACAGGAAGCTTTCCTAGGCTAGCAATTTGTCTGGCACATAATAGGTGTTCAATAAATGTTTGTGGAAGGAATGTTGATTAACTGGTGATTATTACCATAAAATGCATGTTAAAATGATGTAATATATATACAATTATGTGCTGTGATTTTAAAATCTACTTAATTTTCATGATATTAAGATGTGTTTGTATTGTTTTTTTCACTTTGCTTCATACTAATGTTTTTGGGGCTATGTTAGAGGAAGTTTAAGTTATTTTTTCTCCCTTTGTAGAATTAAAAACATTTCAGCCATTATCGTCAGAACCTTGGGTTTGTGATAAATGCTGACAAGTTAAGCAACCAGGCATTTTCTTTTTCTATGAGTCCCTAAAGGTTTTGTTTAATACTGGAATTAGTTTCAAAAATCATAAATTATGTAATTTGTTAGAGCAAGACCTTTTATATCTTGAATAAATGGCATTTCTTCTCCCCCTCCCTATCATTCACTTTTCATGTTACTAGATCAAGGAACAAAAGGCACTCTACAGCAAAGGCTTTCAGAATGTCTTGTAAACAGGGTCTCGTGAAAATCAAATAAGCTAGAACAAAAAGGAGACATAGGTATAATTGCTATAAAGCTGTTCGAATTTCTCTTTAAATCCTAAGGTTTATTTTCATGTCTATAACATAATACAGTCAGAGTAATATGGTCTTCTGACCGTTGCTTATTGTTATCTCACATTTCCCAACACTGAGAAGCATAATCTCTGTGTTGATAATTTATCTTTGAAGTGTAAATCATTCAATATTTTCAGAGTAAAAGTCATACAGTTTAGAGTAACAGAAAAGTCACATCAGCATTCCATCTTTATAATGCATGACTGGGGTTTATTATTATTCCATTGACCTATGGAGATACTTTAGAGAATTAATGTACTGTACTGCATGTGTTATATACTAGATTTCACATATATAAATATCCTGAAAAATTACTCATTTAGTTAGCTGGATCATTTAACAGACTTAGCAAAGAATGATAATCCTTTTTAGTAAACATTGGTTCATATTGGCTGAATATTTGTTTAAATATTTGTTAAGTATGTATGCAATTTGCATATGCTAGTATCTGAAAAGATGATTAAAGCAATCATATTTCTGTAACAAGTTATTAATATTTTATCTCTTCTTAGTATATCTTCAGTTTCTGGTACACATAACGTGATTCTTATCTTTCTTAATCTTTAAGATTATATTAAATAGCTTACCCAGAACAAAAATAAAATATGATGTCTGGCAATACCTCACATTTAATCCTTAATTGCAGTTCAGAAACAAATTTGATCCTTGGCTTAACATTCAAATGTGGTGGGTTCCTTTCAAATGGTAGTGAATTCCTTTCTAAGGAATAACACGAAGAATTGTATAGTCTCTCCAAGTTGAGGATACCAATATTCCAAGGACAATAGAGTCCTCTTTTTTATGGTTTTCTTAAGTAACCTTAAGAAACTGTTTTCATATTCTTTGGGAATCTTCAAAATCACAAGTAAAATGGAATTATGATCTTCCCCTCTACTTCCAAATAATAAAAAAGAAAGAATACAAATTATCTCATTACTCCTCAGTTGTAAAGTGCTGAAGTTAGAGAACGAAAATGTATATAACATTCTAAAATGGGGTGTCAGAAGGAGGACACTAGTATAGTATGTAAGCAGTATGCTGAAAAATGACAATAGTTCCAGGTTTGTGTGTGTGTGTTTTCAAATCTGCCAGGTCCAATTCAAAATGTCACCTCTCCTCAATATTGTCAAGGGGAAAAAAGGGCCCTAGATTTTAAACAAAGAAAAGGATCTTATTATGAGTGGCTATTGCCTGAATGTTGGTATGCTTCCAACATTCATATGTTAGAATTTAATCCTCTCTTAACATTACTGAGAGGAGAGGCGTATGGGAGATGATGAGGTCATGAGGGCTCCACTCTTATGAATGGAATTAATACCCTCATAAAAGAGCTTGAGGGAGCTTACTTGCCCCTCCTGCTCCTTCTGCCATGTGAGGACACAATGTTGGCCTCTTCTGCCATGTGGAAACACAGCAACAAGGCACCATCTATGAAGCAGAGCGTGAGCCTTCACTAGACACAGAATTTGCTTGTTGCCTTGATCTTGGACTTTCCAGCCTCCAGAACTGTGAAAAACAAATTTCTACTACTTATAATTTACCCAGTGTAAGGTATTTTGTTACAGCAGCCAGATTAGACAAAGAGAAGTGTCAAGCTTGAGTCAAATCTTTAATAACCTCAAAGTTTGTGATATAATCATGCTACATTGGAGGTTTTAATAATTATTCTCATCTTACTAACTAGCAGCCAAGAAACTGCCTTTAATTGAATGTTACTGGCAGTTTCAGCTTTTTTTCTTACATGAGTACACTATAATATATAGCACAGGTGAGGGCAATTAACTCCTTGGTGGCAGGAACATGTCTTTCTTTTCTTTTGAAAGTTTCCAAACCATAGCAGGGCCAGTTGTTGGGGAATGTACTGTGTATAGCAAAATATTCAGCAGCATCAGTAACCTTTACCAACAAGGTATCAGAAGTACTAAGCCAGTTGTGATAATTAAAAGTGTCTGCAGACACTGCCAAATGCCCCCCTGGGAGCAAAATTACCCTTGGTCAAGAATCACGGCTCTAGTTGATTGATTTGATAATGATTTATATTTGAGTGATTCTGTTGCCAAATGTGTAGGTGACATCTTCTTGGGCCTGCATCTCTTTAGCCACATGTGTAAGATAATTCTGGTCTTATACATCTTCGCCGTGCTGTTATAAAGTCTCAATAAAGCAATAGATAAATCTAGACTCCTAGTAAAAATATGCTATGCCCATATTGTGCAGAGCCAAGGAGATACCTTACCTGTTTCTACAAGACTAAGAACTATTAAGCAAAGCACTTTTTCCACAGTGACTGATACCTAGACAATGACTACAATGACTTCTATTGTTTAACTTTTATTGTTAATAAATTTTAGAACTGTACATTCCCTTCACTTCTGAAATCTGAAGTATCACCAAAAGTATGCTTAGCCATCCTTTGGAACACAAATGATCTCTCTCTGTCATGTGTCCTTTGTCTTATTTAAGAATACTTAAGTGTTTCAAACAGCTGACTCGGTAATGAAGTTAAGTTGCCTTTCCTTCACCTAATGACAAATGGAAAATGGTGGAAATTCCATTAAGAAACTAACAAGGGAAGTTTTTCTTCTAGAGCCACAGTTGTTTTCTTAAACATTCACTGGATTTAAGAGTGAAGAGTTCAGCTTTCTAGGGAAATTTTCTAATTTCTTAGGCTAGTTTTTATGCTGTTAGAACTGTTGTCAGTAACCCTAGCTCAGGAGTAGTCCCTAGATTTTCGATTTGGCTGAGCTTGTTGTGTAATTGTGGCTCAATAAATCTTTGCTGGTGAATGAATAAGTGAATAAATATTCTTCTTTGTCTAAGACATTTGATTTAAAACTAAATACATTTCTTAACAATTTAATAGCAGATGTGCTATTTTTATCCCTTATCTCCATGTCAGAGCATTTAATTGAGGTTAGGTGCCAGAGGCAGACTAAAAAAAAATCATGTGTGTAAGCTTTCTTCTGCCCCATTTCCTTTTGCTCCCATTTACTTCGTAATAACGTATATCCGTTACTGTTGGGGTTGACTCTTGGCTAGCTTCTCAGTACAGGCTAATGTGAACTTGCTACAAACACTTACTGAGTGATAAACAGCTTAATGTTTCTAAAGGAATAATAAAAGTGTAAAACAAGTCCACTCTCGGTCATAGTCAATGTAAGAAAGCAGGGGGACTGTGCTTCTCAAGAGAAAATAGCATTTCCTATGGAAAGGAAGTGCATGTATAGTTATATAGTTTTTCTTTTTAAAGATATATTTTATGGAAGCAAACTAACATGTTCTTTAATTGACAATGTTATCTGAGGTATTTTCTCAAATGTATTAACACTCTCACTTCTCATTCTTTGAGATAAATGCTAAAATTTATGTTTACATATGTGAGTGTGTGTGTGTGTGTGTGTGTTTGTGTGTGTACACTTTAGGGTCTCTCTTTCCAAATTTCTAGTTTTCTTCTTTAAGCCTTTGCCATCTGCAAAACTAAATAGATATGAATAAATGTGGTGAGAGCCTTAGCTAATAACTATCCTATAAGGTAGGATATCCTATAAGGATTAAATTAATTTTGTTTGTTTTGATTTTGGAAAAGCATGTAACACAAGGTCTGCCACGTGGTAAGAGTTCAGTAGATATTAATAGCTTGTAATTTTACTTCTACCCCTTCACTGTTATTGTGCCTACTCCATGGTTCAGTGTTTTCTGTAGAGAGAATACTAAAAATGAATCCAAGGCATTTTCTTGAGGGTTGGCTCTGTTTATGCCAGCAGGGAAAAAGCGCAGTTTTATAAACTTCTATTTTGCCCTGGTTTAACATCTTCTCTTGTCATTATCTCAATCTTCATTACTTCAAGTGAAATACAAAAATAAGAAAGCAAAAGCAACTTTCCTTTTAATAAAATCTGCCTTTATCTCATTGCATTCAATATTAAAATAGAAATGCCAATAATTAAAAAAATTAAAATAGGCAGAACACTAAGTGTGCTTCTATTAGGGCATTGTACCGCATCAGCTGACTTGAGGTAACACATTATAATGTTCGCTGAGAGAGAGGTGGCTTATGTATTTTGGGCTTGTAGACACTGTGGGAGTTAAAAACAAAGACCATTTCCTTTACTACATTTACCTCAACGTCTGGAAAGAAGAACAATGAATTTTCATGCAGAGCTTTCCATTCTTCTTCTTTGCTAGACATTGGAAGTCCTTTCTACCTTTTTTTCTCCCGACAAGCTCACAGGACAATACAAGGCCAAGGCCACAACCTGACTGATTTGACAGGTAAATATACTATTCCATTTTAGGTTTAGAGAGTTTATTACTTATGTAGACAGCAAAAAGAAGACAGCAAAAGGAAAACTGAAAGTGCTATCTACTGGGTCCTTTTCCATGGGCCAAAAACGACAACACTGAAATCAAAGGAGTCCAGGGACTGCAATGATAATGCAACAATGTCCATTGCTGGGCAGATGATTCTAGAGAGCAGCTGGGCAGTTTTACAGTTTGCCTCTATACCCTGAGAGGTGAGGGATGAAAATCCTTCTGTATCATTAAAACCCCAAAGGCAATGAGAGAAACCGTCAGTTTCCTAGAGGACATAGAAAGGAGAGTTGGAGATTTCCTCAAAGTAGCACCTCACCAGTCTCCCATCCTCCCATATTCTGGGAGGATCTCAATGCCTCCTGCCAAGACTTGTACAGGTTGTGGTTCATGCCTTCATCTGTGTGGTTTGGGTGGATATGTGCAAAGTTACCAGGGCGCCATGAAGGAGTCATTCCACCACATTTTCTAATTCTTCTTTTGCTCCAAACTCTTTTCTACGATCTATTAGGGAGCTGTAGTTGTGTCCTTCTTTCTTCTTACAAACACAAATTTGAACAATATTCTTGGTTGTAACATGGGCGTGGGTATAAATTTTCACAACTGGGATGAAAAAAATGGTACGATCCTTAATTTTTATTTTATTTTATTTTATTTTTTTGAGACGGAGTCTCGCTCTGTCACCCAGGCTGGAGTACAGTGGCCGGATCTCAGCTCACTGCAAGCTCCGCCTCCCGGGTTCACGCCATTCTCCTGCCTCAGCCTCCCGCGTAGCTGGGACTACAGGCGCCCGCCACCTCGCCCGGCTAATTTTTTGTATTTTTTAGTAGAGACGGGGTTTCACTGGGTTAGCCAGGATGGTCTCGATCTCCTGACCTCATGATCCGCCCGTCTCGGCCTCCCAAAATGCTGGGATTACAGGCTTGAGCCACCGCGCCCGGCCGATCCTTAATTTTTCAAAACCATATGTTACTGTAAACCTCCCATTCTTCAGGGCTGGCTAGAAATTAATTCACTGAAATGAATGTAACTCCTTTGCCTTCAGAGCAGGCTAAAGTGAGAGGATTTGAAGCAGACCAGAAGAAGACAGAAGATATTCTCCACTTTTGCTTCCCACCATCGGTCAATGAGGAGACCTTCACTAACCAAGCCTCCGTGGGTGCTCGGCTTTTTGCTGCCTCTGCTTGTACATGCGATTTGTGATTGAGATTGTCAGTCTCGGCCTAGTTTTCAGGTTTTGCAGGGGTGGCAGTAGTGGGAGGGGATGCAGAAGATTCTAAATCATTTTTCAGGTCCTGGCAGCTACCCTGGGTGCAATATCTGCTATTTCCCTAAACCCAGGAAACCTTTCTCCTATAGCTTCCTTTTTTACAACTTCCTTCCCTTCTTCTCTCCTCATGAGTATATAATCAATATAGTCTCTCTTGAATGAGGTTTTAGGATCACCATATTCTGCTTTTTATGAATACTTGTGAAAGAACTACAGGCTAAGATCAATAAGTATTTTTCTTACTACCTACCCTGTTAAACACATTATCAGGGGTGTCCAATCTTCCCTGACTTCCCTGGGCTACATTAGAAGAATTATCTTGGGCCACATATCAAATACACTAGCACTAATGATAGCTGATGAGCTAAAAAAAAAAAAAAAAAGATAGCAAAAGAACTCATACTGTTTTAAGAAAGCTTATGAATTTGTGTTGGGCTGTGCGTGAAACAAGCTTGCATTAAATCATCAACACATCACATGGCACAGGAGTGATATACTTACAGAGAATTGACCTCATCCCAGATGTTTATCCAACAGTTGCTAAATAGATGAACATTTCTAGAGCTCGAATCTTATTATTATGGGACATTTTTAGAGGTATATCATGACTCATGGAAATGTTATTCAATCTATTGTTTTTATCTCCAGATTTTTATATTTTTTCTAATTGCTTAAGAAGAAAATGTTGATTATGACATCTTAAAGCAAGACCTCACTCTAATGTATTCCAATTTACTGATAATTACGTTAGTTCAGTGGCTGCGTGTTACTGTAATCAGTGCTTTTATTCATGCTTAGGGTATATTCATGCTTAGGGTGAGGTTAATATAATTATGAGCTAATATCTGGGATTGGGATGATGGAGAACCTTATAAGGACAGTCTTAGTAGATGTCGTGCAGATGCAGTCAGGACTCTCAAATTAAAATATGGAATCCATTTTGACTTGTAGGATGATGGTCAAATATTGAGAATGAGGAGATAAAAACCTAGGCCAAGGGCAATATGCTTGTGGATGTGGAGAGATTCAGGACACAGTTTTGCCACATGCCAGTTTTTGCCTTTCCATATCTTGTTCAGCATTCACTGAAGGCTGCAGATAGCTTCAAACCACTTAGTTCTTGGTTCAATACCAGCTAAGCTGAATGTGTGCATGTATGTGTATTTATACACACACACACACACACACACACAGATATTTGAATATTTCTGCTTCCCACAAGTGAGGTTTAGAATTTATCTTGCTACTATAAGTTGGAGGTACCTGCCACGAGCTCTTTAGTGTCTACCTGATCATCATATGCAACTTTCTTCTCAACTCACAAAGTGATATGCTCAGCCTATTAGATGTTCTGTTTCCTCTGCATATACCCACCTGGAATAGAGCCCTAACACCAGCTTATTTATTTGAAGCCTAAATGTCTTGATTATCTTAAAGCTCTGGCTTCTTGCACCTATGGTTACTGGCCCAGATCTCCCTCTTTAACCAGAATTGTCACCCACAGCCTAAAACTCCTGTCCTTCATGCCATTTGTTCTAGTGTTAATTCTGGTCTTTCTAGACTCTAGTACTTTGGCAATCATCGTTTAGAGCATTGGTCACTCTTTGAGCCATGAGCCATAGTCCTTCCTGTAATCCCTTCCCTCACCCCATTTCCCTAGCATGCATCATGGTTAAACTTACACAGATCATGTCCCCAAGGTTCACTGGGCTAGTTACCATTCCACGTATTCAATTTGTCCTGGATATGTATATAACTTCACTTCAGAATTTTTCAACCTTCCTTTCCAACAAACTAAATTCAGAAACCACACTGAGAGGAACAACCTGTTCTAATTTTTGTAGAAGTAAAAGATTTTGATTGGTTTTAAAAGAACTTACTTGTGATTCATGAAACATCCTACCATAAACATTTTTTTCCTTAGTGATTATTTCCAGGGAAGATTTCAAAATACGGCCCCTACTGAGAAAATTCGTTGTTTCCTCTCCACGGAGAAAGGTGAAGAAAGTTCAAGACAAGGACAAGGCTCACTGATTCTAGTTTCCTCCCACACTGATCTTTGACACCAACAATCTAAAGAACTAAAAATCATCTCTGAAATGCAGCCACAGATGTAAACTACCCTCAAATGACCCCAGCACTTGCAGTGAATGCTAAGATATAGAAACATCAATCGGGGTTTTCGAGACATAGGTTTTGTTTTCTGCCCATTGGTATTCTCACTTGCATATGTGTTTAAAACTCAGTTAACTGTTTAATTTTCACCAGGTTTGGCTGATACAGATGTTTCCTTCGCACTGGCAGAGTCGCTGACAGTTAACGATGCATCTCAGAGCATGAATCTCTCCTGCCGCTCACCCTGACAACTTGGAGAGAAAAAGACTGCCTACAGATGGTGTTTCAAGTGTGTACAATACAGCGGGTTCCAAACACATGGGGACTGTGTTGGGGTTGCCAAACTCACTGTGCTCTCACATGTAGTATAATGCATTTGATAAAAGAGATCAATTTATTAGCAGTGTTTTATGATTACAGGGAAAAATATTGGCTTTGTTGGCTAAGGAGAAAAGTTTAAACGGAGCCCCTATGGAGAAGTGAGGGGAAAAGAGTTACTAATTTTAAAGGAGTTGTTTGTTCCAGATCCTCTTTTTTGGCACTTTATTTCTTCAGTACTGGAGGTCTCCCTGATACGCTGTTTTAGGTCACAAGCTACCATGATTATGGACAATAACACTAAAGCCTTTGCCATTGCTAAGCATCCCTGTTCCTTAAATTCTCTGCAAAAATGTTCATTGGTCATAGCTATTGTCCCCTCATCACTGGCAAAGGGACACAAGTTAATCTCCATGTTGAGTGAAGGGCTCAATATTGGAACATGGATTTGTATAACATGGAACACAAATTTCTATCAAAGATGTATTTTGAGAAAGAACTATTGTAATAGTTGTGGATGACTGGGGTGGACAGAAATTTCAGTTTTTGAGAAAATTGGGTATTCCTTGTTGCGCCACAAGACAGAGAGTTTCTCAGAGATATCCTACTGTGTATCCACAGTGTTTCATTTAAAGTGGGCACTCAATAAATGCTTGACTATATAAATAAAGAAGTGAATGACATCAAATGGGAATGACTGTATAAAGGAGCGAATGGCCTAACACAAGGATTGACACTGAATTTAGAAGACTTTTCTCCACTATCGTTCTCTCTGGAGAGTATTCTCTCTGAGAATAAAATGGCAATTTTAGAAAGCAGAGGGGTGCAGTGACCGTTTAGACTGATCCTCTTATCTTGGAGATTCTAATGACTATATTTATTTAGTATTTATCATGCCAGGTATTGTGCTAAGAGTTGAACATGGCATATCTCATTTAATCCTCATAACAATGCTCTAAGTAGGTATTAACCCATTTTATAGATAAGAAAATTGAGGCATAGAGAGGTCACACAGCTAGTAAGTGATAAAGCTAGGATTAAACCTGGGCCCTCTGGCTTGACAGCCAGCACTGTTTTTTTTGTTTTGTTTTGTTTTGTTTTGTTTTGTTTTTTGAGACAAAGTCTCATTCTGTCACCCAGGCTGGAGTGTAGTGGCACGATCTCGGCTCACTGCAAGCCCTGCCTCCCGGGTTCACGCCATTCTCCTGCCTCAGCCTCTCGAGTAGCTGGGACTACAGGCGCCCACCACCACGCCCGGCTAATATTTGTGTTTTTAGTAGAGACGGGGTTTCACCGTGTTAGTCAGAATGGTCTCCATCTCCTGACATCGTGATCTGCCCACCTCAGCCTCCCAAAGGGCTGGGATTGCAGGTTGAGCCACCGAGCCTGGCCACGCTTTTTTTATTATGCTACTTTGGCTGCCACTCAAGCCTTAAAGAGGTTGAATTATGTATCCAAAGCTGTCACAGGGTTGAGTCTCAGAGTTTATCTCATGATTTCGCATCCTATGGCTTTTTCTTCTACTACACATTTGATTGAGTAAAAAGCCTTTCGTATAACATATGGTCCTCAAACTACAACATGAATTGCAGAGATAACTGGTGAACTGGTGAAAGCAATTGCCAAGATTCTCGAAGCAGGATCCTGCCATCTTTACAGCTGATCTCAGGCAATCAGAATTCTAGATCCCATGGCTAGAGACTAGCATGTTTAGGAGTTTAGCCTGGGGCAAAATCCCAAGGAGTACAGGTTTTTGACCTGATAGGTTCTTATTCTCTATTCATGCAAGAGTAGGGGTGACCATAAAATAATTTTAGCTAATTCACACAAGTTGGATACCTTTAATTTTGCCAGTGAGAGCCCGATTTTAACATTCATCATACTAGTCAACAGTCTGCTATTTTTATCACTAAAAGCCCTTTTCTGACATTTAGTATGCTAATTAGCAAAGTGTAGGTTATTGAGTAAGATTCAGGTAACAGAAGTGCTTGTAATAGCTCTTCTGGAGTATTGACTTCTTGATGAGCATGCCAGCAGGCTACTCCTGTGTTCGTTAACCACTCCTGGACAGGGAATCTTTGAGTAGAATGCCTACGGCCTCTGGGTGACAGCTCATGCCAAGCTAAGTACACATAAGATCACAGTGTATATGTTGAAGTATTTTAAAGTAAATTATAATCGTCATAACAGGTGGCCTCAAGATTGGTTGATTCAGTAATTAAATGAAATCTTCAAGAACACAAGTGTCCCTAGTTTCTTTTCTGCCATCTGACTCTGTCCTTGGCTGGAACACCTAATGGTAGTGAAATGATGCTGCCCATCACATACAGACTAGACACCATCTAAAAGAATATGAGGGATTATAGATGACCCTTTGTCTCCTCTTCTTAACACCAAGTAAACTTCACCCAGAAGCTACTCACCTGATTTCTCCTCACCTAATTGACTAGAATCGTATCATATATTCATCTTAATCTAATTACGGTGAAGAACATAATGGGATTTTTTTTGACATTGGTAAACTTAAGATATAACTGCCAGTCATATGAGAAGGAGTGGATACCTGGAAAAATCAGTGTTTCATGAACAATAACAAAGAAAGAAGAGGAAATTGAGACAATGATCAGCATAGTCTGCTATGTGTGGAATAATTACTTCTTCTTTAATGTGACTACTTTATCTTTAAGGCCAATGTTCATCTTTCTCTGGCCCTTTATCTATCTTTTCCCTTAGCCCCAGATCTCTTTGTTCCTTTCTTGGTTGATTTGTCTTTGCTGTTGTGCGCATGTCCACTGAGTCTTCAGTTAATACCCCAACGTCTTGAATTAGAGGAAGGAAGTTACAGCTTTAATGAGGATTCCTAGCTTTGATAGTTAACCTGGAGTCATTTCAGGCTCCCTGATGTATTCTCATCTCAGTGCCTGCTGTTTATCATGTTAACTCTGGGATGAGTTCTTCAAGGAATATTCCTGATTTGAGAATATAGAGGCCACAAGAAATAGATTAGTAGGGCATTATAAACACTGAAATCATCCCTAAGAATGCCGCTGCCAGGTTCTTTGCATTCTTTATCTGTCTAGTCAGAATCTCACTCAAAATAGGTGCTTGACATTTTTGGAAAAAATGATGTTCAATTTCTAGTGATCACTTCCAGCTTCTTCCTCTCCCCTGACTAGTTCTAGGATTAAAGAAATGGCAGAGTGTTTTAAAACCACACTGCAGAACTTGCATTAAATGATAAAGGCATGTTCACCAAATATTTACTTCTCCAATGCCTTTAGAGAAAAGAAAGAGATGGCACAAGTCAAGAATCAGTTTTCTAGAAATGACAGAAAATGAACTAAACTTTGTACAGATTTAAAAATTGATTCTAAAAGCTTAGGCTTATTTAACATGAAAAAAGCAGCAGTTCTAAATTGCAAAGGTCCAAGACTATTAAGAAGATGTGGGAAAAACAAATAATGGGTATTAGGCTTAATACCTGGGCGATGAAATAATCTGTACAACAAACCCCCATGACACAAGTTTACCTACACAACAAACCTGCACCCATACCCCTGAACTTAAAATAAGAGTTAAATAAAAACAAAATAATAATAAGATACAGTTAGGGAAATAAAATCAGATTTAGTTGGTATTTTTTGAACTTTCATTTTGTTTGAGTCTAATACAGAGTTATGTATTAGTCCATTTTCATGCTGCTGATGAAGGCATACCCAAGACTGGGCAATTTACAAAAGAAAGTGGTTTAATGGACTTATAGTTCCACATGGCTGGGGAAGCCTCACAATCATGGCAGAAGGTGAAAGTCATACCTCACATGGTGGCAGACAAGATAGGAGAACTTGTGCAGGGGAACTCCCCTTTATAAAACCATCAGATATCATGAGACTGATTCATTGTTACAAGAACAGTATGGGGAAGGCCTGCCTCCATGATTCAACTACATCCCACTGGGCCATTCCCACAACACCTGGGAATTGTGGGAGCTGTAATTCAAGATGAGATTTGGGTGGGGACACAGCCGAACCATATCAGTTAGTAACTAGAAAATATAAACAACATTTTTTAAAGTCTAAATATTCTGTAAATTGTATCCCAACATTCATACCTCACAGAAAGTTATCTTTTTCAACTTCCTCCCACAGTAATTTCCCATCATCCACCACTTACTTCATCTGTGCTGTAAGTGGGGTCTTAACTCACCCTTTAGCCATATCTCTTTCCACTAATACACACAAAACAGGCATCCTCCTACGAACCTGACTCTCTTCTGCTTCATCAATGGCATAATCATTCTCCTAAGTACCCAGTCCCAAGAATGTTATCTTTCAATTCTCACAACCGATTATTGACAAGTGCTAGGAATTATATCACCAAATTGTTTCCTGCTTCCAGTTTCTCATTTATTTCCTTTATTACTTTATTTAGTTCCATTTCTATCATACTCAGAATTTTATCATAAACTCCCAGTGAGATTATTTGCTTCTTGCTTGTTTCTTCCAACCTATCTTTCACACTACTGCCGAGATATTATTTCTGTAGGACAACTCTGATCATGACCTCTGCGGAGGCTTGAAGGTCTTCTTCAATTGTTCCCTTTTGCCCGAAGAATTTGAAACTCCCAGCTTGTCATCCATACTCTATTCACCAACTACATTTACAGCCTCATCTTTTATAATTCTTTCAAGCATCTTACTCTCAAGCCACTATCCACCAATTTTATCCTCTTTGTCTTTGTTCTTTTACCATAAACACCGTCCCCGTAATCTCTCCTGTCAAGATGATCCCCATCCATCAAAGCCTAGTTCAGATGCCACTTCTTCCATGAAGACTTCCTCTGTGACTTTCTGTTCCTCTTTAATCCCCTGTCCAAATCCCTCCTCCATGACCTTGGAACTGTATCAATGTTTCTGTTACTGTACTTAACATGACATATATATATATATATAGAGAGAGAGAGAGAGAGACAAGGTCATGCTCTGTCACTCAGGCTTTAGTGCATTGGTGGGAACATGGCTCACTGCAGCCTCTAACTCCTGGACTCAAGCTTAGCCTGCAGAGTAACTGTGGGACTATAGGTATGCACTACTATGCCTGGCTAATTTTATGATTTTTTATGTAGAGACAATGTTCCATTATGTAGCTTAGGCTGGTCTCGAGGTCCTGGACTCAAGTGATCTTCCCACCTTAGCCTCTCAAAGTTCCAGGATTACAGGTGTGAAGCACTGTTCCTGGCTATCTCACGTTCTATTTTGAATTATAGTTGGTTATGAATCTGTCTTTTTCATGAATCAGTTACTACCTAACAGGATATTTCACAGAGAGTTTGGTAGTTGTGTTGGGTTGAATTGAGAGTGCAGGCTACATTCTATCAGCTTATTTAATGCAGAAGCCAATAGAATGTAGTGTTTTACTTTCCACAGAGCCAGGAATCAGTGCAAAGCCCAATTCAGGATAAAAGTCATAACGTTTCTATTAAACCTCACTATGACTTTTTAACATGTGTCATGGCAAGAACACCCTTTATACCATACTGCAATTTTCCTCTTACATACTTTTTCCTCTTACGTACTTTCTGCACCTCCTAACCTAACATTTTGACCTGATCTCCCCTCACTCATATTTTATAATTTCTATCTAATTCTGCTTATTTATACACCACTTTCTATGCTGTGGTGGGCAATTTTGGCTTTTGTTTTGTTAATGTTATTCTCTCTTCATTCATAGCAGAAACTGATTTTTCTTTGGAGGAGGGCTAGCATTAGGATTTAGGCATGTGATCCAGTTCTGTTGAATTATATTCAAGTTCCGTGGCCACAGTGATTGGCAAGAGATCCAGTTTGCTCCAGTGAGACTCCAACATGATAATAGTATTTTGATGATAGGAATAAAAAAATTCTGTCTTTGGTAGGATTGCTAAAGTGACACAATCGAAGCCTGGAGCTGTGGTTGACTCTCTTTAAACCTCTTAGAAGAGCTGGCATGAATGAAACTATCATAGAAAAAAACAGACCCATAAGATGGAGAGAGACCAAGTGCTGAAGACATAATTTGAGCCCCTGGATCCAGGTTTTGTATTATATAAGCCAACAAATTTCCATTTTGATTAAGTCAGTTTGAGCTGGGTTTTGTTCTCATGTGGCCAAGAGTCCCTACTCTTACATGTACCAAAGATAGGCTTCCTCTTTAAGGCTACTCCTCTTAGCCTTTCTCTTTTTCATTGGTCTCATAAATTCAACTTGCCCTCTATCACTCCCAAGACTTTTATGGAAAAAATTTAAAAAAAAGGACAATAACGATATCTGATACATGTATCATATGACTTTTCTGAGGGCCTAATAAGTGTAAAATGCTTGAAATGGTACCTGTTATATTGTACCATATGAGTATTTGTTATTTCCATCTCCATATTATCATCACTATTTTCATGTTACTCATTTACAATAATCAGATCACAGAATTGGAGACTTAAATCCACTGATACCTCAATTTTTAAGCATTTACTTATAAATTGACTTTTTTGGCCAGGATATCATCTATTAGTATGTCTTGCATTGCTATTCGTCTGAATGACTTTTCTATTTGTTTGACGGTGCATTCCACTTTAAAAGTATATAATATAAAGTTTGTGTCCACTGAGTCTCTCTTGGGAGATGCATACCAACAACAACAACAAAAATCGCAAAATACCATTTGTAACTACCACTGGTTCACAATATTTGTACTGTGAATCTTTATATACCTTTTAGGTGGCTGAGAAGACTATTTCTTTCACTTTACAAATAAAGAAATGTGTAAAAATATGATTTCTCAGGGTGATATATTAATGGGAATGGAACATAAGTCTCTAGATTTCTAATGCAAGAAGTGAATAATTGTCTCCTAAATAATTTAAGTATAACTTTTTCTTAGTATAATATTGTTTTGACCTGGTGTTAAGTTCCCTGAGTTCCAGTTTTTGCTCTGACATTGATTAACTGGATAATTCTGAGCGGACCGTGGATCTACTGACCACAGTTTCCGCATCTGTAAAATGAAGAGTTTATACTCTACATTTAATGCACCTTTCAACCCCAAAATTCTCTGAATTCATTTCAAAGGATGATTTATCATAAACACATTTTAAAATCGTTGTTTTCTACGAGACAGAAGAGCTACAAAGAGAGACACTGAAACTCTTCCTTCCAGTATGTAAATGATACTCAATTTGTAAGATTCACTTGGAAGAAATAAAGAGGTATAGCATGTAAAATGAAAAAGGGTTTATGTCAATTTAAAGTAAGAGTGCAAAGGTGGCAACTTCAGTTCATTCTAGTAAAAGGTAAACTAATTAATCTGGGAGCTAAGACCCAAACTGGGTAAAAGGTGATGAGCTGTACCATCATCCAGCACATTAATCAGGAAGAGGGTTTGGTGACTAAGACAGAGACCACTGAAACTATCACCGTGTGCTAGAGAAAGGTAAGGAGAGGTGCATTTACACTTTCAAGAATTACTATTGGTGGATCTGTTAGACATCACACGCTTGTCTGGAACTGGTAAGGCTTCTGAGACAGATAAGGATTTTGCTTGACTCTCCCTTCCGAGGTACACCCAAGCTGTGTATAACTTGGCAGCCATTCTGAGTCAGAGCTCTTTTCCCAAAATTAGCTCTTGGATAAACACACACAAAAGATTTATTTCTTCTGGGTTTGGGTTAATTAAATACAGCCAAAGTGAAATCAATTCTGTCTTAAGAGTGACAGGCCTGCTGCCTAGCAGAAAAGCTGCAACAATTAGCTTAGACCTAACAATTGAAAACATTTATTTGACTACTGGATCACCTGTACCAGCAATTCAGTAAATTCAATATCTATATAGAAAGGTAGATAGATATAAACATAAATTTTATATATATATATATATGTAGATGTATAGACATGTTTTTAGAAACAGAATTTTGTTCCCCTAAATTTATATATTGGAGTCCTAACCCCCAATGTGAATATAGAGATAGGAACTTTATCAAAGTAATTAAATGAGGTCATGAGGGTGGGGCCTTAATCTGATAGGACTGGTGACCTTATAAGAAGAGAAAGAGACACCAGACAGCTCTCTCTCTTTTCACTTGTGCACAAAGAAGAGGCTGTGTGAGGACACAGCAAGAAGTCAGATGTCTGTAAGCAAGAAGGAGAACCTTCCACCAGAAACCAACCCGATGGTACCTTGGTTTAGGACTTCTAGGTTCCAGAACTGTGAGAAAATAAATGTCTGTTGTTTAGGCCTCCCCATCTATGGTATCTTGTTAGGCAGTCTCAGTAGACTAATACATCTATACATCCCTATCTATCTATGTTTCTTGTCTTAGCCCATTTTTTGCTGCTATAACAGAATACCACAAATGAAGACATTTATAAAGAATGAAAATGTATTTCTCACAGTTCTAGACACCGGGAAGTCTAAGACCAAGGCACTAGCATCTGGTGAGAGCCTTCTTGCTGCATCCTCGTATGACAGAAGGAGGAAGGTAAAAGGGGACTGTTTCCTTACATGGCAAAAGAGCAAACCCACTCCTGCAAGCCCTTTTTCTAAAAAATAAAGAATAATCTACTGTCAACAAAGGTGATATATACAACAGGAAAATAAATAACAAGGAGAGAGGGAGTGAATGAATCCTCCTGGAGGGCTGCTTCCGCCCTCTTTAGAGATGGAGCGAGAAGATAATGGAGGCTTACTGGTTTAGGAACCTGAACAAGTTGGAGAGGAGGAGTGTCCCCTGAGGTAGTAGGACTCAGTTCAAATCCCGTTACGACCACCTATTTTGTTAGGCACTGTGCCAGGGGATGGTGGTGCAGAATTAACCCATTCATGAAGACTTTGCCCTCATGACCTAAACAATTCCCATTAGGCCTCGCCTCCCAACACTGTTGCACTGGGGTTTAAGTTATCAACACATGAATTTTGTGGACACTTTTAGGCTATAACATCTTTCTATATATATATGTATGGCAACATTTTCTTACACAATTGAAAATTTTACTCAACCAATTTTCTTTGCCTACTCTCTTCCCATTTTTTCTATATTTAGTGCCTCACAGTGAAGTGTAATCTCATATGGATTTTTAAGTCCAAAATAAAAAACATAAATATAAAACAAAGAATATCTGATAATTCAATTTGCTGTCACTATGTTGAGTGGTTATCATTCTACAGGTTAATATTAGAATCACCTAGGAAGCTTTTTTAAGCTTTCAAACTAGACTCACTCTTTTGGGCAGTTTATCAGAAGCTTTAGAAGGCAGAAGTGAAATGGGATATGACTTTGAGATAGATAAACTGGTAGCGTCTTCCCAGAATGTCTTCTCCCTTCTCCCCTAACTTCAGGAGGAGAATCACTACACCAGCATGGTGGTATTGCCAGATCATAATCTTTGGAGGCTTGTTACTGTCACTTGAATGACCCCCCCAGCAGAATTTCTTGAGTTCAGGTGTATGGTCTCAAATTTTATATTTCTATAACCTGGTCCAGTGCTGTAAAAGGTGAGCAGCAATTTGTTGGGTGTGGAACAAATTCTTTAGACTTCTCCTGGCATCACCTATTCTCAGAGCCTGACAGAATTATCCGGAATTGAGAGGATTAATAGTGTCACATGTGTTAGAACAGTACTTTCTAGACTTGGTCACTTGCTCATGTGACCTGTATTATCACCTTCTGTCTGTTTTTACACCTGCTCTACTATAGTCTATTCTCATCATAGCAGCAAGGATGATCCTTTAAAAGATCTGCAATGACTCTCCATTTTACTCAGAGTAAAAGCTACAGTCCCTACATTGTCCTACAAATAGAGTGACTCTGTGTTCCAGTTTTCAGGGACAGCCCTGGTTTATGCATGCTGTTTTGGTGTGATTATTAAATGTGTCCTATCTTATTCTAATAAGTGTTGCAGACTGTTTGTTGAGTTGTATGGTCATCCACTTAGAAGGCCCTACATGACCTGGTTCCCCATAATCTCTCTGGCCTTTTTCTTTCCTTTCTCTGCTACTCTGGTCACCTTATTGTTCCTTCCACACAACAGGCATTCCTGCCTGGGACTTCTGCTCTAATTCTATCCTCTGCATGGAATACTCTTCCCAGATATCTACTTTGCTCTCTCTCAACTTCTCCAAATCTGCTCAAATCTCACCTTCTCAAAGAAACCAGTGCTGACCACCTGCTTAATACTTGTAGAATGACTATCAAATATTTTTCTTCAAATTGATCCCTTTTTAACCTTATATATCTACTTCAATCTTAATCTTAACAAAATATCAATTATAATATGGGCATGACATGTTATTTTTAATACACAATTTTAATGTTTAAAGTAGATATGTTAAAAGAAAAATACTTTGTGTGCCATGTAAAATTATCTCATGACCACCAGTAGTATGCACATGTATCTCATGACCACCAGTAGTATGCACAGTTAATGAAGGTTTCATGAAAACTCTGGTATACGTGATTCTGAGACCCACAAGCACTGTAGTTATGCTGGAATGTCCTACAATCCCTACAAAATGTGTAGTAGGTTTGAGTTTATTATTTGCGATTGCATGTCTGCCAGATCTTCCTAGCAGGCATATTATATCTTATTGAGCCCCAGAAGAACACATTGTAGTACATTTTAATGGATGCTCTTGCCCTACTTGGGAGTTTGTTGTGTCATAAGTCTTCAGTCTTTCAAAATTCGAGGGTTTTATTCAAGCTAATAGGTAATTTGGTTATTTTTTATTTGCTTGGCCCAACCACCAACACTTTATCTGGCTTCTGTTTTTATTGTTGAATCAGCCAATCAATCTTAATTAATTCAGCTATCTGATCCACTTGTAGATTTTTATGCTACAAGGTTCACATTTTAAAACCTAATCTCGACCTTATGAAATTAAAAATCATAGATCTGGGAAATTCGAAGTTATGTATATAAATCCACTTGAAATAAAAGTGAAGAAAATAGGGAATGAATACTTCATGGTATTAAAAAATAGGAGTGAACTGCACTGTAGAAAGGAAAATAATAGGACTGATTTTCACCCATTTGAGTCAATTCAAATTTGTATTTGAATAAGAATTGCCACTTAGAAAGCTAAAATGATCTATAAATAAGTTTTTTCCCCTAAATCATGGTAGTAAGTGCAGTTTGAGCAAGATGTTTTGATTATAACAATACAGAAAGAAATTGCATGATAAGAAGAGGTCTGTCTAAATTTATTAGAAACACATTTTCTTATCTAGTTTCACTGTAAATGTTTAAAGAAATAGGCTGTACTAGAAATACCCCAAATCTCTAATATGTTGTTTTTAATTAGCACACTTTTTTTTAGTGATTACACAACTATCACTATGATAGCTAACAATGTGAAATGTATTTTAATATTGTCATTCAGGACAAAATAAGCATACATAAAATGTTATAAAATGCAAAGAATCTAATAATAACCCTGATGAGGTTCCACCATTTCCAATTACAATTCAATAATCTACTTTGTGCTAAAACAGCAGAGTAAAAGAAAATCAGAACTCCTTTATTAATGACAAATGAAGATATATTGTATACAGAAATGATAAAGCTCTGATAAAAACAACACAATAGCATTAAATATTTTAAGGTATCAGAGCCACATTTGAGGACATTTATTATCTTGTCTGTGTAACATCTCTATCTTTGGAGGACCAGCTCTTCCTACCTTTGAAAAACTCTCTCTTACTCTCACCCTTCTGAGTCCCACTAAAGCTATCACCACGTGGTCTAAATTGGAGCTTCCCTTATTCCTAGGTGGCACTTCCTCCCTGACTTTAGTAATAAGGCAGAGGCAAATACATGAATTGTCCGTTTGGGGGAGGTTTTAAACTAAGGTTGGGATGAGAGAGAATCAAGAATGGTGAAATAGAATTTTTTCCTTCTGGTGGTAACTCTAGGTTGATCTGAACCCAGAGCCAGCTGCCAGTATTCAAGTATTCAACAGTATGGAACTTGTCCTCAGAGAAACAAAGTGATAGACAACATATAGAAAGAAGCAGCGACGAGAGAGCAAAAGATGGCATATGAGCCCCTTGTTCCAGCTACCATTGTCCTCTCCTTTGTGAGTTAATGATGTCTCCATTTCTGCCCAAGTTAGTTCAAACTGAGCTTCTTCACTTGAAATTAAGTCCTAATACACATCCTGAATTGCTATTTAGAAATTGTGTGTGTGTGTGTATGTGTGTGTATTCACGGGTGTGTACAAGTAAATTCCCCCAAGTGGGAACATGATTGGTTAAAGTGATTCTAGTCTCTTTACTTACTTGAAATTTCAAATCAGATTTTGGATAATCAAGAAAAAGTGACTTAAAATCTCTGCTGTGCAAGGAAATCCAGTATAACAAGTGTGCTAACAAAATATTTTTTTCTCTCATAAAACAAACTTCTGATCTTCAGCCAATGACTCACTTATCCAAATTCCAAAACTAACAAAAACATTAGATGATAACTATGCTCTTTGTAAGGGAATTTGATCTATCTCTCTTTCCGTGGAGTGATGAGTAGAAAGTTTTTCCTTATTTCCTGTGTTGGGACCTGAAAATGTTCCTCCCAGTTTATGGAAGTGAAAGTCTCATAAATGAGATCAGCAGCAGGTCTTGACCTCTTATTTACAGACTTTTATAACAGCTCTTTAAGTGCATGCACTGTTTTGTATGAAAGCAAGGATTGTGCATATTTTATTTGTGGGGCTAGAGGTACTATCACACTATGTACTTCTAGTAGCTAGTAAAAAATACTTGTTAAATTAATGAATGACTGGAAGATTGGCAGATCCTAGACAACTCATTTTCTCTTAAAAATAATTTAAATCCTCTCATTCTATGACCTCTAATTGCATTTGTGTTTCTTCTTTGGAAGGCACAGATACTATATAGTCTATACATGGCACAAATATACTTTTTCTGGGTTTTGTTGTGCTGCTTCATTCTTACTATTGAAAAATCAAAACAAAAAAGAAAAGAAAGAAAAAAACAAAAAAGGAAATGAGTGCTTTGCACTGAGGGTTTATTTACAGTCTCTGTGTGAGCTAGAAGGAGATACCAAGTCATGAGACTGATGTATTGGCAAGAGCTGCTGCCAGATGTTGATCATGACAGGTGCATAATAAAAATGCTCTTTATGACTTTCCCTCAGAATTCTAAATATATTTGAAAATAAGGAAAACATCTGCTCATTACTTCTTTCATTGACAGGCTACTACAGCTTTTTAAACTGTGATTTAAAAAATGTTGGGGGCATTATTTTGTGACATTGTAAGTGCATTATCTAAATGTTCTTCACAAGCAAAATGCAAAATTCTAGCACATGCTTTTATGCCTTTTCACTTACTAAATGGCTGCATTGTTTCTGCCATTCTTGCCCATCTCTCTTTTGGTTCAGAGCAAAGTCACAAATACTTAACACAAGTGGAACAACCCTATTTATTATGATTTCAAGATTGCAAAATTGTTCTGCAACCAGAGTCACCATATGATTAGTATTCTTTTATCAACTGCATGACATGCAGTTACTGTGATTTGATACACAGTTCTTGGTAGCCAAATTAAGGACAGGTAGCAATGCCCTGTGAAAAGTCTTTGGAATCAGTGGCTTTTTTATAACCCTCAATGGTGATCAGTAAACAAGCACCATGACAAGCTTAAAGGATAAGAAGTTTCTCAATCTATTTAGCTTTGAAATCTCGAAAAGCATATGGAAAGACATTCACAGCAATTTCTTTTTTCTTTTTCTTTCTTTCTGTCTTTTTTTTTTTTTTTTTTTTTGAGACGGACTGTCACCCAGGCTAGAGTGCAGTGGCAGGATCTCAGCTCACTGCAACCTCCGCCTCCTGGATTCAAACGATTCTCTTGATTCAGCCTCCTGAGTAGCTGGGATTACAAGTGCCTGCCACCATGCCTGGCTAATTTTTGTATTTTTAGTAGAGATGGGGTTTCACCATTTTGGTCAGGCTGGTCTCGAACTCCTGACCTCAAGTTATCTGCCTGCCTTGGCCTCCCAAAGTGAAATTACAGGCGTGAGCCACCACATCCGGCCCACAGCAATTTCTAATGTTATATGAGCCCGGGTTGTCCAATGAAATAAATGAATAAATAGAGCTTTATCTTAGAATTCATAGTGAATGGACAAGTGCAGAAGAGTGAGTTACGGATCCATAATGGATGGTGGTACTGTAGCAGGTGCAGTCTGAGTCTGGGGCTGAAGTGGGAAAATATCATGGTGAGAGGAAATGGACTACATCATATGTAACAGAGGAAACCCCCAGGCATCTCTCACATTTTCAAGACAACCAATGTTCATAGAATCCCCAAAGTCCAATGCTATACTCCCTTTCTTTAGCTTCAACAGAACATTACATGTGGTCAAGAAAGCTTTGGTTAGAGAAAATTTTATCCTGCATTTCAGATAATAAAGACACGATTTTTAAGGGTTATGGGAAGTACATATTATTTGTTTCAGGTAATTAGTTCTTAACCTGAGGATCATGTAGAAAAGTCTGGGGCATTTAAAATTAGGAGAAAAAGAGTCTGTAACAAATGTGGTAGGATTATGAACTATGGAAACAGCTTGAATTGGCCTCCTTTATATTTTTTAATCCTTCCTTTCCCCATATTGGTATCTGATGCAAAATCTGTAATTGACCCCAAGTCAGGGACCCTTAGGCTGAAATCTAGGTTGGGCTTCATGAATTGTGAATCCCCTGATAAGACATTCAGAAGTTGGAATGAATGGCTATGTGTTCTGTTGAGCATACTTCCTTTCACAGCTTTCAGCAAATCATTAGAAATAATCCAAAAAAAAAAAAAAGGAGATGAAAACAACTTTTTTGGTATTTTTTAAATGCCTTTCACTTTTATGTCTTTAACAGTAAAGTAACTTTGTAAATTTCCCATTTTCCTTTTATACTTTCTACTAAAGTTGCTGTCATGAAAGAACTTCATATTTGTCATTAACGTTTTAGTATGAACACTCATGTGTTACTTCTTAGGAATAGTTGCTCTTTTTTTTTCATTTCTTATTGTGGAGCTAAGTATGTTATTGCCTCCTTAATGGCTATAAGCTTTAGGAAGTTAGAGAAGTGTTGATTTGGGTAGGATAATTTTCTAGATTTGGTTGGAGAAATTTCTAGGTGTTGAAATAATATAGCCACATTCTAGGAGAACATAGAGCTTATAAAACAGGTACAATTTTATTTTTTCTAGGGAGTTGGAAAGCATCTTGGTGTTGTGAAAAAGTACTGGAATTGGAACTGGCCACCTTTGAGTTTATTTTCTGGCTCCATCAATTATTAGTGGTGTGACTGTGGGGAATATACTTAATCTCTTTGAGCTCCAATGGCATCATCTATAAAGTGTCAGCTAACAATACCTCTATTACAGGGTTGTGGGGGTTAGTAGTCATTTATACAGTGTGCTTTAATACTCAATAGGTGGTTGCTACAATGGATGAAAATAACACAGAGAAAACAATGTGGTAAGAAAAAATAAAGGCAGCAATAGTGATATTAGTAAGCTTTAATGAGGATTTTACATGTATTGTCTTGTTTAAACTCCAGAATATCTCAATTATTGCCCCATTTTAATTTTAATTTTTTATTTTTAATTTTTTTTTTAGGCAGAGTCTTGCTCTGTCACCCAGGCTGGAGTGCAGTGGCGTGAATCTTGGCTCACTACAACCTCTGCCTTCCTGGTTCAAGTGATTCTCTCACCTCAGACTCCTGAGTACCTGGAATTACAGACGTGCACCACCACACCTGGCTAATTTTTGTAGTTTTAGTAGAGACAAGGTTTCACCATGTTGGCTAGGTGGGTCTCGAACTTCTGATCTCAAGTGATCCTCCTGCCTTGGCCTCCCAAAGTGCTAAGATTATAGGCGTAAGCCACCATACCTGACCTTATTGCCCCCATTTTAATAAAGAACTGAGGCAAAAGTGGCTCAGTAACTTGCTCAGGGCTATTCAGTTAGCATTGGTGGAGCAGGGATGTCAGTGGAGCAGTCTCCAGAGCTTCTCTCAACCCCTAGTCAAGGCCACTCCTCCTTATGACACCAGACATGGGTGTGAGGGGTACAAGTTTGGGAATCCAGTTTTGATATTTGGTTTTGTACTTTTGTGATGTCTAGAAATGTAAATCTATAGACTATCATTATTATGTTCAACATGAACTTACCCACAACTTTTACCCAGATATTAAAACAAAATTTTCTCTCAATATTTGCTTTTCCAGTTAGTAAACAAGCAAAACTTATTTGACGTCTATTACGTCCTAGGCATTGTACTCACCTTATTAGCCTTGAAGAGCTTAAAGTCTAGAGGAAGAAACAAATGCACAAACAGATAATTTTAATATAAATATGGTAAGAGGTAAAACACAGTTGTATCTGGGGTGCTGTGGTAAATAAAGAAGGAAGCCTTAAACCAGCCTGGAAACACAGGGGTGCTTCCTAGAAAAGATGACACGTAGTTAGCCTTGATGGGTAGGTAAGAACCATCCAGGTCAAGGAACATGAAAAAGGTGCTGCTACCATCAGATGGAACAGCAAAAGCAAAAGCATGGAGGCAGAATGCAGCATGGGCACGGGAGGTGAGGGGGGTACATGGTGTCAGAAGTTGGACTTTGCTAGATGCAGATGGACATGGGGCAGAGATGTGACCAGAGCAGGCAGATAGTGTTCAGGGCTTGGACTGCTATGCCCCTGGCCTCCATTGAATAGTCTGGTTAGTTGGCTGTCATTGTGTAGATAATGGGAACTCTAAAAAGACTAAGAATGACTGAAACAGTCAGCCCTCCATGTAGCTCCACAGTGAAAAATGGAGAGGAGAAGGGAACAAAATTCATCTCTTTAATGCCCTTCTATTATTATCATTAGGCTTGAAAAGGGAAAGTTTATTAGACAGGAAGAAGGTTGCAGAAGAGTGCAGTGGGGGCACCTCAGCGAGAGGACTGCGGGTGCCGCTGTGGATTTTTCCTTAGGGGCATTTATGCACCTTAAGCTGGGAGCTTACGGTTGTAAAATGAGTTTCACAATGGCATTCCAGAGATGTATAGAAAAGTTAGTTACTTAGAAAAGTTGAAAGAGGCCTGGAATCAGATGCCAGTGAGGTGGTCTTTGCTCCCTTCTAAATTCCTCAGAGAAGGAGTTTCTGTCTCCAGGGACTGTTCAATGCTTACCAGGTGATTTTTGCCCTCCTCATTTTCCCCCTGACAAATATTTTGGTCAAATCTTTGACCCTTTATGTCCCCCATGCTCATGTCTACCTGCTGCCTATTAGGTTCTCAAGCAAGAGAAAACGTCCACAATGAAAAGGGGCATTGAGTCTGTCTGGCTACTTCCTTCTGAAAGTGGGTACTGAAGGGACAGGTTGTGTTTTTCCCTTTCTTGCTCTCTGTCATAAAGCGAATGAAGGGTCTTGAAACCCTATTCATGGAGGGGAGACCGGATTCCTTCAAGAGGCCATGTAAGTGGAAGTTGCTGTTGCAGGTTGGCATTGGGATTGCATAGCCCTCCGTAGGTGGCATAGCCCTCTGTAGGTGGCATCTTTGTAATCTGGAAGATATAAATTTAATGAGGGTGTTAAAAAGGCAGGGACTGAATTTTAAAAGAAGAATGACAAGGAACAAAGGCTCAAGGAATGGGAGAAGTCAAGTGATTTTTGAAAACCACTCAGTAAAAGTTTTGGTCCTGTCTTGATTACTTTGGAAAAGTGTGTGTAGCCATTTGGCTTGTTTGAAAATTTATACTGCAGCCGGGCGCGGTGGCTCATGCCTGTAATCCTAGCACTTTGGGAGGCTGAGGCGGGCAGATCACAAGGTCGGGAGATTGAGACCATCCTGGCTAACACGGTGAAACTCCATCTCTACTGAAAATACAAAGGCTGAGGCAGGAGAATGGCGTGAACCTGGGTGGTGGAGCCTGCAGTGAGCCGAGATCGTGCCTCTGCACTCCAGCCTCGGTGACAGAGCGAGACTCCTTCTTAAAGAAAAAAGAAAGAGAGAAAATTTATATGGCTAGAAGGTGAAGCCTTAGCTGTAATTTAGCTTGTAATTTTGTGAGTAAGTCATGACCTAATAATGGAACAGGACAGCTTGGCAGGACTAAAAACAGTGGGTAAAGGAATAACCATCCATTTCCCAAGGGAGCAGTGGTGTGAAAAAGCCTCATTGGGGTTTTCCATCAATACCGGTGAGGAAAATGGAGGACTGGCACATTGGGCCATAATAAACATTTAAAGCTGAACCCTGTATCTGTAAGGAACATTATCTCTTGTTAAGCCACAATCAGATTTACCTGAGGCTCATCTATACGGATGGAAAAGATGGGGCCTAGATGACTTCAAAGCCCCATCACTCATCTAGAGGATGACTTTTAGAGGCTTACTCATAATCCAGGAATAGAGTTAGAGGTGCTTGTCCTTGCCCTTGCCCTCACCCTTGTCCTCATTCTGCAGGACCCCCTTGTTGGGTAGGTTGAGAAAGTTGTGACTGTGACAGCCCAGAAAGAAGTGGCGCCCCCTCTGCCATGAGGGAGAGAGGGACACTTGCTCTTCAAATGATCCTCTTGTTTGTGATGAGGACAGAGTCCCTGGGGCATCTTGTAACCTGGAAGTTTGGGACATTCTCTACTCCAGCACCCTGGATTTCTGGAGTGATGACAGACCTTCCTTCTGTTAGTATTATGGGGCCTAGCCTTGGGGTTACTAGCTAACAAAAAAGAATGTGTCAATGCTGCTGCCATGCAATTAGCTGGCGACGGCATTTTTCCTCCTCCCATTGAGCTTTTTTTATTTTTGGTGTTTCTTCTAGGTTATGGAAAACCTTAAAGGCCATATTTAATAAAGTAGAAAAGGGAGTTTGTGGGCCTTGATCTAATTTGGGGTTTTCTTGTCTAATATCTGGGGAAACCTGACTTATAAAATGTATGGCCAGAGTGGATTGGCCTTCAGAGCTTTCAGGGTCTAAATCTGTATATTTGTGCATGACTTCCACCAGTCTAGGTTGGAAAAGGGCAGGATTATCAGATGGCTCCTGGATGATTTCTCGTAATTTAGAAAAGTTAACAGGTTTTGTTACAGCCTTTTTCACTTCTTTCAACAAGCAAGTTATCATATAATCTTGCCTGCTCCTGCCTCTGGGCAGGCATTGGTAGCCTGGTATTTCCAGTTGGGTTCTGTGTAGGGCACGGCTTCTGCCCCGGCTCTATTATCGTTGGGATTACGAGCATGAGCTTTGTCTGCCCAAGCTCAAGCTAAAGACCATGTGCATGATTTTTCTTCATGGGAACAGCAAGTAATTAATACCATGAATATGTCTTGCCAGATTAAATCAAAGCCAATAGTTAAAGCCCGAAATTCTTGAACGATCTTAGAGGGATCCTGGCCAAAAGAACCCAGTTTGGATTGAATTTGCAAAATATCAGACATTGGAAAATGGACATGAACTCGAATTGTTCCCAAATGCCCATTTGCCACCTTGAGAAGAGGCAAAACATTTTTGGGATTTTCTGAGAACTCTGTACTACTACTGGCATATGTGACTCCTGTGTGAGTATGTGAGGGAGGTAAAGTATCTGGACAGGGAGGTTGATTGGGGGATGATGGAGCAGATGGAGTGGGTGTAGGTGAAGCGAGAGCAGGCTGAGGAGACTGTGACAGGTAAAAGGAAGGATCATCTAAGACATCAGAATCGGGGAGAGAGGAAGTTCCTTGGAAGCATACATGACAATTTTTACATAACTTTGGGTTTTGGGATAAAGCCCAAAAGACCAGAACAACAAGAGAGCTCTGAATACAAGCCAAAATTATACACTTCTTTTTGAGAGTCTGTAAATCAAAATAGGACCATTTTTTTCATAACGCAACCCAAGGGTGAGCAGGAATGAATTGAACCCATGTTAGGTTTAGGTAAGGGACTACAAGATTCATGAGGAGTCCCTGGGGAATTTGGACCTCACCTTTCCCTTTGGGGCACTCTATTCAGGGGCGTCCCATCATGGACAGAGGGCCTGCTGCCCTTACCTGGATGACTAGATCAGGTGGGACCTGGTATCAGCGGTCAGCTCAAACCTAATGTAAACGACAACTCACCGTAGCTTAGGATGTGTTGCCTGTGATGAAATTGAATCCAAAAGTGGGTCCACAACCAGTGGAGTGTGTCTGTGCAGAGTTGAGATCACTGCTGCTCGTTTCCAAGGCATGGTTTATAGAGCGTTAGAGCGAAAGTGGACTTGACACCCTGCCAGGCAATAGCAAATTCGCTCTTTTGTCTTGGCCTTCAGGTAACACCGGGGAGTGCCCTCTGTCAGAAACCCTCAACTGCCAAAGAGTACTCAAGCTGGCTCACTGGCAGTCCGAAAATAGAAAAGAACCCTGGCTAATCTCTCACGTCTAAGACCAGCGACAGACAGGTATCCCTTCTCCAGGGTTTCAGGATCCCACCAAAGAGTGGCCTCAGTCAGGGACCTTCAATTCCCACGAGTAAAGAACCAGACCACCACGCCTGTAATCCCAGCACTGTGGGAGGCCAAGGCGGGCAGATCACGAGGTCAGGCGTTTGAGACCAGCCTGACTAACACGGTGAAACCCCGTCTCTATTAAAAACACAAAAAATTAGCCGGGCGTGGTGGCGGGCGCCTGTAGTCCCAGCTATTCGGGAGGCTGAGGCAGGAGAATGGCGTGAACCCGGGAGGCGGAGCTTGCAGTGAGCTGAGATCGCGCCACCGCACTCCAGCCTGGGCGACAGAGCGAGATTCCGACTCCGTCTCAAAAAAAAAAAAAAAAAGATCCAGACCACTGAGGGAAGAAATCCCAGTAAAGTCCCCATATGGGCCACCAAGATGCCAGGCGAGGCGTCAGAGCCCTGGCATTTGAAAGTTGTCAACTTGTGGGTTGGTAAAAAGAATTTACCGACGACAGTATAGGTTTGAAGAAAGAAAGTGTATTTGAAAGGAAGAACGCTGCACAAAGGTGCAGCGGGGCACCTCAGTGAGACGACTGAATGTGCCCTAATGCCCTTTTAACCAACATCCTTTGTGGAAGCTTTTAATTCACTCGTATTTCTCCTTTCTTTTTTCTCCTTGCTTTTTGTATCTACAACCCAATGGGAAGATGAGAATTTAATAACTAAATGCAGTAACTTATGATAGCTTCAGCCCCTTCTTCTATACTTTTTTCAGTCCTTCATCTGTATGTCTACTCAATTGTATTCGAACTTCCATTTTGTAGTTATGTCTAGGTGAGTCTCATTCTCTCACTAGCCCTAGAGATCTGGCTTATGTAAACGTCTGGGCTTTGTCAGATATTCTGCTGGAGTGCTTCCAGAAGTGGAATTCCCAAATCTCAAATCTGAAAATTGTCTGCATTGTTCTTAGTAAAGCCCAGGAAAATGCTAGAGCCAAAAAACTTAGGTAAAAGAGTCATATGAGGAGATAAGAGGAAATTTGCTCTTCTCAAATAGAAAGCATGGGTTCCCTGGAGTGGAGAGGGTAAGTGGATCGATTTGTATTTATGCTTCATAGTTTGCTTCTTAATCACCTTTCTTAATTATACAGGGCACACATGGAAAGTCATCCCACTTGCACAGCTTGATTCTGCATGGTAGACCTCCTAGTGGTTCTTAAGGGAGATGAAGGGCACAATATAAACCAGCTCTGGGTCTTTCCCAAACACAGAATTTTCTAAGTCCTCTGATGCTTTCCCATTGCCCACTTGTGCACACTTCCCTGCCTTAAAAGTTACTGCCAAAATGAGTTGCAATTACTGATGGGAGTATGTCACACCCCTCAGGCATATCTGGGTAAATAAAAGGTTGAGAGCAACTGTAGGCATTCTCTGGGGGTGTATGCTGTGGGGCATAGGGAAACCTAAAAGAAACCTGGCATGATTGTACAAAATTGGCTGCCATGTTTTTCCTGGTTCCCCACCGTCATGTAGCTGTGTTTTCTTTTTGTGACAAAGAAATAATGACTTACAGTGTCATAAATCAAAGGCTGTTCTCTTACTTTTACTAGTTCCTAGAAGGCAAAGACTCTGTCTTATTTATCTTGTTCCCACTGCCTTGCACAATGTCTGGTGCAGAGCACTTGCCCAACACATGTAGTACAAAATGAATGAGAAATGATCTTGAGAGGGCAATGAACTAACAGGCAAAGAGTTGATAAACTTCCAATTATTCAAAACACTATGTTTTCCTACCAAAATATTTGAAATAGGCCTTTTACATATTAAGCATTTGGCTTATTTGGTAACTATTATTCTGTTACCTCACACTTAGGAAACCCTAGCATTATGAATAAAACTAATTTGAGACCTCTGAGCAACTGTTGATTTTGAAATACTTTACTTTCCTACAACAAATAATACTATTTAGGGCATGTTTTTCCCATGAGTTTTAAAAATCTATCTTGATTAACTAAACAACAATTTGACAGCGAAGACATTTAAATCATGCACTTTAGTGTAATTCCCAGAGCTAAAGAAGACAGGCCACTGTGACTGAAGCAATGGATTGAATCTCCGCTGCCAGATGACAGTTGAAATATAATGGGCTTACAGCCGTCAGCCACAGCTAGAGGTTTATATACAAAGAGTAAAGCTTTTCAGTGATGGAAAATGGAAAGCTGGGTGGTTACTTGAAATTCTTGCATTGTTCCTAGTAGCTTATAAAGGATATGGGAAAACTCCATCCATGCCAATTCTGTTTAGGATAGTATTTGTAATGGAGCTGCACAAACATACTTCTTGCATCCTGGTACTATTGCTATTTTCTGTATATGTTGTGTGTGATTTTTAAACCATACATCTGAAATAAGGACCAGGATTATATTTCTCAATCTATGATGTTTATATGATTTTGCTCTAATTGCTCTTGAAAAACACAACAATCAGTGACAAATGGCTTCCCGTGTCCCCAAGGCTCTTAAGCAGGGGATTTCCAAATTTTCTGTAATGACTAATTTAGTTTTTCTTGTTGTGCTATGTATGACAATTGGTTCAGGGCAAAAGTATTTTGATTTTTCTACCTCATGTAGAAATAACCTTAAAATAATATAATACTTGATAGGATGAAGCTATTCTCCATGTTTCTATAAGTTCTGTTAGAGAATGCGTCTGGGTCTATCCAACCATGTTCAATGTTTTCAAATGCTAAATGAGGGCTTCAGAAGAACCCCTTGAGGAAAGAGAGATGACATTTGCCATGCTCTGTTAATATCAACTGAGGAAGAAAGTATCTGGCAATACATTTATCCTGATGAACTCGATGATAGGGGATTTTTTTGTTTAAGCATTGGCAGCATGTACTTACTGCTACATCTGTATATGGGCTGTCAGGTCGCATAAAGAAGCCATAACAGAAGACAGTTGCAGGGAATAGGTTACGTAATGAGATCAAGCCGGTGAAAGTCTGGGTTCCAGCTGTAATATTACAATGTGAAGAGTCCACTTATCTGCCCAAGTCGAAGAATATTTTCTTCTCTTTTTGGTCACTGTTCATGAAATTACATTGTTATCCCCTTCAGCTGTTCAATGAGCCACTAGAAAAATGAATAAAATGTATAAAAATGGGAGGTAAAGAAGAAAGACTTCAGGCTATAGAATTTATGGCTGGATAACTCAAGATTGTTATGTAGGTAAGTTGCCTATATAGGAAAAAAAAAAAGCACCAAGTCTTGAGCCACTCAGGCATAAATATGCTGTTCTAAGTTTATGATGTTCACAAAATCCTGTAATATTGTAACTTTCATTCTCACAAGTACAGGATACTAGTCTTTAAAACAGCCTGAAATATCATTCAAATGAGGGAGATATCAAAACCTGTTGAAGCAGGGATTCCTTAAGTGTAAGTTAGTAGGTTTTCAATCACTTTAGTTTCACAATTTGACACTATTAAGGCTGATATATAGGTGCCTGCCAGCACAGCTACCATTAAGAGTCTATCAGTGTTTCCATTATATATGCCATTTTTCAGGGGTTAATAACTTGGTCATAAAACTTCACTCTAGGCTAAAATCAAGTCTTGAAGGGAAATATTTTTTCTTAATCCCAACAGAAGAGTTTGCTCATGTTCCTGAGACTTAAGATGGTCAGAAATCAGAAAAGGTAGCATATTTGTATTATTCAGGGGTCTCCAGAGAAACAAATACTAGGATAGGTACACAGATAGACAAACAGAAAAAGATTTATTGTGAGGAATTGGCTCACATAACTATGGAGCCTAAGCTCCTGAATCTGCTGTCTTGTCTGTAAGCTGGAGGCCAAGAAAGTCAGTGTTACAGGTCTGGTCCAAAACCAGAGACCTCAGAACCAGGGGAGCCAATGGTATAAGTCCCAGTTTGAGTCTGAAGATCCAAAACCCAGGAGCACTGATGTCTGAGGGCAGGAGAAAATGGATGCCCCAGTTTAAGGAGAGAGAGTACATTTGCCCTTCCTCTGCCATTTTGCTAATTCTCATTCTTAACAGATTAGATTGGATGGTGCCCACCTACATTAGAAGAAGTTGATTCTTCTAACATCATCAACATTTGGACTTTGCTCAGTGGAGAAAGCAAGGAGTGTTCTATTCCATACTTAGGTCTGAGTCAGAGCGGTACATACCTCCTGCAGAAAATAAGTTCTGAGCTCCTTTTCGTTATCGCTCTCTGTAAAACATTCTGCACAGAAACAATCTAAAGTTTGCTCTGTAAATTGGGAAGGCTGGAAGTTCTTTACTTTGTGGCTGGAGTGAGGAAATCAATCTATTAGCCCATACATTTTTGACTAATTAGCAAAATAGTTACCAACTTTTTCTATATTTATCAAATGTATAGTAACTCTAAAGGCATATCAATATAATATATAGTAAGGAAATAAACAATTAAACAATTCCAATTTTCTTATTGCTCAAGATCTTTTAGAACTAGCTTTAATTTCTTTCAGTGCCTAGCTCTCTGGGCACATTCTGATAGGCAAGACTAGTCTACTTTTGGACCAAAGTATTTTTCTGCAGTTATGGAACACTGAAAATTCTTCTTCTCTTTTCCTGGGAGAAAACCTGTCAACCTACCCTTTATTATAGGCCACTGTACTCTTTAAGATGCTGTGGAGCTACTTTCCATGCAGGCTTAAAGGCATTGAATAGAAGGAAAAGAAAAAGTACTCAGTTTTAACTGTGAGAAATCAGGACAGAAGAATTCGAAAGATTATGGGTGGTTTTGGCAAATTTAGTAGGAGAATTAAGTGATGCTGGCACATACTATTTCTAGAAGCATAAACATCTCAGTTCCACTCCACGCTTTCCATTGGCGTGAATGAAATTTTGACCTGTGTATTCTCACTATCTCCTCCTACTAGTGCCTCATCCTAATGTATGGATATCTTTTTCTGCATGTCTGATGCTGTCTTGTCTCCTAGACACTTCCTAGCTAACCTGGCAAGCCTCCCTTAAGTGTCACTGAGGGATCTGGTGTGCCTTGCTGCCCCCTACTGGTGACCAAAAACTGTTAGGCTGGGGCTCCAGTGCAATCTTAGACTTTTTTTTTGTTGTTGTTAATTAATGCCAGCATCTGAGAGGCACTGCTTACAGGAGCTTTACTATAAAGTTGCTTTTAAGCAAAGTAACTATTATGTAGTGATTTTTATTACTTTACGATTAGTGGTTTTGTTTTTAAAATATTTATTTTGACTTCGTTTTTCATTCTAAATGTATAAGGAATTTATTTAGTTCTTTTTATGGTCTTTTTCTAAGATTGCCACTACATTGCCAAAAGTGCATCACAAAAGTTTCCACTAGAATTGTGCACATTTTAATTCTTTGCACTATTAAAACAAAAAATTGACTTCTTATGGCTTTGAACACAATTCGTTCTCTAAATTGAAAACATGTTTATTGGATTTGCATATTGCTTCCTTGAATCAGGCCTTTTTTTTTTTTTTTTTTTTTTTTTTTTTAAGATTTTAGTGATGTATTAGTAGGCTTGGGCTACCACAACAAAATATCATAGACTAGAGCCTAAGTAGCTTAAAAAACAGAGATTTATTTTCTGACAGTTCTGAAGACTAAAAGTTCCCACATCAAGGATCAACAGGGTCTGTTTCTGGTGAAGGTTTTCTTTCTGACTTGCAGATGGCCACCTTCTCACATATAATGAAGAGGAAGCGCTCCAGTGTTTTTTCCATTTATAAGGACATCAGTCCTATCAGATAAGGGTCTCACCCTTACAACTTCATTTAACTTTTCCTAGCTCCTCACATGCCTTGTCTCCGAATGCAGTCCCACTGGCGGGTTAGAAATTCAAAATATGAATTTTGGGGGGACACAATATTGTGTCTCTAACAAAGGGTGACGTGTGGATTTTAATAATCTAACTAAGTTTCGATTAATCAAACGAATTTTAAAAATCATATACCATGGGATAAGAATAAATGGAAATGGGCTTGGTATCAGAATGATAAGGCATGGTCCTCACCATGTGAACTGACAACACAGCTGAAAAAAATGGTTCTAAAATCAAGACTAACACAAAATGGTTCTAAAATCGAGACTAACGTAAGAAAAAAAAAATGAGAATGTAAAGTACTAACTCATCATACTGTCTTTAATTATAAAAAAACTTTAAGTGTTGCTCAGAATAACCAGAGAAAGGCTTTAAGAAGAAATTGTATTTAACCTCGTACTACAGGACTACTAAGGTTGTATTAACTTCAGGGAGAGAGGTATGAGGAAGAATATTTTACCACCAAGAAGGCACTGACTTAATAATGAAGACAAAATGTGCATTACAGTTTAAGTAGCTTAGTCTGACAGTCAGAGAGGACATTTAAATGCCTTCTACAATAAAATGCTATTGTTTAATATTCCTTGTGTATGCATAGGATGCTGGTTCAGAATATATACATGGTCTTTGTTCTTTGTAAATTTGAAATCAAAGACCATAAATACTCAAGTCTGACAGTTTGGTGCTCTCAGAATTTGCTTAAATCACCTGATATTTTCCCACTCGGCTATGGACCTGACAAAAGCAGTGGGTTATGTGTCTTGGGCTGAAGCATGACAAAGAGCCATTGATGTTGGGCTGGAAACAGAAAAAATCCTCTTCCTCACTTTGTTTCTTTGTTGTTGTTGTTGTTGACGACTGCTTGGTGTGTCCAGAATAATTTTAGAACATCCAGTGGAACACCTACCCATTCCATAGGGTAAGGGGTTAGAAACACCGATTGGTTTGAAAACCTTGGTAGTTAATACTATCTGTGGCTTCTCTTTAAGTTCCACTCAATAGTTTACTTATTCCTCAAACCATGGGGAAATCAGGTCTGGAAACATCAAGTGATGATAACACCATGTAAATGTTAAAGACACACACCGCTCTACCTACCAGCAGCGCCCGTGGGCAGAGTCTATCCCACTGTGGACATACGTCTAATGATACCATCTCCAATCATATATATGCCTTGGTCTGATCAGTAACGTACACCTGTAATTTAAACTGGATTCTCTACCACTATCAGAGAAAAAGTTGTTTTCTGAAAAAGCCATTGTGATATCAATCATGTCTCCTTTTGCATGGTCTGGTCTGGAGAAAAAACTTGTGTGGTTGTTGAAAATTGTCTTTGACTTTGTCGTTATTTTGAAATCATTTTCCTCCCTCTGTGGACTCTCTTCGGGCCCAGGTTACCACATTGCACTTCTCCTGCATGCTTGCCTCTGCTCTGCCCCATTAATCAAAGAAAACTCTCTGTTATCAGTCCTCTAGAAGCTGGTGTGAATTTAAGTCGTGGTGTTATCTCTCTACAGGGAATTTATGTTTTTGGTGTATCTATAATTATAGAATAAATGCCTTTGTTCTTGGTCAAAGAAGCTTTAGGCATGAGCAGAGCAAACAGAAATGCTTTTAAAGTCGGGGGACTTTCTGTTGCTGTGGAAATTACACGGAAGAGATAGCAGTCAACTTTATTGGAAATATTGGTATCCAAATTGTAAAAGTACCACAGACTTAGGGGTTTATGTAGAATGCAAGGTCAAAATTACAATTAAAGGCATGTTACTAAAGTGTTTTGGAGATGAGGAAAGTGAAACTGACATTTACTGGGCGTCTATGTATGCCATGCAATGGTTCAGGCCTCCCCACATCTCTTTAGCTCATTTTAAAGTTGCCAGTAATTCTGTGAACTCTTCACCCCCACTTTACCAGCGAGGAAACGAAGTTCTGGAGGTTAAGTAAGTTTCACAAAGATCCCACACTTAGCAAATGATGGAGCCATGTCTCTGTGGCTTCAAAGTCCGTTATCTTGGCTCGGTGGAGAGAAAAGTTGTCAAATTCTATGACATTTGAACATATTGTTTTGTTTGTGCTATTAAAAGTTTGCTTTGGACATTTTGAATTGAACTCCTTTAATCATGAAGTGGCATGTAACTTTGCACCACATTACCTTGCTGGTTTTCAGTATGCAGAACCAAGATGAACTGCCTTCAGAAAAAAATTTCAATTCATTTCTGTAATCAAAAACTGTCAATATAAAAGAATGATGAGGTTATATTGTGGAAAGTTACAAGATTATTGACGATCTGCCTCATACCTAGTTGGCATATGTTTCTCTCCAACTAACTTCTGGATATTAATGTTTCTGCTTCGATTGAAAGTAAGCCAACCAAAGCCAAGCCACACAATTATGTGAGTGGAGTAATATATCCTGAGCCAAAAATTTGTATACATCAGTGGACTGACTATTTGAAATTATGGCTAGTCTTTTAAGAATTAAAGAGGCTAATGTTGTATTTTCTGTGAATTAGATTTTCCTGTAGGTCTACTTGGAAATGTATTTTAATCTTTTGCTGAATGAATCTGCTCACTTTTTCATTTTACTGAGAAATAAAGAGAAAATTAGGTGATAAATAGAAACTGTTACGTTTCTATCAACTTGCAGTGCGCAAACTGAGTTAGTGACTTATTTGCCAACCTCATTTTCTTAGAAAATACATAGACCATCTTGGATCTCTCAAAGGTAAAAATGCCTAAGAACTATAGTGAAGGGAATCAAAACCAAATCTTGTTCAGGTCAACCAATACACCAACTTGTTTTTATAAAAACTGAGCCATCTTTATGAACAAAAACCAGTTTGAAACCTCATTTTTGTGCTATAAAGACCATTTTTGTGTAATATTTTCAAAAAAATTTACAATACAAAGTGATTATTTCTCCAAAATCATTAAGCTATACTAAATCAATGTGAATAATAGTAATAAATCTTACTAATTTAAAATGTACTTCCTGTAGCTATATATTTTAGAGTGGATTATTGGTTAACTTTTTATCAGATAAAAATGTTAACCTACAAACACAATACAAAATATATTGTTAACAGTAAATTATTCAATGTAATATGAAGATTATACACTCTTTTTGATTGCCTGTTTTTCCTCTGGTTATCTGCCCTTAGGTAATCCCCTTTGCTTATAATTATTGTGAACAGTGATTGGATAGGAAAATGAAAGGTTACAGAAATTTACTCAGAGATTAATCTGTCTTTGTATATGATGGCAATGGAGAAACAATTTGTAACAAGTATGTAATGTAATAGTTGGGTTTTTAAGGGTTCTATCTTAGTTCATTTGAGCTGCTATAACAAATTACCACAGACTGGGGTGGCTTATAAACAATAGAAATTCATTTCTCGTTGTTCTGGATCCTGAGATGTCCAAAATGAAGGTGCCTGCAGATTCACTGTCTGGTGAGGGAGAGCTTTCTGGTCCACAGATGGTGCCTTCTCACTGTGTCCTCACATGGTGAAAGGGGCAAGGGATCTCTCTGGGCTCTCTTTTTATAAGGACAGTAATTCCTTATAAAATCCCTACCTTCTAATGCCCATCACGTTGGGGGTTAGAATTTCAACTTACGAGTGTTGGAAAGACACAAACATTCAGACTACAGAAGTTTCATTTACATTTAGGATTTGTAGTTTCAATTTGATATAAATAAAAATGAGACTTGCAGAATGCAATTTATAAAACTCATCCATCCATGCTACTGTAATAGTTCTACCAATATGCATTTTTAAATGCTGTGACAAAATATTCCTGTCATCTTTAAAAAATAGGTTTGATGATTTGAAAATGGACAGGCCACTTGAAAGAGATCTTTAGTAGTCTATGGAAAGTAACACTTATAACAGCTTGAAACTCAAAGGAAAGGAAATCGGGGAGGAGCACATTCAATAATTTCCAAGGTAACATGGATGCACACTATGTGTGTGGCTTTCATCTCATTTCTTGCTGCTGTGGCCTTTCAAGGAAGAACAAAAGTATTCTTCATGGAAAAAAATTGCAGAGAAGGCAGTGTAAGAAAGAGGTATTTTGAGAACTAATTGAAGTCTTTGTAAGGCATGTTAATGCCTTTCTGCCAATAACTTATTTGCGGATACAGGAGGATTTTCGCCCCTCCTCTCCCTGCCACCCCCACCCCCCAAATATCCCACACCTGAGTTGCATTGGTTGAAAAAATAATTGTTCCGGTACTTTTCAAGAATCAAAAACATTTTATGTGAGCTTTTTCTTAGTGCAAGATTAATCGGGCAGTCTCAAGTCTATTAAAAGTTAGGAATGAGGAGGGCATTGTGATGACCGTCATGGCCAGTAGAGGTCAGGAAACTGGAATGAGTGGGGAGCGGGCCATGTTACAAAGCGGGGCTCTGAACTCTTGTGTTTTGGTGCAGTTTGTATGGACTAGATGGCTGAGAACTCCAGTGGAGAGGAATAAATCACCACCAGAATCAAAAGAGATTGGAACAGATGAAAATTAGAAAGCTGTTGTGACAAAGTCGAGGATAAGAAGTGAGATCTCTGGGGCAGGTATCTGGTCATGAAACCAAGAAGAGCATGCCGTTAAGAATTTGATCAAGATTGAGCCTGTAATCCCAGCACTTTGGGAGGCCGAGACGGGTGGATCACGAAGTCAGGAGATCGAGACCATCCTGGCGAACACCGTGAAACCCCGTCTCTACTAAAAAATACAAAAAAAAAAAAAAAAAAAAAAAAAAAGAATTTGATCAAGATTGAATAACTTCTGGCAATTTACTTATAAAGGGACTTTTGCAGTCCTGGGTCATGGTACGCTTGCATGTACTACTGAGAAGTCACATTACAAAATAAAAAATAAACTTAAAAAGAAAGAAAAAAGAAATTTAAAAGTCTTTGCCAAGTATATAGGGAAAAAGTTGTATATAACTTTTTTGTCTACTGTAAAAGGAGATTACTTTTTTTGTCGTCTACTAGTGAGTTTGGATATTTTTCATACTTTTAAAAACCAATTTTAATTAATTTTATTTTTCTTTTCCCTCAATTAAATACAGTCTTACCTTTAGTAATATTATTTATGTAATATTATAAACATATATTATACGTAAAGTAGTGCACCAAGATTCTGGAGGGGGGGGGTAGGGAGATTAAAACAAAAGGCCTGGGCTGGGCACTGTGGCTCATGCCTGTAATCCCAACACTTTCCGAGGCCGAAGCAGGTGAATCACAAGGTCAGGAGTTTGAGACCAGCCTGGTCAACATAGTGAAACGCCGTCTCTACTAAAAATACAAAAAATTACCTGGGTGTGGTGGCTGGCTCCTGTAATCCCAGCTACTCGGGAGGCTGAGGCAGAAGAATCGCTTGAACCTGAGAGGTGGAGGTTGCAGTGAACCGAGATCTCACCACTGCACTCCAGTCCAGGTGACAGTGTGAGACTCAGTCTCAAAAAAAAAAAAAAAAAAAAAAAAGAATGCCCACAACAAATTCCTTCTCTAAAACTGATATATTGGCTAGATAGAACAGCAGGTGAAGAATAATGTGAACAGAGAAGGAAGGGAATGGGAGCAGAAAGTGTTAAATGCAGGCACACTGCTAAACAGAATCACAGGTGAGTGGAACTTATATACCTCCTTTGAATTCTGTCCCAGTGGTCAGTGTTGGAGAATTGCCTCTGGATCAGGGGCAGAAGAGAGGGCTAGATGGAAGATCCAAGAAGCCCTCTGAGACTCAGGGTATGCTTTATAACATGTTTACCTGCTGACTCACTAGTTAAAGATGTCAAGGAAATTTCAGGTTTCACTTCTAGTGGTATAAAACAGTGTTTTACCAAGAAGGCCCTGTAAAGGTCTTTCTTAGGACTTCTGTCTTCACTCAGGAAGTGTGTTTGTGAACACACACTACAGCTAGTGGTTAGTCTTAGGACCACTAGCTGTGAGTCATTTTCACTTCAGGAAAAGCAAATTTTGCATTGAATAAAGGAGACATTTTATCCTATGTTGTACCCTCCCTCTGGGCTTTGACAGTGCACCCTGCTTTCAGTAGGGAGAGCCTAATTTGGCTCCTTCCCTGCAGTCTTTGATTAATGCACAGGACCATTCATGCCATTCATGATCATGTTAGTGACTTTCTCAAGGGCTCTCAACTGGATAAGTCAGCAGATGGCTGAGAAATACCCACCTGCTGTTTACAGTCAGTGTGAAGCTTGTTAATCTGGTTCTTCCAGGAATCTCATGTGAATGAGACTAGCCACCATGCTACTTTACACACAATTTCAAAATCTGGTTTTTTGCTCAAGGTTCAACTATCAAAATGGTTTAATAGCATAAGTAAAGTATTTTGCAGTTCCCTTTTCTGAGATAAAACCAGTTTGATATCTATAAAAAGACAGAATTACATTACAGGATTAGAGAAGTGTTAATGCAGATGTGAAACTTGATACATCTGCTAAAACATGGAAGTCAATCCACCTATCAATCGTTTGCATGGGGGAGAGAACACATTCTTTTCCTGGATGTATCATTTATCACCTGGGTGACCCTGGGTTTTGCAATTACCTATTCAATTACCATTTCCTTAAATCTGTTAAATTGAGACTAAAAACAGCAAGCAAGCACACTTCACTGGGTTATCTTGAGGATCTAAGAAGACTACGTAAATGAAAGAATTTACAAACGATAAAGCAAAATACAGATGTGAAGAGTTATGACCAAGAAGTGGCATGCATGGATCATCTACTATGTTTCTGACACAGCTTTGGAAGATACAAAATAGGTCAAAGGTGTGACCCTTGCCCTCCGTGTATATATGGTCCAGAAAACTGAGAGCAGCACAAGACAGTATCTGATAAAGGTGTACGGGGCTGCTGCAAAACAAGTGGCGTCAGGGTCTAGAAGAGAAAGAGATGAACGAGGGTTAATGTGCAGATTAGCAGCATTATGGAAGTGGTGGATGTTGACTTGCACTTTGAGAAAGGAAAATGGGAGAATGGAGAGGACTGATATCAAAAGAAGCTAAAAATGGCTTTCAGTTCTAAGTTTATCATTTATCTTCTGTCCTAAAATGTCCTTTTTCTACTATGTTCACTGTCAAACTCCTTATTTATAGGTTAACTTCTTCCTTGTCCCTAGGAACTCCTCCCTGACCCTCCCAAATGGAGATGATCACTGTCTCCCTTAGTGGCTTCTAGCCTGGAATAATACACATTTACATGATTGAAATATCTCATCAACAACAGAGTAATTGGTATCATTTTTGAAGAAAGACAGACCTTGGTTCCAGTCTCATTTTGCTGCTACTGTGCTCTTTGACCTTGGGCAAGTCCTTTACACTCTGAGCCTGAGTGCCTTCATCTGTTAGTTGTGAATGATAATAACAACATAGAGTTATTATGAGCAGTAAATAAGGAATAGTGTCTAAATGAGTCTGACATGTAGTAAAGAAGTGACTTCAAAAACAACATCTATTGTTAATTTTTATGAATCCATTACCATTGGTGGATAGTGTGGAGCTCTCGTTATGCTGTCCTTAGGTACTAGCACCTAGCACAGGGGCCAGGTACCTAGAGGGTACCTGATAAATATTTGAACCGACATGAGTATTCAAGACGGAAAAGGCATTTTAGGACATGGCAGGAGCAAAGACCCAGAAATAGAGATAATCTGTGTGAGGGAATAGTTGCAAGGGGTGAGACTAGGAAGGCAGAGGTAATGAGATAATTCTTCTGATCTGATCAGAGGAAAGGTTTGTATAGGGGAATAAATTATGCTGGCTGGATTGATGGGGTCCAGGTGGAGGATGACAAGGCCCGGGGTTTGGATTTGATGTAGGTAAGAGGGGGAATTTCTTGAGGAAGAAAGACACAATGAAAATGATGAATACATTGCTTAGGACTTTTGGGGTCCAATAAACAAATTATTTTTAGAATAATAGATAAATTCCTTTTATTATTTATAACTTTAATTTGTCACATTTTTCCTTTTTATAAGAGGAGCATGCCAACCTTTTTCTCTTTATGCCAAGTTTTAAAAGAAAAGGAAAGTAAGTATGGCTGCGTGGTAAGGACTCCTATAAATCAGTGAAGATCCGGCCTTCTGAAGAAATGAAAGGGTGTCTTAAACACAATGATACAATGATGTCTTTAAAATACCCATCAATCTAGAGGAATGAACAAACCACTATTAGAACCATATGTCGCCCTCACTCTTTGCGTGGAACTTCCATGAAAGTCACTAGGAGTTCAGTGGAATGATGAAGGGAAGCATATGGCTCTAGATCTGAACTAAATTAATAACAGTATGAAAACACAGTTAAATAGTGATAATCCCCCTTGTTATCCAGCTTTTTCTTTTTCAGACAACTCTTGGTGTCTAGTTAAGCACTTGTTAATGGGGAAAGCTGATGTGTGAGGAGAAACCATGTGGCATATCTTTTGAAACAAGCTGAAGAGGCAGTGATTTGGGGCTTCCGTGCTCAGGACTGCCATGGAGTCATTTGGAGATCAAAAAAGAGCCTAAACCTGATTATGCTTTAGGCATTCCATCTGGCTCTGACCCACACTGTTGCCATAGCCACCCAACTCCTAGCAACAAAGAGCAGGGCTTTCAAGGCTCCAAAGTGACAAAGCATGTGAGCAAATAATATAAATGTAATCGCAGTAGGCTAATACTCCAAGAGGTTATTCGTAGTTAAAGTTCACTGTGAAGAGCTACAAGAATCTGTGGTTTCATGATTGTATCTTTTTCTATGATGGGTTTTGATAAGAAAATGCCTTGGCTTAAATTGAGGCAGCCTGACAGCTTGTTATTGAACATAAAGACTACAAATATCATTATAGGGAAGATAATAAAAGTTGAACTTCATTTTAAATCATCTGGAAAACACAATCATTATCTTGAATAACCTGACCATCATCATCTAGAACTCTGGGCAGAATGGACTCGGGGTGGAAAAAAACTGGCCTTCAATCTGAGAAGAAGAAATATTCCATCTTAACACATTCAGGCTCAAACAATCCATTAGCAGTCTTTGCGATGAGCAATGAGTCTCAACTGAGGTCACTAATCAGAAGCAGTAAGAAGCTGAAAGATAAAAGGAGAAGGTTATATGCATCATGCTTGTCCTTAAAGCAAAGTGAAAAACAGTGTGGCCGTTTTTAGAGGATCTTTAGTTGTTTATTTCAAAATGTTTGTACCACATTTCAAATTATCTTTATTTAAATATTCTGCCCAGAGATATCCGTTGAGATACCAGCCTCATTTTTTAAAATGTCGTGGCCTTGAATCCGAATAAACCTTCATTTTTATGCTGACCCTTATGCATACAATGAAAACTCAGAAAAGCATAGGCATCCACAGAGATGTTAGTAATGAAGGAATCCATACCAGTTTTCATTTTAAAATGCCATTTTGTGCATTATTTACTAGTTCCATCAGCTATAGCCCATGACCCAACTCTCCTTTAAAAATAGGAGTTTATGTCATGGTTTGGATACTGCATTCCTGATTTTGTATCAGAGCCTGTGCATTTGGTAAATGTCAATGAAAGATGCACACAGTGGGAAGTAGATTCAGGATTGTCACTGAGAGATTTTACTGGAGGGGAAGTAGAGCATCGAAACAATGTTGTCTCCAAGAGGAAAGAAATAATCCTCACACTTAGGGAGGGCATTGTAATATGTTTACACATTACATGGAGAGCCGAGTTTAGCTGTGCTAACTGCTTTGTGAAAGGAAAATCCTCCTGAAATTAAATAATCAAAGAAGATAGGTGAGTGCTGATTTTGTGAAATAAACAGTGATTGAGGGAAGAAGAAAAACCAGCAGGACTCAGCGTGAAGCAAATTAATTCATGTTGGAGATTTACTCTCCTGAAGAAATTAAATTGCCTACTTCCTAATCAGTATAGTTCTTGGCATGCTGTTGCTTTCTCTTTCTTCCTAAATTTGTTTCATGTTGGAACCCCTTAATTTTTCACTCTACTATTTTTTAAAGTTACAGTGGGAAGCTCCAGTTCTTTGTGTGGTTCAGGGAAGTTTTGCACTCAATCAGTTCATTTACTGTTTATTTGTTTTAGAAAGTCAAAGTTTTTCCAGTCGTCTTGTCTATTTCACTTGCTTCTGCTTCAGAGGAGCATATAAGGCAACTCCATGATTGCATCTCTTCTGCGTTATACTCATCCAGTGGCTTAAGGGATAAGCATGTTTTCATCATACTAATTTGGAAGAATTGAAGGAAAACCATATCTTAGTGTCCGTGCACACTGTATGGCTGCTCAAAGTAAACACAGATCGTTGGGTTCTTTCCCTGTTCTCACCCTCGTAGCAAAAAGGGAAAAAAAAGCACAAACTGTTGTTCCTCCAGTTAATTCTGCACACAAAGATGTCAACACACGTTAAAACTGAAACCACATTTGAGAAGACACATAGAACTTTGCAAATGCCACTGCTGTTTGTAGAGCTTTGAGCTGGAGAGGGTATCATATGTTTTTCAATCTGTTTTTTACTCTTCTGCTGTCTTAAAATAAACTATGCAATTCTTGTTCTTGGCCTTAGAACGTGAGTTATGCCATCAGTCTGTTGTGATTCATTTGCTAAAATATTCCAGTGATGAATGTCTCTTACTTCCTATAATAAATGTTGTGGTGTCACTTTTGCCTGATGGAAGCCATTGTGCCTTCTGGAGGGCTGAGAATTAGGGAAGGGCAGCTATGTGACACAAGCACTGGATAATAATGAAAACTTGTAAGATCTCACTTCAATCCTTTCTCCCTTAAAGGCACAGTTGGCTGGTAGGAAAATTCCATTAGCACCACCTGTACACCAATTTTGGTATCAAATGGTGAGACCAGATTTCCAAGAGTAAGGTATTGGAACATGGCCACGCCTGAGAGATGAAGCCAGTATTACACTTTGCTCTGTGAGTTATGTAGGTGAAGATAACCTTTTTGGTGATTAACCTGTTCAGGCAGTCCTCTTCTGTCTCACATATCTGGATTGGACTGGTTTGCAGAAAGGGACAAGTGTAGTGTTAATACCTTTGGGGCATTAATTATAGCTTCTTATAACCATCAGAAGACAAAGGGCTATGCTGAATATCTAAACAGCTGAGTTACTGCCAAATATTCAAATTACTAAAGGTAAGGGAGAGACTCTCTTTGGCTCTTAATGAAAATTAAGTCTGTTGTTGCTACTGTGGTTTGAAGGTGTTTTAATATGGTAAAAGATCACTCTCCTGGTATGGGATCATTTATGGCAGGCATCTCTTGAAGAATAAGTGGAACAGGTGATGAAATAAAAATTGAAAGCAGAAAGGACTTGATTGATCATAGATATTTCAAATGTCAAGTCCTTCTATCCTTAAAACAATCTGACATTGGAAATACAGCTTGAAATAAGGTAAAATAGAATAAAGGTTTCAAAATAAGAGATGAAAATTGTCTAGGACTAGACATAAGGCTGTTGAGGTAATTATGTCCAGCATCCATGACACACAACTGTTAATGAAACCATGCCCAAATATTGGCTAAAACAAAAGGTAAAGTTTAGAATAGGCCTCAACAATGAATTTAGATAAAGTTAGTAGCTATTACAAGTAAATTCTTACATTTCAGTGCTTAACACAATAGAAATTTATTTTTCTTCCTTGTAACAATCCATTACAGGTATTTCAGGTAGGCATGAGATTTTCCTCTACGTAATGGGTCAGAGAGCAAGGCTCCTTCCACGGGGTGACTCTACCATCAGTAAAAGTTCAGTAGGGACCTCAGAGATTTCTGACTCAGCTAGTGAAAGGAGGTAAAAGATCATGGAAAAGGTGTACCTCCTTCTTATGCCACTTGTCCCAGAAGTCATACTTACTACTTCTGTTGACACTGCATTGACAAGAAGTAATCATACAGCCTCACTGAGATGCAAAAGGGGATGGGAAATATTGCCCAGCAATAATACAATGCTGTGCCAGGGGTAGTTTAAATGTTGGTGGATAGCCAATTGGCAAATGTGTTTCAGGATAACTATACAGGAAAGAAAGCAAAGAGACTTGAGCAAATTAGTTAATTCTATAAATCAGAACCATAGTCTTTCCAGAAGACAGATGATTGTAAGATTAGAATATGGCCATATAATATAGATCTTGGGGAAGAACACTTTGAGTCTCAGGTGGAATGGAAAAGTACTTTATTACAAATTGTGAAGAACGAGGGCAAGGACAATATATGCTAGTTATGTAGGCAGAAAAAAAAAATTAACCTAGAAGAAAATAAAGTGAGTCAGATTTCTAGAAAAGACTAGAGATTCCATAAGAACTTCCAGCAATGCCAATACAAAATTTTGTAAAGCAAAAGCTGACTAGCTAAGTAAAACATTACCAGAAAGGTTTTGAGGTCAGAGGTTAGGAGAATGCATACATTTACAAAAAGCAGGGCCAGATTGACTGGAGAGGTGGGAGGAGCCACACAAGGTGATAGGACAGCAGCTATCTGCAACCTGCTAAGATTGTTTCCATAGTTAATCAACTGCATGATCATAATGGTTCATACTAGCTGAATATCACCCATATTCCATCCTAACAGAAGAGAGAATCAGATTCACAAAACTAAATAATTGGCCAAAGGGAGGAGCAATTTTGAGTACAATATTGTAATTGGTTCAATGTGTCTGAATAGATGATGGGGACGTTTGGGGTAAAGAGAGAGAAGCTATAAATAAAAACAGAAGGAAATATTTTACTAAAAACTCCCCAAGATATTAAAGAAGAATCATAACTTTGATACACCCTTTATAGAAGACAAAACCAAAAGGAGGCCATTTAGCCCCAATTTTGTTTTCTTAGGCTCCGGTAGGAGGTAGTTTTTGGAGCTGGTTTCATTCAGCGCCAGATCCAGGTTTTGTGTGGCCTAAAACTTAATTTGGCAGGACCCTCTAAAAGAAAAAGAATATAACATTAAAAATAGAAAATTAAATCTGAGAAACAAATATTTATTTAGAATGATAAAAGAAATTTCAATAAACTAGAAAAACAACAGCTAATGTGAATATCACAAATATTTTCTTTTGGTTTATGTTTTTGGCTTTTATCAGGTGACTTTATTTCTAATGGATTTGAATATTGGAATGCCCAATAATTCTGAGAAAAAAATAAAACTAATTTGAAGCGAAAAAGCACAAAAGAGGGGGAAAACATATTTTAGAATTCATTACATACAACGTAATGGGCTACATAAGTACATAATCAAACTACTCTCACATAACATTGAAACGGGAAAAGTTCCCTTAGCCCCTTCACAGAGTGTGCGATGGGGGTGTGGCTGGCTTCTTCGGTGCCCCGCTGCTCAAACCTCTAGGGGTGTGCATGCAGACGAGCAGGTCGTGGGGACCTGACCCTGTCTGGGATTGGGTGTTTCCAGCTCCTGAGGCCCCAGTGGGTGTGTGTTACAGAGTGCTTTTTGAGTTTAACCGTCTGTAGGAGGCTTGTGTTTGTCAGCTCAATTAGACCCTCTCCCTTATCGCAAGGACAGAGGGCTTTACAGATCCTGGGTTCTTGCCTTAGCGTACCGGAAAAATCAGATCACACATGGGCTTGGAGAGTGAGTACAAGGGTTTTTATTGAGCGGTAGTAGCTCTCAGCGAGGTGGACAGGGAAGCCAGAAGCCGGATAGAGTGGGAAGGTGGCTTTCCCCTGGAGTCAGGCCACCCAGCAACCGGGTTCTCCTCTGACCATCCCCAGCCAAACTATGCATTATTCCGCTGGTCGGGGCCTGCTGGCATCTGCCGGTGCCTGTCAGTGTGCTCTTTCACTGGTGTGTTCCTCTTTACGTCCAGCTGCTTGTGTCTCTGCCTGCTAGGATCTCAGGGGTTTTATAGGCACAGGATTGGGGCACGGCAGGCCAGGGTGGCCTTGGAAAATGCAACATTTGGGCACAAAGACAGAAATGCCTGTCCTCACCTAAGTCCGTGGGTACAGTCCTGGGGGTGGAGCCCCAGCCAAGGACCCACCCTTCTCTACCCAACACTTCCCTGCCCCCCTCCCATATCAACATGTATTGAACAAATTATATGCAGGAAATTGGTCATAGAAACACTTGTCTCTTCAGGGTGTTTTTGTTGTATTAGTAGCATTTTTTCTTGTCATTTCATCTGGAACCTCTGGTTTTCATCAGGAGAGTGTATCATGTATACTAGGATTTGACGTAATACATTGGAATGTATAAAAACATATCACTTCACATACAGTTATATGTATTTTTTGTAGTACTGCTTCAGGTTTGCACCTTAAAAATACAGAGATTTTCATGAATTCTTTTTTTGCCCTAGTCCATAAAAATGTTCATTTATAATTGTACATGCTGTATTATTGAGTATGTTTATGACAGGAGAACACTTCAGCTTTGATTAGTCATTGATGAAAATTAGTTCTTCTTATTACAGTTCTACATGTCTGATAATTACAAATTTTTCCATTGACTAGTTTCTGGCTCCAAATTTTCAAACCTAATTTCTCCACTACTCTTATACTTAAAGCACAATAAAACCTTTGGCCTTGTACCTTCCTGCAGATGAACCGTCATTCTGTCCTTCGTGGCAGCCATTCCTGCACCAGAATCATTAGCAAAGCACAAACATATGTATATACAGAAGTCACTGGAAGCCACAGTAAACCCATGTTAAGTGAATTTACATCTCAACTTTCCCTTAGCTGGATCTTAAAATGCCCATAGCTGCTTCCGTGTCACCACATATAAGGAAGTATGATGGAGAGGAAGTTGGAGTGGAAAGGGATGATAGTCTTAATTGTTTGCAGTTAAAATAACTTAATTTGAAAATTTGCAAATCATCATATGAACATCTCCCTAAGACCTCTCAGGGTCACGAAAGTAAAGGGCCCTGAAGATTAAGCTTCACAAAAATCTTTCTATTTTTCCTTGGCAGGATTAACTTAGACTGCTGGGCTCTTGATGGAATAGCCCAAGTTTACTGTTGTATCTGAAACATCCCAATTTTCTCAGGTCATGAGAAATGTGAACAGATGGAGGTGAACAAATCCTTTTATAGTTATAGCTAAAATGGGATAAAATGGCCCATCCAAAGCTCAGTGCCGGACACTGCACCAAACTCTCCTTTGGGAAACAGTGGGAGATACTGGGAAGCAGATTAGAACAGCAAGAAACTAAATCGGGGAGGCAGAATCCTGGCACCACAACTTTGTTGTTGTATAACCTTGGACCTCAGTTTCCTCATCTGTAAAATAAGATGATAACACTACTGACATCATAGGGCTGATGTGAGAATTTTTTAAAAAGGCTGCATGTTAAGTGTTTAACATTGTCACTGGTACATGATAGGCATTCAATAAGTATTAATTAAATATAAATAGAAGGAAAGAGTTCAGGACAATGTTCTGTTCACATCGCCACACTAATTGTTTAATAACCAGCCAATGTTGTGACTGAATTTTTCAACATTTGACGAAAGTACTCCTTTAATGAAAGTAAATCTGGGTCGTAAAGATAAAAATTTGTGTTATGTTCAATAATCATATCTTATCACCAAAACCTTGCACAATTGTAGTGCCCGTGCCTTGTTATCAAAGGCTACCAGTGGCGATAGGGTGAGTGTGATGATATGAAATTATGCTGCTGCTATGAACAAGACTAGAATGATTTTCTCACCTTATATCTGATCAAATTTGCATCGCAAATGAATTTAGCATTCAGTTGCATCACAGAGACCTGCTCCCTTTTAACACCTGCTGGTCCCTACGTGGGGGACAGCAACACTCTGAGGCTTTTAGCTTCCTAACTCAGACACCACATTTAAGCAAAACCTGGAGAAGAAGCAAGTGACTGAAAATAAAAACAAAGTTGGCCAAAGCAATAGCATTTACAAATGATGTAAAAGCAGAGCAAAAAATACATGAAAAAAACCCTCCTCCTCTAATCATACTTACATAACAAAAATTTCTACAAAATTGAAAATCTTCTTAGTATTATTTTAATTCGTGGAACATATACCATGCTGAGGGTGTAATTTTTAAGAGTTTTTAATATCTATCAATCTCTCTATGTATCCATCCATAAAATGGGATCATGTCACATTAAGATTATGAAAGTATGTAGGTGGGAATGTGCCACTGCAGAGTGTTTGAAGTTAAAGGTCAGCAGTATTTGAGCTAAGCTCACACCTGGAGTTTTTACACAGTTAATCTGTAACTATGCTGTATGATTATAGAGTTCTCATGACAGCTATTGCCTTAGGAGAGGGGGAGTCCTTATGTAGCTATTGCTTACCCTACGGTCTTTGTCCTCATCCACATATTATTTATTTTATAGCATGAGAATCCTTGTAGACACAGCCTAAAATGTGAGATTAGCAATGCTCAATATTTTTTTTATGTTCCTGGTTCTTTCAAATAGCCTTTCAGAGAACAGCGGTGAAACAATTTTGTTAAAATTTCTTGCTCCTCTTGTTACCCTAAAAGCTGGATCATGAAACACGGGCAGATTTAGGAAGATTTTACAAATAGCTTACATATAGCTGTCCAGAGATCAGGCAATTGATAGGCAAAAGCAATGAAGCAATGTCTTCCTCTTTAGACCTCATAACTATTTTTCATACTTTATTTATTTTTGTAGTTTTTTTTTTTTTTTTACAAAATCACTCCCATTGCCCAGGCTGGAGTGCAGTGGCGCTATCTCTGCTCATTGCAGCCTCGACTTCCCGGGCTCAGGTGATTCTCCCACCTCAGCCTCCTGAGTAGCTGGAACCACAGACATGGGCCACCATGCCTGGCTATTTTTTGGTATTTAGTAGAGACTGGGTTTTGCCATGTTGTCCAGGGTGGTCTGGATCTCCTGGGCTCAAGCAATTTGCCTGCCTCGGCCTCCTAAAGTGCTGAGATTACAGGCATGAGCCACCCCAGCTGCCTATGTCTCATGCTTTAGACTGTAAAATAATCATCCAAATACTCACTGGAAAGTTTGAAAGCATATCATGATTTTTAAAAGTTTTGCATTTATTGAAGACCTTTTCCTAATAAGATCCAATATAGAAGAGACATTAACTAAACTAGGGTTAAGAGATAGATAAGGCAGGAACTACCTGGAAGGATTTATGTGGAAAGTAATGGAAAACTAAAGTTTTCTTCACATAAATCTTTCTATAGTCCTAAAACTAAAGTTTAGATGCAAGATATCGCAGAATTACGCATTTGAGAAACTTAAAAATTTATAAATTGTGGAATGACTATTAAAGACAAAATGGCTATTAATACTAAATACAAAAAATTAACCAGGCATGGTGGTGCACGCCTGAGCTCCCAGCTATTCAGGAGATTGAGGTGGGAGAATCATCTGAGTCCGGGAAGTTGAGGCTGCAGTGAGTGGAGACTGTGCCACTGTATTCCAGCCTGGGGTATGGGAGTGAGACCCTGTCTCAAAAAACAAAAAATTAAAATTATTTTACATATACTTACAAAAGGCAAATTATTAAATAAATTAGCAATTTATAAATTATGGGAATTATGAATTGGGAAGTTAAGAAAAAGTGCTCTTAGAAACTTTTCCAACCCACCCCTCTTTTACAGATGAAGAAATTGTGCTTAGAGTTATTTGGGAAATGCTTCACTAATTAACAAATTAATTCAATACACTTTATAGTCTGTTTTAAACCAGTTCTGCTCTGTCCCCTGGCATTGTTGAGGAAAATACACTAGTTTTGCTCAATGGCAAGCCTAGTGTGGAATATTTGCTCTCAAATCTGTAAAAGTGGACCAGCAGAGAGAAGAGTAAACCAGAGTTCCGTCTACTGTTTCTATATGTGTTTTCTATAATGTAGATGTAATTCAAAGCGGTAGTGACACACTAACCTTTATAGTGAGCTCCAGGTTCCAGTCTCCACTCTTTCACAGCTTCTCCACCAGGTTCCCTCACCTCTGTCTCCACCAACTCCAAGGAGTATGAATTCTAACGTGTCAAGCAAGACATTTATTGGGAGGAAGAGACAAGACGTTAAACGCTGTCTCTTTTCCAGGTCTCCCTTTTGTTCAAGTTTCTGAATATCTCTTTCAACTCTTTTCTCCCTCTTCCTTCCTACAAGGTACAGTCAGATGGTACAACACTGTCCTGGCTTGGGATCTTCCCTCTTTTGCAATGGGAAACTTATTAGAACCCAGGTAATATAGCTTGGACCTGACTGTGTACCTGGAGGGCCAATAAGAAGCCTCAAAGCTCCACTGGGTCCCCCAAGATAGAAGATAACCCAATGGTTTGGGACTATAATCTTAGCTGGTAATTAAGAATTCATTTACTTGAAGTGTTTTTTGTGCACAGGGTTCCGGTGAATCCATGGTAGCAGGTCTTGGATACTGGGATTCGGGCTATTTGTCTTTACTAGGGACACAGTGAACCCAAGGCAGGCAGGTTGTTTTATCTTTGGCATCCCAGCTCCCTCTTTTTGTGGCTGATATCCAATTTGGTGACCAGTAATCTCAGGGTCTTTTCTTCATCTCAGGCCATTAAGACCAACTCATAGATAAGAATCTGGTAATTTATGAAGTCTGAGTTATAACTGATAAGGAAGGCTATTTATTTCCTGTTTACTGGTTTTTATAGTAGGTCATGGCTTAAAACCTCTGATTATTCTGAAATATACATGCAATACACAAAATAACAAATTTTAGATTTCTAGGTATCTACGACTACGTTGTAGGAGAAATCTCGAAAGCTTCACCTCACTTTGTAGAAGACTCCTAGCCATGGATGAGGCTGGCCTCATCCAGGAGGAGTTAGGGGAGGAAGCCAGAGAATGTGAATCACTTTGCTCAGTGCCCTGGGCAGTATCTTGTGTAGGTGAGTTTTCTAAATTCTGTATAAAGTGAGGACGATGGAGAGTCTACCTACTGCCTTCATCAGACATTCCATGCTGTCTGCAAACAATGTTATTCAGTAAAAATCTCACCACTGTTAAAGCAAACTAAATAGGCCTGAGAAGGTCTCCATACTTCTATATTTGAGTCCTTGCGGATGAACTGTAACCTAGCTTAACAGTCAGGCAAAATTGGAAACCTAACTTAGTAGTGTGCACCTGTAACAATAGCTGAATGTTAGCCAATCCCAACAGCCATACTTCAACAACTCATAGACTGCTGAATGTTCAAACTGCCTTCAAAATAAGGCAAATGCCAAGTTGTAACCAATCTCACTGTTTCTGCACTTCACTTCTGATTCCTGCACGTCACTTTACCTTTTTTGTCTAGAATTTTTTTCTGAGCACAAGGCACCCCTGGGTCTCTGTGAATCTGCTCTTATTCTGGGGGCTGCCGGATTCGCTAATGGTTCATTGCTCAATTAAACTCCTTTAAATTTAATTCAGCTGAAATTTTTCTTTTATCACCACTTACCAGTGACTTTGTAATAATAATAATAAAAAAAACCATCTAATAGAAGCTGGTAACAAATGCTTTGCCTTCTTCCCTGTGGTTATTTGTTACCAACCTGCAGAGGTGTATTGATATTGTAGAAATCACGTGTAGCTGTGAATACACTGTGGTTTTATTCTTTGGGTCCAGCAGAAAATTCCTGGTCTTTCAGGATATGTAGGCTGTATTGGAACTCTTCGTTCTCTCTGTAAAATAACTTTTTTGTGAGTAACTCTGCAGTATTAGTTATTAAGCTAAGAATGGTTCCATTAAGGATGTTGTAGAAAATGTTACAATGTGTCTAGAATCATGACTTAATTTTCTGGCAGTGGATGAGGGCAGCCTGGTCACAACATCTGCTACCCTTTTGATTGCCAGGGTTGATCCAACCAATTTTTTAGTTTATGTAACTCTTAAATTTGTCTGGTCTGGAATTAGTTTAAGGTGTGGGTGTCATGGTGATTGGTGGAAATAAAATTAACTTTTCATATAAAATGTCTCTTTGGAGGCAGACCTTTGTTTGGAGAACGTAAATAACTTAAACCCAGATATGGAAAGTCTCTGTTTGGTCATTTTTAAACTAGCCATATCCCCTCTCTACATTGCAAGGTTGAGTAATGTTTGCTCATTAACTCTGTATCTGCTTGCAGAGCTTGTCAGTCAATTTCATGTAATTGTCAGCTCCCAGGCAGGGCTCCCTGCCAGCCACAACAGAGTCCCATTTACCCTCAATGCAGCAGACCTATGGTGCTCCACTGCAGGTACTCTGGGAACTGATGGTGGACTGACAGCAAATGTCTGGTATGGTAGAAGTGGGGTGGGCACTTACAAAGTCTGGGCTTGAGAAGGAAAAGATAGTTTAGGAAAACAAACAAACAAACAAACAAAAAAAACCTCAAGAGGGATTTTTCAAGGGAGTCTTACAGCAATTTCATTGATTGCATCATCAATTAATTCACTAAATAAATATTTTTCATGTGGCTCCTATGTGTTAGGATATTGAGAAGTATCATGTTTGAAAACTCACCCTTTTTGGCTTCATTTTAAATTAAGAACCCAACTTTTCTGTAACGCTGTTTGTCTGTGATTAAAATTTATAACCCATCTTCAAAACATTTGTGGGTTTAAGTTTGGGATTCAGCTTGAAGTATTAGCTTTCCAGCTACATTTCCGCTCTCTCTTAGTCTCGATTTTCTTCTTCCAACTAACATATGGACAATTGTGAATCTCAACTCCAAATTCTCATTACTTGCAATAAGCTGGAGATAAATTCAGTGAGTGGAGGAGAGGCCTTTTAAAATTATGATGATGATAGATAAGGGAGAAAAACCAAATGATTAAGTTTGTATTTAACACAGCCGGAAAGACTTGGAAATCATTAGGGGAGGTTTCTACTCCCAGCTTTGCTTCTAGGTAAGTAAGGGATGTGCCTTGGGTACTGGTGAGGTAATTGCTCTGGAAGATCAGGGTATTCTCTGATATGATATGCTTCGGTAAGCTGAAATTGTAAAGAAAACTGTAACAGGGAACCAAGCGCTTGGCACCTGGTATCAGATGATCATATTGATTTGAAGGATGTATAAATCAAGGAAGAAAGGGATAGAATGTTTAGAATGTTTCTGAACTTCTACTCACTGGCCATAACATCCCCCAACTGTTTGAACTTGCTTCTAGTCCTCTCTAGGCTTCTTTGCTCCTTCATGAATTCTGGTGTCACTGTCTGCCTGAAAGTAGCACATGATAGCTTGTCTAAGTCTAGCCATGAAGTGCTGAAAACACATTTCAATTAGACATTTGTTTTGCTGCAGGTCTTTTGAGGGGCTTTGAAATTTTAAGTCACTATGCAGGTGTTACTGGGTTAATGTGTGTAGAGATGTGAGGTTCCTTGAGACTTTGGCAAGATACTTACCCTAGCTACTGTTGCCCTCCAGCCTCATCTGAAGATGAATTTAATTGAATGAGCAAGGAAGTCTCAAATCAAAAGCCATCAGGGGCCTAGCATTTGAGTGAAATTGACCTCAAATAATAATGGGGAATGGTGGGGTTTGGGGTAAGCCAGAGCAACACATTTCAAACTATCTATGTTATCATAGTTTAATTTTTTTAAATTCCAATTGGTGTGAACTGATACTTTTGGGAAATATAATAAAAATGAATTACCAAGAAAAATAAAATAAAAACCAAAGACATAAGAAATATGACTCAATTTCTTACATTTGGATTCAATAGACATGTGATTACATTGCTAAATTGCTACAAAAGCTTCTAAAAGCTTATACTCAATTTTTAGAGTTATCTTGTGGACCAATAACTGTTCATGGAACTGACACAAGTGGGTGGATGAAATTTAGAAAGAGCTGAGGACATTAAACTGTGGAAGTTTAAAAAAAAATATGTGTAGATGAGATAAAACCTACCTTGTGGCAAAATCTGACCTGCAGCCTACAGTTGTGACCTCTAGATTAGGGAATGACTGGGGAATTTTCAGTTTCTTAATTTTATCAATTTTTCCTGAATTATGTAAGCACGGTCTAACTCTGTTAGTGTTTAATTTCACTTATGACTTACATTCAACCCCTCATGCCACTCCATACTAATCCCATATTTTTAATAATTCCTTTAATTTCTTATGCAAATGTTTCCATCTCATAAAAATCTGAAAATGCAGTGACATAATTTTCTATCTTACTGGCATTTACTTATTTACGCACTCACATATATAAAACATTTCTGCAACAAATCTATCTAAATGCAATCTTCTTTACTTCTTAAGTTCAATACGGTGAATAACATTTATTGGATGATTTTTAGGTCATTGTTTTGAACATCATCCAGTAATGTCCTCAGGGGCTATTATGTAGGGCTGGTGGGCAGTTGTCTTTCCAGAAAATAGCCTCAGACTGCTCCTTTTATGTCAATCAAAGATTTCAGATTTTCGTCTTGGAGGCAGTAAGGAGCCACATAAAATTTTAAGCAAGACCATGAGAGAATCAGATTTATATTTTAGAAAAAGATCTTTCTGGCAGCTGTTGGTAACATAGGCTTTTAAGCAGGTAAGACAAGAGACCTGCTAATGTAAGAAATAAAACATTAAACTACTTTGACCACATGTACATGGTGAAAAATAACAGAGAAAAGAAAAGAATGTAAAAATTCCATTTATGAAAACCTGCAGCCATTTAATAATTGTTCAGTTATATTATATTTACTATATTCAACTTGAAAAGCCAAGTTCGAAAATTTACTTGTGCTACAGTACTTTCAGGTTTTAAAAGATGGAGACATTTATCTGAGCAATTAAACAAATTTTTATAAAGCACAGAATGAATTCAGACTGGCATTAGGAGTAGAATCTTGGAGTCTGTTGCAATAAACCAGGCAAAATATTATCAGAAGTTATAAGGCACTGGTAATGGAGGAGGAGACGAGACAACAGATTTGGGGGTTCAAGAACCATTAAGGAGGTAGAATCAATAATATTCCATTTTCATTTGGATATGAGGGCAGAAGGAGAGGGAATTGTCAAGGATATCTCTTAGCTTGAGCAATTAGGTGTATGATATTGCCCGTTGGTAAGGTAAGAGCTAGAAGAGGAAGAACAGATACGAGGAGGTGATAGAGAAGGTAAAGCATTAATTTGGGAGATGTTGACTTTGAGGAAACTGTTGCATATTGAAATAGGGGTGTTCTAGAAGCAGTAAGATACATAGATCTAGAACTCAGGAAAGAAAGCTGAACTGTAAGATAATTCTAGGAGTCATTAGCTCCCAGATGGTGGTTGCATCCGTAAATTTGGATGAGATGACTCATCCTATGAGTAAATGTTACATTCGAAAAGCAGAAGGTCAAGGATGCCACGCTGAGGAACATAAATAGTTTTGTTCAGGAAGGTAGTGTGGTATAATAGAGATATCCCTGTTGAAGCCTGACTTTGTCTCTAGTAGCTTGGGTGAATTACTTAACTTCTCAATCTCAGTTTCTTATCTATAAAATGAGAGTAAATAATGTCAGCTCTTAGGATAGGTAAAATGGTTGCCAGGATTATTATAGATAATGTAACATTCCTATCACAGTACCTAAGATATATAGCTATCATCAGCATCTTTATCATCATTATTATCACTACTGACAAAGATTGTTAGAAGTCAGTGCCAAGGCAGAGTAAAAGCTTCTGAGTGAACAAAAAGGTGTTGTTCAGGAAACATAGGTATATTTTGGGCACTCAGAAAGCATTTTTGCTAATTTATATTTCTCAAATATTTAGGATAGTTAAAATTACTGGAAATATATTATTTTTATTTTATTTTATTTTATCTTATTTTATTTATTTATTTATTTTTTTTGAGACAGGGTCTTGCCCTGTCACCTAGGCTGGAGTGCAGTGGCACTATCATGGCTCATTTGAGGATTGCCTAAGCAATCCTCCCACCTCAGCCTCCTGAATAGCTGGGGTTACAGGCCACCACATCCCCAGCAATTTTTAAAATTTTTTTCTATCGACAGAATCCTGCTATCTTGCCCAGGCTGATCTTGAATTCCTGGGCTCAAACGATCCTTCCACCTCAGTCTCCCAAAGTGCTGGAATTTCAGGTGTGAATCCCCATGCCAGGCCTGGAAATGTATTACTACAATATTTCTGTGCACATATTTCACATGGCTGTCATAAAATATCAAATATTTGGCAAAAAATACAAGAAATTGACTACAGATTGTAGTGAAAAGGACAAGAAAATATTATCTCTATATAGAATAAAAAAGAATGTATAAGATGGAAATTGTTTAACTTCTTTTCTTGGCAAGTTGGAGAGATACTTCCCTTTCTCATCAACATTCCTTTTCTCCTGTATTCACCTTATCAATGAATAAATATTTATCCATCATCATAATAGGCATATAAGCAAGAAACCTTAGAGTCATCTTTTCATGAATAGTAAAGAAAAAGAGGATCCTGATGAATTTGAGAACAGCTTTCTGAACAAAGCCACGGCATTTTTTTTGGTTATGATCCCTGTGACCCTTGTAAATTTACAGGTGAATACATAAACCACAACTCAATTTTGTGCTCAATGGCATTATCCTTCCCTGCCCTCACCTATTCGTCAGTCTGACTCCATGAGCCTGCCACACCATGTCCCTAGGAAGAGAGAATTAGGCAAAATTTGCAGTTGTTTCTATCACATGAAGACAAAAGCTAGTGAGTATACCATTATGTAATTCACTGAAATGAAAAGCTCTAGGACAAATTACCAGGCTTATCAATCAAAATAAATATGTCCAGCTTGATGGTCAGGATTTAGGACATTTCCCTGCAGAACACACCAGCTTTATACTGAAGCCTGTTAAACTAAAATCACTTTTTACAAGTCAGAAGCTGTAGTAACCTGACAGTTAAAATACAAGCAAAATTTGTGAAAGGCCAGCATGTTCTGGGACACATAGGCACTTCTTCAGAGGGCAACCTATTAAATTTAATTTCCAGAAGGGAGGAATGCATATGAATGTTTTAGCATTCTATAATCTGACTTGTGAGTGGATTAAGTTGTGCCAACTTTCTCATGACTAAAGAATTTCTGAAGAACTTGGTGAAGGTTCAGGGATAAACCACAAAGTTGGTTAGAAAATAAGACCTTCAGGAAGATTAATTTAAACTGGGTTAATTCTGCATGAAGCATGAAAAACTAGTGAGAAATTTATTGTCTGCTTGTATCTTCATTGCTTTTATAGGTTACAAAGGTAATATATGCTTGTATAAAAAATTCAAGTGATATAGTAACGTATATGCACAGAGTGAAGGACTCCTCTCATCTCCCAGCAACACCCACCAATATTGGTGCCATATTATATATCTATATACATCTGTATATACTTGTATATGTGTTTGTATGTATTCTTTCACACTTTCCTCATGCACTTATCAATATATTAATAATGCTTTTTAATAAGGATTTTCAAGTCTGAAGCTTCTTAGGTTGTTGGGGGAGGAGGAAAAGGGAGAAAGAAGTGTACGTTCACTATGGAGCTGAAGAAAACAGTAAAAATATTTGGTGAACATTTCTCTCTATGACCAGTGTCATACCGGGTTGCAGTGAGGAAGAAAAGTTGTGTATCTAAGAATATGGAGAATACAGATTCCATCCCTATTCCCTGCTTTCCCAGACTTCAGTGTGGAGGGAAAGGATGGATTTCACATCAACCAGGAGATCCCAAGTCACATCTTCGTTTCTGTGGCAGACATTTGGTTGGCCTACACCACCCACATTTCCAACCTCCATCTCCATTGTTCACCTCTCAGAAGCTGGAAACTCAAATACTCCTTTTGGCTAGAGGTGGCTAAAAAGATGAATTTAAAGTCTGCTGATAAAAGGGCTAGATGCAGTTTGCACAAACTGCTTTCCTTCTTCTTTCTATCTGGTACACAGCATGGTATGAAACACTGGCGGCCATGTTGAGATCATGAGGTCACAAGGTTGCTAGACACCAACACCCTTGAGATGGAGGGCCCAAGGAAAGGAGAAGCCTGGATCCCTAAGAGCATCCCCAAGCAGCACTAACAGTTCCAGACCATACAAACTCTGAATGTCTTAGTGGTGGAAAAATAATCCCAATTAGTTTATATTTCTGTCAGTTGCAATTTCTGTTACTGGTAGATGAAAGTGTTCATAACCGACAGATGTTAAAGCACCTTCTATTATTTGCCTGGACAAAACTTGTGGATAGAATCCCGACGTCAATATCTTTAGGGATTGAAATCACATTCATCTATCTTTTTTAAAAAATTTTGTATTTTTATGTTTTGTGGGTACATAGTAGGTATATGTATTTATGGGGTACATGAGATATTTTGATACAGTTGTGCAATGCATAATAATCACATCATGTGAAACAAGGTATCCATCCCCTCAAGCATTTATCCTTTGTGTTACAAATAATCCAATTATACTCTTTTAATTATTTTGAAATGTACAATTAAATTGTTATTGACTGTAGTCATCCTGTGGTGTTATCAAATACTATCCTGTCCATCAGCCATCTCCACCTCCCCTTCACCCTCCCACTACCCTTCCCAGTCTCTGATAACTGTCCTTCCACTCTCTGTGTCCATGAGTTCAATTGTTTTGATTTTTAGATGACATAAATAAGTGAGAATATATGATGTTTGTCTTTCTGTGACTGGCTTATTTCTCTTCACATAATGAACTCCACTTCCATTTATGTTGTGGCAAGTGACTGAATCTTGTTCTTTTTTGTAGATGAACGGTATTCCATGGTGTATAAGTACCACATTCTCTTTATCCATTCACCTATTGATGGACACTTAGGCTGCTTGCCAATCTTGGCTATTGTGAACAGAGCTGCAATAAACATACTACAGATGTCTCTTTTTTTCTCTTTGGTGGGATCCAGCAGTGAGATTGCTGGATCATATGGTACCTCTATTTTTAGTTTTTTGAGGAACCTCTAAACTGTTCTCCATAGTGGTTGTACTAATTTGCATTTCCACCAACAGTGTCTAAGGGTTTCCTTTTCTCCACATGTTTGCCAGCATTTGTTATTGCTTGTCTTTTGGATATAAGCCATTTTAATAACAAGGGTGAGATGATATCTCATTGTAGTTTTGATTTGCATTTCTCTGATGATGAGTGATGCTGAGCACCTTTTCATATGCCTGTTTGCCATTTGTGTGTCTTCTTTTGAAAAATGTGTATTCAAATCTTTTGCCCATGTTTTTCTTTCCTTGTCTTACTCTGTCGCCCAGGTTGGAGTGTAGTGGCTCGATCTCAGCTCACTGCAACCTCCACCTCCCAGGTTTAAGTGATTCTCCTGCCTCAGCCTCCCGAGTAGCTGGGATTACAGGTGCGTGCCACCACACACTGCTATTTTGTATTTTTAGTAGAGACAGGGTTTCACCATGTTGGCCAGGCTGCTCTCAAACTCCTGACCTCAAGAGATCCACCTGTCTTGGCCTCCCAATGTGCTGGTATTAGAGGCATGAGCCACCGTACCCAGCCCTTTTGCCCATTTTTAATTGGATTATTACATTTTTTTCCTATAGAGTTGTTTGAGCTCCTTACATATTCTGATTGTTAATCTTTTGTTAGATAGGTAGTTTGAAAATATTTTCTTCCATTCTGTGGATTGTCTCTTCACTTTATTGATTGTTTTCTTTGCTGTGCAGAAGCTTTATAACTTGATGTGGTCCTATTTGTCCATTCTTGATTTGGTCGTCTGTGCTTAAGAGGGTATTACTCAAGAAATCTTTGCCCATACCAATGTCCTGGAGAGTTTTCCCAATATTTTCTTGTAGAAGTTCCACAGTTTGAGATTTTAGATTTAAGTCTTCAATCCATTTTGATTTGATTTTTGTATATGGTGAGAGATAGGGGCCTCATTTCATTCTTCTGCATATGAATATCCAGTTTTCCCAGCACCATTTATTGAAGAGACTGTTGTTTCCCCAGTGTATATTCTTGGCATCTTTGTTGAAAATGAGTTCACTGTAAATGAGTGGATTTGTTTTTGGATTCTCTATTCTGTTCTATTGGTCTATGTGTCTGTTTTTATCCCAGTACCATGCTGTTCTGATTACTATAGCTCTGTAGTATAATTTGAAGTCAAGTAATATGATTCTCCCAATTTTGTTCTTTTTTCTTAGGATGGCTTTGGCTATTCTGGGTATTTTATGGTTCCATATTATCTGAAGACTGTCACTGATATTTTTATAGGGATCACATTGAATCTTTAGATTGCTTTGGGTAGTATGGACATTTTAACAATATTGAATCTTCCAATCATGAACATGGAATTTCTTTCTATTTATTGGTGTCCTCTTCAATTTCTTTCATCACTGTCTTATAGTTGTTATTGTAGAAAATTTCCACTTCTTTGATTAAGTTAATTCCTAGATATTTATTTTATTTGTCACTACTATAAATGAAACTACTTTTTTGATTACTTTTTCAGTTTGTTCATTGTTGGCATATAGAAATACTACTGATTCTTGTATGTTGATTTTGTATTCTGCAACATTACTGAATTCGTTGATCAGTTCTAATAGTTTTCTTGTGGTGTCTTTAGGTTTGTCCAACTAAGATTATATCCTCTGCAAACAGGGATAATTTGACTACTTTTTTTCTAGTTTGGATTTCCTTTATATCTTCCTCTTGTCTGATTGCTGTAGCTAGGACTTCTAATATTACATTGAATAACAGTGGTGAAAATGGGCATCGTTGTCATGTTCTAGGTTTTAGAGGAAATGCTTTCAGTTTTTCCCCATTTGGTTTGATACTAGCTGTGGGTCTGTCATATATGGTTTTTTAAATTATGTTAAGGTATGGTCTTTCTATACCAATTTTTAAGGGTTTTTATCATGAAGGGATGCCACATTTTGTCAAATGCTTTTTCACATCAATTAAAATGATCATATAGATTTTATTTTCATTCTGTTGATATATCACATTCATTGATTTACATATATTGAACCATCCTTGCATCCCTGGGATAACTTCCACTTGGTCATAATGAAGGATCTTTTAAATTTGTTGTTGAATTCTGCTTGCTAGTATTTTGTTGAGGATTTTTGTTTTGCATCAATGTTCATAAGAGATACTGGCATGTAGTTTTCTTTTTTCATGTTTCTTTGTCTGGTTTTGGTATCAGGGTAATACTGGTCTCATAAAATGAGTTTGTAAGTATTCTCTCCTCCTCTATTTTTCAGAGTAGTTTGAGTAAGATTAGTATTAGTTCTTCTTTAAGTTTTTGGTAGAATTCAGCAGCGAAGCCATAGGATCCCAAGCTTTTCTTTACTGTGAGACTTTTTATTACAGCTTCAATCTCATCACTTGCTATTGGTCTGGTTATGTGGTGGATTTCTTTGAGTCAACCGTGGTAGATTTTATATTTTCAAGTATTTATCCATTTCCTCTAAATTTTCCAATTTATTGACATTTATTTGCTCATAGGAGTCATTCTGATTTCATTTATTGGGATCTTCTCCTTTTTTATCAGTCTGGCAAAAGGTTTGTCAATTTTGTTTATCTTTTCAAAAAACCCATCTTTTTGTTTCATTGATCTTTTGTATTTTTTTTTACATTTCAAATTCATTAATTTCTGCTATGCTTTTTTATTATTTCTTTTCTTTCACTAATTTGAGTTTGATTCGCTCTTGCTTTTCTAGTTCTTTAAGATTCATGGTTAGGTTATTTATTCAAAGGTTTTCTTCTTTTCTGATGTAGGCACTTGTAGCTATAGATTTCTCTCTAAGTACTGCTATTGCTGTATCCCATAAATTTTGGTATGTTGTTTCCATTATCATTTGTTTCAAGAATTTTTCAATTCCTTTTTTAATTTCTTCATTGACCCACAGGTCATTTAGGAGCACATTGTTTAATTTCCATGTGTTTGTGTAGTTTCCAAAATTTCTCTTGTTATTGATATCTACTTTTATTCCATTGTGGTCAGAGAAGATTCTTGATATGCTTTAAATTTTTTTAAAAAAATGTTTTAAGACTTGTTTTGTGACCTAACATTTAGTCTAGCCTTGGGAATGATCTGTGTGTTGAGAAAAGGAATGTGTATTCTGCAGCTATCGGATGAAAGGTCCTGTGAATTTCTATTAGATCTATTTGTTCTGCAGTGCAAATTAAATTTGATGTTTCTTTGTTGATTTTCTGTCTGAGAGATTTTTCCCATGCTGAAAGTAGGATGTTGAAGTCACCAGCAATTATTTTATTGAGTTCTATTTCGCTCTTACCCTCTAAAACATTTGCTTTATAAATCTGGGTGTTCCAGTGTTGGATGCATATATATTTTAAATCATCATATCCTCTTGCTGAATTGGCCTCTTTATAATTATATAGTGACCTTCTTTGTCACTTCTTACAGCTTTTATCTTGAAATCTATTTTGTCTGATATAAGTAAATATATACATAAATATATACATGTATATACTTATATACTCTTTATATATGTATATATGTATATACTTACATACTTTTTATATATGTATATATATATATACTTACATATGTATATACTTATATACTCCTGCTCTTTTTTGATTTTTGTTATGTTGAATTATGTAATGGAATAAAAAGAGTGACTTTTGGGTTTTTTTTTGTTTTTTATTATATCACATTACGCTTCACTTATAAAGATACATATACACAGTAAATAAAGGGAAAGATATCGTTGTTCATCCTTTTATTTACTGTCTATATGTATCTTTATAAGTGAAGTGTGTTTCTTGTAGGCAACAGATCATTGGTTTTGATTTTTTTTTTTAAATCTATCCAACTACTCTGTTGTTTCATTGTAGTGTTTCCATTCAATGTTATTATTGATCAGTAGGGGTTCACACCTGCCATTTTGTTATTTGCTTTTTGTTTGTTTTGTGATTTTTCTTTCTTTTTTCTTTCCTTTCTGTCTTCTTTTTAGTGAACGTGATTGTCTCTGGTGGTATGATTTAATTTATTGATTTTTATTTTTTGTGTATCCATTGTGTGTTTTTTTTTTATTTGAGATTACCATGCATCTTGCAAATACTATTTGATAACCCATTATTTTAACCTGATAACAACTTAACGCTGCTTGTGTAAACAAACAAAAAGAAAACTAATAAAACTCCACTAGAAATGCTAAAGATAGGAGGAGCATTCTAGTAGGAGAGTTCTGGTGTTGATGACCCTTAGCTTTGGTCTGGGAAATTATTTATTTTTCCTTCATGCTTGATATTTTCACTGAATATACTACTATAGGGTAAAAGATTTTTTCCTTCAGCACTTTAAATATATCATGTCATTCTCTCCTCTGCTGTGAGGTTTCCACTGAAAAGTCTGCTGCCAGATGTATTGGAGATCCATTATCTGTTATTCGTTTCTTTTCTTCTGCTGCTTTTCGGATTCTTTCTTAATCCTTGATCTTTGGGAGTTTGATTACTAAATGCCTTGAGACAATCTACTTCTGGTTAAATCTGCTTGGTGTTCTATAATCTTCTTGTACTTGGAAATGATATCTTTTTCTAGCTTTGGAGATTTGTGTTATCACTGTGAACAAACTTTCTACCCCTTTTTTTTTCTCTGCCTTCTTTTTAAGGTCAATAACTCTTACATTTGCCCTTTTTAGTTTATTTTCTAGATCTTGTGGGGGTGCATCATTCTTCTTCATTCTTTTTTTCTTTTAGGCAAATAGCCTATCTTTAAGCTAACTAATTCTTTCTTCTGCTGGATCTATTCTGCTATTAAGAGACTCTACTGAATTCTTCAGTATGTCAATTGCATTTTTCAGCTCTAGAATATCTGCTTGATTCTTTTTAATTATTTATTTCAATCTTATTGTTAAATTTAAATGGTAGCATTTTGAATTTCTTATCTGTGTTAGATTGAATTTCTTCAAAGCAGCTAGTTTGAGTTATGTCTGAAAGATCACATGCCTCTGTTTCTTCCTGATTGGTCCCTGGTGACTAATTTAGTGTGTTTGGTAAGCTCCTATTTTCCTGAATGGTCCTGATGCTTGTAGATATCCATCGGCATCTGAGTTTTGAAGAATTACATACTTATTGTAGTCTTCACAGTTGGGTGTTTGTCCTTGTCCTTCTTGGGGAGGCTTCCCATGTATTCAAAGGGACTTGGGTCCCAAGCCCAATAACACTGTGGTTTTTGCAGAGTCATAAAGGACTGCCTTGGCAGTCTTGGAGGAGATCTGGAAGAATTTTCTGGATTACCAGGCAGAGATTCTTTTTTTTCTTTCCCCTTACTTTCTCCCAAATGAATGGAGTCTCTCTGTCTGTGCTGAGCATTCTGGAACTAGAGGTGTGGTGATGCAAGCACCAGCACAAAATGGGGTCTCACCCAAGGCCTGTTGTAACCACCACAACCTGGCTACAACCTATACTCACTCACGTCACTAGGGTTCTGTGGTCAGCAAGTGGCAAAACCAGCCAGATTTGTGTCTATCTCTTTAGGATGGTGAATTTCCCTAGGCCCCTGGTGGGCACAGAGATGCTGTCTGAGAGCCAGGGATCAGAGTCAAAACCCTTAGAATTTTACCTGATGTTTTATTCTACTGTAGGTAAGCTTGCACTCATACCACAATATAAAGTCCTTCCTGCTCTTCCCTCCCCTTTCCATAGCCAGTGGAGCCTCTCCCTGTGGCCACCACCACCAATGGCCTGTGGGGGTTTCTGCGAGACTATTGCTGATGTTCATTTAAAGCCAAAGACCTCTTCAGTCAGGTTTTGGCAAATGCAACCAGGCCTTGAACTCATCTTTCAGGGCAATGGACTCTCCTCTGGCTCAGGGCAGGTCCAGAAATGCTGTCCAAGAGCCTAGGCCTACACTCAGGGACTCCAAAAGACTGCTTGTTGCTCTACCACACTATGGATGAGCTGGTACTTAAGCTACAAGACAAAGTTTCCTTTACTTTTTCCTCTGTTTTTCTCAAACAGAAAAAGGTTTTCACCATAGCCACTATAGCTGGTAATGTGCTGGGTCATATCTGAAGCCAACACATCTCCAAGCCCAAGACCCATAGTGTACCATCTAGGTATTGCTGCTGGTTATTCAGGGTCCAAGGGTCTTTAGTCAGCAAGTGATGAATCCTGCCAGGACTGGATCCTCCCCTTCAAGGCAATGGCTTCTCTTTTGGCCCAGGATATATCTACACATGTCATCCATGAGCTAGGCCTGGAAAGGGGGCCTCAAGCACCCCCTTAATCCCTCTGCTGGTACCTCTCTAAGTCATGTGCCATCCTGGTCCACTGGCTTTAAGCCCACCGCTGCACTAGAAGTTGCCTAGGAATTGCAGACCTTGTGTCCTAGACTACCTTTCAAGTTTACCCAGGACTCCAGAGCACTTTGACTTGTGGTGGCAAGGCTTGCCAAGAAACTCAAGTTCAGATGGGTGGGATGGACAGTTCCCCTCTGGCTTCATCTAGTCCAAATGTTCCCTCTATGGGCAGGTGCTAGTTGGGCCCAGGCTGGCTTTGTTCTCTGCTATGACAGGGTAGCACTGTATTCAATGTAAAGTCCCCCAGTCATGCACTCACGCACGTTCCCTCTCACAAGAACACAACCCCGTCTCCATGCTGCATGTCTGCTTCTGGGGGTTGGGGAAGGGGTGGTGTTGGCAATTCAAGACTGTCTCTACTACCCTCTTCAATGCCTGCTTCAGCAATATGAAGTTAAAACCAGGTACTATGATAGCTCACCTGATTTATGATTTTTGTGATGGCGCTTTTCTATATGTAGATAGGTGTTAAAATTTGGTGTTCCTGCTAGGGGGACAAACATTGTAGGCTTCTATGCTCTATGTTTCTCCACCCCCTCCACCCACTTCCTCTTGTAGGCCTAAGAAATACATTAAATAAAATGTATTGTTCCAGGTCAGAAGCCTGTTAGGGAGTGATGACAATTCTCTTTTTGAACATCCTGCTTTCTAAGGGACACACATAAGAGACAAAATATTCCTAGAGATATGTGAAAATACGTATCAGAGATGTGTGGGCCAATGTTTGCTCAAGGAACCAGAAGCGCATCTACTCTGTGGTCAGAAAGTGTTAGGTCGACCCTTATTCCCCAAAATTACTATTTCTAACAAACTACCATCTAATGAACATAAAATGCAGGCACTTTGCCTCTTGTTCACATCAGGAGTCATTACAGTGGTAGTGGTTAAAAAAACCCACTAGATGGGGAAATGCCTAGAGTTTTACTCTGTCACTCCCCAGCTCTGACTGTTTAGGTAAACTTATCCCTTTGTTATAATTTCTGTTCTTTTACGTTTGCTGAGGAGTGCTTTACTTCCAACTATGTGGTTAACCTACAGAATGGGAGAAAATTTTTACAATCTACTCATCTGACAAAGGGCTAATATCAGGAATCTACAAAGAACTTAAACAAATTTACAAGAAAAAATATCAAACAACCTCATCAAAAAGTGGGCAAAGGATATGAACAGACACTTCTCAAAAGAAGACATTTATGCAGCCAACAGACACATGAAAAAATGCTCATCATCATTGGCCATCAGAGAAATGCAAATCAAAACCACAATGAGATACCGTTTCACACCAGTTAGAATGGCGATCATTAAAAAGTCAGGAAACAACAGGTGCTGGAGAGGATTTGGAGAAATAGGAATGCTTTTACACTGTTGGTGGGACGCTAAAGTAGTTCAACCGTTATGGAAGACAGTGTGGCGATTCCTCAAGGATCTAGAAATAGAAATATAATTTGACCCAGCGATCCCATTACTGGGTATATACCCAAAGGATTATAAATCGTGCTACTATAAAGACACATGCACACGTATGTTTATTGTGGCACTATTCACAATAGCAAAGACTTGGAACCAACCCAAATATCCATCAATGATAGGCTGGATTAAGAAAATGTGGCAATATATACTATGGAATACTATGCAGCCATAAAAAAGGATGAGTTCATGTCCTTTGTAGGGACATGGATGAATCTAGACACCATCATTCTCAGCAAACTATCATAAGGACAGAAAACCAAATACCGCATGTTCTCACTCATAGGTGGGAATTGAACAATGAGAACACTTGGACACAGGATGGGGAACATCACACACTGGGGCCTGTCATGGGGTTGGGGGAGGGAGGAGGGATAGCAATAGGACATATACCTAATGTAAATGACGAGTTAATGGGTGCAGCCACCAACGTGGCACATGTATACATATGTAACAAACCTGCAGGTTGTGCATATGTACCCCAGAACTTAAAGTATAATAATAATAATAATAAAACTATCCCTTTATGCCCCTGTTTCCTCACCTGCCAAATGGGCATGATAATAGTAGCTGTTTCATAGGATTTACACAAGGATTAAATGAAGGGATACATATAAATTTCTTACAAAAGTGCCCGACTCTCTGTAATTGGTGGGTCTACATATAAGAGTGTTGTTGCTTAGCACAGTGCCTTTCATATGAGAAATACCCTCCTTAATGTGAGAGATTACTTTGCTTAGTTTATTCTCCCCCAACTTTTTTTGAGTACTTTTGGTGGAACGTTAAAAGTGGTGCCAGATATATTTTATTGGTGTGCTTAAGTAAGCTCAATTAATACATATATAAATTATTGCCTCTGCCCTGCCTATGATCTAATTGTTCTTTAAAACTATAATCTAGTTGTTCTTTTTAAAATATACCAAACAATTTAAATGGCACGTTGGATACCTTTCTACTTAAGACAATTCTGCCTGAACTGGCATCAGTATTATCTCGGTGAAAGTTAATTACACAAATTGGGTCATTCTTATCATAGCCAACTAAATCAGAGTTGAGGGTCCAGAAGGAATAAAAGCACTCAGGGCACATAGCACCTGCTCTAAGAATTAAATTTTCTCCAAATCTAGCTGCTGAAACGGCCTTCCATAACCCTAAGACGAGTCTTACCTAGTAGCTGCTGAAATGACCTGCTGTGACTCTAAGGCTGGTTTTATTTATTACAGTCACTCACCAACCAGAGCTTGCCAGTTCCCAAAGCTTCTTGAGTGCCAATGAGCTTTCCTTCAAAACAGTATGTAACATCCAACTTTCTTCTTCTAATAAAACTCTCAAACCTCTTTTTTCTTTAGACATACTGAAGACCACCTGGTTTGTGTGCATGTCCGAAAATGGAATTCTTGCCTCCCAAATAAAATGTTTTAAATTTAGAGATTTGTCTCTGCATTTTGACTTAGATACTTCCTCGTCCAAGGGCTTGGCCACAGGTGCTCTATAAATAGGGCTGCCACAAAAATCGATTGTCCACACTGGGAACCATATATAGTACATTCCAAAGCTAAGTACCAGTTATTTTCTTTCCTCCTGCCTTTGGACTATTTGTGTCATGACTTCTTTCATTTGTTTTGGATTATTCAGGGCTGATTCTATTTGTATTTCACTGTTCCTTGAAGGGAAAAGAGAACATTTTAATGATTCATTCCAATTATAGCCTCAAATCACTTGTCCCTTAAAGGCAAACACTGTTAATGTGTAATTCTTAAAGACCTAGGACGTTGCCACTACTTGTCACCATAATCATATAACATGGCAAAGACTCTGTAAACAATTTGGTCATAAACAAAATGAAGAAATTACTATGAGTGCTTCATCTCCCAGATTAAATCAATCTTGTCATGGTTCCCTACATAATTTCCTAAGTATTTTTTAGCAATTAGGTTTATAATTCTGTAACTATAAACAGGTGGGGTGTTTTCTTCTTTCTACATTTCTGAGGTTTTTGATGTGGTCTTTATGTTGGAATTTATTAGTTAGAAGGCAAAAGTAAAGATTAAACTATATGATTTGAGTTGTTGTTGCTGTTGAAATAATGAGTAAGCAGTGACAAAAAGTAGTTTGTGTAACTCTGCCCCATTAGGAGTATTTGGTATGATCTCGTGCGTGTGTGTGTGTATAAATTGGCTTTCCTCATTTCTTTTCCTCCTCTTTTTTTTGTGGCCCCAGGTTTATTCATATGAAACTGAAGCATTGGAGGTTTAAAACTGCCTTATAAAGGGCAGTAGAACTTTAAAAAAAAGGTACAGATTCACAGGGTGACAAAACTTGGGCTGGGGTACACAATAATATTTATTAATTTGTTTAATGTAGTGGGTGATTTGAAAATACCAAAAAAGTTCACCTCCTTCTTAATCTTTTGTTACCAGGTTAGAGTGCCTTTTACAGGCTACTTAGAGCATGAACAAAATGCTCACTGTGTAACTTCCTCCAGACCGCTACCTAGTGTTTTAGCCACTACTAATTTATTTAGTCTGGTTTCTAGGATTGAACCCCAAGACATTAACCCTATTCCAGTCCAAGTTTGCTCAAAATTTTTATCTTAAGTGTTGAATTTAATAAAACTTTTTTTTCTTCATCTATTCAGATAACCAGAGGGTTTTGCTTCTTTAATTTGTTAATGTGCTCAATTACAATACTAGGTGTTCTAATTTAAACCATCCTTGCGTTTGTAGAATAAGCCTAGTTTAGTCACAAGTATTTTTTTATTCCAAGTTGCTAATATTTATATGTCCATTTTTATAAATGAGATTATCCCATAACTTGTCGATTGTACTGTTCTTATTTGGATTTTCTATTAATCACTGATTTTTCTCCAGGCATTTGCAGTGGATTAATGTCACATGTAATAAGATTAAACTTATAACTTCGGCCAGGCGCGGTGGCTTAGGCCAGTAATCCCAGCACTTTGGGAGGCCCAGGCAGGCGGATCAAGAGGTCAGGAGACTGAGACCATCCTGGCTAACACGGTCAAACCCTGTCTCGACTAAAAATACAAAAAATTAGCCAGGCGTGGTGGCGGGCGCCTGTAGTCCCAGCTACTCAGGAGGCTGAGGTGGGAGAATAGCATGAACCTGGGAGGTTGAGCTTGCAGTGGGCGGAGATCGCATCACTGCACTCCAGCCTGGGCGACAGAGCAAGACTCCATCTCTACAAAAACAACAACAACAACAACAACAGAAAAAACTTATAACTTCGTCTTCTAATAACTATATAACATTTCAGGAACTATCTTTAGGGTTAATGTGTTATAAAGGGTGATTATATTTCATGATTATGTTGTTAATAATTATTATATTTTTATTAATTAATGAGGTTTAGGGAAAAGAACCCTAGATCTAAGTAAACTAAAAGAAAGTCCAGGGTCTCTGGTTCTTACTCTGATGTTTCTTAACTATATGAACTAAGAAATAACAGGATAATTTGATAATGAATTATGGATTTTAAAAATATAATTCTGTTTTAGGTGTAGAAGATGGACTGGCAAGGAAGAAATGAAAATAGATTGGTTAGAAAACTATTGCAATAGTCTAAGCAAGGATAAAACCCTCAACTAAGGCCATAGTAATGGAGATGAAGAGAGAGTAAAGGTGTCGATCTTTGGGTCACAGTTAATCTTCACGACTTGCCCCTTACTTCTAGTGGAATTTAGACAGGCATAGATCCAAATGGTGGTTTTACCATTTACTAGTCATATGATTTTATGCTGCTCATAATTCAATATCATCAAGCTTTGTTTTATTCATGCAATATAGATAGAACAGTATCTATCTCATTTAAACCATTGCAAAATTAAATGGGATATTCTAGATAAAGCTCCTTTTATAGTGCCTGAAACATAACGTACTTAAATAAGAAAGGGTAATTATTCTTGATTATGATAAAACTATTAAGATTCTGGATATATTTTAACCAAGGCAGAGTAAAAAGAGAACCGAGACAAGAGGCAGAAAATTTACATTTGAATCAAGATCTGTCATTAAACAGTGGGTTGATCTTAGGAGAGATCTTTGAGCCTCCATTTTCTAATTTGTAAAATGAAGGGCTGGTACTGCATAGGTAGCTCTCAAGTTTAAGCGATGCAGGTACCACTATTGGGTCATAGTAGATACGGGGATATACTTTTCAAAAAAACCAGTAAAAAGCCTCTTCCTCAGTCTCTATGACCTGCCTTCTTTTTCCAGTGCTGCCTCTCACAGGTTATCAATCTACAATTGAGTTGTTAGTAATAACTCTCAATTATTCAGTTAATCATGTTTCCTCTGTGTATGTGACTCAGCTTTCCAGGTGTATTCCACATTGTCTCCATACCAGTGAACTAGGATAATCCATTGTGTATCTCACCCTCCTTCACTACCCTGTGAAAATTACATGTGAGAAGAAGCATCACAGATGATTCCATGGAGAACATCCCGGAAGTTCTCCAAATGGTAAGTTCCTGGCTCTTATTTGCTCAGGACTCTGCTTGTTTTCTTAACTCCCTTGTGAATTACACCAAATGACAACAACAACGAAAACAACATACAACTCAAAACAGTGGTGTTGGTTCCTGGGCTCTTACCACCTCTTTCTGATCTTTTGACATTTCTTCATGCCAATAAATGACCGGTTGAATTTACGATAGAAAAGAGTCAGTTATACTGGAAAAGGTAATTCCTAAGGTTTTTTCTTTTTATGAGCATAAAGAATTTCTCCCAAAATAATTAAAGAGAAGCTTTTTCTACCTGATTCGTTTGAGTTTGTTGTAGATTCTGGATATTAGTCCTTTATTAAATGTATAGATTATGAAGATTTTTCTCCCACTCTGTGGGTTGTCTGTTTACTCTGCTGACTGTTCCTTTTGCTGTGCAAAAGCTCTTTAGTTTAATTAAGTCCCAGCTATTTATCTTTAATTTATTGCATTTGCTTTGGGGTTCTTGGTCATGGAAATCCTTGCTTAAGCCAATGCCTAGAAGGGTTTTTCCAATGTCATCTTCTAGAATTTTTATAGTTTCCGGTCTTAGATTTAAGTCATTAATCCATTTTGAGTTGTATAAGGTGAGAGATGAGGATCTAGTTTCATTCTCTTACATGTGGCTAGCCAATAATCCCAGAATCATTTGTTGAAAAGGGTGTTCTTTCCCCACTTTATGTTGTTGTTGTTGTGGGGTTTTTTTTGTTGTTGTTTTGTTTTATTTTTGAGACGAGTCTTCCTCTGTCACCCAGGCTGAATTGCAATGGGGTGATCTCAGCTCACTGCAACCTCTGCCTTCTGGGTTCAATCAATTCTCTTGCCTCAACCTCCCGAGTAGCTGGGACTAAAGGCACATGCCACCACCCTCAGCTAATTTTTGTATTTTTTTTTTGGTGGAGATGGACCTTCACCCTGCTGCCCAGGCTGGTTTTGAACTTCTGACTTCAAGTAATCTGCCTGCCCTGGCCTCCTAGAGTGCTGGGATTACAGGCGTGAGCCACCTCACCCAACCTTCCACTTTATGTTTTTGTTTGCTTTGTCAAAGATCAGTTGGCTGTAAGTATTTGGGTTTATTTCCGGGTTCTCTATTCTGTTCCTTTGGTCTACATGCCTATTTTTATAACAATATCGTGCTGTTTTGGTGACTATGGCCTTATAGTATAGCTTGAAATCAGGTAATATGATGCCTCCAGATTTGTTATTTTTGCTTAGTCTTCCTTGGCCTATGCAGGCTCTTTCTTGGTTCCATATGAATTTTAGAATTGTTTTTTCTAACTTTGTGAAGAATGATGGTGGTACTTTGATGGGAATTGCATTGACTTTGTAGATTGCTTTTGGCAGTATGGTCATTTTCACAATATTGATTTTACCCATTCATGAGAATGGGATGTATTTCCATTTGTGTCATCTATTATTTCTTTCAGCAGCATTTTGTAGTTTTTCTTGTAGACGTCTTTCACCTCCTTGGTTAGGTATATTCCTAAGTATGTCATTTATTTATTTATTTATTTATTTATTTATTTATTGCAGATGTAAAAGGGGTTGAGTACTTGATTTGATTCTCCTCTTGGTCACTGTTGGTGTATAGAAGAGCTAGTGATTTGTGTACATTAATTTCACATGCAGAAAATTGCTGAATTCTTTCATCAGTTCTAGGAGCTTTCTGGAGGAGTCTTTAGGGTTTGTGAGGAAAATGATCATGTCATGGGCAAAGGAGTGGGCATCTTTGTCTTGTTCCAGTTTTCAGAGGAAATGCTTTCAACTTTTCCCTGTTCAGTATTATGTTTGTTGCGGGTTTGCCGTAGATGACTTTTATTACATTGCAATATGTCCCTTTTATGCCGATTTTGCAGAGTTTTAATCATAAAGGATGCTGGATTTTGTCAAATGCTTTCTCTGCATGTATTGATATGATCATGTGATTTTTATTTTTAATTCTGTTTATGTGGTATATCACATTTGTTGACTGGCATACATTAAACCAGCCCTGTCTCCTTGGTATGAAACCCACTTGATCATGGTCAATTATCCTTTCGATATGTTATTGGATTCAGTTAGCTAGTATTTTGTTAAGGATTTTAGCATCCTTAACAACAGGATATCAGGGATATCGGTCTGTAGTTTTCTTTTTTGGATATGTCCTTCCCCGGTTTTGGTATTAGGATGATGCTGGCTTCGTAGAATAAATTAGGGAGGGTTCCCACTTTCTCTGTTTTTGTGGAATAATGTCAATAGGATTGATAACAATTCTTCTTTGAATGTTTGGTAGAATTCTGCTGTGAATCCATCTGGTCTTGTACATTTTTTTGCTGGTAATTTTTTAATTATCATTTCAATCTCACTGCTTGTTATTGGTCTGTTGAGGATACCTAATTTTTCCTGATTTAAGCTAGAAGAATTGTATCTTTCCAGGAATTTATCCATCTCTTCGAGATTTTCTAGTTTATGCACATAAGATGTTCATACTAGCCTTGAATGATCTTTTGTATTTCTGTGGTGTCAGTTGTAATATGTCTCGATTCATTTCTTATTTGCATTTTCTCCTTTCTTTTCTGGGTTAATCTTGCTAATGGACTATCAATTTTATTATCTTTTGAAAGAACAAGCTTTTTGTTTCATTTATCTTTTGTATTTTTTTGTTTCAATTGCATTTAGTTCTGCCCTGATCTTGGTTGTTTCCTTTCTTCTGCAGGGTTTGAGTTTGATTTGTTTTTGTTTCTCTAGTTCCTTGAGGTGTGACCTTAGATTGTCAGTTTGTTCCCTTTCAGTCTTTTTGATGTAGGCATTTAGGGCTATGAACTTTCCTCTTAGCACTACCTTTTGCTATATCCCAGAGGTTTTGATAGATTGTGTCACTATTGTCATTCAGTTCAAAGAATTTTTTAATTTCCGTCTTGATTTCATTTTTGACCCAATGATCTTTCAGGAGCAGGTAATTTAATGAGCAAGAAAAAAACAAACAATCCTATCAAAAAGTGGGCTAAGGACATGAATAGACATTTCTCAAAAAAGATATACAAATGGCCAATAGGCCAATAAACATATGAAAAATGCACAATATCTCTAATGATCAGGGAAATGCAAAGCAAAACTGCAATGCAATACCACCTTACTCCTGAAAGAATGACCACAATCAAAAAAGCAAAAAACAGTAGATGTTGGCATGGATGTAGTGAGCAGGGAACACTTCTACGCTGCTGGTGGGAATGTAAACTAGTACAACCACTATGAGCAGTGTGGAGATTTCTTAAAGAACTAAAAGTAGATCTACCATTTGATCCAGCAATCCCACTACTGGGTATCTACCCAGAGGAAAAGAAGTCGTTATACATAAAAGATACTTACACATGCATATTTATAGCAGCACAATTTGCAATGGAAAAATTGTGGAACCAACCCAAATGCCCATCAATCAATGAGTGGATAAAGAAACTGTGATATCTATCTATCTATCTATCTATCTATCTATCTATCTATCTATCTATAGATATACAGAGATATGCATAGATAGGTAGATAGGTATGATGGAATACTACTCAGCCATAAAAAGGAATGAATCATTGGCATTTACAGTGACCTGGATAAGACTGCCAACTATTATTCTAAATGAAGTAACTCAGGAATGGAAAACCAAACATCGTATGTTCTCACTGATATGTGGGAGCTAAGCTATGAGAACCCAAAGGCATACGAAAGATACAATTAACTTTGAGGACTTACGGGAAGGGTGGAAGGGAAACAAGGGATAAAATTGGGTGCAGTGTATACTGCTCTAGTAATGGATGCACCAAAATCTCACAAATCACCACTAAAGAACTTACTCATGTAACCAAATACCACCTGTACCTCAATAACCTATGGGAAAACAAAAAGCTTTTTCTAGAATTAAAAAATAAAAGTGGTCAGCTTGAGGTTTAATTGCAGAATTGATATTTTTTCATAAAAGAAAATATAATGCTTTTTCAATAGCATAAATAAAGTTATGTTTGACCTTACAAAAGATATATCTGATATCTGAAGAATTAAGATTAAGGAGGTTGAAAATGTTCCAGAAGTAAGAATAATTATGAGAAGTGCATGTCTTGTAAACAAATTGTTCTTATAAAATTAAGCACTTGCTTTTACATGGATGAGAGGACCAGGTTAGGATGAAGCCTTGATTGGCCTTCCACATGTGGAGAGACATCTTTTTATCACTCCTGTAAGAATATTGGTGATGATCTCATAGGGTATTAGGAACAGTTTAAAAATCAGGTCTGAGACCTAGGCATTAAGGTGATAAATGCTTTATGGTTGAGTTGTGAGTGTCAGCTATGTCTCTGCTTGCCTTAATTAGACACCTCACCAAATCTGCGGGTAGAGCTTGAGTCACTTTATCAACAGGCTCATCCTCTTGTGAATGATCCAGGCCAATGGCACCCTGTTCGTCCCTGAGGGTGTCTGGGAGGGTGTGTGTGTGTGCTGTGTACTCCCCATGTAAGGAATGGTATGTGAAGATCAGCTACGGAAATTAACAGGTTTGGAGTAAGCTGGGTCAAGGACATGACAGACATACACAAAATGCTCTCTTAGACAAGAACAAAACATGTTAGAAATGTGTAGGACAGGAAGCAGGGTGAGCTTTTTGCTGCAGTGATCAACAAAACATGTTACTAGGTATTTTTGTCAGGAGAATCTTAAACTTCCCAGACCCCTAAGCACTTAGCTAATTGATATCAGTTTATGACACTGATGGTAATTTTAGTGAAGTGACATGATAAGGTGAAAAGCAATTCATATCTCTTAGACCACTACAAAGCCTTACATGGACACAATTTTCTCCTCACATTTACCATGACCCAGGGCTTGAACAGCACTTTCATTCTCATTTTCTTCAGTATCAACCATCCAAACATTAACACTCTGGTAATGACAAGAGAATGGTTCTTAAGATTTACAAAGTTATAAAATGTAATCTGCTATATATAGGATAAGTAGACACAAGTATCTGAACACTACTGTGGCCTAGAAATTTTAGATAGCACTTTTACTGTTGTATTCATTTTTTATTATAATTATTCACTTTAATACATATGTGTGCAATAATATATTGAGCATAATATAATATATTATATACGTTTTAATTATTAAATTTAAAACACATATTTTTCTCCCCAATAGATCATAAGCTCTTGGAGGGTAGGAGAAAGATTGTGTTTTATTCATCACAGGGTCTAGCAACAAACAGATACTTAATAAATGTTCATTGAATGAAGGAAGTATTACCAGATGTTTTAAAAGGAAATTAACATAAACGTTTACTATGTGTTAGACTTTACAAATTATTTCATTTGTTCTTAAAGGCCACTGTAAAATTTAAGTATTTTATCATTTCTAACTTGGGGAAGAAGAAATGAAGGCCTAGGGGGTTAAGTATTATGCTTGATGTCATTGCCAGCAAAAATTGTAGCTGGGATTTGAAATCCATAGTTTGACGTGTGATTTCCGGTTTAAATGAACACTCAAACAAACACTTTGAGTGAGTGTTTGTGTTTTATTGATTAAAAAGAGACTTGGTGATACTCTTTTTGTAGAAATATGAAGACAACATGAAGTTTGGAAAAATGACTCCTGGGAACTTGGTACTTTTAAAATCCTTTGACTCTTAGACAGTGAAGATTTTAAGTTACTTAGCTGACTTTTTTATTCTATGTAAAAACGGGTTTGGGCTGAAGAACCTGCTAGCTCCAAGTATAAATCTGGGAGGACAGGGCTGAGTCAGAGCTCACTAACCTTCTCAAAGAGGCTTGAGACATCTCTGCGTCAGCTGCACTACTGGAAGAGGGGATCATCAGGGGAAAAAACACCCACTCTGGCCTATTAACGGGAAATATGTCATTCTGGTTTTAATTGAAGGATTAAAAAAGGAGACATGAGAATACTTCAGACATGAATTACTGTATGATTTAGGCTCCCAGGCTTCAGAGATTCCTCTCAAGCAGACAAAGAAGGCAAGCCATGGTCAAGAGCTCTGGCCTTTATTTTGTTTCCCTGTGAAGCATTTTGCGAGACACAGATGCAAGAGTAAGTGGTTTATTCCAGGTCATCCCAAGAAACAGCAGCTAGGGAGTGGGCGAGTTAGACAGCAAAGAAAAGGAAGTCGGAAAAGAGTTTGTGATCAAGCAAGTCACTACTGTGGCTAAACTGGCAGTCATTTTCACTAGAAAACTGAGCTGCCGTGTAGATGGTGCACCTGAGAGCTAGTGAAGTTGAGGTGTGTTGTCCACAAGTTTCTCATTTGTCATTGGTTGATGGCTACATCTAAGACCAGTAACTGGTGCAGAGGCAAGTGTTATCAACATAAGTTAAATGTTTCTATTTCTAACCTTTTCCTTGTGCTTTAGTAACTTCAGTTTGTATATCAGAGAGTCAATCAATTCATTGACTATTGAAATTTACTAAATTATTTAACCTGTTGACTGAAATACCAAGCCCTCGATTCTTGCTCTCACACCTAGCGTTAGATACAGCATCATTGTGCTTATTCAATTTTTGTATTGAATAGACATAAATGTTGTTTAGTCTTAAAAGATCATCCACTTTTGAGTAGCATATATTATATTAATTGTGAACATTTTTGAAGTCTCCATAATTATTCATTTTGGAAAAACTATGTAATGCTAATTGTGTAGATCCATTTGTAAAATGGATAATATTTTGAAACATATTAATGTGCTTTTTCAGTATTTTTCCTCATAAGAGGTCTTTCAACTAGTTTACCGGAGGCATCCCTGCCTCTGGGAAATTAAGATATTTAGGTAATATTAAGCTTTTGGTATGCAACATAGGATTGTACAGCAAGTTAATATTCTTACAAGCCAGACTATTGTCTTGAGGAAGGATTTTCTAATTTTTTTTGGTTCCCTCAGTTGCCATATTAACAACAGAATTTCTTGCACCATGTCGTCAATAAGCTATATTAACAGTCAAGCTGGAGGTCTCAGCCTTTGCCTCTCATGGGGCTCAGATGGAACCTGGAAGGAGACTATGATAAAAAAGATATAAATGAAAAGCTGCCTCTTCCTCACCTTTAAATGCTATGAGATGAGTAAGAGAAAAGGTCCGGGAGCAGAGACATGTAGATGTCTGCTCAGATTTTCACTTATTTGGAATTGGTCTGGAGAGGGACATGTATATTAGTGAGGATACTATAGGGATAGCAGAGGACACCTGCTTCCCACATCATCTAACAGACTGCCCTGTACTGATCTAGATTGCATTTACAGTCAAATAAATTTGATGGTCTCCAGCATGATTCATCACTCAGATCCTGGTGGTTAGTTTTCCCAGCCTGTTCTTGCTTTCCTTGTGGTGTAGAAAAGAGTCTAATTTGAAAGCTTTCCAGAGGGGTTTTGTGCAGTGGGGAAAGGTGGCTTCTCAGCAAGGGCTGCTGAATGGACAGCCTGAGCTGGGGCTCAGTGGCGTTTAAGGCAGACCTCCTAAAGGCCTGTGGGAGAAGCTTAGGTGCACTCAGGATAGCCAGGAGCCATACTAGGAGCATCACTTGAGCCAAGAATATCAAAACGTTAAAAACAAAAACAAAACAAACAAACAAACAAAAAAAAACTTCAAAGTTCCTGTGCTTCTGTCCTGGAGGTCCACAGGACCCCAAGGAATGAGATAGCCAAGGGCATCACCCAAGGGTCAGAGGATGAAAGATAGCATAAGGACCTTATAGTTCCTCAGCACCATGAGGTCCAATAAGAAGTTCCCCATATCTCTTCACTCATATACCCATTCACCACTTGCAGAGCAAAGAAGAGGGAAGGTGAGATTATCTAAGAAAAAGAACATTTTTATCTTATAGAGACTAAGCACCACCTAAACGGATTATTTTACTCATTGCATTTTATTAAGCTTTAAACAATTGGCTACTTAGTTCATTTTTTTACCCACTTAGTTAGCAGAGGAGTGGGTATAAAGAATCAAAAGGAAGATCACGGTAGTTAGCACGAAATGAAGACATTACTATTTGCTCTGCAATTCCAAAATGCAGTGTGATTTAATAGTATCTACTCTGATATAGTCATATTCTTCAGCACATCAAGTCTCTTAATGGCTAAATATGGGGACCTCAATCTGGCCTTTACCAGATTCTCTTCATTCTACCTCTGCAGTATTTCTTTTCCTTCCTTCCTTTCAACCGGGTCTCTCTCTTTTCCCCAGGCTGGAGGGCAATAATGTGGCATGCAATCGTAGCTCACCACAGTCTCAACCACTTGGGCTCAAGAGATCCTCCCACCTCAGCCTCCCAAAGTCCTGGGATTATAGTCATGAGCCACTGTGCCCAGCACTCTGCAATATTTCTAAACTCTCTTTGTCATAGTTATCCTGCTATTGCCCTAGTCCAGACCTTTCAGCCTCACTTGGACTAAATCTTTTACACTGTGTCTTCAGTTCATGGCTTGCCACTCCAGTCCATCTACATTTTTTTTTCTGCCACGTGGATTTTACTGAACACCTCACCCCTTGCCATTTCATTGCTCCAAAATCTTCTTGCCTAAATAACAAATTCCACATTCTTTAGACTGGAATTTCAAATTTTCTTGGATAGAGCTTCAATCCACCAACGGGTCTTTTTAGGATCTTTGGAAGAGCATACACATCCTCCCTTTGTGTCTTTGTTTGTATTGGCCCTACTTCTTGGAAAGTCCTTCCTTTCCCATCTGTATAGGCTCCTAAACTCTGCAAATTCAAGCTTTAGAACAAACCTACCTCTTCCAAAAAGTTTTTCCTGACCCATTCAGGTAAAGAGCATTTTTACTACCTCCTCTCAGCATCATTTGCATGGTCCTTATCGGGAGAGTCTTATCTGTTCTATGAGACTATATATATATATTTTTTTACAGTGCCTTGCTCATGATGGTTATTGAATATATTTTTAAAAATTTGACTGGGTAAAGGGAGGCTATATATACATTAGACTGTAATGCTTAATTAGTAATGTTAAACAGATGTGTATTATTTACTCTATATGGTCACTGAATTATTTTTAAGAGATACAAATTAAATAAAAATAATTTCTTATGCCATGTAACACATCCATAAATGTTGTTGCTGATAAGTTAAACAGGAATGTGTGAAAAGTCATTGTAAACTATAACAGTTGGAGCCTATCTCAAGGCCTATAAATACCTAAAGAGGACTCTTGCAAACTGAAGGATGGTTTTAATAGAACAAACTGTTCCATTTAGATTACATGAACACACAGTTTTAAAAATACAAATTAGTATCTTGTTTATAGTTCTCTACCCACTGGATTTTAGCAGCTTCTTTATATTTTCAAACCACTTGAAAAGAAACAAATGAAAGCTTACATAACATGAATGAAGATTTTTGAGCCATTTTTTTTCTGAATAGAAAATTTTTCTTCTTCTGAAACATCATGAGTAATTTATTCTGATGATGAACATGTTTTCAACATAATTGATGTCCTATAATTTCAGAGTGGAGAAGCAATATTGGATTTCACATATTAAAATAGTTTGATTTTCCATCTCTGAAATGTATTTGAAATGTGGACATTCGCATTGATTTTTGTCTTCAGTCTATATTCCAAGGACACGTATATTCTGGAGACCAATAGTGTTTTCTTTCTTTTTAATTCTTGTCTTTATGGAGTAGCAAAATTGAGATAAGAAAGTGGAATATTTAAGCATCCTTGTAAACGTTGAAAGTAGTCAACGAACTGAATAAAATCCCTTAGATGCTTGAGATCTTTCTTAGACTTAATTCTTGTGTGTTAGGAAAATTTTTAGTATTGGGGACCTACTTATGGAGAGGAAAATAGTTCTTTCCTTTCTAGTCTTCCCTACCTCTCATTTTGCTTTCAAACAAGGGTTTGTAAAAATGAAATTTGGTTCGAGAATCTAATTTGAGAATTATGAGATGAATACAAAAAGGAAATATCTCCATTTTGAATGAAGTTAACCTTATTCAGAGACATATATCAGAGACATAATAGAGGGCACCGATTTTAATCAATATCTCAAGATGAACCAGATCAAGACTGATGTCACACTTTAGCAGACTAAACAACAGGAAAATGGCCTGTTCTGAAAGCATGTGCACGTGAGAGTTTTTAAAGACTGATTGGGAAACTGGGCTATCATGATGTGCATTCAGTCAGAACCAAGCAGGCATTTCTCTTGCCTTTCGTGCTTGAATGGAAGGAGAGACAGGGAGGAGCGCCACTTCAGGAGGCCTCTATCTTTCTCTCCTCTTTGGCATGCACTGATTGACAGTCCCTCACATCTTGTTTCCCTTCACTCGGTTTGCATACACAGGGTGACTGTTTTTTGGGTTACATGAGTCAGTATATTTATTTGGTACAGTTGATGAGCCTTGACCCATAAAAACTGTATTGGAATAATACAAAACACAATCATTTTCAAATCCAGTAATTTTACAGCCTATTAAAAAACTCTTTAGAGAAATCATTATGCATTTTATTAATCTAAAAAATTCAATGTGTTCATATGAATGCATGTTCCCTCTTCTATTGTTGTGGTTGTTCTGTTAGGTTTCCATCTTATGAAACTGGCCCACTAGCCAAGGATAGATTTGCAAAACAAATAGTGTAGACTGATAGTCTATGGTGTATTTATTACATGATTAGTTTAGATATCTTTTCTTCTTCCCTAGTGTAGCATTTTGATAATTAGTTGCTTGCTGTCTGAAATTTAGATTCTAATTCACTCTTTAAATCTAGCTAGGAGGAAATTTAAGTTAAAATGATAAGCATTGTGTCTCATATACACTAATTAAATTGTCTTTTTAAAAGATGACTTGCGTGTATATCTGTTTAACATGTTTCATTGAAACTGTTGCAGTGGTATGTAATTTTAATGTAAAATAACCCTCTTTGCAGGGAATTGAGCCTGGTGCTGGATCTTTAAAGTTTCAGTGTCTGTTGTCATAGTAACCAGAACTGACTCTGGTACCCACTGTGTTCAACATAAATTAATTTAAAGACACAGCGTTTGAAACAGTTTAGTCAATTTTAAGTAGGTAACTGGCTAAGCCTCAGATTTCAATGCTGTTTTTTATTTAAAGTGTCATTAAATGTGTTCCTTTTATGTTAATTATACTTATTTGTAGGATTCAGTACCTCAAATGTGATTTAAGATAAATGTGGAAAAACTGGTTCCTGAACTGCTTGTGAGATGTACGCTTCTAATGATGTAAAAGGTATTTCCTTTTTTAAAACACAGGAATGTTACTGCTTGTCCTGCCCAAATACCCTGGTATTATCTGAATATATAGTCTTGATGCTACCTAAATAAATCTTCATTTTGTATGTATTAATCAAAGATCCCTCAGGCCCAGTACTGTGATCATCTTTCTAGGAGGAGGAAGCTGGTTATCTTCTAGCACTTTTTATGCCTGATAGACCCATCCCTGTTACCTTGAGGAGGTATGGATTTTCTTATTAAATAATTTGAATGAGGTTTAAAATATTTTTTCATGTAACCTCTGAGGCTTTTGGTTTTCCAGGTAGAAACAGTGAAAAAACCAAGGAGAAAGAGAGAGACAGAGATCTAGAGACAGTTATTTCGGTGAGGTTCGAACTCATCCTGCTTTTCTTTTTTGACCTAGACAATTTTTACAGCTATTCCTACTGTATTTGATCAGTGAATATTTTATTTTTCACACTCTGTTACCATTAAGGCAAATATATAGACTACACATTGTCATAGACGAAGCTTAAGGAAGAGAGTAGTGATGCTTTCACAATATTATGAAATTAATATTTTTATTATAGAAAATATTTTCCATATTTTTTGTAGTTCTATTTTTTCCAATTATAGATATTATACCTTGTTTCTGAGGAATAACTTTGTTTTTCACAGTGCTGTTCAGCTTTATGTTATGCTTTTCTGATCACGGGAAATATCATGGCTACTATTCAGAAAATAAAATACACAGCTAAAAATTTCTTCTCTTTTTAGAAAATGTGCGGGTTTCTCTGAAATGGCTCCATTGCCTCTAAACCATCAAATGCCAACTTGAAGTCATTTGAACCATAATCCTTCACTTTTGGATTTAAATGATAGACTAGCATGTAGGATTTCAGGAGCACTGCCTTCATATTTCTTCTGAAATTAGAAAGAACCCTATACATTAAATATTTAGAATTCTAGTTACACACATAAAACTCAGCTGCTACATCAGCCTAAGGTTTATGCGCATGAGTTGTTTTTTATCTTGCTATATTGATAGAAACCAGAACAAGACATTTAAGAAAAGACAGAAGTCTGTTGCAGCCCTTGTGTGACTCATTGATGCCCACCAGATAGTGTCATTAATAAAACAGCAGAGACAACACATCTGAAATTCATTGCTCCTGAGGGAATTGTTCTGCGATATATATATCACCCATACTCACATATATATGTAGACAGAGAGAGAGAGTGTGTCAAAATGGAGAAGTTTAAAAACTTTCTTTGTTTGAATTAAATCCCCTGAACATCTGTCTCTAAATGAGTATGCCATCAATCATTATGCTAAATCTTCTTTTCTGATTACCATAAATAAATTTGTAAATTTATCACTAGATTGACTTGAGAATGTGTTTTGAAAAGAAGAGTGAGAATTCCTTCAATAATAAACACATGCCTGGGAATTAAAAATAATCATAATTTAGTGTGATCATTTGATCCATAATTCAATGCTTGATATGAATGAAATCTGATACAGTTTATAATGGTCCACAGGAGGTGACAATTAAAGTTGGAGAAAAGAATCTACTAGGAAATTTCAGGGCTGAAAATTACTCTCAATTTCATCCTGAGAAACTTACATTTGATATGGCGACAGAGATTCAGAGTTGGGGAAAAAGAGGAGTCACTTTTATAAAGCAATATCATAAGGTTCATGACCATAGCTGTCCCCTTCCCCAGTAACAGCATCCTGTGATAATGAGCTTTGTAAATGCAAGGGACTTCAAGACTCATATGACCATTAAAGTTATCCTGAAATGGATTTATAAATTACAATTCTGGCCAAGGTGGGTGAATCACGAGGTCAGGAGATCGAGACCATCCTGGCCAACATGGTGAAACCCCGTCTCCACTAAAAATACAAAAAAATTAGCCAGGCATGGTGGCACACGCCTGTGGTCTCAGCTACTAGGGAGACTGAGGCAGAAGAATGACGTGAACCTGGGAAGCGGAGCTTGCAATGAGCCGAGATCGTGCCACTGCACTCCAGCCTGGGTGACAGAGTCAAACTCCATCTTAATAATAATAATAATAATAGTAATATAATAAAACAAAAAAATTACAGCTCTGTTCATATTGCATAGTCATAAATAAAACAAAATATTGAGGCGGGCAGATCACGAGGTCAGGAGATCGAGACCATCCTGGCTAACATGGTGAAACCCCATCTCTACTAAAAATACAAAAAACTAGCCGGGCGAGGTGGCGGCGCCTGTAGTCCCAGCTACTTGGGAGGCTGAGGCAGGAGAATGGCGGGAACCCGGGAGGCGGAGCTTGCAGTGACCTGAGATCCGGCCACTGCACTCCAGCCTGGGCGACAGAGCGAGACTCTGCCTCAAAAAAAAAAAAAAAAAAAAGAAAAGAAAAGAATTATTTTACTTCCCCTTATTCTTCCCACCCCCCTCCACCTTTGTGCTAGTAATCTTTGACAGTCCCTCTGTCTAGAGAGACAGCAGAATTTGCTGAAAAAGGAGTACAAAGGCAGATAATAGTGATATGGTCTGGCTCTATGTCCCCACCCAAATCTCATCTTGAATTGTAATCTGAGTTGTAATTCCCATGTGTTGGGGGAGGGACCTCATGGGAGGTGATTAGATCATGGAGGCAGCCCCACCATGCTGTTCTCATGACAGTGAGTGAGTTCTCATGAGAGCTGATGGTTTTATCAGGGGATTTCCCTGCTTCCCTCTGCACTTCTGCTTCCTGCTGCCGTGTGAAGAAGGACATGTTTGCATCTTCTTCCACCATGATTGTAAGTTTCCTGAGGCCTCCTCAGCCATGCAGAAGTGCAGGTCAATTAAACCTCTTTCCTTTATAAATTACCCAGACTTGGGTATGTCTTTACTATTAATAGTAGCTTGAGAATGAACCAATACAGTCAGATTCTTCCTTGCTAAATAAGATTATAAAGTAACACAATAGCCAGTCAACTGTCTTAAGATAGGATTTCCCAATGTCCTCTATCCTCCTTTTGCTTTTAGTAGCTTAGGTGTTAAACTTGCAACATTCTTTTGTAGAATAGAGGAGTTTCCCCTTCCGCCTTTGACAATGAAGCCACAGAATAAATCTTAATGGCAGAAAGGAGAGGAGAAGAGATACAGGATATAAACATATTATTTCTTGGCCTGGTAATTTTGTTAGAGATCACAGAGAAAACAAGACAGATTTCCTTTCTCCATACTAGTTATAGAGTACCTGTGGTATTAAGAGTGAAAGCAGTAGGAAGGGATGGCGGGCAAAGAGAAGGTATTGTCTTATTCCCCATTTGTGATTCTGAAAAGTGGTCACCCTTCTGGTTGCAACTGTATCATTTTCTAGGCCAGGCCATGCCAATGAAACTGCTCAGTGCTCAGGAAGGAGGCTGTGAAGTTTAGGATTTCAGTGTAGCATGAAAACAAGTTGAGCCAGATATCTGTCATAGCAGCAGAAGCAGATGTCAAGCCAATGGAACTATGGACTGAAAGAAGGGTCAGTAGGAGTGGGAATTGAGATGAAGTCTAGCCAGCCTCTGTTCTGCCCATAACAGACTTGAGTTCCAGTACACAGAAGCTTTAGTTGTGAGTGCCAGAAGAGTTAGTTGCTTTCAGGAAGACAAGGGCTGTCATCCTAAAAATCAGAGGACCCTTGTCCTTTCCTTCTGCCATGAGGTTAACCAACTGCTCTCAGCATACATCTTGGCATACTGCTCTCCCAAGTTCATGAGAGGCTCTGCTCATTACTGTTTTTCAGTCATGCCTCCCTTTGTGCTTCAGTATGTGTAATTTATTTTGAATATCTTCAAGTTTACTAATGTTTTCTTGTATCCAATCCAGTATGAATCTTATTCAATGTATATATTTTTTACTTTGGTTATATAATTTTTCAGTTTTAAACTTCTTATTTGTTCATTTTTTAACAGTTTTCACATATGTCCTGAAATTTCCTAATCTCATTATATTCAACTTTTCCTTCAGATTCTCTTGCTTTTTTGTTAGGGTTACCTTAAAGTTGTTTATTAATACTAAGATCTGGTTTGTTTTAGTATATTAACTATTCTTTCTCTCTTGACTGTGGGTCATATATTTCTCTAATTGTTCATATGTCTAGTCATTTTTGATTACATACTGGATATTGTATTGATACAATAGAGACTCTGGATTCAATTGTTTTTTTCTGTCAGGCAGTTAAGTTGTTCAATCACTTAGTCTCGGGTTGTAGTCTTTAATCCTAAAGTGTGGTTCTTCTGGGATTTTTTTTCTTTTTTCTTTTTGAGATGGAGTCTCACCCTGTCACCCAGGCTGGAGAGCAGTGGCATGATCTTGGCTCACTGCAACCTCTGCCTCCCGAGTTCAGGCGATTTTTGTGCCTAAACCTCCCCAGTAGCTGGGACTACAGCCGCGTGCCACCACGCCTGGCTAATTTTTTGTAATTTTAGTAGAGACGGGTTTCACTGTGTGTTAGTCCGGATGGTCTCGATCTCCTAACCTTGTGATCTGCCTGCCTCGGCCTCCCAAAGTGCTGGGACTACAGGCGTGAGCCACCACACCCAGCCTCTTCTGGGATTTTAATATAAATCCTGATGTACTTCATAAGCCAGCCAAACTTGATATAACTCTAATTCCCAAATCTTGAGTCTCCTATAGTGTTCATCCACTAAAGTCAATGTTTACTGCTGCCTTCCTGCAAGCTCCTTCGAGTCTCACCCTTAATGTCGGCAGTTTAGTTTGAATGGGGGTTATACATAGATTTTGGGGTTTTCCTTTCTGTAACACCCTCCTTTCCAGAATTTCTGCCTCTCAATATCCAGCCACTCGGGCAGCCCCCAGATCTCTCATCTGATTTTTCCAGTAATAATGTATTGTTTGAGTTCTAGCTATCCTGAGCTGTATGTATCAAGGGAAAGACATATAAGTGTTTATCTCCATCAGTGGAGTTTCCTTCTACCAAAGACTGATTCCTCTTTAGTTTATGACAATTTTGTCACTGTTTAGTGGCTTCGAATAGTAGTTTTTTTTCCCACTCAACTTTCTAATTGTTATCAGCAGGAGAGTTAGTCTGATATAAGCTACTTTGCCTTTATTGAAAGCCAGAATTCCTAAAGTGAAAATGTGCTTCAGTATGTAGACCAAGAATGGTAGGTGATAAGGTTCAAAATACAAAAACAAACAAACAAACAAAAAAGCTTAATCGTGTATGGCTTCTTAAGCCTTGGCAAAGAGGTTGATGTTTGTTCTAAGCATTGTACAGGTATTTCCAGGAAATTTTAAGCAAAGGAGTTCTTCAACCTTATTTATAAATACAATGGTAATTCTACATGAAAATATGCTAAATGATAATATTGGTAGTTCTACATGGAAATGGTAAATAACAGTACTAGATAGTGTTTATTAATAATAAAGTGTATGCCAGGCAATAAGAGGTGAGATAACATAAAACTGTATAGTGGGAGATAATACCGACGATTTACACAAGCAACAATACTCACCACCTGACTTATTAGGAAATAAAAAATAAATAATTATGGCTTTAAAACTTGGGATTGTTGGCCGGGTGCGGTGGCTCAAGCCTGTAATCCCAGCACTTTGGGAGACCGAGGCGGGCGGATCACAAGGTCAGGAGATCGAGACCACAGTGAAACCCCGTCTCTACTAAAAATACAAAAAATTAGCCGGGCGCGGTGGCGGGCGCCTGTAGTCCCAGCTACTCAGGAGGCTGAGGCAGGAGAATGGCGGGAACCCGGGAGGCGGAGCTTGCAGAGAGCCGAGATCGCGCCACTGCACTCTAGCCTGGGCAACAGCGTGAGACTCCGTCTCAAAAAAAAAAAAAAAAAAAAAAAAATTGGGATTGTTTTGATATCTGAGGATGAATCCTTTATTCACTCATTTATTGAATACTGTCTAGCTACTGTTCTTGATACTAAGGATACAATAGCAAATAAATACATTCTCTGGAGAAATGTAAGACAAAGCTATGTAGTTTTGACATTTTATCTTTGACAACTCCAAATACAATCAGAGTCTTACCTTCTCAGTGAGATCTGGTAATTGAACATTTCTTTAGCTTCTTTTACTAGAGATCAAATTTGAATCCCAAGTTACAGAAAAAAAAAATACATAATAAAAAACTCTTCAAATCATGGATAAGGCATGATAATAACAATTCCTTTTAACATAAGTTCCAATTTGACTAAATTAATTACCATTTTTATATTACCAAGATTATTTCTGACAGAAGAACATGGACTGGTCTACATTTCTCCTGGCAAAATGATGAGGTAGGGTTGTAGTTTATCTGTAAATGTTTTAGTTCTCACTTAGGAGGCTACAAAAATGATTTAAATTAGGAAGAAATTCTCCTGTCAGTTGCAGAAGGAAAACCATGAGCCTCCTAAGGAAAATCTCTGAGTGTGTGTGTGTGTGTGTGTGTGTGTGTGTGTGTGTATGTGTGTATGCAAGTGTGGCCAGCTCAAAAGCCATCAGCCAAATAATAAAACTAAAAGAAATATTTACAGATCCATTGCGTGCAACTCTGTTCTCTTGGTTTGTCAGGGAATCATACTTAACTTTCTTATTTCAGGGCTTTTGGCTCAGTTCTGAGTAAACAGTGCACATCCATGTGGGAGCAATGAGGAGGAACTGTAGCATCTGGTATGGCTTTAAAAATAACTTCCTACTTATGTAACTGAGACTTTACCAAAGATCAATGAGCTTTCTCAGGTCTGAGACCTAAGGTTGGATGGCATGAAATAGTTCCTTTGGAAGCTGTTGATTCATGTAGCAGTGTTATTTTGAAAGAAAAACATTCCTACCCAAGAAGCAGATGTTAACAGACCATAGCCCTAGAGTCATAACTCTAGGTTATTGAGATCTAAGTTTTTGTTCTCAGCTTCATTTACAATCATTAAGAGCCTTTTACTTCTAGTTATTTCTTTTTCTCTTTTTTTTTTTTTTTTTTTTGAGACGGAGTCTCGCTCTGTCACCCAGGCTGGAGTGCAGTGGCCGGATTTCAGCTCCGCCTCCCGGGTTCACGCCATTCTCCTGCCTCAGCCTCCGGAGTAGCTGGGACTACAGGCGCCTGCCACCTCGCCCGGCTAGTTTTTTGTATTTTTTAGTAGAGACGGGGTTTCACAGGGTTAGCCAGGATGGTCTCGATCTCCTGACCTTGTGATCCGCCCGTCTCGGCCTCCCAAAGTGCTGGGATTACAGGCTTGAGCCACCGCGCCCGGCGTAGTTATTTCTTTATTGATCTCATACCACACATTTCTTCTAGTCTGTACAAAATGTCAACTTAAGTGAAGTAGGCAAATCTGCATTCACAATCAAGCAAGCCTGCTTCATTACAACACAAAATGGTGCTTATTGGCTCATTGTTTCTTGATGACAATGTTATTCATGATGTTGCTTGCTTCCAAGACAAAAGCCACTTTATTGCATTAGTAGCAAAGCCTTGTGATGCCTTTGGAATATGATATTGTAGAACTGTCTTTAGCTTCTCAGCTCTGGGGAGTTGTAGAACATGTTGAAATCAGAACTAATTTGTGGTCCATCTGAAAAAATATTCATCTGGGTTCTCTTTTAAACTTCCTTTGTAAGATGTTTTTCTTCAATGACAAATGCATTTTAAGTAGAAAGTACTTTCTGAAGAATTCTGAACTTTGACATTTTATAATAAATGTCCCACCATCTCTGGTAAGTAGGAGCCCAATATATATTAAACCAGTGTATAATAATAGGTCCTAATTATAGGTCCTATGCAATATTTTTGGGGGGATGAATAGGATTAACAAGTGGGTTTCCATACTAATTTATTGACACATCATAAGACATTTCTATGACTTACACATTTTTCCTGTGTTCCCCTTTCCTATTCTTTATTTTCTACAGCATATGAAATTGCTACTCCTGTAAAATGAGTCTGAGATTCAGGGGACACTGAAATACTGGAAGTGATGTATATTTTAGAAGGAAAGTTTGTGTAGGTCTACCCTCGCATGTCATCAAAAAGATAGAAAAAAAATAAAAAGAGGAAGACCACATCTTGAAAGCTGTAGTGATATCCAGCATATATTTATAGATATATTTATGGTTTATCCTGTCGTCTGATCATTAGCTGTTGATTTAGCTGTTGTGGTTGTTTTTTTTAAAACATTGAACTCTAGGAAAATAATTTGTGTATCCTGATTGACTATCTTTGCCTTATTTGTGTGAATTATGCAAATTTTAGTCATTCCTATATCCCAAATAATCAAATTATTGTGCTAATAAAAACAGACTGCATATGCTTAGGCCATAGACTCTACCTTCATGTGCTATAAGAAATCTCATTGCTTTTCTCAATCGATTTAATGTAACAAAATGTTTTTTCATGGAAAAGGAAATAAACCCTGAAAGATTTTAGAGACGCATTATGCAATGTAGAAAAGAATGGAGCAAACACTCAAGAAAAGAGATTTGATGAAAGACCGAGTGGGGCAAATTTGGAAAACTTCTACCTCTAAAAGACTTAAATTTATATATATACATATCAATATTTCAATAAACATTGAATAATATTAATTTACCTTTTTGTTACTTATTATGCCCCAAATGCGTACCCAGAACTCTGCTGGAGGAACACATAGTTAAAGCTTATATCCTTGCTGTTTTAACTTTTAAGCCAATACTGAAATTTACATATTCGCCAGGTGACTGGTTGTGACAAATATTGTTTAACTTGGCGGATTCCCTCCACGTTCTTTTAGAAACTTGATAGAGACAAAATAATAGGATGTGTCTGTTAGCATCTTTGAAGCTGATTATGAGGTTATTGTAATGGAGATTAACTTTTAGAAAATGACTAGCAATAACTTTGTCATTAAATTGCATGTAAGAACTGAAATTCTCCATGGTGACCCAATTTCAATCTTTGTATGGTCTTCCCTTCACTCAGAGTGGATTGTTTTCTTGCTTCGTCTTTCCCATGATTATCCGATGCCTACTCTCAAAGAAGCCCTCCAAATCTTTGATATCAATAGTCAACATTCCTGAGGTTGCAGGCCTCCTGTGTTATTTTGAATACATTGCTTCCACTGTGTGCCTTTACGGAAAGAAAAATTTAGAAACATGGTGAGTTCTTTCTTGGCATCTTATTATTTTCATATTTTCTCTTTCTGTAAAAAATTTTTCATCCCAGCAAATGAAATGCAATACAGTTTTCAAAGTCAAACAAAACCTAGCATATTCACATATGGTATTTCCTTTCTAAATATTTATTGTACCCTTTAACTTGGCATTCTGGTTGTGTCAGTGTTGAGACTCATCAATATTATTTGTGTGTGATTTGACAAAACCCATTTCCTTAGCTCCTATCCCAGAGATAATTTTTGTTTTGTTTTTCTTTGTGCTGTGAACGGGCAAAGCCTTCTTAGCTGTCATATAATCTTTAGGGATGCTATTGTGCTCTTGGGAGAAATATTCCTTTGTTCAAAGAAATGATCTGTCAGGGTAGGCTAGACTCAGCAGCAAACCCTGGTAGTGTTTGACCTGTCACATCAAGGACCTTAGCAACACTTGTATGATTGGGAAGGAGAATAAGGGGATGTGAAATAATTGTATTATCAGGATCTCTAGCCCCTCTGCTCCTGTGCTAAAAAGATACTAGATGAGTAGCTCCAGGAGTAAGTAATAGTGAGGAGATATGCCTTTAAAGTAGTTTCTCACACTTAGCAAATTTCATGAACTCCCAAAAAGGCATAAGAAGACAAAAGGCTGAGTGATATGTTCTTCTCACCAATATGGATGATTAAATGGCTGAGCTGGGGGACAAACTCTTACCTTACGTGGACCATATAAATAAAGGAAAGGAAGGAAGTCATTTGGCTGTAATGTTTTAAGAGAATAGTTATACTTAAAACACCTCCAATGTATCCCATTTTTCTGGATCCTTTTCAGACAAGCAAATGCTGAGGGAATTCGTGACCACCAGATGAGCCTTATAAGAGCTCCTGAAGGACGCACTAAATATAGAAAGAAAAGACCGTGACCAGCCACTACAAAAACACACTTAAGTACACAAAACAGTGACACTATAAAGCAACCACATAAGCAAGTCTGCAAAATAACCAACTAACATCGTGTTGGTAAGATCATAATCTACAAATATCAATATTAACCTTAAATGTAAATAGGCTAAATGCCTCAATTAAAAGACACAGAATGGCAAGCTGGATAAAGAACCAAGACCCATTGCTACACTGTCTTCAAGAGACCCATCTCACATGCAAAGACACATATAGACTCAAAATAAGGAGATGGAGGAAGATTTACCAAGCAAATGGAAAATGGAAAAAAGCAGAGGTTGCAATCCTAGTTTCTGACAAAACAGACTTTAAACCAACAAAGATCAAAAAAACAAAGAAGGGCGTTACACAATGGTAAAGTGTTCAATTCAATAAGAAGACCTAACCTATCTGAAATATATACACACCCAACACAGGAATACCTAGATTCAAAAAGCAAGTTCTTAGAGACTTTCAAAGAGACTTAGACTCCTACACAATAATAGTGGGAGACTTTAACGTCCCACTGACAGATCGTGAAGACAGAAAATTAACAAAGATACTCAGGACCTGAATTCAGCTCTAGATCAAATGGACCTGATAGACATTCACAAAACTCTCCACCCGAAAACAACAGAAAGTACTTCTGTATTAGTCCATTCTCATGCTGGTATAAAGAACTTCCTGAGACTCAGTAATTTACAAAGCAAAGAGGTTTAATTTACTCACAAGCCTATAGGGCTTGGGGGGGGCCTCAGAAAACTTACAATCATGGCAGAAGGGGAAGCAAACACATCCTTCTTCACATGTCAGCAGGAACAAGAGTGAGTGAAGTGGGGAAACTCCTTGTAAAACCATCCAATGTTGTCAGAACTCAGTCACAGTCATGAGAACAGCATGAGGATAACCACCCCCATGATTCAATTACCTCCCACGAGGTCCCTCCCATGACACATGGGGATTATCACAACTACAATTCAAGATGAGATTTGCGTGGGGACACAGCCAAAACATAACAGTAGCTCATTGCTGCAGGCTCTTATTCTAAAATTGATCACATAATGAGAAGTAAAAGACTCCTCAGCAAATGCAAAATAACTGAAATAATAATAAACAGTCTCTCAGACCACAGTGTAATCAAATTAGAACTCAAGACTAAGACATTCACTCAACACCATACAATTACATGGAAATTGAATAACCTGCTCCTGAATGACTTTTGGATAAATATGAAAATTAAGGTAGAAATCAAGAAGTTCTTTGAAACTATTGAGAACAAAGATACAACATACCAGAATCTCTGGAACATAGCTAAGGTAGTGTTAAGAGGGAAATTTATAGCACTAAAGGCCTACATCAAAAAGTTAGAAAGATCTCAAGTTAGCAACCTAATGTCACAATTGAAAGAACTGGAGCACCAAGAACAAACGAAGTCCAAAGGTAGCAGAAGACAAGAAATACCCCAAATCAGAGTTGAACTGAGGGAGACTGAGTCACAAAAAAATCATTCAAAAGATCAATGAATCCAGGAGCTGGTTATTTGAAAAAATTAATAAAATAGATTGCTAGATAGATTAATAAAGAAGAAAAGAGAGAAGATTCAAATAAACACAATCAGAAATAACAAGGAAGATATCACCACTGACCCCACAGAAATACAAATAATAGAGAATATTACAAACACCTCTATGTACATAAATGAGAAAATCTACTAGAAATGGGTAGATTCCTGACACATACACCCTTTCAAGACTAAACCAGGAAGAAATTGAATCCCTGCAGCAAACCATCGTGGCACGTGTATACCTACATAACTAATCTGTATGTTCTGCACATGTGCCCCAGAACGTAAAGTATAATAAAAAAAGAAAAAAAAAGAAATGGAATCCCTGAACAGACCAATAACAAGTGCCGAAATTGAGGCAGTAATAAATAGCCTACCAACCAAAAAAAGCCCAGGATCAGACAGATTCACAGCTGAATTTGAGCAGATGTACAAAAAAGAGCTGGTACCATTCCGGCAGACACTATTCCAAAAAATTGAGGAGGAGGGACTCCTCTCCAACTCCTTCTATGAGGCCAGTATCATCCTGATATTAAAACCTGGCAGAGATACCACAAAAAAAGAAAACTTCAAGCCAATACCCTTGATGAACATTGATGCAAAAATCCTTAGCTATATACTGACAAACTAAATCCAGCAGCATGTCAAAAATCTTATCCATCACGATCAAGTAAGCTTCATCCCTGGGATGCAAGATTGGTTCAACATATGCAAATCAACAAATATGATTCATCACATAAACAGAACTAAAGACAAAAACCACATGGTTATTTCAATAGATGCAGAAATGGCTTTTCATAAAATTCGGTATCGCTTCATGTTAAAAACTCTCAATAAACTAGGTATTGGAGGAACATACCTCAAAATAATTAGAACCACATGTCATAAACCCACAGCCAACATCATAGTGAATGGGCAAAAGCTGGAAGCATTCCCCTGGGAAACCAGCACAAGACAAGGATGCCCTCTCTCACCACTCCTGTTCATCATAGCATTGGAAGTTCTGGCCAGGGCAATCAGGCAAGGGAAAGAAATAAAGGGCATTATTTTTGAATTGGAATAATTACCTTTACCTCTTTTTACAAAGTGTTAAGGCTGAAGTATTTTTAGCATCTCAGGACAGTTACTCTCATCATATATCAAACTAAATCTCCTAGAAGTAATCTATCCACATCCATATCAATTCAATCTCAGAATGAATGTCTCAATGAGTACTCTGTACCCAAATCCTCTGCTAGAATAAATCCTCTCCCTGTGACAGGAACAGTCCAAAAAGGAAGCTGGGAGTCAGCCCATCACGAGGTTGCTTGATCAGAATCACATAAGGAGAAACTCCATATATCCTCCTGATATTCTGAATGACCTGTTGGGTGAGATTCTCCCTTTTCCCCAATTCCTCTTTCCTCCCACACTGAGAGTTCTAGCCTTACAGATGAGAATATGTTAGATTCCTTGTGGATGCTGGGGAAGGGAAAAGGTAATTAAATACTGAATTTGAGCCTGATGAGGTAAGATTATGTTCATAGATCCCATTTGCTGAAGGTTTTTGTCAAGTCAGTTTCTCTCTTTTCCTTAGCCCATGTATTTTGCTCTTGTGAGCAACTTGGGGAGACAGTTAAAAGGTTGAGCATGAATGGCTCCTCCTTGCTGAAAAGATGTCTATATGCCTTATCAACTGTGGGTAAGCCAGATCATCTTGCCATACATAAGACACATATGAGTCATCAACACCTTATCCAGGAAGACACAATTACAGTTTGATCCATTCTGTAAAAATTCTTCAGGATACAGAGAGGACACGTCAACTAGAGGTTAAGTATGTTTGCCTGAAATCAATAATTAAAATTCATTCTCCAAATTTGACCTTTTTATGCTAACTCAAAATTTGAAATTTGGGTACTGACAAGCTAATATTCTGCTTCTTAAACAATGCCCAGAAAATGGTTACTTGAATTAAGTGTATTATTATTAAAATAATTAAAATTCTACCTTTTGTAAGGTAATAACTTTTCAAAACATCACATTGAGCCTCTTTTTAATGATTCAAAATGAAGAAGTTAAGTTTAGATAAATATCAAGGATTAATCAATAAAAAAGTTAGAGTAATACTAAAAACTGATATGATCTGCATTTAAAACAGTTCTGCTCAGTTCAACAAACGTTTATTGAATGCATATTATATCCTAGGTACTAATGATAAAATGATGAATAAAACATTATTCTTGTCACTTAATCTCAGTGAAGCGATGAGAGAATTGATCTAAACAATAATACATGTAAAAAATAGGCACTAGAATGTGGTAGTGGATGATGCATAGTAGACTTTGGAGACAGACAGAACTTAATTACTTAATTAACAGAGCTCTGAGCTCTTGCTCGTGCTCTAACTCTGTGTTTTTACATAAGCTACTTCATTCTTTCCTACCTTTGTTTTTATCATTTTTGGCACAAAATAGGCATTCAATAAATAGAAGCTAACAACAATAATAAAAATATGTATTGGGTACAGAAGTAATATGCCATTGAGAATGATTTTGGGAAGTTGATCCAGGAAGACTTGTAAGAGGAGATTATGTGTCCAAAGGGTATTGATACAGGAATAGAAATGTGCTAGGTAGTTAATATTTATAAATAGACTTCAGGCAAAGAAGACATTTTCAAAGGCAGAGGAGGCAGGAGCTCTAAAACCTGGTAACAGTTTAATATTGCTGTTGCATTCATTAGTTACTGAGAAGTAATGAGACATGAGGCTGGGGAAGCGGCAGGGGCCAGTTTATTAGGAGCCTTTGCCCTGACAAGAGGTTTGAACTTGATCTTTTAGGACAGAGAGTGAATATATACATTTTTTTGTGATGAGTTGTTTTGTTTCAGCTTTGCTTTATTTTCATTTATTTTATCCAAGGTTTAAAAATGGGATATTGCCTTTAAACTCCGTGATTTTTGGCTTCTCTTAAAAATTTGCCACAATTAATCTGCATTTTCTCATGGCAGCTATTGATTGGAGATAAGTAGTGTCTGCCTCTTCACAGGAGCATGTGCTCTCTTCATGGGCAGTGAGAAAACTTGGAGGGTTTTAAGTAGATTGGTTATGTGGTGAGCTATGTCATAGGACTCTCCTTGTGTTTTTTCACTATAGTTGAGGAGGAGGAGGCCAGGAGTTGAGAAGGGGTAATTGGATATGACACCACCCAAAGCTAAGTTAATGGAAGAAGGGTACATAATGTGATTCATGTTGGTTAGAGAAAGATATTTTTTTTTTTTAAAAGGCAAAGTTAAACATTCCTCTAGAAGAGGGGATGAGAATTTCATATATAGATATGGTAACTATTATTGGTTGGAAATTAACTCTTGCGGGAGAAGATACCTGAATTTTTAAAAAAGATATCACTAAAGAAAAACAGAAAAATAAAATTAAGCTGCAGTACAAAGTGGACAATCAGACCCAATATCCTTTCTCTCCTCTTCTCAGAATTGGAAATTCCCTGTCTCCCCTTAATCAGCACTGGAAGCAGATGGGAAGAGAATAGCTGTGACTGACTCACACCTTAACCCAGCAAGCCTCAGCATACAAGTGGGAGACCATAAAGTTTTTCAAGACCCCAAAAGAGGCCAAAGGTTTGATAATTGCTGGGAGAAGATCTACTATCCAAGAAGAGAAGAGGAAAAGGATTAAAATCTCCAAGCACTGGGGATGCAAGAAGAGAATAGCACCGGGGAGAATGAAGAAAGAGTCTATGGGGTGACCCTGCCACTGGAGGGAAATCCGTGTGGAAACGTGCTGGGAGTCTAGGAAGTGAAGCCTTAGGGATCATTTACAAGAATGAGGGTTAGGTAAAATAAGGGATGCAAAGCCACTTGTAGTCTGTTCTAACCTCACTCCACCACTCTATACAATCTGTGTTTTATCATCTGAAACGTTAAGTAAAGACCTGTTTGGGTCTTCTTTGGAATCCCGTACATTTGAGTTCATTAGTCAGAAAAAGGGAAAATACCACCATCCCATCCTGGAATAGCAGTCATGTACACTTTTATAATGAGAGATTGGGCAACAAAGGAGGCCCCTTGTGGACCTCACCCAGCCAGAGAAGGAAGCAGAATGTTTGCTTCCCTATCTTGTCCCCTCCCTAGAGGAACACGACATATCGTTCCCTCCACGGGCTTAAGAGAAGGTGCCGGGGTTACAGATAGATGTATCGCAGGCTGTAGAGCACAGGGTCAATTGGGATGTCCATGTACAAGACTAGGGACAGCAGAATCAGTTCAAAGACTTTAAAAATAATTAGGAAAAAAAGGAGGGCCTGACCCAAAGCTTATGAGTGCGGGTAAAGAAGAGATGATGCCATGATATCCCACGTCTCTGGGGCTTTTCTGTATTCCTCTTCCTCTGCATACTGTAATGACCTCATTCCCGATTTATTCAAAGTCTGTGCTACCTCCACTGTGAAGACTTCCATGAGAAGATTCAGATATTTCTTCTTTTGTGGACACTTTCTACCTTACAAATACGTTAATTTTAATTCAAGGAAGAGTTTTTTTGGAACCCTATTGGCCTGCTCCCAGGAATGTAAGTTCCTTAAATCTAGGGCACAGAGTCTTTGAGAACTGCGATCACCTACATCAGCATGACATAGCTATCAGGACTAAGAACAGAGACCACTTGTGTCAACGTGAGTTAGTATTTTTTTCCATGAAACATTTGTCCAAGAAAGATAAGACGGTAAACAATAAATAGTTTGCACTTTTTGCATCAGGTGATTCCTGCAAATCAATTTATCTGAGATAACACTCTGCTTGACTAGGCAAATAGCTCACTTATCAAAAGCAATTTATTCATTAAAACCCTCATCTTGCTCCGATGACCAATATGAAGCTATTATGTCCTGACCCCTGCTGCATCTTAATCCATTTTCTACTTCGAAGGGCCCTTTTACGCTACCTGAGTTAGACCTCCAAATCCCTAAATACCTTGTTTTGTACAACATTGCTAAGACTGTCAAGGGGGTGTTCTCTCTTACTACAGTGAGGAGGCTATCTGGTCATGATATTTGGAAGTATTCAACATCTTTCGGTCTAAATCCATCCTGAAATATTTATGAAACTCATGGCAGTGCTTAATAAATATTTGTTGAAAGAAGTATTTAAGAGGAAAATCAACCTGATGATGTTGGTAGATAGGAAGGTCAAGGATACTTCAAAAGTATGAAGTTAACTTGTGCCATTGCTTAAGAGGGCAAAAACACAAGAGCATATTTTCAGTGAGAAGAGAGTGATTTCAATTCTAGGTTTATTGTTTGACATTTCTGGGATGTGGAAATAGAGAGGTCTGATACAGATCCTCTATGCTCAGTGACAAAAGGCCCCGAGGAATAAGATTTGTGAGGAAGGTTGGGAACTTGTTTTCTTAATTAGTGGTTCTCAAAGTGTGATCTTCAGGCCAGCAACATCAGCACCACTGGGGACTTTGTGGAAATGCAAATTTTGGGACCCAGGCCACACCTAATTAATTGAAAAGTCTGCGATGGAGTTCAACTACCAGTGTTTTAAGAAGTCCTCCAGGTGATCTGCTGTACCATGAAGTTTGAGGACCACTACCTTAAAAATTAATCAGAACTACCAAGCTCTAATGCTCAATGCTATCCAGACTTCTGGTGATAAACCTACTAAGGCATGCTAACATTGTGTTCTTTGTACAGCCAGGTCCTTCCTAACACGGAATCTAAGAGGCTGTAAATAAAAGCAACGAAAACTTTTATTCTATGCATTTGAATGCTGGCTATAGCACTTTCTACTTACGTGTCTTAGGAAGTAAATTGCTTAACCTTTTTGAGCCTAGGGTCCTCATCTGTAAAATGGGAACGCTAATTGTACCTATGTCATTGAATTCTTCCGATGATTAAATGAGTTCATATATGTAAAGTGCTTAAAGCTGTAATAAGTTTGCTGCTTTTAAAATCTTCACTCATTTAGAAAGTCACTTTCCCCCCTAAACCTTTTTTTTTTTTTTTTGAGATGGAGTCTCGCTGTGTTGCCCAGGCTAGAGTGCAATGGCGCGATCTCAGCTCACTGCAAGCTCCTCCTCCCAGATTCACGCCATTCTCCTGCCTCAGCCTCCCGAGTAGCTGGGACTACAGGCACCAGCCACCACACCTGGCTAATTTTTTGTAGAGATAGGGTTTCACCATGTTAACCAGGATGGTCTCGATTTCCTGACCTCGTGATCCACCCGTTTCGGCCTCCCAAAGTGCTGGGATTACAGGTGTGAGCCACCGTGCCCGCCCCCCACCACACTTTTTTTTTTTTTTTTTTTTTTTACTGGCCTAACTAAATATTTAGTCTTTTCAAGTTTATCTCAAACCTCTCACGTGTAAAAGGCCTCTACTGGTTAGCCCTAGAGTTGATTATCTTATATTGCTTGGCTCATAGGAGGTATTTAATAAACACATTAGTTGACTGACTGAGCACTCTAGTCCTCATTTCTTTATTTCTTCTCTGAATTTTATAGATTTATTATCAGTACCTTTTACTTTGACACTAAACTATATCTTGTTGTATTTATGCCTTGCTTCCTAATCATATTATAAGCTCTTGGAAAGGAAGTATTGTGCTTGTCCACCTAACACAGCACCTGGCAGTGCTAACCACACAAATAGAATTCATTAGTAATTTGTGCAAAATGAGGAATTTTTTTGGTCACAATCCACTTACCCTACTAAGTTTTCCAATTTATTATTTTCCTCATCTTACAACCGTTTCAAAATCTTAAACTGCTACCACTTTCTCCCAAGGATAGCAAGATGAAAATAACAGAATTTTTTCCCCATTTCTGATGTCAGCCAGTAAAATCAATCTTATTATGTTGAGCCTCCATGTCAACCACATAAATTCAGCCTAACATTCCTAAAATTATTCCTTAAATCAAAGCTAGGGTGTTATGTATGACTTGTTACTCTGTGTTTTGTTTTGGTTTGCTTTGTATTTTTGAGATGGAATTTCGCTCTTGTTGCCCAGGCTGGAATCCAGGGCAGGATCTTGGCTCACTGCAACCTCCACTTCCTGGGTTCAAGTGATTCTCCTGTCTCAGCCTCCTGAATAGCTGGGATTACAGGCGCCTCCCACCACGCCAGGCTAATTTTTTGTATATTTATTTATTTAGAGATGGAGTTTTGCTCTTGTTGCCCAGACTGAAGTGCAATGGTGAGATCTTGGCTCACCGCAACCTCCACCTCACAGATTTAAGCATTATTCTTGCCTCAGCCTCCCGAGTAGCTGGTATTACAGGCATGTGCCACCATACCTGGCTAATTTTGTATTTTTTTGTGGAGATGGGGTTTCTCTGTGTTGGCAAGGCTGGTCTCGAACTCCTGAACTCAGATAATCCACCTGCCTCAGCCTCTCAAAGTGCTGGGATTATAGGAGTGAGTCACTGCACCTGGGCTGACCTGTTAATCTCAAGCCAGAATAATGGCATGCTCTATCTCTCCAGAAGGACACCTTTATGGCTAAGAAACAATGTTGCTTATTCTCTATGTAACTCTATTTTACCAGTAACTTACTTCAGCTTTCCTTTAACCTATCCAGTAAGCTTGCTGCTTTGTGTAGCACTGAATTGAAATTCTACTGGAACAGAGGATTTATAATGTCCCATCTTATGTAGTTATGAAACTCCTTTAAACATATACAGAATTAATATAATTTATATAATGAAAGGTGAATATTAGAGCCAAATAAATCTGATATCAAAATTTTAGCTTTGTTACTAGTTTGCTTTGTGACCTTTACTAAACCACTCAATACGTATGAGCTTCTTCTATTTACTCATCTGTAGACAGGGACAAAAATATTCACTTATAATGTTATGTGTGGAGATTAAATAAGACAAGTTATGTATAAGTACCCCACATATGAAAATTATTCAATAAATGGTGAATTATAACAAAACAAAGACAGCAAAGTAGTGTAAATATCAGAAACAGAGGCCATTCTAGAGTCTAGAGACACATTGGCATCATGAAAACATGATCTCTGGTATTGTGGAATTAGTTCTATTCTGAAATTCTATTTAAATTTTATTCAAGAGTGGCCCCATCAAATCTCAAATTACTTTACTTTTGATAATTGATCTTCAAGTAAGATCCCTTAATTAATTATGTAACTGAAAGGTCTCTGCCACACTTCTATCCTGAGAGATTGTTCACAGTTCACATGTGACTTCGTAGACCAGGAAATCTCATAACCCCTAGACAAAGGCTTGCTGCAGCTATTCACTGAGCACATCTCAGTACTTCCTCTGGAAAATCCTGAGTGTCCTTTCTCCAGGATATGTGGAAATAGTTGTTCTCTCCAAAGGCTCTTTTCATTTTTCTCCATAAAACTCTAGAGAGGGAACAGTGAGAAACTGAAAATCCAATGATACCTTTTTTCCTTTTATCCAGAAAGATGTGTGCATTCAAGAGGAAAGCAGAAAAGTCTCTGCGTAGGCAGGATCCAGGTGGTCTGGATGGCAGAGATTGTTCTGAAGGGCGGTTTGGAGATAAGAAAATAATAATATACAAGCATGTCACATGATTTGTAAGAATATTGTTTTGTGGGAAAAAGCTGAAAGGATTCCCCTTGAAAACTGACACAAGACAAGGATGCCCTCCCTTACCACTCCTATTCAACATAGTATTGGAAGTTCTTGCCGGGACAATCAAACAAGAGAAAGAAATAAAGAGCATCCAAATAGGAAGAGAGGAAGTCCAATTATCCCTGTTTGCAGACAAAATGATTCTATATCTAGAAAACCCCATAGTTGTGGCCCCAAAGCTCCTTCAGCTGATATACAACTTCAGCAAGTTTCAGGATATAAAACCAATGTATGAAAATCACTAGTATTTCCGTACATCAACAACAGCCAAGCTGAGGGCCAAATCAGGAATGCAATTTCATTCACAATTGCTACAAAAAAGAATAAAATACCTAGGAATACAGCTAATCAGGGAGGTGAAAGATCTCTACAATGAGAGTTGTGAAACAGTGCTGAAAGAAATTAGAGGTGACACAAAAAAGCAGAAAAACATTCCATACTCATGGATAGGAAGAATCAATATCATTAAAATGGCCATACTGCCCCAAGCAATTTACAGATTCAATGTTATTCTTATCAAACTACCAATGACATTCTTCACAGAACTAGAAAAAACTATTTAAAAATTCATATGAAACTAAAAAGGAGCCTGAATCACCAAGGCAATCCTAAGCAAAATGAACAAAACTGGAGACATCATGTTATCTGACTGTAAATTATGCTACAGGGTTACAGTAACTAAAACAGAATGATACTGGTACAAAAACAGACATAGAAAAATGGAACAGAATAGAGAGGCTAGAAATAAGGCTGCACATCTACAGCCAACCGATCTTCGACAGAGCTGACAAAAATAAGCAACAGGGAAAATAATCCCTATTCAGTAAATAGTTCTGGGATAACTGGCTAGCCATATGCAGAAGATTGAAATTGGACTCCTTCCTTACATTATATTAAAAAAATCAACTCAAGGTGGGTTAAAGACTTAAATGTAAAACCCAAAACTATAAAAACCCTGGAAGGTAACCTAGGCAATACCATAATTGTGGATATAAGAATGAACAAAGATTTCATGATGAAGACACCAAAAGCAATTGGAACAAAAGCAAAAATTGGCAAATGAGATATAAATAAATGTAATAACTTTTGCATAGCAAAAGAGACCATCAACAGAGTAAACACACGACCTACAGAATGGGAGAAAATTTTTGCAAACTACACAGCTGACAAAAGTCTAATACCCGGTATTTATAAGGAACTTAAACAAATTTACAAGAAAAAACCCACAACCCCATTAAAAAGTGGGCAAAGGATATGAGCAGACACTTTTTAAAAGAAGACACTCATTCAGCTAACAAACATATGAAAAAAACCTCAATATAATTGATCGTTAGAGAAATGCAAATCAAAACCAGAACGAGATGCCATCTCACAGCAATCAAAATGGCTATTACTAAAAAGTGGAAAAATAACAGATGCTGACAAGGTTGTGGAGAAAAGGGGACACTTACACACTGTTGGTGAGAGTGTAAAATAGTGATCCATTATGGAAAACTGTGGCGATTCCTCAAAGAGCTAAGAACAGAACTGCTATTTGATCCAGCAATCCCATTACTGGGTATATACCTAGAAGAATATCCATCATTCCACCATAAAGACATGTGCACATGAATGTTCATTGCAGCACTATTCACAATATTAAAGAGATGGAATCAACCTAAATGCTCATCAATGACAGATTGAATAAAGAAAATGTGGTACATATACACCATGGAATACTATGCAGCCATAAAAAAAAACAAGATCATGTCATTTGTGGGAACATGGATGGAACCGGAGGCCATTATCCTTAGCAAACTAATGCAGGAAGAGAAAACCAAACACCACATGATCTAACTTATAAGTGGGAGCTAAATGATGAGAACTTGTGGACACAAAGGGGAACAACAAACACTGGAGCCTGCTTGAGGGTGGAGGCTGGGAGAAGGAAGAGGAGCAGAAAAAGTAACTATTGGGTACTGGGCTTAGAACTTGGATCTGTATAACAAATTCCCATGTCACGAGCTTACCTGTGCAACAAACCTGCACTTGTACTCCTGAACCTCAAATAAAAGTTAAAAAATAATATTTAATTTATTTTTCTTGCAAAGCACCTGGAACAATTTCTTGATTGATATTCTGAATCTAGTTGTATGTTCCACTGATTCACATATGAGAATAGCTACTATCATTCCTGCTTTCCTCTCATCATCTCTTTTGGGAAGAGAATCATTCTGAGACCCAATAAAGGGGGAAGTGGCATTCTTAAGTAACCTGGGGTTCAGAAGTGGAGGCAGCAAATAACTAGGGCCAGTTTTCAGAAGCTGACTTCAAAGAAAAACTCCTTTCCAGCTGGAGCACAGATTTGGCTGCAGGCCTTCTGCTGCAAGTCTTCTGCTGTAAATTTCTTTTTCAGATAGCCGAATACACCTTCATTTATATTAATATGCTTTCTACATTTCAGAAGGCAAATCTCTCTAAGGGGTCTAGAAACTCACGTCATTCATACATCGGTATAAATTGCTTACTTGAATTCAATAAGTTATTACTCTCTGGAATTCTACATTATGAAACCTATACAAATGGGTGGTAGATTAAACAGAAGAGTAAACCACTGACACCTATAAATAATAATTGAGTTGATTAAATTACAGCTACGTCTATTTTGTGCTGTAATTAATATGTGCTCTCTATTCTTCCTCCTGTGGGGAAAAGCAAAGGAGTGTTTTTAATTCTTATATAAACATGATGCCCAGCTCTCACTTATGACTATAAAAAAAAGTGTGCTGTCAGGAATAGTCAGAATGTTCCCACTATTCAAATTTGGTTTTGATTTATAAAAGCCTCCTTTTGGCATCTGTGCTTCCTAGTTATTTCAGTGCTTTTTCAATGTCATGGTCTCATCATCCTTTTGAATATCTTGAAAAAGTAGTCAACATTTACTTCTGTTTCCTCTTTTCTATTTCGAAACTTTGTAGTCCAAATTTTGTCCCCACTGTTTTCTCAAATCACTTTACACAGCAAAATGATGCCTTCATGTTAGTCAAATTTGAAGGGCTCCTCTATGTTCCATACACTCAGTTTTATTGCAAAGTTGAAACATCTTCTCCGTATCTTTGATTCAGTGTTTTTTTTTCTTCCATCTGATTTACTCGCTTCTCTTCCAGTGCCCTTTGTTCAAAAGTTAGAAGACTTCCTTAAAGACACTTCCGTGACTTAAACCAGTGGTTCTCAGCTTTGGTTGTACGTTAGAATCACCTGGGAAATGTTGAAATACTAATGATGCCTGGGTACTATCCCGAAAGGTTCTGAATTAATTATTCTGAAGTACAGCCTGAGTATTTGGAGTTTTTATTAACAGGCCCCCAGATGATTCTGTTATTCTGCCAGGACAGAAAACAGTCTTAAACTGTGACTCAAATTTCAGGGAAGGCTATTATTTTTTCTTTGAGGTTCCAACAAAATTGGTTCAAGCTCCTGTTCCATGGGAAGCCCCAGGTCCTTTTAAAATAACTTTTAATCCTGGGGATTGACATTCTTGTGGTCCTTTCTGGTTACAAGTTTTTAACTTTCTCAATAGTTCATTTCATTTGCATTTCACCTCCTTAACCAAATGGTCCTCTTACTTCTGCTCTACACAAATCAAGATGTAGACCTTGGCCCCCTTTCCCTGAACCACACAGGGAAGACATTTTCATGGTGGTAGACTTTTCTGAAGATTTGGGTCAATCTAAAGGTTTTGCATTCAGGCAAATAAGCCTGGAAAATTTCTCTGTGGACTCTAACTTCCTCCCATTTACCTGAGGGTTCTTTTGCCTGAAAGACCATTCTCATATGTTAATTATCCTCTTATTCTAAGTCGTGTAGATTTCCATCCCTTTGGCTCACTTCTTAGTGTCAGTCTTATCAGTCTCTTGAAATGGAATAGAGTAGTATATAGGTTAATTTTTCCTCTAATATACATTATACCTCCTCATGAGGTAACTGCAAAATCAGTAGACTGGGAGAGATATAGAAGAGGAGGTTTAAAAAGGAAAAGAAAAAGCTTATTACTCACAATGTATTTCAATCCCTGCTCCTGCCCAAGTCATAAAGAAATCTAATGTCAGAAGAGACACAAACAAAATCAGGAATCAAAGCAAGAAATTAATCCAGATGAAAAAGATTTGAATTAAGTATGCTTTGGGTGTTCAAACAGATGAGTGAGGCATGCTTTCCACTTTTAAAAGACACCAAATTATTTATTAACACAGACAAAAATGAAACTGGTAGATATTAAATATAATTGATCATACTTCTTAGAAATAAAAAAATATATAGTCATTGAAATAACAATGTAATTACTTCAGTTATTCATTACAGTTTAAGAGACTACCCCAAAATTTAGTGGCTTAGAGCAAGTCTTCTCATGATTCTAGTTTGGGACCTTGGGGGAGTGCTCAATTAGGAACATTGGCTGGGGTGCCTTATTTAGCTACTGTCAGACGGTGCCTGGACTGTGCTAGAAGGTCCCAGAAATCCTTCATTCACAAGTCTCAGGCTTTCACCACGTTGCTTTTTTCTCTCTATCTTGTGTTTCATCATTCAGTAATCTAGCTTATGCTTCGTTAAAACACGGTAGCTGGTTTACTGAGGAGAATATGAAAGCAAAAAATGCAAGGCCTCTTGAAGAACCGGCATGGGCACCGTGTCACTCTGCCACAGTCTATTGGTCAGCTGCATATAGGACTGACCTAGGTTCATGGCGAAGGAACACAGACTCAATCTCTCCCTGGTGGGATTGGTAAAGTTTCATTGCAAAAAGCACGTGGGATGGGAGACAGTGCTGTGTTTATCTTTGGAAACACAGTCCTCTGCTGCAATAGACTGAATAAACTCTATAAGAAAAATTAAAAATTGGAAGGAATGACCCAGAAAACAGCATAAATAAATAAATAAATAAATAAATAAAATGAATGGGCAGTTGAGAGGGGATTGATAGAAAGAATAGTTGAGAGAATGACAAAGAAGCAATATTTAGTGAGATTGTTGCTAAACATTTTCCCAAACTGAAGAAAATAATGAGCCCTAACATCAAAGTAACTCTGAGTAACAAAATAAATAATGATACATCCATGCCTAGAAAGCCATAGTCAAACTGCAAAGTGTCAAAAATTTAAAAAATACTGTTTAAAGCCACTGGATATTTACTTCATAATAAAATGAGAAATAAAATTTAAACTAATAGATTGCAGAATACAATGGAATATTTTCAGTGTACATAGAGATACATAGATCTTCAGTCTAAAATTTGATAGCCAACTAAGCTATAAATTTATGATGTCAGCGAAGGTAAGACATTTTTAGACATTGTAAGTCATAAAGAGTTTATGATCTATAGATTCCAGTTAACTTTGCAAGATGAAACATGAATGAAGGCAAAGGATGCAAGAAACAACAGCAAACATAGAAACTGATAATGTATTGGTAAATTTAGTTATGTAACAGTTAAAAAAACCTGCTGTTAAAAAAATTCTATATACTATTATTTTAAACAAAATAATATGATAGGGTGTGGTGATGTTAAAGACTGCTATGTTGGGAGGATGATCAGAATGTGGAATAATACCTTTGTTAGAATAATATATGGCTAATTATACATGTTAAGATGAAGATCTAAGATTTTAAAACTAGCACAGATTTAAGTAGAAAATATAGAATACTTTAGCAAATCAACCAAAGGCAAGAGATTAAAAAGAAAAGAAACAAGTAGAGGTAGTTAACAGAAAACACAAAATAAAGATGTTAGAAATAAGTCCACATACATCTGAAATTGTAATAGCATAAATTGATTAAATTCACCTGTTAAAGAATGATGGTTAGATTAAATTTTTTAAATTCCTGCTTTATAGTACTTATAAATAAGTTGTATAGCAATTTAAAGAAACTATAATTTAAAGCAAAAGGTATGAATAGAGACAGTGATACTACAAAATAATACAATGGACAGTCCATCACGAAGATATAATAATCATAACTGTTTTTTGTTCACTGTATAGTCTCATATAAAGCCAAAATTGACAGAATTAGAAAGACAAGTGGACAGGCCCACAACTAGAGTGAGAGATTTAAAGATATTCTATGAGAAGTTTGTAACTTCTGATGTAATAGATGAAACGTTAATAATAGTATATAGCAGAAATTTTTTTGTGCCCCATGTCTTCCAGGAGCCCTAAGAGAGTGTCCTTTTCACTGTTGTGATTTCTCACTGGGCCTGGGACACCTGGAGCACTTCTTCACTCCCTGCACTTGCTTACACTTGTGAACTGCTTAAAATACTGATAAAATTGATCATGTTCCAGGTCAAATTGGTGAGCAGATACTTAAAAAGAAAACATAGTGTTCATATAGGAAAAGAAACAAGGAAATTAGTGCATTCATGTACAATTGCAAGGTTTTTAAATGGGCATAATTTTTTTGGCACCATAATTTAGCAACACTTTTAAAAAATGTTTAGAATTTTGCATATATTCCAATTCAGCATAGCAATCCTAGAAAGATTTTTTTTTTACCCCATAATAAAATGAGAAACAAAATTTAAACTAATAGATTACAGAATGCAATGGAATATTTTCAATGTACATAGAGATACATAGATCTTCAATCTAGAATTTGATAGCCAACTAGGCTATAAATCTAATCTAATTACAATGTAATTATACAAATGAGGAAGTATATATGCATAAGGAGATTCATCATAGAGTTATGTGTAGCAGGGATAGAAAACAACCTAAATGCCCCAAAACATAGAATTGGTTAAAATTTATTTGCAATTATTTGATAGAATAATATCTGGTGTTAATAGAGATATAGAAGCGAGTCAGCCAATAGTTGGTATTTGTAGCATGGCATCGTTAACCTGAACCTGTGGAAACATGGTAAATAGATTTCTTCTCACTTAACTAAAACATGGTCTCAGGACCCTGTTAATGTCAAATTCTAAGCAGCCATAATCAAGAGAAGAAATAAAAGAAAACATGAAACTTATGAGCCATACCTATTGCATAAGAATAGCTAATGACATAGAAAAATGTTCATTATGTATTGTTAAGGGGAAAAGGCAGATTACCAGAGAGTACACCTCTGAACACGGATGACTATTAAATTTTCTTTAAAGAATATTTGTGTTGACATATGTACAGATAAAAATGTTAGCATAAGTGTTAAAAGTAATTATTTTCAGCTGGTGGGATTGTATATGACTTTTATTTTTTATTTTATTTTTCACTGTGAAGTTGTATTATTTTATAGTAGAAACTATATTTTTAAAAATATTTTTACTCATTCTTGAGGCCCTAGCATCTAAGAAACCTGCATACTGAATCAATTTCTCCCTTGACTCTTTAGGCGTCTCGAGCCTCTTTCATGGCAGTTAATCAAAGTTTGACCTTTGTTAGAGTAATCTATGTATGTGTGCCTTCCTACTCATCTAGATTGGAATTTCTGGGGTGTAGTGACTGACACTACTCCACACAAGTGGATTGCTCTTAATAGGTGCTAGGACACATACTGTTGAATTGAATTGAATGAACTTTTGGAACACCATTTCATCTAAGTCAGATAGCAGTAACTCAATACACCACGTGTTCAAGTACAGAGTCAGTAATTGGAAACTCTAATTCCAAGTGGCTATAGAGTGTTGAAATGAAATTAACTGACTTGTTGGGCTCAGTGAATTTCTTCAATCCTTATATAGAACTTTTCCCATACAACATTTTCATTTGGTGCAAGTAAAGGCAAATTTTTTACTTCTACTGTTTAGAACTTGGTAGGATGAATATTTTAGGTAGTACGGACCATTTAGTTAAGATGGACGATTTGGGCAAAAATTTTCCAGTTTTCTATTTGTAGCTGAGGAATAAGAGTTCATCTTTTCAGAAGGTTTTGGAGTCAGCACATGTAGACAGTTTTTAACCTCTGAACCCTGATGGGCATGATGTGTCATTGTTAAGAAAGGCCAGGCTGGAATAATTTCTCCACTGGGCAGAATATTCAGTGATCCAGAAAAAGTTACTTGTTCTCATGCCTTTGTCTATATTTTTAAAACTAATTTCTGATAGAATGTACCTAAAGAAGAAGTACTCTAAAGTCAGGATGGAAGTGGAGCACAAGAGAGAAACTTCCAGGACACACTTGCTGGTACAAACAGAGAACTTGAAAAGCTAACCTGGGTCTGAAATAAAGACACTGGAGCTGAAGAGTAGAAATATCCTTATTTCCAGGTGAATTAAGCTAAATCTTATTATCAGCTAATATTTTCTTAAGTTAAGGCTTACATAACAATACAACAAGTCACAGTGCTAGAGTCTCTTTTGTTCACTGTTCTGCTTTTACATTAGTCATTACCAAGCCATTTCAGGAAGGAAAAAGTGCCTTCTTTTTAATGATCTCCAAAAAAGGAAAGTACATAACCTTTGCGGGTAAAGTATTCCAGAGCTGAGCAACACTTGCTTTAAACAGAAAATAACATTATGTATATAAATAACTGACAGTAAAATTGAAGTCTATGCCCTTTTGTTCTAAGCTTAATGGATGTGGGACTTGTGATCCTGGTTCTCAGTATAATAAAACTTCATTTACATGACAACTGGCACCAGCACCAAAATTATAATTATTAGGGAGATGTCAATAGAAGATTTAGATGTGTCTAAAGTTTACTGCAGTCTTTCCAATTATTTGTAGATGGTTAAAGGTGGTCCTTCGGATGGCAAAATCACTATGCCTATATCCACATGTGATTTTGTGTGGGTCATGAAGAAGAGAAAGAACTGCATTCATGCAAATAAAGTAACAACGTAATTAACAATTTTTACTACTTTCTTTTCTCCAAGGTAAAAACCTAGCCGATTTTTTTTCTTCAGAAGACTTCATTTCATAGAAACATGGCATTTAATAGTCAGACAGGACTGCTAAAATCTTCTAGACTAATCCATAATTTCCCAGGCAAAAAAACACAGGACTAGGGAGTTTTAGTTAGTGAAAGAACTGGTATGGAGGGAGCACAAGGCTTCTCACTTCTGGTCCTGGGCTTTTAACATCATTTCATTATATTTTTCTGCCTTTTCCCCCAGACATTTTTTCCCCAGTAGAGATATGTATACACCAGGACCTAAGTTAGTGCTACTCTAAGTGTAATTCTTGGATCTGTGTTGACTCATGACTGTTACTGATCAATGATGAGATAAGTAAAGACATTGAAAGTATTTAGAAACTCTTAGACGCAATTTGACAGAATAATTTATGTCTGTTGAATGTAACAATAAACAATTCGGACTTGTGGTTTTATATGTCTAATTATGTAATTTTATTTACTTAGAAATTCTTTTCTATAATGTTTTATAAATACACTGATCTTTGCTGGATTAGAAATAAAAATTGGGCCATTGCCACAGATGGATGGAGAAACACTAGTTTAAGTGGGACATTGTGTTTTCCTAACAATTACTGGGCATTAACAGAACAGAACATCTACAAACTTATAAAAGTAATTGAAAAGAGTGTGCTTAGTATTTCCATTATGGTTGGAGTTGGACATTTGAAGTGACTAGTTTATGGGAAATAAGATAGGAGAAGTTGAAGAGCATTGAGCTATGACACATTTTTATGGCATTCCACTAATTACTCTCTAGTTCAAGTTCTTTCAGTAATATGATCGTTTTTTGGCCAAGTTCAAGAAATCTTTTAACAATTCATAGCATATAGGACAATTATTATATACTATTGCTCTAATATATTTTCCACCATATTTTTAAATACACAGTTAAGTCTACATTCTTTTCCTTAATTTTGAAATTTCTGCCTAAGTCTGCTAGTATTTGTCCTTACTTACCTAGTCAAGTTTATTCTAATCAGTAGTCTGATTTCATCATGATTGTAAATCAGTCCTCTGGGCTTTCTTTAACCTATAGATTCTGTAAGCATAACTGCTTCCCAATATTCAAGTCAAAGAAAAATGCAAGGATTTTTTACCATAGTATCAGTCACAATGAACTATTCCTGGATATTCTCCCAAGGTTGTTGATATGGTATAGTTCTATGTCCCCACTCAAATCTCATCATGACATGTAACTCCCACAATTCCCACCTGTCATGGGAGTAACTCAGTGGTAGGTGATTGAATTATGGGGGCGGGTCTTTCCTGCACTGTTCTCATGTTAGTGAATGAGGCTTATGAGATCTAATGCGTTTTAAAACAGGAGTTTCCATGCTTAAGCTCCTCCCTTTGCCTACTGCCATCCATGTAAGATGTGACTTGCTCCTCCTTGCCATCTGTCATGATTGTGAGGCTTCCCCAGCCATATGGAACTCTAAGTCCAATTAAACTTCTTTCTTTAGTAAATTGCGCAGTCTTGGGTATGTCTTTAACAGCAGTGTGAAAATGGACTAATACAGTAAATTGGTACAAGGAGTGGGATGTTTATGATTAGATACCAGAAAATGTGGGAGCAACTTTGGAACTGGGTAACAGGCAGAGGTTGGAACAGTTTGGAGGGATCAGAATAAGACAAGAAAATATGGGAAAGTTTGGAACCTCCTAGAAACTTGTTGAATGGCTTTTATCAAAAGGCTGATAGTGATATGGACAATAAGGTCCAGGCTTAGGTGGTCTCAGATGAAGATGAGGTAATTGTTGGGAACTGGAGCAAAGGTTACTCTTGTTATGTTTTAGCAAAGAGGTTTGCAGCATTTTGCTCCTGCACTAAGGATTTGTGGAACTTTTCTACTTGAGAGAGATGATTTAGGGCATCTGGTGGAAGAAATTTCTAAGCAGCAAAGCATTCAAGATGTGACTTGGGTGCTGTTAAAGGCATTCAGTTTTATATGGAAAGCAGAGCATAAAAGTTCAGAAAATTTGCAGCTTCACAATGAGGTAAAACAGAAAAACCTATTTTCTGAGGAGAAAGTCAAACCTGCTGCAGAAAGTCGCATACGTAACGAGGAGTCAAATGTTAATCCCCAACACAATGGGGATAATGTCTCCAGGGCCTGTCAGAGGTCTTCACAGCATCCCCTCCCATCACAGGCCTGGAGGTCTAAGAGGAAATGGTTTTATGGGCTGGGCCCAGGGTCCCTGTGCTGTATGAAGCCCAGGGACTTGGTGCCCTGTGTCCTAGCCACTCCAGCTGTGTCTGAAAGGGGCCAATGTAGAGCTCAGGCCATGATTTCAGAGGGTGCAAGCCCCAAGCCTTGTCAGCTTCCACATGGTGTTGAGCAAGTGCACAGAAGTCAATAATTGGGTTTTGGGAACCTCTGCTTAGATTTCAGAAAATGAATGGAAATGCCTCGACGCCCAGGGAGAAGTTTGGTGCAAGAGCTGGACCTTCATGGAGAACCTCTGCTCAGGCAGTGCAGAAGGGAAATGTGGGGTCAGAGCACCCACACAGAGTCCCTACTGGGGCACTGTCTAATGGAGCTGTGAGAAGAGGGCCACTGTCCTTCAGACCCCAGAATGGTAGATCCACTGACAACTTGCATTGTTCACCTGGGAAATCCACAGACACTCAACACCATCCCATGAAAGCAGCCAAAAGGGAGGCTGTACCCTGAAAAGCCACAGGGGCAGAGCTGCCCAAGACCATGGGAGCCCACCTCTTGCATCAGTGTGACTTGGATGTGAGACTTCAAGTCAAAGGAAATAATTATGGAGCTTTAAAATTTGACTGCCCCGCTGGATTTTGGACTTGCATGGGCCCTGTAACCATTTTGTTTTGGCCAATTTCTCCCATATGGAATGGCTGCATTTACCCAATACCTGTAGCCTCATTATATCTACGAAGTAACTAGCTTGCTTTTGATTTTACAGACTCATAGGCGGAAGGAACTTGCCTTGTCTCAGATGAGACTTTGGACTGTGCACTTTTGGGTTAATGCTTAAATGAGTTAAGACTTTGAGGGACTGTTGGGAAAGCATGATTGGTTTTGAAATGTGAGGACATGAGATTTGGTGGAGCCAGGGGCAGAATGATATAATTTGGCTCTGTGTCCCCACCCAAATCTCATCTTAAATTGTAATTCCCACAATTCCCATGTGTCATGGGAGGAACTCGGTGGGAGGTGATTGAATTATGGGGGCAGGTCTTTCCTGTGCTGTTCTTGTGTTAGTGAATGCGTCTCATGGGATCTGATGGGCTTAAAAACAGGAGTTTCCAGCTGAGGCGGGTGGATCACAAGGTCAGGAGTTCAAGAACAGCCTGGCCAAAATGGTGAAACCCTGTCTCTACTAAAAGTACAAAAATTAGCCAGGCATGGTGGCAGACACCTGTAATCCCAGCTACTCAGGAGGCCGAGGCAGGGGAATTGCTTGAACCTGGGTGTCAGAGGTTGCAGAGAACTGAGATCACACAACTGCACTTTAGCCTGGGCAACAGAGTGAGACACCATCTCAAAACAAACAAGTGAACAAACAAACAAAAACACAAGAGTTTCCATGCACAAGCTCCTCTTTTTGCCTGCTGCCATCCACATGAGATGTGACTTGCTCCTCCTTGCCTTCTGCCATGATTGTGAGGCTTCCCCAGCCACATGGAACTATAAGTCCAATGAAACCTCTTTCTTCAGTAAGTTGCCCAATCTTGTGTATGTCTTTATCAGCAGTGTGAAAATGAACTAATATAGTCGTTAATGACTTAACTGATAGCTGCTCCCTCAGACACTCCAACCATTTATTAACCCATATAACACAATAAGGGAAGACTCCTAGCCACCTCGACTACCTAACAGTTGAAAACTGAAAGTGAAAAAACTGTGAGCATGAGTAAGATAGCTATCATAAAAGCTGTAATGATTGTAAATGCCAGGTCACAGCATGGAGCTGCCACAAGTCAGTGTTAAGTCTTGGTGTTGTGTAGCCTCAGATTGGTAGCTGATACTTTTAGTCTTGAATAGCCTACACGCCCTGGACACAGACCCCCTCAGACAGCACTTCCTCTGTCAAGTTCATTTTAAGACTTTCATTCTCAGTGCACTGACAGAGTTTTGCATGTGTTTCAATGGTTCTTCTCTAACATTGCTGTACTTTTTTGTTTACATATCTGCCTGTTAACAGATATTTCCAATAAACAGATAGAAAGCAGGCAGTTTCATGTATACTTGTGTCCTTAGTACCTAGTGCATAATAAGCATTCCACAGAATTTGTTGAAGAAATTGTTAGATGGTTATCTGATTTTCCTTTCAGTTCTTCTAAGTATAAAATCACACATGTGGCCCCAGCTAGTATATATCTTTCTTAGTCATAAAATCCACATACAACCATAGTGTTTCGGTCGATCAGTAGGTAGCAGTTTCATCTTAAAAATATCTATGATTTCAATAGGAATTATAAAAGGGGCTAGGGTAGAAGGTGCTTGGGTCGAGAATGAAACTCATGCCTGCATTCATGTTTCTGTTGTCATTTTATTAACCTACCTGCCTTGATGTATGACGCTTACTTGTCTTGGTCAATGAAGAACTGATCGGCTCTTCCCTCCAGTCAGGCATATCCCTTCCCTTCCTGCCTCCTGCAGCACATACTTTCCCTTCCTGCCTCTCCCAGACTGTCTCATGTCCAGTACACACTGTTCTTGTGTCCTGTTATTATTAACTTGGAGTATCTGCCTCATACAAAATATTAAGTATGAAATGTGAGCACTATATATGAAATCTTGAATTTATACCAGGCCGGTAGTTTGTTAGACATCTTATTCCATATGCAGTGGGCATATGGAAGAGCAATGTGTAATCCTTGCTCTTGAGGGACTCACAGTTTAGTGGGAAATAGGTGGATTAATATTAAATTACCTAGTGCTATCATTAATTGAGCAGTCACTCTGTCAAATCTTCTACTTGTATAATCCCATTAATTTTTCATTAGTTGATACTATTATTATTCCCATTTTGCAGATAAGAAAAGTGAATCTTGGGGAGATTTTGCAAATTGCCCATGATCGCATTCCTTGTAAGAAACAGAATGAGGATTTAAACTTAAGATGTTTGAATAGCAATTCTGCACACGTAATTGTGTCATAATATCTCTCTATAGACATTTCAACACCTCTTTTCCTAACTCCTCTAAAAATTTCACTGAGGAAAAGAAGGAGAATAGACCTCGTTTTCCAATTATGTTTGATAAATTAGCAGATACTATAGCTGTCCTGCAGAAACTTATTTTCCTGTAATATTGATGGAGAATATCATGCAGAATCTTAAGTAAATTTTTAAGAGACTAAAATCTGTATCTCTGCTCAAGTATACCAGGACCAATACCTTGTCATTAATTAAACTATTATTTTAAGTTTATTATTTAAGAAAACAAGCAGATAATCACCCATTGCCCTGATTTTATAAGGGTCTTGCCAATCATTTTTGCCTTGATTTCCTCTCACTCTTCTTTCCAGCTAAGTTTTTGACTTTATAATTTTCTAGGTTATTACTGCATTTTCCTTTTTGAAGCAGAAGCTGAAGGTTCTTTTGAATCTTCTTAAACCTGTCCAATCTTGTTCACGTTCTCAAACACAACAGCTATTTGACCCAAAAGGTCTCTGTTAATTTCATAAACACCTCATTATGAAAATAATCAGGCACTGCAGACTTGAACTCATTAAGTTCCTCCCAGGTCTCCTCCTATTGTGGCTTGATTTCTTGCCCTTCTATCTTCTATGAGATCTGTTCTGTTTCCAATTACAGTTCATTTTACTAGCATGATTTTTTTTAGTATTAGCTGTGATTAGTTTTCTATTGTGCTATAACAATAACAACAACAAAAAGACATCCAAGACACAACGTCTTCTTTGTCCTTCCAACCCTGAGAAATGAATCATATTGGGTTAGAGCCATGTTTTCCCTTAGTCTAGCAAATCCTTGTCTTCCTTATTCTGAAGGTGACTGGCACTAAGTAAGCAGTGAAAAATATCTTCTCTACTTTATGTGCTAATGGTGCTCTGGTGCTTTTTGCCTCATAAACTCAAAACAGAAACTACAATATTTGTTGAAAAAATAGATATTTATAATTCACTGGTGAACTAATGTATATGTGAGAGATTGATGTGAATTTTTGTGTGCTATTTGTAAGTCACTTTCTGCCATATTTGAAATTCTGTAATTATCTTGATAATCCCATTACCCAAGGAGAATCAGCAGTTAATTCAGTTTATTTAAATGAAACCAACACATTGAATTTTGCCAAATATTTGATTATTAATGCCACAATTAGATTTTTCTGTTTTTAACAGAATTTTAATAATGAGAATTATGCTGTTTGGTTTGTGAAACAAGTAGCAGAATTTCTTGATGATTTCATTACAAGAAAGATTTCTGTATCAAAGAACATTATTTTATCATAAGCTGCTCACACAGTACGTGGTGTATTAGTTAAGTTTCTCCAGAACAAATAAGATCTATGTGTCTATATATTATCTTGATATTATATATTATAACATCTTGAGATATATATCTCTATATATTATCTTTATATATCTATATATTATCTTGATATGTGTATATAATCTTGATATATTTATATACACACATGTAATATTTCAAGAGCTTTATTTTGAGTAACTGGCTCATATGATCATGGGGGTTGGCAATTCTAAAATCTGCATGGCGGGATGGCAGGCTGGAAATCCAGGGAAGAATTGATGTTGTGGCTCCAGTCTGAAGGCAGTCTGCTGGTAGAATTCCTCCTTCCTTGATAGACCTCAGTGTTTTCTCTTATGGCCTTTAACTGATTAGATGAGACCAACCCACATTATGGAGAGTGATAGACTTTACTCCAAGTCCGCCAATTTAAATGTTAATCATACCTAAAATATATTTTCATGTCAATGTATAGACTGGTGTTTGACCAAAAATTTGGGCACGACTACCTAAACTAGTTTGCACATAAAATTAACCATCAAAAGTGGCTAACCAGTTCTTAATTTTAATTGCCACAAAATTTAAAGACAGTATTCAAAATCATTAAGGAAAAGTACTTTCCAGATGGATGCAAGAACATTTTATAAAATCTCTCTAAGAAAAGAGAGCAAACTGAAGTCATTTTTCTTTAGTTCTCTATACTTCAGGCATAAGTATTTTCAAATGTGAAGATGGAGTTTATAGTTAAGAAGCCAGATGACTGGAAAGAAGACTGTGTTAACGCTGAGGGAAATTAAGGCAAAAGTTACTGTCATTACTTTGAAAAACAAATAAGTAGAAACATCCACACATGAATTTTTTAACTCCTCTCTTAAGCTGTAAACTGCTTATGAATAAGGATTACATACCACATTTTTCTGCTCTTTGTGGATCTTAGCATATTGTTGGATAGTTTAAGTAAGAGAGAGAGAATCTCTACAAAAGTTAACCCACAAATTCAGTAGACGAAAGGACCAAGTAAAGCCAAAAGGGCATCAAGAGTGGAGTAAAGTGTAGAGGTTTGAGTGACTGCAAAGCATGAGAGGGAGGAGTTCTATCAGTTGTGAGGAGAAAGAGGCTGTGGTCAAGAAAAAGTGCAGTGAACTTGATATCTTGGTTGTAGTGTAGTGCTTTTAGATAATGTGATCCCTCTGCAATGTAAATATCCAGAGATAGAGGTAGATGCGTGTCATTGATGAAAGGAGGGGCATGAATAGCATGATATTGAGGCGGCTCAGAATTCATAAATACATTTTTTGTTACTTAGAATGATGACAAATGAAGGAGGTTGGGAAGAAATATGTGTGTTCAGTACCACGCTATCTAGAAAGGTGGGAGAAGTTTCTGGAAGTTACAAATGAAGGTAGCATTGTCATTATGAAGGTAATTGACAGATGTTTATGACGGAGGTATGCCAAAGTGGCACCTTTGGAAGGCATTGGAACCTTTAGAAATGAGAAGCCAAGAGAAGGCGTTCCTCCATGACTCCCAAATGGCACTGGGAATGGAAAATTGTGACAGTTCAAGTTTTGAGTTTAAAAAGGGTTGAAGTGAAATATGTACGGTGTGATGTGGGAGTATTCAAGGGAGGCAACTGAGGTAAAAAATCTGGGTCAAGAGTAGTTGAGAACACCATTGTAGAAACAATGAGTTGGGAGTAAACAAATATATACTCAAGACGTAATTTTCTTTTCTAGAAATATTGGGGGATCTAATGCTTTATGAACCCTGCTATATACATGTACACACAAACACACAAACCAATCAGCAATGCCGCAAATTCTATTTAAAAAATTGAAAGTAAAGTTAAAATTCGGAAGAGCAGCACAACATCTCACTATTTAATTGTTAATATTTAAGGACATTGATTTCAAACTAGGCATGTAAAAATATTTTTAAAATTTAACTATTTGTTCAGCTCCAAAGAATATTATATATTGCTAATGTATGTGCAAAGTATTACAGTGAATTTAGAATCAAATTTTCTGTCTAGTAAATTAAAAATCTTATCAATGATAGATAAGAGTTGAGAAAAAGGATGCTGAGTAAAAGTGAGAACAAAATAGAGCAATTAGTATTCTCCAACCCACTAAAGTGGATGAATGAAAACTGTTACCAGGTAGCTCTTGGCACATGAATGATGGATGGTGAATTTACAGTGCTAAAATAAATCCAACTGATAATTCACCCATTAGACATTCTGCTTCCAATACTGTTTTGAATCAAGACATTTACTAATACAAGTACCAAATTCTGAGTTCATTAATGATACATGGACACATCTGCCTTTCATCATGTGATTCATCTCTAAAGGCAAATTCAGGTAGAATGCTGGCCTTATTTCAGAGAACAGCTTTAGATCAGAGAACAGCTTAGTTCAGAGCTAAGAGTTGATCTTCAAGGTTTCCAAGTCCTTTGATAGGCTTCTGGCATTTGTTGCTTGCTCTCATGCCTTTCATGCTGAAGCTTTTGTCTCCTTTGAGGGTTTGTTCTAAAGAGCAGGCATAGAGAAACACTTCTATGTATCTGGCTATGCCGATCGCTCCATCACATTTGGGGTACTAATAACTTTGGGAATCCACCCATCTCATTACTGCACAAAGAACAATCAACTCAATTCTTTCTTTCTTATTCTGCAGACTGTGGCAACATATGCTCTGTGGGGAAAAGCATAAATGCTCTCTGCTTCACCTCAAGGGAAGAGGCTTTATTCTATCTTCCCTACATAAACCTGACAAGGGCACGCTTCAGCAGCACAGCCTTGACCTGTTGGGTTGCAGAACTGGACTAAATAACTCTGAGCACCCGTGAAAGTCCTCTGGGGAATGTCTTTTCCAAGACAATGTTGTATACCTTGAAAATGTATAAAGGAAAAACCCTGAGCTTGAAATGAAAAGGCACGATTTTGACTCTAGCCCCACAACTTGCTAGCTGTGTAACATTATACAAGCCTCCTTTCTGAATCTCCTTTTGGTACGAGAATAATAAGGTTTACCTCCAAGCTGATGTGTAGAAATAGTGAGCTAGTAGATGAACAATTACCTGACGAAGATCCTGGTCTAGAAAAATGCTGATCAATAAATGCTAACCCTAAAATGTCCTTAGTGGACATTTGGTAGAATGCCAAGCATACTGTTAAGTGTTTTCCAGATACCATCTCATTTAATCCTCCTAGCCATCTGGCGAGGTAGTCATCATTTGTCTTCATGCACTTGATGAGAAAAGGAAAGCTGAGAGAATTAAAATAGCTTACCCAAGTCACACAAGAGTAAGTATAAATCTTGGAATTTGAACTCATCTGACAACACACTGTTTCCTTTAGCATCTATCGGCTCTGAATTTGAAGTAGAAAATTAAACAGCTTTAAAAAGGAATAGATTGGAGCTCTATAGAACTCGTTCTCATATCCAGGTTACTTGACACTTTTCTTGCCTGACAATTCTCTCTGATATTTCCCCAAAAGTCATTAGAATCTAAGTGCTTGAGAATCTGTTTTATTCTTTTTATTATGTTTTATATATAGGCTACAGTGTCTGCAACGTAGTATAACATTAGTAAAAGGGTTTTGAATGATAAAGAATTTCATGCGTTGGCTGGGGTAAAGATTTGGGATTGTATGGGGGAAGTAGAGCCTATAACTATTCAAGAGATATAAAGTAAATAATGACTGTGGATTCAAACGTGACACTCTCAGAACTAGTAAGAGCTTACAAAAGTGTTCTGGACTGCTGGGTCATTCCAAAGATTCATTAGACCAGCAGTTAGCCAAAGAAATAGCCCAAATCTCATGCAGACCTTGGGATGATTTGGGTTTCTTTGACATTACTTGTTAAACTGGCACTGATTTCATGACCCAGAAATCCCAATGTCTCTTCAGGTTTCTTTGATGCAGGTCATTCACATCCCAATAATGTCATACAAGCTGTAGAGGTGTATTCAGAATTGGCAACTATTAAAGGGAAGAGAGTTAAAGGGAAGTAATAGATACTGTGATTTATGGAAAAATACTGCTTCTCTTGCAGGGATCTACAGAATCAGAAAAAGAAATCATAATACCATTTCAAAATAATGGATTAAATGTTTGTCAGAACTAGTAATAACTTCAAGGGCTTTGCCTAAGGGAAGAGGGCTGTATCTCTTGGACATTGATTCTGAAGGTTTTTATTCCCTTTGAGGCATCCTATGATCTCTATTCAATAAAGGAGAAAAAAACACACAGTAATTGATGGCTGTTCTCATCAGCTGGGGACATTTGCAGGTTTGGGAGAAGGAGAAAATGGGGCTGGAGTGAAAAGTTGGAAGCAGCCCACTGGATAATAGAAAAGGTTATAGATCAAACGATCTAGCTAGCATTTTTTAAAAAGGAGTTTGGGACCTACTCCACTCTTTTCTGTTAGGATCCTAACACTTGTAGCTTCTACTTTTTGAGACACTGTTTTAGCACATAATGGGACACAAGTTTTAAGTTAATTTCTTCTGAAGTACTGACAATTTAAATTTACCTTTAAAAAAATTATTGCCTCCCGAGCTGGTATACTCTTATCAGATAACAACTTATCAGTAAATAGATGTTTAAAAAATTCAAACTCTCTTTAGATTAATGTGTAAGCAATTATGATTTCAAGTTCTAATGTTTCTTAGAAAAGAAGGTTGTAGGTCCCTTAATATTCACAAGACTTGGGATTCTGGAAAGGAAGTAGTATAGTTGAGTGGGGAAAAATCAAACAAAAATATTATCTAATTTAGTAATCAGATATCTTATATTCTAGTTCAAATCTTATATGAATAACACATCTCAATCTCAATCCACATTTAAAAAAGCTATCTGTCACATAAAATAGTACTCTTGGGTCTGAATTTCTATAACCAATATTTCTGAGTTATTCTACCTTCCTTCCCCACAAGCTCGAGCAATTTTATGTATTTGTGGTATGAAAGTTTTAGTTCCATTATTTAGAACAACCTGCAAGGTATTTACATATGTTGCGATTGTAACCATCTAACGATGTAGGTCTGTTGTGTAAGAAAGGGTTATTACTGTATGGAGGTTAAAAAAAAAAAAAAACAACTCCAAAAACCAAACAAAACAAATAGATGCGTCCATTCCATTTTTGATGTTATGACTAGGTGTTGGGAGGATAAATGAGTGATGAAAGAAGCTCTTGAGTTCTGAGGAGGACAGCTGCTTCATGCAGGCAAGAAATCATTGTTATTAATTACCTTTATTCACTTTCAAACCATCTGTTTCCAAACATGGGCACGTGTGGCCCTATTTTCCTATCTCAGTACCACCTAGTGTGTACCTTATACATATTTAATCTTCAACTGATTTCAAGGGAAGCAACATTATGTACAGATGGATGGCGCTGGAACAAAGGACACACATTAATTCATTTCTTTGATGATTTTTTTTTGTTTGTTTGAGACAAGATAGTTCATTCATATTAAACTATTGCTGACGGTATTATGCTAGTTTTTCTTTAACCTTAAAAAAACTAAATAATGCCATCTGGTGGTGAAAATAAATATTCTGAAGGATATTTCCAGAATTTGTTTATTTCATTTTTTTGTATGCTAATATCTTCCATACTGTAATAGTTTTTAATGAGTTGACTGAAGTCATTAGAAAGTAGAATAAAGATTTTACACAAAAGATGGAAATAAATAGTTTGGAATATATCTAGCCAGATCTAATTATACAGTGACAAAATTTCCAATTCAAGTTCTTTTCACCCATAAAGAGTGGTGACAGATTATGCAAAACCGTGGAGCTGGTTCTCTTCTTAAGTAACTGATAGTAGTAATTTCCTAGCATCTGATACTATCATTTCTTCTGTAGCCACAATAAATAAAATGATATCCAGTCATGAAATTCAGAACTACTCTCGTGGGTGATAGACCAACTTCCTGAAAAGATATGATGCTTTTATTGATTCCCTCTCAAGTTTGCTTACCCTTGGAATTCAGGTCATGTCTGAAACCTAGAGGGGTATACCTGCTGGAAGATTTTGTTTTGTTTTTATTTGTTTGTTTACATAAGAACCTGATGAGTCTGCTATGATAACTCAGTGGGGTTGAAACTGGAGACCAGTATAAGTGAAAGATTATATTTTACTCAGGATCCACTCTCTCCCACCCTTTCTGTCCTCTAAAGACTAGGGTGTCCCAAGAGAGAATTTATCTTCAGACAAATGTCTTCAGACAACAAATTTAATTCCTCTGTCTTTTGATTTCACTGAAAATGGGCTTTTTCTAGGGTAACAAGGAGGAAATAGGGCTGGCACAAAGACAGTGTTCAATAAATATTTGTTGAATTACATCAAAATGAAGAATATTTCTTCCCTCGCAGCCATTGTAAGAGACAACTTCAACCAAAATGAAATTTCTGAAATGTGAATGAACCACATCACTCTGTTGCTTAAAAATCCTGCAATGGCTTCATAATCCACTCCAAATTCCTCACGAGGCTACTCATACTCTTGTCCTTGAATACCTTTTGACTCATATTCTCTCATTTATCATTCCCCCCACTTGACTTCTCTGCTTTAACACAAACACATATCCATGTGCACGCATGTACATGAGTGTGCACACGCACGCACGTGCACACACACACACACACGCACACACACACTGAAATAGATCTATCCCGCTCCCCAAAGCCAGTGTTCTGTTTAGCCTTTGCTGATCAAAGCACCCTTTCTTACTTTACCTAGTAAACTTTTAATCATTTTGAAAGATTCAGTTCAACTACACTACTTCCACAAGGAATCTTTTCTTGGGTTTCCCATGTGGACAATAGTGCTTTATCCTCCGTTCTGAGAGAACCTCATATACATACTCCAAAAAAATACAGTTACTTTGCTAAAATTGTTTCCATGGACATCTTCACTATACCACGTGTTTCTCAAGAGCAAGGGCTATATTCTATTTCTTTAAAATCATTTTTAAATGTTTTGAGTGGTAATCGACCCCATTAACTACTTATTAAATGCATGCTAAAGGCATGAATAATTGGTAGCATATATTGCTAATCAAGCTCCAACATCCAGTCTTTCTTCTTATTTAATAGAACCCCAACCCACTTCAACCTCTCTGTAGCTACCCCGCTAGGGAAGGTCCTATGACAAAGCTCTCATCATGAGATATAACTGGACAAGATGTGTGATGCTTCTTCCTTGCGACTTCCTTATTGAGAAACTGCTTGTTCTTAATTTCTTTCATCTTTTCTGCTTCTCACAGACTGAAAACAGGTGGCAATTGACAGTTTCCTTGGACTTAGTGATGGAAATGAATGTTGACGTTGGCTGAGCTCTCCTGACAGCCTGGAAACTTGCAGAAACTTGGTGGCCAGACCACCCTACTCTGGATTACTTTAGAGAAAAAACACATCCTGTCATATTTAAGCCACTATATTTTGGGGTCCCTTTATTACAGCAATTCAGGTGATGCCCTAGTTAGTACATGGTTGAAATGGAAACTATTTTCTATGATATTGAAGCTTTGTTTTCTCAGCCTTGGACCATAGAAAATATTTCCATTTCTATTATGTATCAGGATAAAACCTAGAAATATGTCATGGAAAACAATTAAATATTACTTTTACAGGTAAGCTTCAAAACACTATCAAATTTCTATTTATTGCCTGTAGAACTTAAATTATCATTAAAAATTAAAAGGCAACTATTTCCAAGAGTAGAAACTTTATTTACAATCTTTAAAAATATCCTCTAGTCTTAAGACTCTACCTTGTTTTTAGCTTCTGTGTTTTCTTCCCTCATTGAAGAATCAGTCATTCATTTTAGGCACAGCCTCGTCTTATGCTTTAGGAAAATCTTAACCTTGGATGGAAGAGAAAAAAGGAACTCCAGAATGATAGCCAGGTATTATTTGCTAGCATTACCTTCAGCAGCACTTGACACCATTGTGCTTTTTATTCTGAAACCCAATATTCATTCTTCTTTCTGTCTCTGGTATCTGAAACCATGTTTTAGAATCTCAATAGCAACCCAAATGCTGTAAGGCTAGAATTCCATTCTTGCAATTGCCAGTGACCCGATTCAGGATACATTCCCTTGATCTAGATCATATGACTTATTTCTTGACCAACCTGTTAGAAATTTCCACTCTGGTGATTTTCCTCCATTATGTACCACTGGGTATCTGTTGCTATACTCTGTACATTAGTCTTTTGCTTATCAGGAGGCTATTATACCTAAAATCTGGGTTTGTCCTGTATCTCACTTGAGTGTCTGATGCTTTTAGATGAAAAAGTCTTGGTTCCTCTTAGTATTCCTTTGTTTCTACTGGAGTTAAGGGTCAGTAACGAGAATGTCCTGAGATACGATGATATTGGTGAGTGCTTCCAATCTGTCGTTAATATATCATTAATATAATATGTATATTTATTAAAGACTTTCATTGCAAAATATTAGGCTTTTGAGCAATGTTGTCTTTAGCAATTACCTTCAATCTAAGGTTGAAGATACACAAAACCATCATAGTGAACACTGTAATTTATCCCCGCCCTATACTTTCCTTTTTTCTCATAAATTATGTGGATTTTTTTGCCTTTTGTTAATTGCTTCTCTCTCATCTAGCTAGTCCAGCAATCAAATGCCCCTCCTTCTTTTATAGAGGTGGGCCTGTGAGCAGGGCTGAGCAGTGAGTGGCCTGGAATGTTGATTGATCCAAGGATAGGAAAATGGCTTAAGCAAGGCCTCAATTTCCTTTCAAGAACTGATATAGTTGCTAGAGGACAGAGAGTTTTTCTCTCACCTTCTGAGATCATGTGTCATAACAGCATTCAACCTGGAGAGGCAAATGGCCAAGAAGTAGAGAGAAAATAGGTTCCTGATAACATCTTCTGAACATCTGGACTAAGATTATTTTTTCCTGCTGATTCCAATAAATATGCAACAAGTTTGAGCTCTTTTAATTGCAAGGAAGGTAGTCTAAACCAGAGATGATAAACTATGGCCCCATTATCTATTTTTTGTAAATAAAGTTTCATATGAACACAGGTACATGTATTTGTTTACATATTGTCAATGGCTTATTTCCCACTCCTACTGCAGAGTTGAGTGGTTGTGATGGAGATTCTATGGCCAAAAAAAAAACCCTAAAATATTTAATATATGGCTCTTTACAAAAAAAAAATTTGCCAAACCCTGCTTACTTTTGAAACAGGCTTTTAAAAAACAACTTTTAATATTTGAACAATTTGAATTATTTTCAAATATAACTTTTCTTTCCATAACTTCTATGTCTTTGTGGACAAATTAAATTATGGCTGAAGGTATGATTCTAAGGGTGGCACCAAATGTCAGGCAATTTTTGTTTTGGTGGTTTGTGCTTGAATATACTTTGCTGATTTCTAAGCTGACTTATATTCAGTAAAACTGTATACCTTACTACAAGGTGACGTACTGTGTGCAGTTTATTTTTGAGAAAATATTGGCACCTTCTGTATCTTATAATTTGCCGAACTTATTCATAGTCTGTGTAATGCATAATGACCTGCCTCATCTAGAGTTATCCAGTATAGTACCCACTAGCCACATGTGGCTACTGGTAAGAGAAACGGGCTAGTCTGAATTGACATATGTTGAATGTGTAAAATACACACCAGATTTCAGTGAGCAAGCATGACAAATATGATACAAAAAGTCTCAGTGATAATTTTTGAATATTTATTAAATGTTAAAATATTTTTAATATATTGGATTAATAAAAGTATGTTATTGGAATATTTTTTATATTTCTTTTAAACTTTTGAAAATGAATATTAAAAAATTAAAATTACTTTTGTGCCTCATATTGTGTTTCTATTAAACAACAATGAACCAGAAATTATAGAAAATGTAGTATGACTGAAGATTAAAGTAAACTTTCATAATTTTGAAAGCATTTTAAGTATTTTATGTAGGATGGGCAAATCATCTTTATATTATTATCTTATATCCTTACACTCTCTTGAGGACCAGGCATTTGTGAATATGCACATACTATTGATCAAACATGTAATTTGTATTTTGTTGATAAAATCTGAGCCCATGAAAAAAATGATTACATATATAAGATTAATTGTTAGATACATATAGGTTCTGATTCTCTATATTTAATTTTTAAAAATCTATGCAGGGAGGATACAGGAGCATGCAGAGTTGGTTACATTCTTGTAAAAAATCTTATTATGTACTTTATTAAAGTAAGTCTAAATACACACAAATGTCGGGACATTGTAAGTATAATTGAAATAAGATTTTGTCTTCATTTATTTCTAAAGTGATTATCCTGTGAAATTTCTTATAGTGGAAAATATAAAAAGAATATTCATTCTTGTTTAGTTACTATGTTGTCATACTGAAATTGATGTCTGCAAAATGGGGATGATGGGTAAAATGGAAGCTCTTCAGAGGTTCCAACCAAATGGCACTCTTTTAGATTTGATTACTTAATTTATGTTAATTTCTCTTTTTAATATAAATATACCAAATACATGTCTAAAATGAATAGTAATACACTTGTACTTTTCCTTCTAAACGAAAGCATCTGGAGACATAATGAATTCAGTACAAATGTTATATATTCCATTCACATCTCAATACACTTAGCATGTGTTGTTAGTATGTCATTTTTGAGAAAGAAAGGCAGCCGTCAGAATATGAAACATGCCCACCAAGTGAATATGAAAGCAGTATTTTTAGCTTCCTATTGAGCATTTATGGTTGCAAAAGGTATTTGTCTACTGGAATGAATAGGAATCTGACAACCATTAGAGAGTTCTCCAATCATTCCTGAGCACGATGATCTTTTGGTGAGCAGGTAATATGTGAATCATGCATTGTATTTTATTTAAGAATTTAAAAGTAGATTCATAATAGAGTCTACATACTTCAGACATTAGCAGGTCCTTGGCTAACTGTCAAATGCCTTGTTTTAAGTAATGTCCATATCAGGAGCTTAAAGAAAATATAAAACTTTGCTGAAAGACTTGAAAGAAGACACGAATAAACAGATATGTGATTACTGTAGATGGGAGGACTCTGTATTGTAAATAAATCAGTCATTTGCATATTAAGCTGTGAATTCATTATGATTCTAAAAATATAATCCCAAAATGATAAACTCTTAGAACAAAATTACAAACTTCCTAAATACTAAAAGTTACACTAAGAGAGAAATAAAAAGAGGCTAGAATGAAACATATCACAGAGCAAAAAGTATGTATATACAAGACAAATGCACATACATATCAACATGTATATGTATAAAACAACATGACAGGCCAGGCATGGTGGCTCACATCTGTAATTCCAACAGTTTGGGAGGCTGAGGTGCTAGAACTGCTTGAATCCATGAGTTCAAAGCCTGGGAAACATAGAGAGCCCCTGTCTCTACAAAAAAATTAGCTGTTGTGGTAGCAGATACCTGTGGTTTCAACAACACAGGAGGCTGAAGCAGGAGGATCTCTTGAGCCTAGGAAGTTGAGGCTTCCATGAGCCATGTTCATGCCACTGCACTCCAGCCTGAGTGACAGAGAAAGACCCTGTGTCAAACAAACAAACAAACAACATGACAAAAGTGAGGATCAAATAATGATCATATCAATAAATATAAGTAGACTTACAAAATTATTTTCAGAATGCATATAAATGAAGGAAGCAAAGAGAATAGAAATGTGCATAATATGTTAATACCTATATGCATAAACATGTTTGCTTATGATAAAATAAAACAATGGAAGGATAAACCATAAAATTACAAAAAACCAATATGGGTGAAGGTAGCAGTAGGTGGAGAAGATTGGTTCGAAGGTGGAATTCTTAGGCTATACTCTGTTTTATAGACTTGGAGTCATTTCTCCAAAGGAGACACATATTTTACGTAATTATCAAGCAGTTAGTTAAAAATTGATAAAACAAGTGAACCTAAATTTGTATCAAGTTGGTGGCATAACCACATAAGTAGGAACTGTTTCACATAGCTGTGACAGAGTGCTCTTACTATACATCGTTAAAGGAGATGCTGAAACCAGAAGCTCTACCAATTCTTACGATGTTGTTATGATAGTTATTCTGAGATTATGGAGAATGTAGTGTTGAACAAAGTAAATAAATAATTTTTGCTTTGAGAATTGAGATTTTTGGTATGACAGAGATTTAAGGTTAATAGGGTCCAAAGTATCTGTATGATCTACTGAGATAATTTTTACTAAAAAAATATTTCTAGTTTTGTGTATCGAAAGTTGTAGAAACAATGATCATCAGCCTAGTACCAGTAAATGTTACAGGTGTCCAGATTGTGGACTCTAAATACCATTTTCCACCAAAAAGAAACAGAGCACCTGGAGAAACAACAGATTACAGGTCTGGGTTAGAAAATGTACAAGTTTAGCTTAGCAACTCTTTTTACACTACAAAGTAAGAATAATATATGACTAATCTGATCATGTCTAAAGGATGAAAAAGATCATCCAAATACATTTCCATTGGTCAAAGAAGGTACACCATGAAGTTAAACACACTAAATATATATTTATAAGTTACTATTAATTAATCTATTAACAACATATATTACGCTTTCGGATTTCAAAATCTTTCTATACAGCTATACAGTAATCAAGACAGTAAACTACTGTCGTAAGAATAGCCATATAGATCAATGGAATAGAATTGAGAGTTCCAAAGTAAAATTGTACGTCTATAGTCAATTGGTTTTCCACAAGGGTGCCAAGACAATTCAATGGGAAAAGAAGAGTCTTCAACAAGTACTGCTGCGACAACTCGATATCCATCTGAAAAAAATGAATTTGGTCTAATACAATATTTAAAAAACTCAAACATGTTAAAAAAAACTTAACTGTAAGACCCAAAAGGATAAAACTCTTAAAAGAAAACATGCATATAATTCTCTGTCATCTGGCATAAAACAATGGTTCCTTGCTATGAAACCAAAGAACAAGGAACCCAAATAAAAATAGAAGAACTGGGATTCATCAAAATTGAAAACTTTTGTGATTCAATGTATACTGTCAAGAAAGTGAAGACAACCCACAAACTAGCAGAAAATATTTAACAATCATATATTTAAAAAGGGCCTTGTATCTATAATATATAAAGAACAATTACAACACAATAATTAAAAGTCAAATAACCCGATGTTTAAAAAAATTGGCAATATGATCTAGCACTTTCATTTCTAGGTAAAGATCCAAAGAAATTGAAATCATTATGTTGAAGAGAGACCTGCATACCCATGTCCATTGCACTATTATTAACAATAGCCGAGATATGAAATCAACACCTGTTTCCATCAACAGATGAATGAAAAGAAAATGTCACACCCCCCCCCACACACACACGAATACAATTCAGCAGTCTGTCACTCGTGACAACATGGATGAACCTGGAGGACATTATGGTAAGTGACATAGGCCAGGCATAGAAAGACAAATACTGCATGATCTGACTTATAAGTGGAATCTAAGAAAGTTGAATTTATAAAAGTAGAGAATAGAATGCTGGTACTGGAGGGTTGGGGGTGGAGGAAATGGGGAGATATTGCTCAAAGGATATAAAGTTTTGGTTAGACAGGAGGAAAACGTTTTTGAGATCTACTGCACAGCAGGGTGACTCTAGTCAATAATAATATATCCTATATTTCAAAATAGCCTAGTAAATTTCAAGTGTCTCATCACAAAAAATGATAAGTAAATGAGGTGATGGATATATTGATTCGCTTGATTTAATCATTCCACATTATGTACATATGTCAAAAAATCACACTATACCCCATAAGTGTATGCAATTGAGATTTGTCAATTAAAAATAATATTAATAAAGAATAAAAATTTTAAATGCATAAGATATTTGAAAAGTAATTTCTGTAGAGAAAATATACAAATGGCCAACAAACAAATGAAAAGATACTAAAAGATGACATCATTAGTCACTAGGTTAATGCAATTTGAAAACACAATGAGATACTACTTTCTACCCACTAGAATGGCTAGAATAAAAACCAGGGACAATAACACGTGTTGATGAGAATGTGGAGAAACTGAAATCTTCATACATTTCTGGATAAAATATATTGCTAGTGAAAATGTAAAACAGCGCAGGCACTTTAAAAAACGGCTTTGCTTTCCTAAAGAACCTAAACATAGTTACCACGTGACCTAGCAATTCGACTCCTAGTATATATCTAGAGAACTGAAAAAACATGGTCACACAAAAACTTGTACAAAATGTTCATAGTAACAGTATTTATAATAGCTAAGAGGTAGAAACAGCTCAAAGTCCATGAACTGACGAATGAATGAACAAAATGATGTACAGTCATATGATGAAATATTGTCAGCTATAAAAAGAACAAAGTTTTGATACATGCTACAACATGGATGGAACTTGAAAGCATCATGTTAAGTGAAAGAAACCAGTCACAAAGGGCTACATATTATATAAATCTTTTTTAATATAATTTTTATTGATACATAATAGATGTACACATTTTGGGAGTATTGTAATAATTAGATACATTCATATAATGTGTAAAATAATGTGTAAAAATTAGGATATCATAGGTAATCATGATATCCATCACCTAAAATATTTATCTTTACTTTATGCTAAAAACAATTAAATTATTCTCTCCTGGCTATTTTGAAGTTTACAATCGATTGATGTTCACTGTATCACCCTTCTGATTTATTGAACACTAGGCTTTATTTTTCCTAATTTACTGTATATTTGTGCCCATTAATCAACTTCTATTTATCCTCTACCTCCCCACTACCTTTCTGGCCTCTGGTAACCATTAATCTACTCTCAATCTTAATAAGATCTGCTTTTGTTTTAGCTCTCACATGTGAGTGAGAACATGCGATATTTATCTTTCAGTGATTGACATATTTCAAGTAAAAACCTCCAGTTCCATTCATATTGCTGCAAATGACAGGATTTCATTATTTTTACGTCTAAATAACATTCCATTGTATATATGTATCAATTTTCTTTATCCATTCATCCATTGATGGGCACTTAGATTGATTCCCTATCTTGGCTATCATGAATAGTGCTGCAATAAACATTGGAGTGCAGATGTCTCTTTGATACACCAGTTTTCTTTCTTTTGGATATACACCCTGTAGTGGAATTGCTGGGTTATATATGGTAGTTCTATTTTTAGTCTTTTGAGGAACCTCCACATCATTCTCCATAGTGGCTGTACTGATCTACATTTCCACCAACAGTGTATAAGAGTTCTTCTTTTGCTTCACCCTTGTTAGCATCCATTATTGCCAGACTTTTTGATAAAAGTCATTTTTATTGGAGTGAGATAATATCTTGAGGTGGTTTTGATTTACATTTCTCTGATGATTAGTGATGTTGAGCACTTTTTTAGTATATTTGTTGCTCATTTGTTGGTCTTCTGAGAAATTTATATTCAGAACTTTTGCTCATTTTAAACTAGATTATTTGTGTTTTCACTATTGAGTTGAGCTCCTTACATATTCTGGTTATTAGTAGTACCTTGTCAAATGGATTGTTTGCATTTTTTTCTCTCATTATGTGGGTTGTCTATTCATTTTGTTCATTGTTTCCTTTGCAGTGCAGAAGCTTTTTAGCTTGATGTAATCTCATTTGTCTATCTTTGCTTTTGTTGCCCATGCTTTTGAGCTCTTACTCAAGAAATTTTTGCCCAGACCAATGTCCTAGAGCATTATCCCAATGTTTTATTCTAGTTGGTTCATAGTTTCAAGCCTTAGATTTAAGTCTTTAGTCCATTTTGATTTGATTTTTAAATAAGGTGAGAGATAGGAGCCTAGTTTCATTCTTCTGCATATGGTTGCATAATTTTTCCACCGCTGTTTACTGAAGACTTTCCCTTCCCCATTTTTGTATTCTTGGCGCCTTTGTCAAAAATGAGTTGGCTTTAAATATGTGAATTTATATCTGTGTTCTCAATTCTGTTCCATTGGTGTATGTGTCTGTTTTTATGCCATTACCATGCTCTTTTGGTTACTACAGCTTTGTAATAAATTTTGAAGTCAATGATGACTTCCAGCTTTGGACTTTTTGCTCAGGACTGCTTTGGCTACTTGGGGTCTTTTGTGGTTCTACATAAATTTTAAATTTTTTTCCAATTCTGGGAAGAAGATAAATAGTATTTTGATAGAGATTACATTGAATCTGTAAACTATTTTGGGTGGTATTGTCATTTTAGCAATACTAATTTTTCTAATCTATGAGCGTGGAATGCCTTTCTATTTTTTTGTATTCTGTTCAATTTCTTTTTTCAGAGTTTTATAGTTTTCCTTGTACAGGGCTTTCACTTCTTTGATTAAATTGATTCCTAGATATTTTGCATTTTATATTCTTTGTAGCTATTATAAGTGGGTTTCTTTTCTTAATTTCTTTTTCAGATTGTTCACCATTGGTGTATATAAATGCTACTAATTTTTTTATGTTTATTTTGTATCCTGCAACTATATTATATTTGTTAATCAGTTCTAACAATTTTTTTGGTGGTATCTTTAGGTTTTTCTAAATATAAAATCACATCACCTGCAAATAAGGCTAACTTGACTTCTTTTCTTCCAACCTGATGCCCTTTCTTTTTTTTTTTTTTTTTGCTTAATTGTTTAGGTCAGGAATTTCAGTATTATGTTAAATAAAAGTGGTAAAAATTGGCATTCTTGTATTGTTTCAGATCTTAGAGGAAAGGCTTTCAGTGTTTACCTATTTAGTATGATGTTGACTGTGGGTTTTCCATATATGGCTTTTATTATTTTGAGGTTTCTCCCTCTATACCCAGTTTGTTGAGTTTTTTTTTTTTTTTAAATCACAATGAGGTGTTGAATTTTATTGAATGCTTTTTCAGCATCTATTGAAATAATTATATGTTTTTTGTTCTTGGTTCTATTAATGTAATATATCACATTTATTGAGCTGCATATGTTGAGCCATCCTTCCCATCCCTAAGATAAATCCCACTTGGTCATGATGAATGATATTTTTAAGGTAATGTTGAATTCAGTTTTCTAGGATTTTGTTAAGGATTTTTACATCTATGGTCATCAGTGCAATTAGCCTGCAGTTATCTTTGTGTGTGTGTGTATTTTTGTCTGGTTTTGGTATCAGCATATTCAATATTTTTGAAGAGTTTGAGTAGAATTTGTGTTAGTTCTTCTTTAAATGTTTGGTAGATTTCAGCAGTGAAGTCATTAGATCCTGGGATTTTCTTTGATGGGAGACTTTTTATTATGGCTTTGATCTTGTTACACAGTATTAATTTATTGAGATTTTCTATTTTTTCATGGTTCAATATTGATAGATTGTATGTATCCAGGAATTTACCCATTTCTTCTAGGTTTTCTGATTTTTTGGTGTATAGATATTCATGACATTAAAAACCACAATTACTTTTGCACCAACCTAATAATCTCTGATGATTATTTGTATTTCTGTAGTCTCAGCTGTTATGTCTACTTTTTAATTTTTCATTTTATTATTTGGGCTTCCTGTCTCTTTTTTCATGTTAGTTCAGATAAAAGTTTGTTGATTTCATTTACATTTTCAAAAACCAACTTTTCTTTTTATTGTTCTGTGTTGGTTTTGCTGTCACAATCTCATTTACTTTTGCTCTGATGTTTATTGTTTCTTTATTTCTACTAATTTTGGTTTGGTTGTTGTTGCTTTCCTACCTACCTGAGGTGCAATATTATTTGAAGTCTTCCTGCTTTTCTGATATAGGTGTTTATTGTTATAAACTTCCTTCCTAGGAAGCTTTTGCTGTGTGTTCCATAGATTTTGGTATGTGTGTTTACATTTTTATTTGTTTCAAGAAAGTTGTTTTCTTTCTAATTTCTTCATGGATTTATTGGTCATTCGGAAGCATGTTTAATCTTCATGTGTTTGTACATTTTCTGTTTTTATTGATTTCTACTTCTAGTCCATTATGGTCGAAAAAGATACTTGAGAGAAAATGGAGCAGGATAGTCAAATAGAAGGCTCCACTGACTGCCTCCCCAGTAAAAACACCAAAAAGAACCAGAATAGCCAAAGCTATCCTAAGCAAAAAGAAAAAAAAAATACTGTAGGAATAACATTACTTGACTTCAGTTTATACTACAGAGTTATAGTAACCGAAATGTCATTGTACTGGCATAAAAACAGACACATAGACTGGTGGAACAGAATAGAAAATTCAGAAATAAATTCATACATCTATAGTGGTGGAGAAGAATGAAATTAGACCCTTATCTCTCACCATGTACAAAAATCAAATCAAAATGGAACAGAGACTTAAATCTAATACCTCAAACTGAAACTATTATGAGAAAACTTTGGGAAAACTCTCTAGGACATTGGACCAGGCAAAGATTTTTTTAGTAGTACCTCACAAGCACGGGTAGCCAAGGCAAAAATGGACAAGTGGGATCATGTCAAGTTAAAAAGTTGCACAGCAAAAGAAACAATCAACAAAACGAAGAAACAACCCACAGAAGGAAAAAATATTTGCAAATTACCCATCTGACAAGGGACTAACAACCAGAATATATAAAGAGCTCAAACAACTCTATAGGAAAAAATCTAATAATCCGATTAAAACAGGGACAAAAGACATTTCTTGAAAGGAGACACACAAATGCCAAACAGGTATATGAAAAGATGCTCAACATAATTGATCATCAGAGAAATGCAAATCAAAACTATAATATCATCTCACCCCTATTAAAATAAATTTCATTCAAAAAACAGGCAATAACAAATGCTGTGAGGATGTGGGAAAGAGAACCCTGGTATGCTGTTGGCGGAGATGTAAATTAGCACAACCACTATGGAGAACAGTTTGGAAGTTTCTCAAAATACTAAAAATAGATCTACCATGCGACCCTGCAATCCCACTGCTAGGTATATACCCAAAGGATGGAAAATCAGTATATCAGAGACATCTGCACTGCCATGTTCATTGAAGCATTATTCACAATGGCCAATATTTGGAAGCAACCTGAGTCCACAAATAGATGAATTGAAGAGAAAATATGGTACATATATACAATCGAGTACTGTTCAGCCACAAAAAGAATGAGATCCTGTCATTTGCAACAACATAGAACTGGAGGTCACTATATTAAGCGAAATAAGACAGGTGCAGAGAGACAAATGTTTCATGGTCTCACTTATTTTGTGATTTTGTGGAAGCCAAAAATGAAAACAGTTGTACTCATAAAGACAGAAAGTAGAAGGATGGTTACCAAAGGATAGGAAGGGTAGTGAGTGGCTGCGGGAGATGTCGAGATGGTTAATGTGTACTAAAAAAGAGTTAGAAATAATGAGTAAGACCTAACATTTGCCAGCACAACAGGGTGACTATAGTAAAAAATAATGTAGCTGTACATTAAAAAATAACTGAAAGAGTAAAATTGGATTGTTTGTAATATAAAGGATAAATTGGGTGATGGATATCCCATTTGCCCTGATGTGATTATTATGCATTGCCTGCCTGTATCAATATATTTCATGTAACCCATACATATACACAGTCACTATGTACCCACAAAAGTTAAACATTTAAAAAGATACTTGATAGAATTTCTACTTTTAAAAATTTGTTGCAACTTGTTTTGTAGCCCAAGATATGGTCTATCCTGGAGAATGTTTTATGAGCTGATGAAAAGTATGTGTATTCTGTAGCAGTGGAGTGAAATATTTTGTAAATGTGTATTAGGTCCCTTTGATCTAGTGTGTAGTGTAAATCTGATGTTTCTTTGTTTATTTTCTCTCTGAATGATGTCTTCATTACTGCAAATGGGGTGTTAAATGCCCCTACTATTATTGCATTACAGTCTGTCTCTCCCCTTATATATATTAATGTTTGCTTTATATACTTGGGTGTTCCCTTGATGGGAGCGCATGTACTTATAATTGTTATATCCTCTTACTTGTAATATCCTTCATGATAACATAATGACCTTTTTTGTCTCTTTTACAGTCTTTGACTTGTAATCTATTTCATTTAATATAAGTTTAGCTATTACTGCTCTTTTGTAGTTTCTACTTCCATGGAATATCTTCTTCCATACCTTCCCTTTCAGTCTATGTGTGTCTTCATATGTGACGTGTGTTTCTTGGAGGCAGTATATAGTTGGGTCTTGTTTCTTTGCCTATTCAGCCACCCTATGCATTTTAATTAGAGAATCCTGCTCATTTACATTGCAATGTTATTGATAAGTAAGGACTTATTATTGCTTTTTTTTTTTCCTGGTTATTTTGTAACTCCTCACTTCCTGTCTTCCTTTTTTACTGTCTTCCTTTGAGGATACTTTTTTTTCCTGGTAGTTCTTTTAATTTGTTGCTTTTTATGTTTAGTATATAAATATGTATTAGTCTGTTCTCACGCTGCTATAAGGATATACCTGAGACTAGGTAATTTATAAAGAAAAAGAGGTTTAATAGACTCACAGTTTTACATGGCTGGGAAGGCCTCACAGGGCAGAAAGCAAAGGAGTAGCAAAGGCGTGTCTTACATGCAGGCAGGCAAGTGAGTGTGTGCAGGGGAACCGACCTTTATAAAACCATCAGATCTTGTGAGACTTATTCACTATCACGAGAACAGCATGGAAAAAACTTTCCCCCATGATTCAATTATCTCCCACCAGCTTCCTCCCATGACACTGGGGATTATGGGTGCTACAATTCAAAATGAGATTTGGGTGGGGAAAACAAAGCCATATCAATGCATATTGTTGGTTTTTGTACTGTGGTTACCACGAGGCTTACAGAATACATCTTATAGATATAAAAAGTTATTTCAAAGAGATGACAGCTTATATTTGATGAGAAAAAAGGAAAAAACAAAAGAACTTAAAAATACCTCTACACTTTAACTCTATTTTTCCTACGATTTGACTTTTGGTTGTCTCAATTTATATATTTTTGCCGTTTATCTCTTAAGAGGTTGCTATAGCTATTGTTTTTGAGATATTTGTCTTTTATATGTCATAGTAGAATTATACGTGAATTGCAAACCACAATTACAGTATTAGATAATTCTGGGTTTGTCTGTGTACTTAATTTTCCCACTGAGTTTTATACCTTCAAATGTTTTCTTTTTGCAAATTAATATTTTCTTTCTTTCAGATTGAAGAATTCCCTTTAGCATTTCTTGTAGAACAAGTCTGGTGGTGGTGAATTATCTCAGCTTTTGTTTGCCTTGGAAAGACTTTATCTCTCCCTCATATTTGGAGAGCTTTTCTGGATATAGTATTCTTAGATAGAGTTTTTTTTTTCCTTTCAGCACCTTGATAATGTGATCACTCCCTCCTAGCATGTATGGTTTCTGTTGAGAAGCTGGTTGTCAGAAAAATTGGAACTACTTTACATGTTAATTTTTATATGTTATTTGTCTTTTCTCTTGTTGCCTTTAAGATCCTCTCCAACCCCTTGACCTTTGAGAGTGTGATTATTAAATGCCTTAGAGTAGTCTCATTTGGGTCAAATCTGTTTGGTGTTCTCTGGCCTTCCTGTACCTGGATATTTATGTCCTTCTCAAGTTTTGGAAAGTTTTCTATTAATATTCCTTTGAATAAGATTTTTACTCCTTGCTCTCAGTCAGCTTCCTCTTGAATACCAATAATTCCCACATTTGGTCTTTTGAGGTGATTTTCTATATGTTGTAGGTAATTTTTGTTGCTTTCCATTCTCTTTTTGTTTTTCTTCTCTGACTATATTTTCAAATAGCCTTCTTCAAGTGCATCAATTCATTCCCATAATCAATCCGTTTCTGCTGCTGAGAGTCTCTAATGAATTTTTCAGCTGAGTAATTCTGAGTATTTCTCAGGTCCAAGACTTCTGTTTGATTTTTTAAAATTATTTTAATCTCTTTGTTAAAGTGCCCTGACAAACTTCTGCATTGTTTTTTCTGTGCTATTTTGGCAGTTATTGACTTTCCTTAACACTTCTATTTTGAATTACTGGTCAGAGAGGTCACATACCACCACTTCATTGGGGTCAGTTACTGGTTCCTTGCCTTGTCTATTTAACGAGGTAGTGGCTCCCTGGTTGCTGTTTTGTGTGTGTGTGTGTGTATGTAAATATACATTGTTGCTTGGAGGGTTTATTCCAGTCTGTCTGGCTTGTTGTTTTTCTTTTTTGGATATAGTTGCTTAGAGATTCTTTGTAATTTACTTGAATTTATTTTACTTTTCCCACGAGGTGTCTGCCTCTTGTTGCCACTAGAAGGCGCTGTAGGTTCAGGCTTGCCTTGTCTACAGTAAAGGATCGGAGTACTGGCCCTCCTGAATGGGGGAGGTCGCAAAAGGGACATCCTGGCAGTGTGGGAAGGCTGGCTAGGGATTTCCAGGGGGATTTCTGAAGTGTACCTCCTACATTGTGGTGCTGCTAAAATATCAGTCTGATTTGGTAACTTCTTTTACGTAGCAGAGTTTCCAGGCCTGAGGATAGTAGTCCGACCTCCCTTCTTTGTCTCCGACTGTCCTCAGGGCTTTTTCTCCCTTCAGGTACTTGCATGCTTTCTGTGTGCTGAGGCAGGGACAGGTCTCCTGTCAGGGAGCCCAGGGTGGTATAGAAGCTGGTTGTCCATCTCAATCTCATTTTTTTTCCAGTGTAGAAACTGGAATTGGGGGAATATTTTCCATACACGTTGCTGACCAAATTGCGGTAAGAGGCCTCACGGATGTGGAAGTCTGATTTTCTTACCAGGAGTTTTTTTTATTCCCTGTAGCCCCAGGATCTGTTTCATCATCATATTTGAATTCTGGGACATTACCGGTGGTAATCTCAGTGCTGTATCTTTGTTTTTGGTTTTCAGTGTGAGGAAGTTAAGCTAGTTTGCTTATCCGCTACCATATGAATCTATTTATATGAAATGTTCAGAAAAGGCAAATCTATGGAGACAGAAAATTGATCTGTGGTTTCCAGAGCTGGAGGAAGGAGGGACTGGACTGGAAAATAACTACTAATGGTTTCTTTGGGGGGATGATGAAAATGTTCCTGAATTAGTGACAGTGGTTGCACAGCCTTGTGGATATATTAAAAACCACATTGCACACTTGGGAAGGGTGAGTTTTATGGCATATGAATTATAACTCTATGATATCTATCTATAATATCTATTTACCTGCCTATCTTTCATAACAATACTAAAAAAGAAACCCTCAGTCATTTTTAGAGATGCCAAATTACTCTGTAAGCAGATATATAAGAAAAAGATCAGGAAAAACAATTTAAGATGGAAATTCAACAAGCCATGTCTATCATACATTTGACAGACATTACACAGTATTGAAAAGACTATTTTGTAAAAAGGATTGAAGTTGGGGGGATATTTTTCCTGTCAAATATTAAAATTCCATTTTATTTACATAATTTAAACAGAGTGGTATTAGTAAAAGTTCATAGAAATAAATCAATAAAGTGATTTACAAAGCTAAGTAGATATAAACATGAATATTCATATATATGAAAAATATAAATATATAAAGTATAATGTATTACATATTTTATAGAACAAAAAATATATAAATACATATAATTATATCATATAAAATATATTTATAACATTTTTATGAAAGTTTAGTTTGTAATTTCAATGCAGTGAAGAAATTATTCATCCTTCACTCCTGAAAGGTAGTATTTATTTTATTTATTTTAATTTTAAGTTCAGAGGTACATGTGCAGGATGTGCACATTTGTTACATAAGTAAATGCATGCCATGGTGGTTTGCTGCATAGATCGTGCCATCACCTAGGTATTAAGCCCAGCATCCATTAGCTATCCTTCTTGATGCTCTCCCTCTTCCCCCACCACCCACAGATAGGCCTCAGTGTGTGTTGTTGTTCCCTACCATGTGTCCATGTGTTCTCATTGTTCAGCTTCTACTTATAAGTGAGAACATGCAGTGTTTGGCTTTCTGATCCCGCGTTAGTTTGCTGAGGATAATGGGATCTAGCTCCATCCATGTCCCTGCAAAGGACTTGATCTCATTCTATTTTATGGCTGCATAGTATTCTGTGATGTATATGTATCATATTTTCTTTATCCAATCTATCATTCATGGGCATTTTGGTTGATATCATGTCTTTGTTATTGTAAAGGGCGTTGCAGTGAACATATGTGTACATGTGTCTTCATAATAGAATGATTCATATTCCTTTGGGTAATGGGATTGCTGAGTCAAATAGTATTTCTGTTTCTAGGTCTTTGAGGAATTGCCACATTGTATTCCACAATCGTGAAACTAATTTACACTCCTACCAAAGTGTAAAAGCATTCCTTTTTCTCCACAACCACGTCAGCATCTGTTGTTTTTTGACTCTTTAATGATAACCATTCTGATTGCTATGAGATGGCATCTCATTATGGTTTTGATTTGCATTTCTCCAATGATAAGAGATGGCATGCTATTTTTCATATTTTTTTGGTCACATGTATGTCTTCTTTTGTTAAGTGTCTGTTCATATCATTTTCCCACTTTTTAATGTTTTTTGTTCTTGTAAATTTGTTTAAGTTCCTTGTATATGATGAATATTAGAACTTTGTCACTTGGATCGATTGCAAACATTTTCTCCCATTCTGTGTGTTGTCTGTTCACTCTGATGATAGTTTTTGGCTGTGCATAAGCTCTTTAGTTTAACTAGACCCCATTTGTCAATTTTTGCCTTTGTTGTGATTGATTTTGGTGTCTTTGTCATGAAAACTTTCCCTATACCTATGTCCTAAATGGCATTGCCTAGGTTGTCTTTCAGGATTTTTATAGTTGTTGGGTTTTACTTTTAAGTCTTTAACCCATCTTGAGTTGATTTTTGTATACAGTGTAAGGAATGAGTCCAGTTTCATTCAATCTCCATGTGGCTAACCAGTTATCCCAGCAGCATTTATTGAATAGAGAATCCTTTCCCAATTGCTTGTTTTTGTCAGGTTTGTTGAAAATCAGATAGCTGTAGGTGTATGGTGTTATTTCTGGGCTCTCTGTTCTGTTCCATTGGTCTATGTGTCTGTTTTTGTACCAGTACCATGTTGTTTTGGTCACGGTAGCTCTGTTGCATAGTTTGAAGTCTGGTAACATGATGCCTTCAGCTTTGTTCTTTTTGCTTCCGATTGTCTTGGCTATTCGTTCTCTTGTTTTGTTCCACAGGAATTTTAAAATGGCTTTTTCTAATTCTGTGAAGAATGTCAATGGTAGTTTAATGGGAATAGCATTGAATCTATAAATTACCTTGGGTAGTATGGCCATTTTCACAATACTAATTCTTCCTATACATGAGCATGGAATGTTTTTCCATTTGTTTGTGTTATCTCTGATTTCTTTGAGCAGTAGTTTGTAGTTCTCCTTGAAGAGGTTCTTCCCTTCCTTTGTTAGCTGTATTTCTAGGTATTTGATTCTTTTTGTGGCAGCTGTGAATGGGAGTTCATTCATGATTCACCTCTTGGCTTGCCTATTGTTGGAGTATAGAAATGCTAACAATTTTTGCACACTGATTTTGTATCTTGAGACTTTGCTGCAGTTGTATACCAACTTAAGAAGCTTTTGGGCTGAGACAATGGGGTTTTCTAGCTATAGGATCATGTCATCTGCAAACAAAGATAGTTTGACTTGAAATGGAGCATTTAAAAAAACAAAAAATAAAGTATTCATTAATGTTAGTACAATTACCATGGATTTTAAAAATAAAAGTAGACCCTTACTTCAAACCACACACAATACATTTTAGATAAAAGAACTAAATGTAAACCATAAACAAACCAAAATCAAATAAATGCTAACTATAGCCATATCATAACAAAAGCACAAAAAATTAACATAGGATTGTGATGAGGAAAGCCCACTTCACCAACACTCGCTTGTTTTGTTAAGTCATTAAGGAAAAGTCTAATCAATATAATCTCATTAAAACAAACACTGCTTATGGAAAACAAATAAATGTTGGGAAAATATTTGCAACATGGAAGTAAAAAGAAATTTAAAAAATTACTACACATCATTGAGAAAAGCTCATCAAAAGATGATATGCAGACTAGGGAATTCAGTATCAAATGTAAGAATAAGGAATATTCAGGACAGACAATTGGAATACTAAAGGGATTATGGAATCAGGTTTTTGGCAGCGACATCACTCTTTTTAAAATGACATCTATTCTTAGAACAAAGAAGCTAATTTTAAATAAGAAGCGCAAATTATCTTTCAAAAAAGCCTTATTCTCCACCTTTGTCAATGGTCAAACGAGGGAATTGCCCAAATCCTATTTAATGCAACCAAAATTTGATATGAAAAAACAAAAGTGTAAAGCTGTTAGAAGAGCCTTCTGGAAATTCCATTCCAGGAAGATTTTTAAGAAGATAATTTATAACCATTTATGCATTATAATAGATCTTTAAAATGGAACTAAAAATATATTTTTTCCAGTGCATGACATGTTTACAGGTAAGGAGTTATATAGATTGTATCTCAAGATCCCTCCAAGACATCGTCATATCAATAATCTTTATTCCCAGATTCTGGCCTACACGATCAAGTGTCAATTTTCCAATCTAATGGAAGTCTACATGTGTGTATATGTGCAAAGATAACAATAGCTTCACTATCCAAATTATATTTTATTCATGTTATTAACATTAGTTTATACTCCTACAGCTAACCACTGGTAATAAATGTACCTTAAACTATTACCTATCAAAGCATGATCTCATTCTATGTAAAGAAGAAATGAGCTAGATGCATCCTGATGGAATGAGACATGAACATGCAATATTATGTTTTTCTTGGAAAATTCTAAGGAAATGTATTTGAGTTGGAAGTGCTTAGCATTGGGGCTTAATATATGCAAGGTTTAAAAAATGTTTTTTATTAGAGACAGGGTCTCTCTCTGTTACCCAGGCCTAAGTGCAATGGCATGACCACTGCTCGCTGCTGCCTTAGACTTCTGGGCTCAAGGTATCCTCCTGCCTCAGTCTCCTGAGTAGCTGGAACTAACTACAGACACTTGCTACCATGCCTGGCTAATATTTTATTTTTTGTAGAGATGGGGTCTCACTATGTTGCCCAGACTGGTCTCAAATTCCTGGGCTGAAGTGATGCTCCTGCCTTGGCCTCCCAAAGTGCTGGGATTACAGGCGTGAGATAACATGTCCAGCTCAAGTTTCAATTATAGCATTACCATTGACTAACTTAGAATTTTCACTACCTATAAATAAAATTGAAGTCATTTTCCTCTTTGAAGAAAATACTTGTATCTTAATGTGGAGAACTGTATTTTTTTTCAATAGTTGTATTTTAGTGTGAACTAACACATATTTGACTTTTCAAAAGGTTTTTATGCCTTTCAAATATTGAAAACGAGATTTAGAATGAAACTGAGTAAGTCAATTAAAGCTTTATTAAGGAAAGACTTGGGAAAACCTTGAAATGCCAGAAAGCCCTGTAAGAAAAAGTGCATAAATGGAATGGAAATCTGCAGAAGAGCATCTGCCACTGTCATGAATAAATTTTCTTTGGCATAATCAAATAAAGTTTTCAATACAGCTTTGTTCGTGTCAATGTGCTTGGCACTGAATAAGTCAGACTGAACAGCCTCTTGTTTGTGTCTCTCTAGTCTTGCAATCAGAGTTGACCATACTGTCTACAAAGGACATCAAAGTACGTTAATTGGAACATATCTATAGTAAATTAGTAAATGCCATATGTATTTGATACAAGTAAAAATAGTTAACCCATTACTTTCAACATGATCATGTTTGGTCTTTTTTTTAAAAAAAAAACTTCAGCTTTTATTTTAGATACAGGGGTACGTGTGCAGGTTTTTACATGGGTATATTGCATCCAGATAGTGAGCATAATATCCAATAGGTAGTTTTTCAACAATTGACCTCCCCTCCCCTACCTGTAGTCTGTAGTGTCTACTATCCCCATGTTTATGTCTCTGTGTGCTAAATGTTTAGCTCCCACTAATAAGTAATAACATGAGGTATTTAGTTTTCTGTTGCTGCATTAGTTCGCTTAAGATTATGGACTGTAGCTCCAAACATGTTGCTGCAAAAGGCATGATTTCACTCTTTTTTATGGCTGCATAATATTTCATGTTGTATATATACCACATTTTCTTTGTCCAATCCATCATAAGCACCTAGGTTGTTTCTATATCTTTGATATTGTGAATAGCACTGTGATGAACATAACAGTGCATGTGTCTTTTTGGTAAAATGGTCTATTCTCCTTTGGATATATACACAGAAATTGGATTGCTGAGTTGAATGGTAGTTCTGTTTTAAGTTCTTTGAGAAATGTTCAAACTGCTTTCCACAGTGTGCATCGCGTCCTTTCCTTTACAAAGCTTTCTCAACAGAGTGAGGCACTTTTTATTTTTCAGATAAGCTCCTAACAAGTTACTGAGTATTAAGAAAATCACATTGCTATCCTCATTTGTTTATGAAGTACCAAGAAAGTTGGAAATCTTTTTCTTTTTTCTTTTTATTATACTTTAAGTTCTAGGGTACATGTATACAACGTGCAGGAAATCTTTTTCTAAGAAAATCTATTATTTCTACAATGACTTTGACACAATTGAACAACCCTGTTTAGTTTAATTGAGGAAACTATGTCATATGGTTTGGCTCTGTGTCCCCACATCTCATGTTGAATTGTAATCCCCAGTGTTGGAGGTAGGGCCTGGTGGGAGGTGATTGGATCATGGGGGTGGTTTCTGATGGTTTAACACCATCCCCTAGTCCTATCTTGTGATAGAGTTCTCACAAGATCTGGTTGTTTAAAAGTGTGTGGCGTCTCCCTCCGTACTCTCTGTCTTCCTCCTACTCCAACCATTTAGGACATGCTGGTTTTCCATTTGCCTTCTGCTCTGGTTGTAAGTTTCCTAAGTCCTCTCCAGCCATGCTTCCTGTACAACCTGTGGAACTGTAAGCCAATTAAAACCTGTTTCTTCATAAATTATGCAGTCTCAAGTAGGTCTCTATAGCAATGTGAAAATGAACTAATACATAGGTATTAAAATATGTGACTATTTATAATGCCATAGACATTTTCTCTTTACAATTGTGTATAGTAAGCTTATTAATATATTTGATTACCATGGAATTGAACTAGGGTGAAGTCTGTTTTAGGACTATAAAAAAATATGTTTCACTACCTATAAATAAACTAAAACACTAAATGTGTGTGAGGAAGTTAGCTCATTGATTTTTTATTTGACAGTGAAGACTGACCACCTTAGGTCTCTAATGACTGCCAAAGTATAATGGTTCCTGTCCTCTGGGAAGTTCTTCAATTTAAGTCAGAGGAGCTCCTTTCATGGTAGTTCCTTTCATAAACTGCCTGTGACTGAACCTGACCCAAACCACAAAGAACATATACATCACTCTCCTATCCACCTCCAGTGACAGTTTTCTAGCCAGTTAGGTAATACCATCCAGTTTACTGTTCAGGTTTCTGCATCTTTCACAACACTTAAATTGTCCACCTACTTTTCATTTAGGGTTGCCACATTATTTTCAGTGAAAGGTGAAATGTTTAATAATTTCTTTCAGTAATATTTAACCTGCAATTATCCTTCAGCCAGAATCAAACTGTTTCTCAAATAGAGTCTTATATGTGTTTAACTTTCCACAGACTACTTGATTTCTTTCTTGTAATTCTGTAGAGCAGTGTAAGCACAAGTACACAGAACTCTCACTGCATCATTTATGCGTAAATATAATAGGTTATGAAAGGCTGGCCTAATGTAGTGAAACATCCCTTCACCCTCCAGGTGGTTCTAGAGCATTTAACATGCTTTATCTTAGGTGGTCTAGTGGCTTGTTTGAAGGCTAACACTGTAAGGTACCAGATATATAGATACTTACGTCACTTTTTTAACAATGAAGAAAGAATTAACTCAAGAATATATGATTATTAAGAAGCCAAATTTAGCCTTTAATAATCATAAGAAGATTGCTGTAAGTCCGGTTAAATTCTTTGAAAACTTAGAACTCATAGAATTCTTACTTAATTTAAAAAAGGAATCACAATACAAAATGAAATCTAGTCAAGATTTGTCTCTAAACCAATGAGTATGATGAGTACCTCTCAGAATTCCTGAGAGATTTGGGATATGTCTATCCTTTGAAACTCCCAATATCTTAAAAATAGGGAGCTACCAAACCAGGGTAGCCAACAACATTGTGATATGCTTTACATACTTATATTTGTCAAATGAAGACTTTTAATACATATACAAGTCTCTGACTATGTCTATGAAAACCCCTTTGGTAATAATGGCAAAAGGCTACATCTGAGGCTCCTTGACCCTGTGGTTGTGTTTAGCATGAAATCTAGCACCCAGGCTTAATGTCCTCTGCTGCTTGCTCAGAATATATCAATAGGCAAGGGGCCTTGTTTATCTTGCTTTCTGCTGGCGTAAGAGTGAACTTGGAATAAAATACTTGACATTCTTGAAAAGAACTGAACCATTTGAACCATGTGTGGCATATGATCATTCTTATACAAAGACTCTAGGACCCTGGGCACTTAGCCTTTCCCTTCTGATTTCCGTCCAAATGACTATGTTTGAGTAAAAGAGGTAAGGCCATTCCAATTAGGAAGTTATATGATTTATTTGAATTGAAAGTGTTTAGTATTGGGGCTTAATATATATTTATATATTTTAAGAATAGATTTTCTCATAATGGATAGTTTATGACTAAAAATAAGAATAATAGGATCATGTAGGATAATAAATAATAATATATAGGATAATTTTTTGGAAATATTATTTAATTGATGTCTCAAGAAAACAAGATTAAAATTACTTCAGCACAAGGCATTGATGTTCTGTTTGGTTGTTTGCCTATTAATTTAATTATAAGCAATATAGTTAGGGAAGCAAATTTATCACCGTATTTAAAGAGCTGACATTAAAATATAGCGTTTATAATAAAAGTAATCATCAGTCTAGAAGTGAGAGTAAAATTAATCTTTTATAAGGGATTTTCAGCAGCCATGACCATCACTGCTACGTAGAAAAATTTCTACATATTTATAATAAAATTAGAAATACACAACCAATGAACCACAAAAGTTAACCTCATTAGCTCAGTGTCCCCTTGGCCAATCACTTCCTGAGAGGACAGTAGAGTTTGCAAGGACACCGTAAAAGTATTCCTTATGAACAATATTAAGTACTGATTTAGAGGTGTTCTGCAGATAAGAGGTTAAACTAGATTAGCCTACTTGAAATCTGTTTTAGAGAAATATGTTTAATCATTGAATACCTTCTATGGTCAATGGCACATTTTTTCAAACTAGAATAAATTTTAGAATGTGCACTATGTAATATCAAAAATTTGAAAAATGTTTTCTTTCTTCTGTTTTTAATTAGTCTGGGTGTTAAGACAAAGAGGAAAGTATAGTAGTCCTTGTTTAAGTAACTCTAGATTGTCTAAGCTATGGCAAAATCCAAGTTATATCTCCAATGAAGGAATATAAATGAAGGAAATAAAACATACATCTCACCTCCTACAAATGAAGCTTAGATATGTTTAGTTATTATATTGTCCTTTACGTTCCTTTTAATGACCAGGAGGGTTATATGTAACAAAAACATAATTGGTGCAATGAATAAAATTGAGGCTAAATATTTGGGTATATTGATTATCATTTCCTTGGAGTAATTTTTAGAAACAGAGTTGATGCATCCAAAATATGCATATTTTAAAACAGTAAATCCAAATGGATAAACCATACTTCTGAGAATTTTAATCATTTTATGTTCTCTCCAGATTGTGTGAGATAGCCATCTCTCTGGACAAAGTGTGGGCATTTTTTGATCATATTAATTTAAATTTGGACAGTATATAAAAAGATAAATAACAGAAAACTGGCTGGCCACATGCAGAAAACAGAAACTGGACACCTTTTTTACACCATATACAAAAATTAACTCAAGATGGATTAAAGACTTAAACATAAGACCTAAAACTATAAAAACCCTAGAAGAAAACCTAGGCAATATCATTCAGGACATAGACATGGGCAAAGACTTCATGACTAAAACACCAAAAGCAATGGCAACAAAAGCCAAAATTGACAAATGAGATCTAATTAAACTACAAAGCTTCTGCACAGCAAAAGAAACTATCATCAGAGTGAAGAGCAACTTACAGAATGGGAGAAAATTTGTGCAATCTACCCACCTGACAAAGGGCTAATATCCAGAATCTACAAAGAACTTAAACAAATTTACAAGAAAAAAACAACCCCATCAAAAGTAGGCAAAGGATATAAACAGACACTTCTCAAAAGAAGGCATTCACGTGGCCAATGAGCATACAAAAAAAGCTCATCATCACTGCTCATTAGAGAAATGCAAATCAAAACCACAATGAGATACCATCTCATGCCAGTTAGAATGGCGATCATTAAAAAGTCAGAAAACAACTGATGCTGGAGAGAATGTGGAGAAATAGGAACGCTTTTACACTGTTGGTTGGAGTGTAAATTAGTTCAACCATTGTGGAAGACAGTGTGGCAATTACCCAAGGATCTAGAACCAGAAATACCATTTGATCCGACAATCCCATTACTGGGTACATACCCAAAGGATTATAAATCATTCTACTATAAAGACACATGCACATGTATGTTTATTGCAGCACTATTCACAATAGCAAAGACTTGGAACTAACCCAAATGTCCATCAATGATACACTGGATAAAGGAAATGTGGCACATACATACCATGGAATATTATACAGTCATAAAAAAGGATGAGTTCATGTCCTTTGCAGGGACATGGATGAAACTGGAAACCCTCATTCTCAGCAAACTATCACAAGGACAGAAAACCAAACACCACATGTTCTCACTGATAAGTGGGAGTTGAATATTGAGAACACATGGACACAGGGAGGGGAACATCACACACTGGGGCCTGTTAGGGGGTTGGGGGCTAGGGGAGGGATAGCATTAGGAGAAATACTTAATGTAGATGACAGGTTAATGGGTGCAGCAAACCACCGTGGCATGTGTATAACTATGTAACAAACCTGCACGTTCTGCACATGTATCCCAGAACTTAAAGTATAATTTTAAAAATGTTTTTAAAAGAAGAGAACAGAAAAAAAGATGTTTTACCATTGTTAGTAATATATTATACCTCAGGGAAAAGAGATGTATTGAAGAGAATATTCAATGCACTCAGAGGATGTGCTAATGACTATAAAATGTTCATAAGAAGCTAAAGGAGAAAAATCACTCATTTTAATGGATTTGCTATATTGCATCTACCTGGAAAGAGACAGCGGTACTCCTTACTTTGTTTTATGTTAATACATGAGTACCCTTTAATGAATGAAATAGCCTCTGCTAAATATCATAAGCATAAAATATTAAAAATAGAGATATTTACTGTTTGCTTCAGAGCTATGAAAATGACATTTCATTGCTGGCTATTATCTGGTTTTATATGATAGAAGTAAACAAAATATGAGACTATAAATACTGAATTGTGTTAATGTGAAGAGAATAGAAAAATTTGTGCTTTTAATTCACAGATATGCAGCTCTGTTAAAGACTGCATTTTAGTTTTAGGTGGCTTATTATTCAGAGCTTAATGCTGAAAACTAGAAAATCTTTCTTGTTATCTTAGTTTGGCAAAAATCAACACTTCCCTTACTTTTCAGTTCTTCTTCCATTGAAATAAGTATGGGAGTTGTGTGATGTGGGGCAGTAAAAAGATGCCGGGATTTGGAATCAGAAAATCTTGGGTACAAATTTTGAACCTGGTATTTATTAAATGTGTAAATTTTATCAATCTTGTATGTAAATAGCACATTAATACATACTGATTTACCAAGATTTGTTTGTAAATCAGAATAGGTAAAAGTTTATGATTCTTAAGTGATGCAAAATTGACTATATTAATCAAGGTAGGGTAACTTATATAAATAGAAAATCCTAAAATTTCAGTTACTTAATACAATAAAAGCTTGTGGTATGGTTTAACTCTGTGTCCCCACCCAAATCTCATCTCAAATTATGATCCCCATAATCTCCACATGTCAAGGTGGGAAGTGGTTGGATCATAGGGGCGGCTTCTCCCATGCTGTTCTTGTGACGGTGAGTGAGTTATCATGAGATCTGGTTGTTTTGTAAAACAATTTCTCTGCTCTTGCTTGCTTTCTCTTTCCTGCCACCATGTAAGATGTGCCTGCTTTTCCTCCCACCAAGATTGTAAGTTTCCCGAGGCCTCCCCAGCCATGTGGAACTGTGAGTCAACTAAACCTCATCTCTTTATAAATTACCCAGTCCCAGGTAGTTCTTAGAGCAGTGTGATAATGGACTAATACAGCTTATTTCTTGGTTATGTGATGGATGTAAACCACTAGGTTGAGGGAGGCATCTGTTGGCTCTGTCGTTCCCTGAAAACATGGAATCAGGTGGGAGGTTTTAGTGGGCCAAGCCTGAATGTTGCATGTATCACATGCATTTATCTTCCATTAGCCAAATTCAGTCACATGGCCATACAAATAGACTAGCTGTGTACTCAATAAAAAGATGAAATAATTGGCCGGGCGCGGTGGCTCAAGCCTGTAATCCCAGCACTTTGGGAGGCCGAGACGGGCGGATCACGAGGTCAGGAGATCGAGACCATCCTGGCTAACACAATGAAACCCCGTCTCCACTAAAAATACAAAAAAAAAAATTAGCCGGGCGTGGTGGCGGCGCCTGTAGTCCCAGCTACTCGGGAGGCTAAGGCAGGAGAATGGCGGGAACCCGGGAGGCGGAGCTTGCAGTGAGCCGAGATCGCGCCACTGCACTCCAGCCTGGGCGACAGAGCGAGACTCCGCCTCAAAAAAAAAAAAAAAAAAAAGATGAAATAGTTTCAGTCTCTGCTCATTGACTAAGTGACCTGAGCAAATTTAACTGATGTAAGTAATCTAAGGTGATTGACCTAAACTAGTTTAGCTATTCACAAATATTAGTTTTCCCCCTCCCCTCCCCTCCCCTCCCCTCCCCTCCCCTCCCCTCCCCTCCCCTTCCCTTCTTTCTTGTCAGCAGAGTTTCACTGTCGCCCAGGCTGGCATGATCTCAGCTCACCGCAACCTCTGCCTCCCGGGTTCAAGCGATCCTCCCACTTCAGTCTCCCTAGTAGCTGGGATTACAGGCACTGGCCACCATGCCCAGTTAATTTTTGTATTTTTAGTATAGTCGGGATTTCACCATGTTGGCCAGGATAATCTCGAACTCCTGACCTCAGGTGATCCTCCCACCTCAGCCTCCCAAAGTGCTGGGATTACAGGTGTGAGCCACCACGCCTGGCTAGTTTTCTTAAAATTAGATGTTACTAGTCTATAATCATAGTGATTATAAGTGAGAACAGGTGGTATAGGTTTTCTGTTCCTATGTGAATTAGCTTAGAACGATGGCCTGCTAAGCTAGAGAGCTGCATCCATGTTGCTGCAAAGAACATGATTTAGCATTTCGTATGGCTGCATAGTATTCCATTTTTTATATATATCACATGTTTTTTATCCAATCCACTGTTGATGGGCATCTAGGTTGATTTACTGGAGTTAATTCTTAAAAGATGTATTTCTATATCTTCTGGTTTTAATGTTCTGGGGACCTGATTCAGATAAAGATTTGCTAGATTGTATTTATTTCTTTGTACTCCTTCTACTTTCCCCCAAATTTCAAGTAATTAATATCAGGTATTAGATTATGTTACATACTGCTATTTGAAAGCACTAATCTTGTCATTAATTTTTTTACTTTTTCTTCCTAATGAAAGAATATGTGAAAAAGAATCATAAATTCAACAACTATTTATTGAGTGCCTACTGTGTGGTCGGAATTGCTTTATATGCTGGGAAGTTAGCAATGAGCAAGAGAGCGAAGAATTTTACTTTTATGGGGCTCACTTTCTACCGACAGGAGGTGGAAAAGGAACAGCATATAAGTGAGCAGGCATGAGCACTAAATGCTAGAACATAAAATGCTAGAACATAAAATAAAATACAGTGAGGTGTCAAAGGAACTTGTTGAAGGTGAATGCTGCTTGAGGAAGAAATAATTAACCTGAGACGTGCATGATAAGAAGTCAGGTATGTGAAGGTAGATGGGGGAAACCGCTAATGCAAAAGCTATAAGGGAGGCATAGTACAGGAATGACAGTCATCCCTTTTCTCAAGCGAAAAGGGGTAGAAAGTAAAAAACAGAAATGTGGCTGAGTGGAGCAATGTAGGAGATGCATTGGAAGCAGGTGTCAGATGATATAAGAGCATTGTAATCTATCTTCCAAAACACTCTTCTGGACAATTGCACAATTTAACCAACACTTCCTTTTTAGGATATGTTAATGTGAATGCTTTCACTGTTCCTTGTGCACTTTATAGATACCATTATCTCCTTATGGCTGCATTTTCTTGGATTGTTAATTTATGTCCAGTTTTGAATGTCTGAAAGCTCTGTGACCTGATGAACACATTTACATATCATTCCCAGTCACTTCTTGGCTCATTTACACCTATCAAAAGATGGTGAGCATTAGACATCTGTGCACCTTATTGATACATATTATACATATTATCATAATCACTTTTCACACTGAGTTGAAAGGTTCGTGATGTGACACTGGTTCTTTAGTCTATAAGCAAAGTTTGGCTCTTGTACTTAAATAAATGCATGACTGGCTAGATTCTATGCATATTACATATGTTCATTGGCAGTCTTAAGCTCCTAAAGGATTGAGACAGTTTAGCTCTGACTACCCTTAATATTACTGCCTTAATAGCAGGTGTGAATATGCATATTATGCTGTAGCTGATGATGAAAAACAGAGACGGTTAACATCTGAAGTGTAACACCAGCTGTAAATGCCTCTATATTAAGAAAGTGTTTTTTTTCTAGAACAACTATGAATGGGAAAACAGAACACATTTTTGTGTCCATCTGTTTGTGACACAGCTTAGAAAAATATTGTTAAGAGATTTGAGTCTCTTCCACACTGTTTCATGTATTTCATAATTTGGCAGCTATTTAGAATACTTTGAATGTTATTGGCTTAAATAGCTAATTTATACTTGTTCTAGAATATCGAACTATTCCAAAGAGCAACATTCTATTCCTGTAGTCATACTTCATAACCCCTCTTGTTAATTCCAAGAAACAAACTCCCACATGCTGAACAGTCTGAGCTATTTGCATCATTATACTCTGAAGCTTGCAGTAAATTTTCTTCCTCTCAGCTAACAAAACAAATACATTTTTATTGATGATGTGAACAATTAAAGAGATAAATTTAGAGATAAATAAAATAAATTAAAATAAATATTTTAAAGGAATGCTACCTTCTAGATAAAACTATTAGTGAGGTTCTCAAAATCCTCATTCTATCAACATCATTCAAGATTGGACAGAAATTCCAGAAGTTGAATCTCTCATACTTAACTGCCAAAAGGTAAATATTGGCTCGAAAAAATGTGTTTAAAGTTTTACAGAGGCAATGATGCTTCTAGAAGGATTCCTTATTCTGTCCTAAGTATTATAGAACAAATGTAAAAGCTCACAGTCTGACTCTGCCAAGATTCCTCATTTGTGAAATTTACTTTACTTCACAGAATGAACAAAAATGCTTTCCAAAAGATTATCTGCAAATGATCCAAAAATGCCTTTGTGAGTACTTTTATTTAATTTTTGAGATCACCACTCATAGCTGTGATTTGGCAAGTGTTTCTCTTTTCCAAATACCTCATCATCTTTCACAGGTTGTGAAAAATGAGTTTGAGACCAATCTTAGCTGTGAATTTTGTTACCTTTCTTTAATGTTAAGAGCAACTTTTTGTGAGAACAACTGGCTGAGACTCTAGATGAGGGTTTTTTTTTTTCAAAAAAGCTAAGAGTAGTGAAAGATTATTTGTTGATATCCTATTACATGGTAGACATGTTGAATGAGATAATATTCTTGCCCTCAGGTAGTTTATACTATATTGAAGGACTGGAGCATATAAAAAGGAAATTCAATATAATCTTATGTTTGTGTATTAGAGGCTGGGAGAGGGGAAATGCAATCAGAGAAAAGATTTCCTGAAGGAAATAATATCTAAGTTGAGATATGAATAATATACATGGTTGTCCAGAAGAATAGGGATATTGAAAGGAAAGATGTCTCAGGTAAAGGGCCTAGCATTTGTAGAGCCCTTGGGTTGAGAGAACACAGTCCATTCTGAGAACTGAAAATAAATAGTTCAATATGATTAAATCATCAACTGTGCTTTGTTGAGACACAATGGTGTCTTAGTCAGCTTGGGCTGCTATAGCAAAACCCCATATATTGGTGTCTTAATCAATAGACACTTTTTTGTCACAGTTCTGGAGCCTGGGAAGTCCAAGATCAAGGCATTGGCAAATTTGCGTCTTGGTGAAACCCTTTTCCTGACTTGCAAAGTTGTAGCCTTTTTGTTGTATCATTACATGGCAGTGAGGGGAAGCTCTGGTATCTCCTCCTTTTATTATGAGGGCACTAATCCCATCATGGGGGTTCTACCTTCATGACCTTATCTAAACCTGATTACTTCTCAAAGGTCTTACTCCTAATACCATCACTTTTAGGGATAGGGCTTTACTGTATGAATTTTGGGGCAGAGCACAAACATATAGTCCACACAAATGCAATTTTTCTTAAGATATAATATATATTAAATTTCAAATTTTTGTTAAATTATTAATTTGTATTAACTTAACAATAGTGTATAGGACTTCATTCCTAAGTGCTTCCTAAAAATCTTCAGGTGGAATAAGAAACCTATAAAATGATTTTTATATCCAGTTCTCCCCAGAAACCTTGAAACTGGTATTTCTAAAAGGACTTTCTTAGTATTTCCTCTGGACAAAATATATTTCAATTTTGACTGAAAAGAACGTGAAAACTCTGGAGAGGGGTGTTTTGTTGAGCTAGAATTCTTCTTAGTAGACACAGGCCAGGACCAGAAACAAACCACTTTTAACTGCTCGACTTTTATATTAGTCAAATAAAGATAATTATCCTTAGCTGTCTCCTTTCCTGCTTCCTTCCAAACTCAATTTTCTTAGTAGTGAGGAAAGTCACATTAAAATTCTACTTTATGAAGGCTAGATGGCATAGTCTAGATATGCTTTATTTGAAAAATAACAAAGAGATTGAATCAGTGAGAGTCCAAGAGGAGACAGAGAGAAGCCACAAAATAATTTGAAGAAGAAAAGTTTAATATAAGAATCAACTATAAATTATAACTATAATTATTAATTATGACTCATAACTATTAACTATAACTTAATAGTTTGGGAACTAACTATTAAGATGTCAAGAGAACCCTGAAGCCTATCCTAGGGTTTAGAGAGTATAAGGAAGAAATAAACTTGGAAGGGTGGCCTCTCCCTGTGTCTGGGATTCAGGCCTCATTAGAGAAGGTGTGGTTGTAGCCCAGTAGATGACAGAGAAGTTCATGGGGGTTGCGTGGCCCAAGCTGGTCTACAGTCTCGAGGCAGTAGGGCCGATGTTGCACAGGGGGTACACATAGGAGCTGAGATGTTAGAGTCAGCAGATGTGTGATGCCTGTGTATGGAGCGCTGCAGCAAAGCAGTCACCAGACTGGACTTGGGACAGAGAGTGCACCAAGTGGTCGCATGTTATGGGCCAGCGGTAGGATGTCCACTGCATATCCCCACCCATACTCCTCTGGCTGCCAGTGGTAGGGACAAGAAGAAAAAAACAGGCCATATAAGCAACAGAACGAGAAGCTCTTTTTTCCTGTAATGTCCTTCTAGCCCTCTCTACTGAAAAAAACATAACTGAACTGTTATGTAACTGTAGTTACTGAAAAGGAGATTGCTTAAATAGATTCACTCCATTGTCACAGAGCAGATCATAAAGCATGTATTTGGATCTGAGAAGCAATGATTTGATAAATGACACAGAAAAAAATGGATGATAAGTTGGCAAAGGCAAATTGTAATCTTAACTAAGGGAAATATGTAGATGCCTGTACAACTTCTTGCACTCTCTAGAACAACATACTTAGAATTCGATCCTGAAGAAATATTGCAGTAGTGAAAACTTCATTGATTTGGCCCTTATTTTTCTTCATTCTGCCACCCCCACCTACATATATGCATGTGGGTGCACACACACACACACACACACACACACACACACACACACACCCCTTACCTGAATTCTGATTCCTGATCTGCCAAATCATAAATCTCTAAAACAATCTGCCTATTTGTAAAGTAGCAATTAAAATATGTCTTCACAGTATTGTAAGGGTTCAAAAATGATGTTTGTGAAAACTCAGCCCATTGCAGACACTAAGAAAATGTTTGTTAAATTCAAATCCTTTGTAATTTTTGACTCAAGGACTTTTTTAACAGAATACAAATGAGAAGGACTAGAGCTGGTGTTTCATTTCATATATGTGGAGGAAACTTCACAGAAGATCCTGATGGAAACAGTTCCAAGAAAACATTAGTTAATATCTATGATCTACAATTAAATTGATTTAGACTTTGTAAACTGAAATTACAAACTCATTTTGTAAAGGTCTCAGACTTCTATACTTCTGTGAGAAGATAACAATTATTAATTGCTACCCTACTTACACAGATGTTTGAAAGTTACAATTGTAGGGTTGATCAATCAATGTGGTTATTTTTAATAAAGTTTCTCATTTCTGCTGCATGATTACTTTTCACATTCAATATGTATTCCTAGCTAAACACACTTCCACGTGTGTGTGCAGACGCCCACACATTTATTTATTTATTCCAGCTAGCAGAAAATACTCTTAGTTGAAACATGAATAAAGCTACTTACTTCCAAACTCCAGCATTAGTCATATTTTGTGCTCTTTTATGCCTTACAGTTCTTGGTGTTTCCCAATCATATACCATTTTATGTCGTCAAATCATAACATTTCCGCTACCTGGAATGTTTTTGAAAGGTAATGCATCATTCAAGGCTTTACTGAGTGTAAACAAGAATTGGTCTCTCTGTCCATTCGATCTATCCCACTGCCAACCCCTCCACCCACCCCAGCATGTGGTCTACGTACACCTTTCATGGTGTATTTTCGTGTGTTGCAGGCTTGTATATGTCTGCTGTATCCAAATAAATGCTCTTGAATGAGAGGTCCAATATCTCCTTTGTGTATTATGTAGGGGAGGGGAGATGTCTTTTTCTCACCAATCCTAGGTTCATGGCTAAGTCCCCTATTACAAAAACAGATTAACAAGAGAAAGCATACGGATTTATTTAATATAAATTTCATGGAACACAAAGCCTTCATAGGAAATACAAAATAAAGACCAGAAGAAACAGTTAAACCTGTTTTTGTTGTTGTTGTTTTTTGTTTGTTTGTTTTTCTGATACAGAGTCTCTCTCTGTCACCCAGGCTGGAGTGCAGTGGTGTGAAGTTAGCTTACTGTAACCTCTGCCTCCCAGATTCAAGTCATTGTCCTGTCTCAGCCTCCTGAGTAGCTGAGACTACAGGGGCACACCATCACACCCGGCTAATTTTTTTATTTTTAGTATAGACGGGGTTTCACCATGTTGGCCAGGCTGGTCTTGAATTCCTGACCTCAGATGGTCCACCGGCCTCGGCTCCCAAAATTCTGGGATTACAGGCATGAGCCACCGCACCGGGCCCTGAGTGTGTTTTTTATACCAAGTTTGATAAAGAGTGGATTGTCATGGAGAAAGGGCAAAGAGTACATCCTAGTGGTGGTAAACTGGGGGGAAACTTAGCGAAGTCTTTTTTTCAGATTCTTCTCTGTGCTGTGTGTCTTCAGAGGTAAGAATACTCCTTTTCTCCACGTGTGGGATGGGAGGGCACATCTCAATGAAGGCCTACAACCCTCTTCAGGAGAAGGTCATAAAAATCCTTCTTAGTTTTTACGACCTGCTTCAGGGGAGAAGGAAGGGGGAGATTCTTCTCTGTGCAGTGTGTCTTCAGAGATAAGAATACTCCTTTCCTCCGCATATGGGATGGGAAGGCATATCTCACATGAAGGCCTTACAACCTTCTTCAGCAGAAGGTCAGAAATCCTTCCTAGTTATTATGACCTGCTTCAGGGGAGAAGGATGGGGGAAAGGTCAGAGACACCTTTTCATATATCCTGTTTCTCAAATTTCTTCATCTTAAAATATTCAATATGCCAAGGTGCCATATTTTTGGATAACATGTCTTGAACCCCACTGAATACATTGTGTATTATGGTATATCATAATTGCTACCCAATATTTGATTAGGATAATAATAGCAATAAGGTAAGTGATATCAATTTGATTGTAATAATAATATTAACTCTATCTTAAAATTTAATTGCTGAACAGTTAATACATTTGGAAGACTCAAAATTCAAAAAGCGTGAAGAGTCCTACAATGAAAACTCTCTCTCCACCTTCGACTCAATTCCCCTCCAGCTAGGTAATTAATGTTATTAGTTTCTTAGCAATTCTTGCAGGGAAATTTTATATGTGTGTAAGTAAAAATAAAATGTGAAATTCCCCTATATGTTTCAGGTATGCAGCACTTTGCTTTTTCACCTTAACAACACATTTAGGATAGCTTTTTACATAACCTGTAAATAATTATAGCTAACAAGTTTATTGTTTTCTATGTACCAGATTTTGTTCCCAATGTTTTATATATATTAACTTATTTAATGCTTACAACAGCCCTAAAAAGTAAGTACTATTATTATCCCCCTTTCACTAATGAAGAAACTCAAGCACCAAAAGTAAAATAAACTGCCCATGGTCACATGATAGTAAGCACATGACTCAATATTAGAATACTGGTAGGCTGGCTCTATCATTCATGTTTTTACCCCTATGCTACACTGACATTTGTAGAACTTCCTCATTCTTGTTTACAGCAGAGGATGGGACATTGACTATTTAACAACTGCCATTTTTAATCTCACTGTATACCAAGCACAGGGCTAGTCACATTATTGACTGAAGGAGGCACAATTTATATGGAGTTCTGTGTGACTAGATCATCCCTGGTATTATTTGATATGAATATTCTGGAGGCCCTTTCAATAATGCGAAGAAGATGAGATATAGATTGGCAATTTGGTCAAGATTACATAAAGCTCTGTTAAGTGGCCGAATTGGGATTTACTTGTGAATCTACCTGACATCAATGTTTGAATACCAATGTTTGCCCTTTCTCCTTGACAATCCAGTCTTTATCAAATTTGGTATAAAAAACACACTGAGGGCTGGGTGCGGTGGCTCATGCTTGTAATCCCAGTACTTTGGGAACCTAGGTGGGTGGATCATCTGAGGTCAGGAATTCAAGACCAGCTTGGCTAACATGGTGAAACCCTGTCTACACTAAAAATAAAAAAATTAGCCGGGTGTGATGGTGTGCCCCTATAGTCTCAGCTACTCAGGAGGCTGAGACAGGACAATCACTTGAATCTGGGAGGCAGAGGTTACAGTAGTCAAATCTGAAAGCACTTCCTCAGATGCTCTCAGGCTTAAAATCCATAGCAAAGGGAAAATGTACCTTTTAGCTCCTAGGTGGTATTGCAACTGCCTGTAACAGAAATCTAACCTCACTTACTCCATCTTGCTTACAACTTCCAAACTGCCCTAGTACATTCCTGGGTGTGAGTAGGCCAAGTTAACTATTCGAAGAATTTAGTTTAGAGTGTAACTTTAAAACAAAGATAATAAGAGCTCCTTCCCAAAGCCAGCCCCCTCCTTGCTCAGAGGCCAAAACCACTTTGTAAAACTAACAAATTAGCCAGAAGGTTAAAATTAGGCTTCAGGAGCCATGTAGCCAGAGGTCACAAGATGTGTAACCTCCTGCCTTGCTCCTATAGATAACATCATTATTGTAAAACCTAAGATTGGTAGTTTCCAGACCCTGTACTCTGATGGGCCAGCTGCCTCCACCCGAACCGGGAACCCATACCAAGAAACTGGCTCATCTTGTCATGTGGTCCCCACCCAGGAACCAACTTAGTGCAAGAAGACAGCTTTGACAACCTATGGTTTCATCCCCAATACAACCGGTCAGAATTCCTCATTCCCTAGTCCCCTGCCTACCAACCGTCCTTGGAAAACCCTAGTCTCAAAGTATTCAGGGAGGCTGATTTGTGTAATTAGTCCCATCCTTTCATTTGGCTAACCCTGGGATTATAAAAGTCTCTCTACTGCAATATTGCTATCTCAGTGAACTGGTTTTATCTGTGCAGTGGGCAAGAAGAACCGACTGGCCAATTACAGTTTTGAAGAAAAAACAGTGATGCCGTCTCTGCTGAGCTTTCTTTTTGATACACCTATGGATTCTCTGCAAATACTTACTTTCTTGTCCACCACCCCTTTCCCAAACTTGCCTTATCTATTTCATTCAAACATAAGAGGAGGCATAACAGGAATTCCTATGGGTAACATAAATGTTCAGCTTATGATATGGATTGTGGTTGACTCAGTCTTCAGAAAGAAAGTACAAAAGAAATAATGACAAACTGTATTAATTTGCTTTTTAATCTTTTTTTTCCCATCCAGCTCAAATCTGATGGCCCTTACCCTTATGATGTTGGTTTTTCTTTGCATTTCATTTGAGTGACTCACAATTCTGGAAATTGGTGAAAATTTGTGAAGTGTCTGAACAGGCTTTTTAACTCTCCCTTTAACCTTTGAAAAGGGATTACTCTTCTGGGGGAAGATGAGCAGATGGTACCTAAAACAGTTGGCCAAATATCTGTAACAACTCTGTTACTTGACTGTATGTTATCAGCTGGAGCATCTGTCAGGAAGAAGAGTTACGCTTCTGTGCTTCTCTGTCTTGACAATTAATCACACCACTCCTCCATTTCTCACTGTTCAACATGTTGTCTTTTTCAGAACCTGGTGCCAAGAGATTTCAGTGACTCTGACATAATTCAAAAAAGATACCACAACAATAGCATTATTGCAAGTCCTATGAGACAGAGACTTCACTAGAAGAGAGGCTGACATTTGTTCAGTTATTTCTGACAAGACTATATAGAATCAGTCACTTAATCTCAAGCGAATTATGATCTATGATGATATCTCAGTAAGGAAAAAAATCTAATATGCTATGGAAACTCTACAACTTCATTCTCCTTCATCATTCTGACTTATTTCCAGTCAGCCTATATTCAAACGTATACATGGTGAAGAAAATCCATCATTAATCCTCATGGTGATAATATGTCATTATTACCACTCGAGATGCCTGAGTCAAAGATCAAGTGTCTGAATGCAATAGTATATATAATATTGTCTGTGTCAGTGTATTAGTCAGGGTTCTCCAGAGCAACACCGCAAATAGGATATATGAAAAAATATGTATCCATATATCCTATTGGCTCTGTTTCATATATCCAATTGGCTCTGTTGCTCTGGAGAACCCTGAATAATACATTGACATATATATATATATATATATATATATATATATATAACCACACATATATATATGTATATTTGTATAAGGAGATTTATTATAGGAATTGGATTACATAATTATGGAGACTGAGGTATCCTATAATATGTCATATTTAAGCTGGAGAACAGGGAAAGCTGGCAATGTAATTTAGTCTGAGTCAGGAGTCCTGTGTAGCAGAGAAGGGGTTGATGGTGTCAGTCCTGGCTTGAGTCCAAAGACCTGAGAACCAGGAGCACAGATGTCTGAGGACAGGAGAAGATAGATATCCCAGCACAAGCAGAGAGAGCAAATTCGCTCTTCTTCTGCCTTTTTGTTCTATTCAGGTCCTCAACAGATTAGATCATGCCCAATCACCCTGGTGAGGGCAATCTTATTTGTTCAGTATCCATATTCAAATGCTAACCTTGTTCAGAAACACCCTCACAGACACACCCAGAAATAATGTTTACCAGCTATCTGGACATCCCTTAGCCCAGCAAAGTGGACACATAAAATTAACTAACACAATCAGATAGAGGTTGTTAATGTCCATGACTGTACTTTGGCCAAAGTAACAAAAGAAAGAACAGGATAGGTGTACTAAGCTGGAGGAGTCATAGTCATAATAATAAAACCACTGGTCATAGATGTTTATTCAAGTAGAATATTGCAGGTATGTAAGGCCCTTTAAAGGTAGAATGAATAAGTTCCATTTCATAGGTAAAAAACAGGTTTTATGCTGCATCCCAGGCATACACCAGTTCTTATGACTTTCCAGACACCATCTCAATTGCTCCAAGCTCTTTAGCCAAAGTCATGATATTTTGAATGTTTTTGCTCAACACTGGTCCAGCCCAGTGGAGGCTGTTTATGAATTAGGCTAAGCCAATGGGCCCTTCCACCTACATCAGAACAAGAAACTCACATACGGGTCCAGGGGATGAGGCAAGACAGAGGACTCAGTTCTATTTTTCTTCTTTCTTTTGCCAAACCTTGTGGTTGCTTTTTCTTTCTTTCTTTTTGAGATGCATTTTATGATTTTTAGCTGATTCTGGAATAGGGGGTATATTTATGGGAACAGAGAAATAAGAACAGAGACTGTCCATGGAAAAACTAATTTAAGAGTGCTACGTTAGAAAGTAAGTGAACCTGCCACCTATTCCTTAGTTCTTAGAGGCTACCATAATAATGTGGAATTGTACCCTCTCTTCCACAAATTGTGGAGGCTGTAGACTTCTTTATAAAAGGGGATCAAGGGCACAACTGGAATTAGCAGAAGTAGGAAAGCTGGAGATCCTGACTTGAAATTGTATTTGTTTAATGTGATATCCTTAGATTACATATTATAGATGAATAAAGTCTCAGATGCCTTTAGTTCATAGTTTAATATTTAAAAAGTCAATTGTTTATAACAATATTATCTGATATTATGATTACAATTATTGTTTTTATTTAAAACAGTTTTAAAGGACAGTGGGTCTAGCAGAGCTAAAGCTTACCCAGGTTATCCTTGGATTCTAAAACTTTTCGTGGGATCTTCCATGTTGTTTCCACCTCCACCCTCAAAGCTGTCAAATACTCCTTTGGGTTTCCTTTGTAGTTTATATACTTTTCAATTCCAGCTTTTATCATTTAGAGTTGTAATTATTTATTTATACCTTTCACTAGATCATTTGCTTTTCAAGAGCAGGGATATTATACCTATGGCACTGGGTACTGGTACATAGTCTATGCTCAACATCAGTGTTAATTGAACCACAGATATAGGAAAAGAATAAACAGTTTGAGTCAATCAATCTGTGCCATGACATCGTCAATAGATCCACTGACTCATTCCTCAGTGGAACTGGTGAAAAGTATTTTAAAACAACCATTCAAAGCTTCTGGAAATGGCCCTAAGTACAAACTGCAAATTCAAAAACATCTATTCAAGAGAATCTATGAAAGATTGGTATGAAAGGTGAGAGTCTGTGACATTTGGACCAAGACTGCTTTTTTGTTCTGCCTTCCCAGTTCAACAAGGTAGAGACTCTACTCCAAACTGCTGTAGTCAAGAACATGAGACTGCTGCAGCTCCAGTCCCTGGAGGACTTCAGCCTTTCTCATTCTGCCCTAGCTATCTGTTGCTGAGGCTAAATTTCAGGTGATTGCTAATAAGAGGTGGAAGACTGAAAATACTGGGCTCCTTAATGCACTTCCCATAGGCTCATGAGGCAATTGTTCCATGACAGGACAGGCAAGGTGAAAGGATCTCTGGCTGTTTCCTCCCCTCCCATCACTGAATGCACAGCTCCTAGAGTAGCGTGGTCATGCAGAGAAAAGCTTTCCATTGTTCCCACACCCAGTTCTTGAGCCCAGCTCAGCAAGTTCACCTGGGAGAAGAATCGGGCCATAAAACAGTTCCTAATCTCATCTCAAAGGAATTGACTTCACTGCAACACAGCATGGAGAAGTTCAAGTTTAAGAATACTCTCTGGAATAGTGGAGATTGTGGTGAAAGGCAGTTGGGAGGAGATTCTTGGATTTAATGACAATGCAGTTTAGACTGTAGGCTAGCAGGTTTGCAGGAGAGAATCAGAAATGAGACCACTAGGAGTCCTCCTCACAGGTCAGGACAAATATCAAACACTGACCTCAAAATCATTTTTTTCCTAAAAGCCACAGTTTGGTTGGATTAATTTGCAGGGAAATTTCTGCCTTAGGATATTGTTGAAAATAATAGAACAACCAGCTGGCAATTATGGTTAGGGAAAGAAAGGAAGAAAAACCCTACAAATACCACTGTCATTATGTCACATCACAGGGTAACTGTAGGCGTATCTGTGCTTCACTGAGAAGCATTAACGGAGATTGAACACTTTGTGTGTGTTTTGAAGGGCAGGGGAGTGGGCACAGGGAATAGACTTCACTAAAATAATCTAGCCAGTCTCTAACAAATAAACAAATAAGTGACAATAACAAGCCTGGCAAGCAGGACATCAGTACTTGGAGTTTCTACAATATATTATCTGAAATTTCCAGTTTTCAGCAAAGAATTTCAAGACATTAAAACAAACAAACAAACAAACAAACAAAAACTGGTAACAGAAAGTCCTGTGAGAATGACCAGAGATCAAGTTTCATAGAAAAATCTTTCAAAGTAGCCACTACAAAAAAGCTCACATCACTAAAGGAAATAATGATTAAAGAAGTAAAAGAAGGTATGATGCCAGTGTTGCACCAGATAATAGCAATAGAAATAGGAGGGTGATAAATGGTACTGGGCTTCTTTTTGAGGTGATAAAAATATTCCGTAATTGACTGTGGTGATTGCACATATTTGTGAACATACTAAAAATCACTAAATTGGCTGAATTTCATCTCAAGAAAACTACTAACAATTAAAAACAAAACAAAACTGACAAGAGAAATAAAGTTTGCTGTAGGCAGGGCCTGTAACTCATATATCTCTGGTTCTCCTATAGTATATATCTTGGATTTGTGTATGGTGGATTCTCAATAAATATGTGTTGTTAAATATTTGAACAGAAATAATCTGAATTGTCCACATGCTATGATGTCAGGAGTTACTGGAGAGTTCTACATATCAAAGTTCTGTATAAAGAATCTCAGAAGTTCTCAGGATCGTCATATATAAAAAAATCCATTTTTATCTGATAGAAAATTACCCCTATTTTGCTACTCTCTGCAACCTTTCAAAATATAGAGCCAAGAAGAAGGTAGAGTACTGTAATTAGAATCTGACCAGAAGAATTCATAGACATGCTAGTACTCTGTTACTTTATTGCTATTAGCCTGCTTTATAACCTTGTATACCCTTCTATGAAGCTGAAGACTATAATTTTATTACAATTCCCAAAGCCAAATTCAGTCAAAAATATTTTTGTATTTCTTCACATTATGTTTCACATTGTTGACTATTTTCTGCCAGCCGTCTTTCTTGGTCTCCTCATAGGCTACAAAATTTTGAGTTTTCTCACTACACTAATTAAATATGAGATTTTACTGTATATACTTTAAGAAGTGCTAATAAAGCATGATTTTTTTCAGATATACTAGATGTTATTCCTTTAGAAAACCCAGTAATTGTAAATAAAATAAATCTCATCTTTAAATATGTTCTATAGAAAACAGAGTTTTCAGGGTTTCTATCTCTGTAGTAAGAGTAAAGTTAGAACTATATTTATTATGTAATTTCTAATTAGAGATATTTTTGTCTGACTTAAGAAGAATACATAATTTATATATGTATATGTATATTACATATATACACTTACAAATGTATAGATATTTATAAGTCAGAATGATCTGCTAATAGTTACTTGATTTTTCATATTTAATAGTAAAATAATTTTCACATATATGTAAAAGAGAGAAAGTATCTAATGATTAAAGAACAGTATATAATGATACTTGATTTCTGTAAACCTCCAAGATGGCCTATGATGTTATTTCCCGGCTTATAGTTAGATTTTTTATTATAAAACAAACATTACCCTCTCATATTAGAGTTACTGAGATTCTCAAATAAATACATTTTTTAAAAATCAATGCACATTTAAAATATGTTAAGAAAGAGAAATAAATGTTAAGATTTACCTGTTAATAGAGACTTTTACAAAATCTACCAGAATTATTCAGAATATTTATAACCTTAATTACTTCCTCTCAGGCAATTTTTGGCATGTCAGGTTAATTAAACGTTAAAATATTCAGTATCGAGAAAACAAAAATCCAAAACTAATTATACAAAGGATTTGAACAGTAAAAATTAGTCTTTTTAGGTATGCCGTCAATGACTTTTGACAAATGTACATAATGTGTAATCGTGACAACAAACAAGCTATGAAATACTTGAATCTCAAAAGGTGTATGTATGTCCCTTTGCATACAGTCTCTTCTCCTCAATCCCAGTCCATGGCAACCACTGATTCAGTTTCAGTCTGAAGGTTTCCTTTCAAGAACCTCAGATGACTGTAGTCATATAGAATGTTGCCTTTTGTGTCTGGCTTCTTACAGTCCACATTATACTTTTAAGATTCATCTTTGTTGTTGCACCAGTTCATTCCTTTTTACTGCTAAGTACTATGTCATTGTATGGTTATACCACAGCTTATTCATCCATCCCGCAATTGATAGACTGTTTTCAGTTTGGGGAATATAAGGTTGTTATGAACATTTACATATTGAAATTCGTATGGATATAGATTTTCATTTATCTTGAAAAATTTAAAGGAGTGGAATTTCTGGGTAGTACAGCAATATAAAGAGCACTCACAACTCAGCATTAAGAAAACAAACAACCCAATAAACATTGGGTGAAAGATTTGAATAAACATTTCAACAAAGAAGATATAAAGCAAGCAAATAAGCATGTGAAAAGATACTTGACATTATTTGTCATTAAGGAAACGCAAATTAAATTTATAATGAGATACTACTACACAGCAGTTAGAGTGACGAAAATAAATGGGTGGCCAAGTGACGATAAGGATACGAAGAAATTGAACTTCTATATGTTGCCAACGGGAATGTAAAATGGGACAGCTACTTTGGAAAACAAGTTTGGAAGTGTCTTACAAGATTAAACATACAGTCTGTCAAGTTTCCTACAACTAGCTTAAGCAAATGGCTCCACCTAGTGTATATGTAAGACAAATATTTATAAAATTTACATTTACATTTGAATTGGAGGAATTACAAATCAATTTTCACCCTACTTTTTGTTTGAACATTCTTATTTTATTTTGAATCATATTTCTGAATAGTAGTTTATGCTCTCAAGGTAAGAATATCCCAAAGAATAATCAAATGCATAAAACAAAATCTAATTCAATGTGTAAAACAAAAACAGAAAATAACATGAAACCAGAGTAGGAGAAAAATAGTAGGAGAAAATTGCCTTTCTCTCAGGCGATTTTTGGCATGTCAGGTTAATTGAACATTAAAATATTCAATATTAAGGAAACAAAAATCCAAAACCAATTAGACAAAGGTTTGAACAGTAAAAGTCAGTCTTTTTAGGGGTACAATACAAAATGACTTTTGACAAATGTGCATAATGTGTAATCATGACAACAAACAAGATATGGAATACTTTAATCTCAAAAGGTTTATGTGTGCCGCTTTGCATTTCGTTCCTTCTGTTCACTCCCAGTCCATGGCAATCACTGATCCAGTTCCTGTCTGAAGTTGGATCAGGTGCTGTATAATCTTGTGTGAACTTAAGACACTAACTAGTGAAAAATCTGTTTTCTTAAAGGTAAAATGATATGTTAAAACAGAGTACTGAGAAAGCAAGAAACCCCTATAATTTCAAATTATCTTTTTTTGTATGTTAGTAGTAGAATTAGTATGTAAAATAAATATATAAAGAGATGATTATGCAGCTCTTTGACTTTAAATCATTCACTACATCTACCTATTTATCCTTCAACTTTAATTCAGTATTGAATATATGGCACACACAACACTAGGTTCAGCAGATGCAAAGATAAATAAAGCATGGTTTCCATCTTCTAGGAGTTCACATATATTCTGGGACTGACAGTAACATTATATAAAAGTAAAAGCAGAAAAATTTTAAAAGCACAAAAGGTAAAACCTCATTCTACACACAGTGGTGTAGATACATTAATTTTCAAAGTTATTTTCCTGATAAAATTTCATTTATTTTACATGAAATTTGTGTCTCTTTTCAGATATGTGCAATTATAGGAAAGCCTACTTTAATTTAGAAGAGGGTTAAATTTTTCCTTTGCAAAATTATAAGAAGGATTTTAAATTGCCTTGAGAATCCATTGTTTTCAAGTAATTTGGTAGAATCAGTTTCAAGATAAGCATTTACTATAGAATGCAAGGCCCTAAGTGCTATTAGTACTTACCATACCATGCTACATGTAATTTGACAGTAATAAAACTGTATTTTATAAAATTCTTTAATAAGACTTTATGAATTTAAGTTATTCTAAACTAGCAATGTTAAGAATTAGAAATATAGTTTATCTCATTGTGCTTCTTTGATTCATTTGATGAAACCCTCTTTCACTCACTAAGTAGAGAATATTTTCTTAAATGGCTTAGATTACATCTATAAAACAGAAACATTTGGGTAGTAGAAAATATTGGGAAATTGGTTCATTCAGGACCATGTCATTATTTTCTCCCATATTTTTACTATAAAAATACATTTCAGAGGATATCCATCTTTGAAAAAATCAAGGCATTTTACATTTTATATTCTACACCAGAAAATTAAAATAAATATTCAATGGGTTTTGTAAATTGGACTAATCACTTTCCGAGAAGACCAGGACACAAAATTCTCTCATGTAAATAGTGGATGTCAAAAAGTCATTAATGTAAGATTTTGGAAAGCCATTCTTAGTTTGGGCAGACTCTTATCAGTGGTCAGATGTTCTATTGTTTTTCTAAGGCATGCTGCAACTAGGAACTGTTTTTATTCTCAATTTAGAATGGTCATCCCAAATGGCTGGAAAGCTTCATGTTTCTCATGTTTCCTAGCAGCATCGGTCCCTGAAGAGTGGAACCGGCCAAGATCATGATGTCATTCCCACTGTGGCGATGAGTATTCAAGGGCTAAATTGTTTCTCATCTTATATAAATATCTATTGTTTATACTAGTGAATATATTGCCCATGTTTAATGTTACAGAGCTATACTAGTATTTACAGGAAATTAAGAAAATTCACCTTGTTTAGAAATTTATAGAATATTTCCTTTCTATAGTATGGCAATTTATGTAATAAACTATTCACTGCAGTTTGATTCAACTCTTAAGATAGTTAAAAGATGCAATTCTAAATTCTTTAGAGAAAAATTTCTATAACCTATTAACACAAGAAACTTTCCATGCACATTAAACTTGGTTAGCTATAAATTATAAAAGAGTTTAACTATAAACTTTTAACCTATGGTATATAATAATTTGTCTGTTTTGTGGCAAAAATTCTATATAAGAACAATACATGGCTTCTAATGGGCTATAGAGCCATGCTTCCTGTGTGCCTGCACCAGCGATCTCTGCTTTTTGAAACTGTGGCTTATTCAGGACTGTATCCCATTTCAGCTCTTCTAACGGAAAGAGGTTTGTGTAGTGAATTTATGTTTTACAAAGTTCTTCCCTCAAAGGAAGTCAATGTACATTTTATTACAACACCCTTACAACATTCTAGTGATGTAAGAGGCAAAAGTTGATTTCTACAACTTAGTACTGAGGAAACCAGTGTTTACGGAAGTTAAGCGGTTTAACAGGAGTCATTTGGAGGTACAGAATAGACTCTCTTACCTCCATTTTTAAAAAACTAACTCAGATCATATTTTTCACACAATTTATAGTCATAGTACTAGAGTATGTCTTCAAGTCAATATGCGATACAGATGCTGCTGTGAAGAGAGTGAGTTTTCTGCACATGTTTGATAGTGTCACATTTCAGAAGTAATCAGCATTTTCCTAAAGCTTTCTGTTTAAATTACTCTTGCTAAACATGACTTTTTAAAATATTGTGTCTGCTTGATCATCAAAATGATCATTTATATTTTTTTCTGCCAGTGACAGGGAAAGGACATCATATTAAATGGGTTGAGTAAGATAATTATTATTTAAAGAAAAGCTTATTTTTTAAATTTTGTTTAGAGATGAGGTCTCACTCTTGTCACCCAGGCTGAGTACAGTGGTGTGACCATAGCTCATTGTAGCTTGGAACTCCTGGGCTCAAGCAATCCTTCCACCTTGGCCTCCCAAAGCACTGGGATTACAGACAAAAGCCACTATATCCAGCCTTAAAGAAAAGTCCTTTATTGCACAGATTTGTGCAATAGCAATAGGAACAAATAAAGTAGTTCATGGACAGTTGGTAACTGTTTGTGGTTGAAGCAAATCTGAACTCTGACTGGTATCTGACCAGTCACTGGTATCTGACAGAGGCTGGAGCTGCTCTGTAGTGATAGGAAGAAAACGGCTCAGCCGACATGATCCATTTCTGGTTCTCCAGAAAAGGGCACCATGTTTCAAAGATATAAATAGAAGAGAGAAAAGAAACTAAGACTGTGCCAAGACCAGGACCAAGTCCATTCTCTAGGCTTTGATGACTAAGGCTTTCTTCAAGAAAGGAAAGATTGAAAATTAATTCCAAATTATAGATTATACAGCTATAATTTACTTCAGGTTTGTTAAAGCACATGTGTTGTGAAATTTAAGATATTAAGAGGTCTTGTTATAAATATCAGCCTTTTGTTGTTGCCTCCAAAAGCCCTAATTAAAGTACTACAAAACATTTACTAATAAATAGTCAAAACCAGGTAGATCAGGCATTAAGGTTTCACAGCACTTTCACAGGCACTGGCTTGGCATAATAAACCCATCATGAAAGAAATAATTTTATTAGCTATTTTGATTAGCTTTAACACATGTGTACTCATTTTATAGGGGGTTCTTATATAGTTACTAAAATTCTTTTAATAATGTCTCTCTCATTTTAAAAGATTTGATAATAATGAATAATTGAGTGATTATTATTGTGAAACATTCTAAACATTATGAATGTGTCCGTGTTATTAAATTTGGCCTATTGTATTCCAGAACCTAAAATATCTTTTGACGTCTTCTCTCTGTCATTTAAAAGGGATCTCAATATTGACCAGGTACTGCTTGACGAAACACGACGTCTTTGTAGCAATATTCACCATGCATTTATGGAAAACCAACACATTTAAGCCATTGTCCTAAGAGCTTGGGTGAAGTGCTAAGAGTATTAAGATATTTGAATAACTTTATCCAGATACATGCAGCTCTGGTTTGATTATTTTTGACCAAAATTGTCAAAGTTCAGTCAAACACAAGTTAGTTCAGCCTTACAATCAGGCGGTCTCTCTCTCTCTCTCTCGTTTTAAAATGATTAACTAGTTGACTGAATTGATCTGGTATTTTTAGGAAAGTAGTTAAACTGGGTGTTGTGTGTAAGCACATCTTCAATTGTCAGAACTTTAATTCTGATTAACTCAATTGAATCAGATTATCTAGGAACACAGACAATATTTTTTTTCCTTTATGTTACCTTCTACTAGTTGTTGCTTTTCTTTCCTACTTGAATGGTGGATTTTAGCTTTGCAGCAGCCTAGTGACTATGCCTAAGTTTACAGATGGCTGTGCATCTTACGCAGAACTCAGGTTCCAGCTGGTAAATGCTGTAGCAAAAATATAGTGAGAAATATAAGACATGGAAGTTATATTATGATTTTAGAAAGATCCAAGTGAGAGAAAAAAACAAACAACCCCATCAAAAAGTGGGCAAAGGACATGAACAGACATTTCTCAAAAGAAGACATTCATACAGCCAACAGACACATGAAAAAATGCTCATCATCACTGGCCATCAGAGAAATGCAAATCAAAACCACAATGAGATACCATCTCACACCAGTTAGAATGGCAATCATTAAAAAGTCAGGAAACAACAGGTGCTGGAGAGGATGTGGAGAAATAGGAACACTTTTACACTGTTGGTGGGATTGTAAAGTAGTTCAACCATTATGGAAAACAGTATGGCGATTCCTCAAGGATCTAGAACTAGATGTACCATATGACCCAGCCATCCCATTACTGGGTATATACCCAAAGGATTATAAATTATGCTGCTATAAAGACACATGCACACGTATGTTTATTGCGGCACTATTCACAATAGCAAAGACTTGGAATCAACCCAAATGTCCATCAGTGACAGATTGGATTAAGAAAATGTGGCACATATACACCATGGAATAATATGCAGCCATAAAAAAGGATGAGTTTGAGTCCTTTGTAGGGACTTGGATGCAGCTGGAATCCATCATTCTTAGCAAACTATCGCAAGAACAGAAAACCAAACACCGCATGTTCTCACTCATAGGTGGGAACTGAACAATGAGATCACTCGGACTTAGGAAGGGGAACATAACACACCGGGGCCTATCATGGGGAGCGGGGAGGGGGGAGGGATTGCATTGGGAGTTATACCTGATGTAAATGACGAGTTGATGGGTGCAGCACAGCAACATGGCACAAGTATACATATGTAACAAACCTGCACGTTATGCACATGTACCCTACAACTTAAAGTATAATAATAATAAATAAATTAAAAAAAAAAAAAAAAAAAAGAAAGATCCAAGTGAAATTCCCTGAGGTGCATTTGAATTTAAGGGCTATTAAAATATACATTTGTTGTGGTTTCATTTTTGTTTTCTTGTGTGATATTAGGGAAAGTATTTTTCATTTCCCCTCTCTCTCTTTTAGTTCATGTTCCATGATAGCTATTTCAGCTTTATCTTTCCTTTTCACTCCAACAAGTCAGGCCTAATTGAATATGTCCTTCAATTCGTAAGTTTTAGTCTGTGTATGTTGCTGTAATTTACTAGAGGTTTTTTTAGCTTCATTTGCTACAGACTTTTGCCTTGCAAAAAACAAAACCGAAAAACATAAACAACAAGAGCCTTATCAAAACTTGTTCCCTGAGGCATAATTTACTGCATAATAGGAATTATGAAATGCAAGAGAACTTGGTAAAATTTCAAATTATCTTCTCAGTCCTAACAAGTAATAGTAACCATTCCATAAATTTAGTTGCTCCCTTTTCGCAGGAAACAAGAGGCCAACATCAGTATCACTGTGGAAATTTAAAGAGGAAATATGCTAATCTTCCAGTATCACAGTTCGCCAGATTGATTTTTATAAAGCAAAAAATTGCTTGGTTTGGGGCATAACACATAGACTATGTAAAATAACACACAGCAACCATTTAGTAAACACTCTTAATTATCTTGTTTTGAAAATAAAAGTTGGGCAGTCTCTGTTGGCCTGTTGTTTTCCTTGCCCAACTCAGTGCAGCTAATCAGGAGCTTGCTCAGCCCTTTGTCCTTTCTTCTAGGAAATAATTCACTTTCCATCTCTCCACAGTGCTTACCAATGCAGTAAGGCACACCAAGTACAAGGGAGTTTAAAATACTCCCCTGTCAATGACGAAGACCCACTGACTTGCTCCTCCCCTTCTTCCCTCAGTATATTATAGTTCAGTTTAATCAGGTGTATAGATTCCATGGACTAGAGAAAACCCAGATAAAAGTCTGGAGATTATACCTGAAAGAAGTCAAACAGAAGAAGAAAGTTTTCAAGAATCCAGTATTTATCATTCCATATCTTGAAGGTGTGGGTAGAGGAACCTGGATAAAATCTAGTGACTGAGAAATTGCAGCAGAGGATTTAGTACAACAAAAACAAATGGTAAGATAACAACTGGTTACTTTAAGCAAAACAAAACTGGCACACTAGGGACAAGATTAGCAAGCATAGCACAGTAGTTAAACATTAAGGATAATGTACACAGACACACACACACACATACATATATATATAATTCATAGTAAGAAGATAAAATGTTTTCCTAAAAGTTTTCCAAGATAATTATACTGCATTATTAGCACATTAGTTCTAAACATACTCAAAAGAGGAAAAAAATGGAATTTGCTGGTGAAACTCAAATAGAATTAACGACTTCATGAACTTGGTATTTATATCACATTTAAGGATACGAAGTTGCATTGGTTAGGAATCCGTAAGTTGTAAGAAATAAAAGCACAAATTAAACCAGCTAAAGAAAACAAAAACAAAGGGATTCGTTGGCCCACAATACTGGAATTGAAGAGATGTGCTTCAGTTGTAAGAGATTTAAATAATCTCATCAGAATTCTGTCATTCTGTCTGTATTCCTTCTTTCTGTATGTTGGCTTCATTCTGAAGATAAGCTCTTTTCAGATGACATGGAAGAAGATTTCTGTTAGCTGAAGCTTATCTACATTCATCTTAGAATCTTAGTGGAAAAACTCTTAATAAATCTAGATTAGTAAAAACTTGCTTTTGCTTAAGTCATGAGACCAGCCTTGTGTCAATTACTGTGCTAGGAGATGAGGTGCTATGATTGGTTCAGAGTGGGTCATGTGACCACCCCATAGTTGAGAAGTAGTTCTGAACACTATGTGGGAGCAGTCCAAATCAGAATGAATTGGAGAAAACTTCCTGTTGTTACAATAGACAGGAGAAGAAATTCATGGCAAGCAAACCAACAAAAGTTCCCTATTGTAGTAATATTTTTAATTGGGAATGGTGGAAAAATTATTTATGAGAATTGATTTTTAAAAAATCAAGTGAAACCATTTTACTGTCAAAACATCATAAAAATATGTTTTATACTTATAGGTAAAGTATAAGAGGGTATAGTCTACTTATCAGAGTTAATGCTCTTCGTGCTCAATTTTCTTTACAAATTTTAGCCAGTTGAAAAGTGAAACCTGATTGTAACTATTATATTTGCAAGCCTTATAGGCAAACTAGACTGAAAGAAGTGTATGATATTTGTAGTTAACTCTGACTTGAGTGACAGAACTATATAAATAAAGTTGTTGTAACAGAAGGTTAATGATTCTGATTGTGGTATGGTACACTTACGTTCAGTATAGAAAACAATATGTGATATGAAACTTATAATAGCTGTGACTGTTGGAGTGCACAAAATGAAGGTAATTCCTTAGAGCAAGCAATTCCCCTTTAAAATTCATGTGTGGCTAACTTAATAATTATTAAAAGTTTTAAAAAGAATTTTGAAGTCTGCAGTTCTATCTGCATTACATAGATTTGACATATCTTCCATTTATAGGTTATATAACCTTTAATTATGTAGAATGTAAGTTAATAAATTTATTAAACCTTTGCAGAGAAGATCTGTCAGCAAGTTCACATACAACATACAGTATTGCCAGTTCATGGTTTTGTCATTCTCAGTAGCTACAACCAATCTTCAACTGTTGAATAAGTTATTTCTAACCATGGTATCTAGAAGTTAATAATAAACTCAAACTTTGGCAAAGTTTTCTGGTGTTAACTTAAAATATAAATACTAAGATTCAACAGAGATTTTTGAAATGGTAATCCAAATATTTTGTGTTAACTTGTTCTGAAAGTCTGGAAGGAACCTGGCCCATCTGAATAATTCTAATTTGAAAATTAGTTTGTGAGTTAAGAAAAAGGGGCAGAGAGAAAGGAAAACTCAAACTTGCTTTCTGCTTACTCTCTTACTTCCATGAAAAAACAAACTCATGAAAAGTTGAAAACTGATGACTATAAAACATATATATGTACATAAAACTCATAGTAAGAAAATGTTTTTCTAAAAGTTGTCTCATTTGATGCAGATAAAACAAAAACTATCTAGAATCTCACATTTATCATTAACATTAGTTGAATTAAAATGTATGTTCTGTAATAAAGAAAACTCTCAGAATAATAAATGTGCTTTTGTAGTCACATGAACCTTTAAAAATTACTTTATCTTAGTATTCCTTCTAGATCCACCTAATAATATTGTAAACAGATTGCTAAAATATCTATGATGAATGTGTTGAACTAGAAATTATTTTTCCCAGTGACTCCTGAGATCCTATCAAATTATTTTTCTTGCTCCCTTGTAGCTGCAAAAAAAGGCAAAATTTTAGTAAGTGCTTCTTTAAAATTTATGTACTTTGCAATAATGAAATTGATATTTAGTTGAGTTCTGAAGACTATTTAAGATTATCTAAAACGTATATGATTATATTATCTATCAGCTTACTTCAAAAAGTCTTTCTAATCAATAAGTTAAATCAAATTACAAGATTACATAAATATTTTTACTAATTGATTCAACAGATTGTCATTGTGCACCTACTGCCTGATACATGCTATTCTAGATGGCACACTGAGATTGCAGTTATGAATATCTGTTCTCTTGAATCCTATTTTTCTTTCCTTTTTTAGCTTTCATTTTAGGTGCAGGGGTACATATGCAGGTTTGTTAATGAGGCAAACATGTATCATGGGGGTTTGTGGTACAGATTATTTTGTCACCCAGATATTAAGCCTAGTACACATTAGTTATTTTTCCTGGCCCTCTCCCTTCTTATTGGAAATCAAATGGTTGTAGGTGTGCAGCATTATTTTTGGGCTCTCTATTCTGTTCCATTGGCTAATGTGCCTGTTTCTGTATCAGTACCATGCTGCTTTGGTTACTGTAGCCCTGTAGAACAGTTTGAAGTTGGGTAACATGAGGTCTCCAGCTTTGTTCTTTTTGCTTAGGATTGTCTTGGCTATTTGGGCTCTTTTTTGGATTCATATGAATTTTAAAATAGTTTCTTCCAGTTCTGTGAAAACATGTTATTGGTAGTTTGATAGGAATAGCATTGAATCTGTAAACTGCTTTGGGCAGTATGGCCATTTTAACAATAATTTATTTTTTTCTACCCATAAGCATAGAATGTGTTTTCATTTTGTCATCTCTGATTTCTTTGAGCGGTGGTTTGTAGTTCTCCTTGAAAAGGCCCTTCACTTCCCTTGTTAGCTGTATTCCTAGGTGTTGCATTCTTTTCGTGAAATTGTGAATGGGAGCTCATTCATGATTTGGCTCTCACCTTGGCTGCTGTTGGTGTATAGGAATGCTACTGATTTTTGTATGTTGATTTTTGTGTCCTGAAAGTTTCCTGAAATTATTTATCAGTTCAAGGAGCTTTTGCACTGAGACTATGAGGTTTTCTAGATACGGAATCATGTCGTCTGCAAACAGGGATAGTTTGACTTTCTTAGATGCCCTTTATTTCTTTCTCTTGGCTTATTGCTATGGCCAGGACTTCTAATACTATGTTGAATGGGAGTGGTAAAAAACAAGACAAGGTGCCCTCTTTTACCATCATACTGAATGGGCAAAAACCAGATGCGTTCCCCTTGAAAATGTCAGTTGGGCTTTTGCCCATTGCGTCAAATGGGCTTTTCCCCATTCAGTATGAAGCTAATTTTGGGTTTGTCATAGATGGCTCTTATTATTTTGAGGCATGTTCCTTCTATGCATAGTTTATTAAGAGTTTTTAACATGAAGGGATGTTGAATTATATCAAAAGCCCTTTCTGCATCTATAGAGATAATCATGTGGTTTGTGTTTAGTTCTGTTTATATGATGAATCACATTTATTGATTTGTGTATGTCGAACCAACCTTGCATTTCAGGGATAAAGCCTATTTGATCATGGTGGATAAGCTTTTTGATGTGCTGCTGAATTTAGTTTGCTAGTATTTTGTTGGAGATTTTTGCATCTATGTTCATCAAGGATATTAGCGTGAAGTTTTTTGTTGTTGTTGTTGCGTTTCTGCCAGCTTTTGGTATCAGGATGATTCTGGCCTCATAGAATGAGTTGGGGAGGAGTCCCTCCTGCTCAGTTTTTTGGAATAGTTTCAGTAAGTATGGTATCTGCTTTTCTTTGCACATCTGGTAGAATTCGTCTGTGAATCTGCCTGTTTCTGGGTTTGTTCTTGGTTTGTAGGCAATTTATTACTGATTCAATTTCAGAGCTCATTATTGGTCTTTTCAGGGACTCAATTTCTTTCCGGTTCAGTCTTGGGAGGATATATGTATGCAATAATTTATCTATTTCTTCCAGATCTTCTGGTTTGTGTGCATAGAGGTGTTCGTAGTAGTCTCTGGTTGTTGTTTGTATTTCTGTGACATACTCTTTTTCAAGATAATACATAGATCAATAAATAAGATAATTTCAAGTAGTGATTAATTCTATAGAGACAATATAATTGAGTGATGGGAAAGTGTGCACTCATGTTTGAGTTTCATGTTGTAGGTTTAAGAAATGAGTTAGTCTAGATAGGATAATTTGCAAACCCATTACGCTGAGGAAGCACTTAATTTAAATCTTTGATTAATTTTTTTGCAATGTACAATGTCTAATATCCATAGAGGAGATTAGAAATGTAATTAAAGCTCTACCATAGAACAACCAGCAAGCAAGATGTTTATACAACTAACATATTTATAGTGAAAAATGTCTTTGCTGACAACTAGTCTGTTAGAGTGGGAACTGAGAATTGAAACAGAAACCACAACTTTTCAAAGCATATTGTGCCATGCCTTGCAAAACAGATAAATTTTACTGAATGATATCCATTGTAGACTTATTGCACTAGTTTGCTCAGACCCATATATTTCAAGGTAATACCATAAATAGATTGACGTTACAGTAACTTCTCAAGGATTCTCTGAAGAGAACACTGACTGCTCCAGCAATTCCCTAGTTTGCAAACTGTGACCATTTGACCTAGACTACTCTATTTCTCACTCCAGGCCCCCAACTCCGTGTGTTTCTCCCCTTACTCCCCAATTTGTACGTACCCATTACTCCATGGTATGCTGTCTTCCTTGCTGCAAGTAATGAACCTAACTTTGTTGACTACAGGTGTGTTCCAAGTAATCTTTGGTTGGTGAGAACTGATAAAGAACTACTTTTAGATTATTTGAACTATTTCAAATCACACCACCTTTTTTGAAAGTGGAAATTAAATAGGGAGAAAGAGATGAAAATATCTGAATAAACTTTCTTACGTTAATCAGCCACCTGAAGAAATTAGAAAGGATATACTTTTTCAATTTAGTTTTCTGAAACAATAAGCAACTGTGTATGATTACTGAAATATTAAATTACTATCGTGTATTTGATATGTTCTAAGACTCTGAAGATATGCCTTAAACTCAAATCATTATAAAATCAATGTCTTCTATCACAGGGCATTATTCTCCAAATTAAAAACTCTTAGAATCTGTTAATACACATTATAAAATTATAGAGATGTAGGATTTTCACTGTTTAGAATATATTCTATTGCTGTAAGAAACCCAGGTATTTCAACCAAAGCACCTTATTTTTATCACGATATTTTGTATTTAGGAGACTTGTCCCTTTGTATTCAATTTATTCTGAAGAATAGTATCTGGGTGGTTTAAGTGGCCTTCTAAATTGGTAGAATATTTGCTTGGTGAGCAAAGAAAAGTTGCAAGCAGTTCTGTCTCATGTCTCATGTGGTGAAGCAGCATACATCTCTTTAGAGCCCCTTTGGGACCAAGCAGAGTTTCTAGCAGGTTGTCACACAGACCAGCAAACAGAGCAACAGTTCTGCATAGTGAGCAGCTCCTCAAGTACACTTTGAGAGTAATTCTAGGTTATCTAGAGTTTTATTTTCCAAAAAGCATCAAGATAGAGGTATGGGAAATGTATAGTCCCTGTAATAGGTCTTAGGACAGTTGTCCTCCATTCTTACTGCATATTAGAAGCATCTGGGGAGCTTTAAAAAAAATCCTGATACCCTGATCATAGCCCAAACCAATTAAATCAGAATCCCTGTGGATGGGACCCAGACATCAGGGTTTTGTAAAGCTCTCTGGATGATTACCGTGTGTGGCCATGATTGAGAACCACTACTTTAGGAATAAACTGAGTTACTGGCAGTAGTATGTCACTTGGAAAAACAATTTAATGTTCTAAGAAGGGTAAAACAAACAAACAAAAAAGTAAGCATTATCTCTTAGACTTCCTTGTTAAGGAGACATTTCCTTGTGAATGTGCTAAGGGTTACATTAACCCATTTAAAACCAATTTAGTTGTTCAGATGACAGTTAATGTCCCGCCAGCTCTCCATTCGTCCTGTTTTTCTGCCAGAAATACTTGGTTAATTTTGAGCTTCAAGTTTTATGATATTTCTAATAGGTAAAACATCTACATTGATTAAGACTACTGAGTAGTCGATATTTATTAAAAAACAGAATTTCTAGTTAATTTGATAGAATGCTCTAGCTTGACTCTCTAATAGTGGTTAGTGATTATCCGTGGACTATTTTTCATTAGACCTTTTGTTAAATCTTTAATCAACTAACAGTATAGTGATATTTATATACTTATAAATATCTATGTGGTTCAGAGCTCAGACTTTTGTTTTAGACCTAGTTTGAATTCTGGCTAGCTGTATAATCTTAGTAAATTAGATGAATCTCTGGACTTTTATCTTTATCTGTGAAATAGCGATAATGTGTGTATTAAGTATAGGACTAATGACAGAGCACAGAGCACATAGAAAATACTTTCCACAGTACTTGATGAATAATAAGTACTAAGTGATAGCTATTATTATATCATTTTAGTAATATCCACATTGGTATAATCTGGAGTCAGTAAAGGGTATCCTTTCCATGTATGGAAGAAAGGAATGATTTTTGCTTTTTTGTTTGTTTGTTTGTTTGTTTGTTCCTGCAACTACAGTATATCAAACATTGAGCCAGGAGGCTTGTATAGATTTTTAATTTCATCCTCTATGTGTCAATTAGATCGCATCATCCTAGTTTTGCAAATGAGAGTACCGTGGCAAGACAGACTAAGAATGCTACAATTAGGCTAGGCGTGGTGGTGGCTCACACCTGTAATCCCAGCACTTTGGGAGGCCGAGTTGGGCCGATCCCCTGAAATCAGGAGTTAGAAACCAGCCTGGCCAACATGACAAAACCCTGTCTTTACTAAAAATAGAAAAATTAACTGGGTGTGGTGGTGGGCGCCTGTAATCCCAGCTACTAGGGAGGCTGAGGCATGAGAATCACTTGAACCCGGGAGGCAGAGGTTGCAGTGAGCCAAGATCACTCCACTGTACTCCAGCCTGGGCAACAGAGAGAGATTCATCTCAAAAAACAAAGAAACAAAGAAACAAACAAACAAAACAATGCTACTATTTCAGTGGACCCTTTTAGTGATATTTAATAGAAATAATCTTAAGGAATACCCACAAACTTTGCTCTCATATTAATTTTAAACAGTAGAAAGTGGTCAGTATTGTAGTGTAGGGAATATTTCTTGTGGCCCTTTTTTTACTATTTAATCTTGGAGGCTGGGTAAGAGAAGTCATTCAAGTGTTGGAATATCTTGACGTATAATACTAATTTTTTTTTCCTTTGGAAAACAGAAGAGAAAGTGATACAGAAATGTTCAGAATCCAGAAAAGTGAACGTTTGGGGCTTCAAATATATAATAGCCCCAAGGTAACCCTGTATTGGTCAGCATGAACTACTCATTTTGATTTCTAATCTTAGTAAATATTTTTTTCCTAGTACAGCAATCCATATAGACCAATGATAATTAGACCTGCTTTCTCCTTCAACTGGATTTTAAATGAGCAAAGAGAAGCAACACTCCCTTTGTACCTCATCTCCCTTTCTCTTTCTTTTTTCTTTTCTTTTTTTCCTTTCTTTTATTTAAAAAAAAAAAAAAAAAGATGAAATCTCTCTCTGTCACCAGACTGGAGGGCAACAGTGCAATCTCGGCTCACTGCAACCTCCGTCTCCCAGGTTTGAGCGATTCTCCTGCATCAGTCTCCTGAGTAGCTGGGACTACAGGCACGTGCCACCATGCCCAGCTAATTTTTGAATTTTTAGTAGAGATGGGGTTTTGCCATGTTGGCCAGGATGGTCTCAATCTCTTGACCTCGTGATCTGCCCACCTTGGCCTACCAATGTGTTGGGACTACAGGTGTGAGCCACCACACCTGGCCTCCCTCTTTCTTTCTATTCTGTCCACCTTAGAAGAAAGCATCCACCAGCAGTAGGCTTATTTTAATAAACAGAGCCAGGAGGGTGAATATGTGGTAGTGGAAGCACGACATGAGTCCAGTACCTGGGGCTGGTATGGAGAATTTTTTGCTTGGTCTAATTATGCTTTGAGGCCCCCTACTTGTTTGCCTGTAGATTATGCTCTGTAAAAACAAGATTAACTATAAATATGGAAGCCCAATGGGGACTAGTTTTTGTCTTAAGGGCTCATAAACATAGTATTCATTACTACCCCATGGGTCCTGAGGAAGAATATACAGATGGTGAAATTCTTTCTCCTTGTGGCCACAACGGTGAACACTTTCTCCTGTGTCTAACTTTTTGTTTTGTTCACAAGATGTGAAATAATGAAGCTCTTTCCTTTATTAGTGCTTGATATTAAGAGTTCTTAATTTAGTTGAAACTTGCTCACCTGTAATTCTTTGGGTTAGTTCACTTAATTGAGGTCCTCCAGAAAGCAAAGCCTGGAAAAAGAACTTGTGTGCCAGTAGTTATTTGGGAGGCAGTTACAGATAGCTGCAGTGAGGGTGAAGTCAAACAGGATGGCAAGAGAAGCCAAGACCAAGGTAAGTTACTGAGCTGGTCATTTCTGTCAGTAATAGAAGCTCCATCCATCCAAGGAGGGCCCTGAATACCTTCTAGAATTGTCCACCTGAGGATGGAAAGGAAGAGGTGTCTGGCCTTGGGCTCTCATTCGCCACTCACTGAGGGTTACTACACCTAGCTACCATTGTGTGTATGCTGAATGGGACCATTCAGGACTCTCAGGGCACAGAACTGAAAAAGCCTGACCAGTTGCTTGGGGTGAGACACTGTCAGCACCAAGAGAATTAAAGCAAACACCTAACTGATCACCACAGCCATGGCTGAAATCAGAGGTGAAGCCAAGGGAAAAGGAGACTGGGTAGCTGATAAAACACAGAAGCCATTTTGGGTTAGACGTAATTGAAATATATTTATAATAGATCTACCTGTGTTTGAATTTGGACTCTCTCATGTGCTGTGTGGGTCATTTTTTACCAGTTTCTCAATGTTTTCATTTCCCTGTATCTCACTTTTTGTTTCTTCATGTATTCATTATAAAATGGAAGTAATATGTGCTTCATAGCAAGGATTTAATAATTAGCACCATTACAGGAAAAGTGTTTGGTCCATATTATCTGGAAGATACTAAGTTATATAGAAGAAGAGGAGGCTTGCAATCTCATCTCATAACTTTAAAAACACTTTGATAAAAATTATTTCTGCTGAACTATAGAGCAATATAGCAATCCTTGAGTTAATCAGGGCAAGAATTATATTTATTTCATAAGTAAGGCCTTGAGACACAGAGAGATTATGTTTTAATAAAAATCTCTTACCTGGTAAGGAGCAGTGCCAGTTTTCTGCCTCCTTTTCTCAATGCTTAATCTCTTTTCTTCATTTTTAGCAAATATTAAACTAAGTTGGTTTAATTTCCACATACTTACCTACAAATACAAGTAATGGATCCCAGGCGTAATTGCAGTAGACTAATAACTGTTTACTTACTGAACTTGGTGAGTAGCTCATTCCTTATCATTGATTTTACTGTTGAAAATTGGACAAGGACTTGCCAAGTCATTTTCCCATGTCAGAGTTCACTATAGAAGGGCCTGTGTAATTATCTCCACTGACTTCTAGCTCTTAATTAAATTGGTGATTTCTGTTGTCTTCCTTAAAGTTCTTAGGAAGCAATTGACTTGTTCAGTAATTCTGATTAAGCATGCACACTGGATGTTATTTTTTTAAAAAAAACCTAGGTAACTCTTAAAAAGCATACAAAGGAGTTTCTAATTCAAAGAGCCAGAACCAGAGTTATATAAAATATATTAATCCAAAATTCATCATTTAACAGAAATGTTAGTGACAATAATTTAACAAAGGTTATTACTGTCATTTATTTATTTAACAGAAAGTATATTGCAGTTTTACACAACATCTTAAAACCTATCACTACGGCTGGGTGCGGTGGCTCACGCTTGTATCCCAGCACTTTGGGAGCTGAGGCGGGCAGATCACGAGGTCAGGAGATCGAGACCATCCTGGCTAACACAGTGAAACCACGTCTCTACTAAAAATACAAAAAATTAGCTGGGCGTGGTGGCGGCTACTGTAGTCCCTGCTACTCAGGAGGCTGAGGCAGGAGAATGGTGTGAACCTGGAAGGTGGAGCTTGCAGTGAGCCGACATCCTGCCACTGCTCTACAGCCTGGGTGGCAGAGTGAGACTCCAACTCAAAAAAAAAAAAAAAAAAAAAACCCACAAAACTATCACTGTATGTTCTCTTTTCAATAGTTGTATAATATTTATTATGTGCCTAGCATTTCTCTAAGCCTCTTACATATACTAACCCATTTATTTAATCCTCACAGTAGCCTAATGAGGTAGGAACAATTATTATCTCCATTTTATAGAGGAGAAAACTGAAGCACACAGAGGTTATGTCATTTGCTCAAGGTCCCATCACTAGCAAGTGGCAAAACCTAGCTGCAAACCCTTGTGGAGGGGTCGCAACATCTATACCCTTAAATCACCTTACCTATTTCCTGTGGTTCATGTGGATCCTCAAAAAATAATAGCTTCTAGTGATTTTAGAAAACACAGATGAGTTTTATTAGAGCCAGGATTTTTGTTTTTTGAATTCTCCCAAGACCTTTTAAAGTAAACATATATAGTAAAACTACCTCTTGAAGAATTTAACAAGATATATGAAATGGACTACCATAGACAAAATGTGCAGCGATGTCTGTGTTTATTCTGTCTACTCAGTTTTCTTGATACAAGTTTTCATATCCCATATTATATGTGATCTATCTTTAGTTGCTAAAGTCAGAAATCTAATTAAGTTAGTTTAACAAAAAATAAAATTTATTGGTAGTTACAACTGAGCACTCTAAATGTTAGTGCCAGTTTGGGAGTTTACTTTTTCAAGACATATTTAAAAAAAAAAAAAAATCCCTCTCCATCTCTTGTCTTTGCTTAACTCTTTATTGGATTCAGGTAGGCTGCCTGCATGTGACATCAATGTTGACCCTAAAAATGACAAAATTACATAATCGTTAGGGCTCTCAATCTCTGAAGGAGATCTTCTTTCATGCAGAATGTACATTAATTTCCGGAAAAGAACTGCTTGGCTCTGCTTGGGTCATGTGTCTGCTCCTGGAGTAATCATTAATTCCAGAAGCATCTGGTGCTTGATTGGTCAACCTGGGATCAACACATTATTAGAACCACATCAAATAGGTAAAGAGCAATTCCCAAAAGAAAAAGAGGATTCAGTTAGCAGAAGAGAAAAAGCAATCTATGTCACTGATAAGTTATTGTTTCTTGGGGTTCTAAAGTGTTCAGGTCTCTTTGAGACTCTTCATGATGAGAACAATGGTAATAGACATTGCTGGGCCCTGTTTTCTTATTTCCTCGGAGAGCAAGACGATGAAGATTAATCATAAAGACATTGCCTATTATTTATCATCTCACTTAAAGGAAAACATACTTTTTCATTATTTATGATGAGCCATAAATTGCTTCTTGTGATTAATAAAAGTTATTCAATTTAAAATGAAAACATTGGATGGGTGCAGTGCCTCACGCCTGTAATCCCAGCATATTGGGAGGCTGAGGTGGGAGGATAGCTTGAGCTCAGGAGTTAGAAACAAGCCTGGGCAACATGGTGAAATCCTGTCTCTACAAAAAATACAAAAATAATTAGCTGAGTGTGGTGGGGCACACTTGTAGTCCCAACTACCAGGGAGGGTGAGGTGGGAGGATTACCTGAGCCTAGAGAGTTTGAGGGCTCAGTGAACCATGATTGTGCCACTGTACTCCAGCCTGGGGGACAGAGTGAGATCCTGTTCCAAAAAAATAAATACATAAATAAAATGAACTTATTATACTCTAAGCTCTCTGTCGTGAATGTAGTACTGTATAATAAAACATGCCTGATAACACGTGAGTTCATCCTTTCTTCTCCAGTTTTATCTTCCACTATTCCTTTAGATTTATTTTTATTCCAGCCATAGCAAAGTATTGGAAACTCCCAAAATGTGCTGTCTTTTTACATGGTATTATGCTTTTACATGCATTGTCGTTTCCTGGAATGCCAGTACTTGTCCGCCACATACTCTTGGTTCCAAGGAAATCTACCCAGTCCATAGTCCTTATAGCTTTGCACTGACCTAACTCTCATTCCTATCCTTTCCTCCTATAACATTTTAGGCTAGGAATGATGCATCCCTCAATTAATACAGCAAGCCCTCTTAAGATAAATAGTATTGTTATCCTTTAATTACATTTGAGGAAACCAAGGCACTAAAACACTGCATAGAACTGGTAAATAATGGAGTCAAGAAACAAAGCCAGGCAGATGGATTTTCAAACCCATATTCTTAATTACTGTAATATATTGGCTTTTATGTAAAAGATGCTTATTGAATGAATAGATAAGTGATTATTAAGAATCATAACCAATGGGTAAAAGAAGAGTTAAAAAGAAACTAAAACCGGTATCAGTTTACTTAAAAACAAGACAGAGAAGCCAACTCTTTCACATTTCATGAGTGTGATGTCGATTGGACAGAGGCTTTAGAAAAATGTGAGGATATTTTTGCAGAACAAGATAACATGTTTCTGAGAGGAATTTTTCATCTATTAGAACCATAGCATTTAATACACCACACACACACACACACACACATACACACAGACACACACACACACACCCCTTTCCAGTATGACCTGTTAATTCAATATATACATTTAATATTTATTTTTTCCTTTTGTCAAGAGTTAAACTTGTTAAACTCATGGTAACCCACATGCACTTATTTGTCCTTTCACAAAATATCGCTAATGTTTGTCCTTTGACATTCCAGAAGTGAAACCTTCTGACAGTGCTGCTGAAACACTGCCTGCTATAGTTTGAAATTCACCTGGGTTTAGTGAGGTATGACATGCAGGTATTGGGAAACTGTCAGTATGAAATTTGTTTTGCCTGATTAGCACTGGCTTCCAAAGCAAACACTTTAATTAGGTTAGATTATAATAAGATGCCAGGGAATGCAAATAAACGAGAGATGATGGGTTCATGCAAAAACAAACAAAAAGAAACGTTTAAAAGCAATATGTAGCCTCTGTAGAAGCAGAATTCTGTCCAAAAGTTAATAAGCTTTAGACCTTAAATAACAGAATAGACAGCATGTTCCATATCCAAGGGAACCTTCCCCTATTCTCATTTAACAATTATATGAAATCTAAATTTAATCTCATTTAAAAGATCATTATTCATCTTAATTTGTTGACTTCTCCCTAGCTGAAGCTAAATGTTCCTATTTTTATCTGAACTCTGTCAATTACCTGATAAACCTTTCACTGTCATTTAGAATATATTATTTACAACCAGAAACTTCCTTGCCTTTCCTTTATTCTTTAGATGAAACTGCTATTTGGGATTCTTCATATTGTATATTTTGAGATAAATTGCAAATAAGTAGTCAGAGAAAAAATCATTTTATCTTAAAGTTAAATGCTTTTTTTCATTATCTTCCTCGAATACTTAACATCAGGTGTTTAGAATCATGCTTCTATACCCTTAATTTGTTTAAACCCTTCAATGTGTTCATTTCATATAAGATATGCAGAAATGAGACAGACCCAAGGAGATTTGTCTTCCAACATTCAGGGCCCCTTATATACTAAGGTCTCCAACTAATCCCTGATCATTTAGGCTAATTCACTCCTGTTTAAAAGATATACTAGTACTGGTTGCCTACAATATACTCACACACATATTTCTACTCTAGTACATTCACACTCCTTTCTCCACAGCTTCATGGATTTGCGTAGAGGACCACAGCAACCGGTGATGATCCAAAGGACTCCCACTCTCTTTTGGAAGACTTGATTTCTAATGTGTATTGACACCTGATAGGTTTTCCTAAAGCCCTTCTCCAACTTGAGCTCATATCAATACCCCCTGATGAGGTCTTACCATTTGGTGGCTCACCCCAACCCAGCAAACCCTGCACCTAGAACCCAAGAGCAAGAAAGAATATCACTAATATTGAATGGTATTTTTAATGCTGGGATTTACTTCTGAAAAACAATTCTTGAGATCTGAACTATTAATATTATTGCTTATGCCTCTCCTGAACTCCAGACCAAGCTCTTGTAAGCCTCAGTCTGTCACAACTCTGCCCACTACATTTCGTTCCTGGCTTCGATCTACTGGACTGTTCCTAAACCTTGCCTTAGTCCATATCATTATGCCCATCTTCACAGTGAGATCTGTGGCCCTGGTTCTATGATCTGTACATGAATAAGACACTGGAGTGCACATGCTAGAGAGCTGACAAGGTGGGAGACTCACTTTTTTCCCTTCACAGCAGAACAATGATTTCCAATACATGGGTTCACATTAGTGTATCCTTTGTGTCCAAATTAAAACTTGACCAGGAAGTGCCCTGCCTCTTGAATAACAACACACATATGTATGCCTATACTGAGTTCCAACCCTGTGCCGTGTACTGCATGAGGGACTTGGCCTATAGATCTCTAGCTGATCCTAGTTATGACCATTATCATCATTATTTATGAGTCCTTTGCACTATAGTAGATGTTTCATACACTTAATTTTAATTCATACCCAGTACAAAGTCATAGTAAGGCATTACTGTTCATATGGTAGAGATAAAAAACACAGGTTGTGATATGTTAAAAATTAATAGCAGCAGAACAGGAATTTCAACTGACAGTATTAATGCTCTGACATTGTAGGAAAAATTACAAACATAAATAGACAAAAAAATAGAAATTTAAATAGCAATACATATCTCAATGTTGTTTATAGGTAAAAAGATTTATTACCCTGTTGGACACACAAGTAAACAATAGCATCCCAAATCTGAAAGTAATGGAATAATGAGCCTGATTCTCACTACATGCAATGTACCAGCCTTTTAAACTCACTGTCCCCTCACTTTAGGCCCAAAATGTCCTGGTCTCTTTCTTACTCTCCTTCTCTTTCTCTTTCTTCATTGACAAGCATGGGTATGGGCAGAAATCGTGGTGACAAAATCAGGCACAGTATATAAGCAATACTTACCATGCTGTGGCTCATACCATTATTGACCAATTAGTGAGACTTTACCTGAGCTCTCAGTGAGAGCTGCTTTGCAACAAAAAATTGCAATAGTCTGTTGAATAGATATTGAGATGCACTAGATTGTGGCTAAATCTACTGTCTTTGAGACTGTGGATAATGGAGTTTCCCTATGCTCGTAAGGTTAATATTATTTACAGGAAGATGGTTTCCCTAGAGATGCTATTTTACTGTGGAATACGCTAGATTCATAGTACAGTTTCAGCTAAGGTTCTGGATTTGTTATACCAATGCCATCTAATAAATTCATGAATCAAAACACAGATTCAAACATTAATGAAAGCATGAACCTGAAGATTCCCTTTTTCAAAACCAAATTATTTTTTACTGTGGTACAGAAAAAATATTACTCCAACTGAGAGTTTGGTTCAATTTACTACTCAAATATTAGATTTTAAAGATTATTGGCACTTTAAAATGAGCTATTTTTGAAGTCTTTTTTTTAAAAGAAAGAACAGATTGCTAAGAAAAACTAGCAAATTAGGAAAATGTAAGTAAAATTGCCATTTCCTATCTGAGGAAAAAAAATGGCAAGGAGCTAATCCACTTCTTTCCTTGTGAGTAAAGGAAAACATCTTCCATGATTTGCAATTACATTAATTCAGGGTTTTCATCTCCCAAAGGACACTAATTGTACTTTTTCTTTAGTTCTGCTCTTGGGACAATAAGACAGATGAGATCTCAGAGCAACAACAGGGAAAGAAAGATGCTGATTTGTGGCTGTCCCTTCTTTCCTGACAGTTGTAATTTCCTTTATTTTCACTTAACATCCATTATTTTCTTCCTACCTTTTCTTTTATTCTGATATGTAGTTTTGTGAACTGAATGCTTGTGTATCCCCAACCCTCAATTAATATGTTGAAGCCCTAACCCACAGTGTGATGATATTTGGGGACAGAACTTTTAGGAGGTGATTAAGATTAAATAAGGTCATAAGCAGGGGGAAGGGCATGTCCTAATGCAGCAGGACTTTGGGATTTATAAGAAGAGGAAGAGAGAAAGATCTCTTTATTCTTCATGTGCATCTACTAATCTCTTTATTCTTCATGTTCACAAAAGGCCATGTGAGGACACAGTGAGAATATGGGCATCTGCAAGCCAAGAAGAGAGGCCTCACCAGAAACAGAGTATGCTGGCACCGGAACCTTGGACTTGCCAGTCTCCAAAACAATGAGAAATAAATTTCTGTTGCTTAAGCCACCCAGTCTGTGGTACTTTGTTATACTGTCCTGAGCAGACTAAGATATGTGGTTTGTATTGTTAGTGTTTTTGGGGCACACTGGATAATGCCGGAGAATGTGGGCTTTAGAAATAACTTGGATGTACATCCTGGCTCTGCCAGTTGGTAAGTTTGTGACCGTGGGCAAGTAATGTAACATTGTCTCTGTCTAAATGTTCTCATCTGTAAAATAAATTAAAAGCAGCTACTTCATGGCATTGTTTTAAGAATAAAATAAGTTAATACAGGAGCCTAAACCTGGGACATGAACATTTTTAAAGTTGTGGACTGTTTGAAGGAAATCCATTTTCTGAACCTGCACTCCGCGTGTACTGTTCCTGAGAACCTGAGGCTGGAGGAGGGGTCATGCCAGAGTGTCATACCTGTTTTCCTCTCTCTTTTCACAGCCTTTCTTTTCCACACTCCAATGTAAGGCACACTTCTTACTCATCCGGGATCTTACTGTGCTGTTTTCACTAAATGCATAAATGTTCCTATGCCAAACAAAGGAACTACATGAAATGGTGTTGTTAGTGTTGAAATAATGAATGATGGTAATAATTAAAAATATTTTTGCAAGTTTGGCAATTTCCAATATTTTGCTTTCAACAAAATTGAAGGAGAACCTAATTGAATTTTCAGGTGAAAGTATTAAGAATAATTAGGGATGGTTAGAGCCAAGAAATATTTTATTCATATTTACTTCTGTATGTGAACACAATTCTTAGCTTGTCATGTCTGTGTCACAATTTTTAAAAATTATTTTTGAATTTATGTGTATATATTTTTAATTGAGGATGGTGGGTCTCAAATCCCTTTATGACCTAGCATCAGAAGGCAGAGTGCATCACACTGGCTGTAGTCACAAGGCAGCCCAGATTCAAGGGGAAGACACACAGATGCCACCTTTTGATGGGGAGCTATCAATGTCACATCATGAGAGAACATGACGGGCAGGTTATATTATTACGGCCATCTTTGAAAAATACAAATTATCACATATTAAGTGGGGGAAAATTCTGCAACTTCAAAACTGCAAGGAATTTTTTGTCTCTATAAGTGGAGAAACTTGAATTTACCTTTGAGATCAGTTATATTCTTTGTTTTAGGGGAGAAATACAAATATTTTAATAGGGCTTTTCCTAAGGTAAGCTAATATCCCATTCTGGAATAGAAATATACCATAATAAAAAGTGGAATTATTCCACATTATAAATAAACTTTTTTCTTACTTAGCAATGAAGCCAGCTCTCTGAAATTTGTTTTCTTTCAGAATAATAATAATAATAATAACTCCCCATTTTATCTCCTTCTAGAGTCCTTGGGAGTCCTGGTTCTGAATCTTAGTCCAGACAATTATGCGGAAGGATACTCCTGTATGTGGAGAAGTTAAATCTAATGTGGCAAAAGTTTGGAGACCAGGGGCAGAGATATCCTCAAGGAGTTCCATTGGAATGCTTTGACCCAGAGGGTGCTGGGAGTATGTAATGTCTGGTTTTGAGTTTTCCTCTTCTTCTTGATACGGTAATTCTATATTGTAATATCCCAAAGGTTTAAGTAAAATTTAGCTTTATGTTACATTACATTTTGGGGTTCCTTGTTCTTTGTGGAATTAAGGAAGAGGCTTGTATTAGGATGACCAACTTGTCCTGGTTTGCGGGATTTCCCACTTTTGTATTGAAAAATCTCATATTTCAGGAAATCGCTCACACCTGGACAAATCAAAATGGTAGACTACTTTGGTTGGACTCTACACTTAGGAATAACTTGTTGGGAGAGACGGGTAACAACCTGGTCATGGCTAGTTTCAGGTCAGTTAGTGGCAACCTTCAGAAGATGTGTGCTGTGTCTTTCTTACTGGAATCAGCAGCTCTGATGTTAAGCAAATGTTAAGAAAAAGTATCAAAATCTTGGAAACAGGCAAATAAGATTATTGGGTATTCTTTCAGGTTCGTGCTGGGTACTGTCCAGCAGAGGCTACATGGTATTATCTGATTCTCTAGGGGTTAGTACTTTTCTTTGACTTTCTATTTAGAAATGAACAGAATTTTTTTTGCCTCTGTGAAGGTAACATAACTTATAACACTAACTTATGAAAACTGATACAAATGGTTCTTTTTTGATAGTAATAGAAATGAATTTTATTCAAGATATGCAAGTGATTTCCTGTAAAAAAAGATGACTCCTGAAAGTTACAGTTGTATTGCCTGATAAGATATTAACCAATTAATATTAGCATTAGCCAATTTAAATTAGAATTCTTATTCGACTCTTTTGTCTTTAAGTCACTATAAATACTTTGCTTTCCCGAATTACTTTTGAATCTGTCTCATGATCTTGCTGATACCCTAATTAATGTGATAAATAAATATTTGACCCTACTGATTTTTTTGTATGGGTGGTGATTGTATCATTTAAAAAAAAATCATAGATTCACATTAGGGATTTATAAAATGCATTAATATCCTTCAGAAACATCCAAGAAATTCATGGAGAAAGTGAAACTGGCAAAGCTGTGGGTCCTACATCCAAGCAGGGTGGAGACTTGGATTACTTATATTGAAGACTAGTGATGTACATAGCCTTTATATAATGGACCACTACATGGTAGTGAGGGGGGAGGGCATATTAGATTTAAACTTTGTAGTAAAAGAAGCATCTAAATCAATGATTTCTGCACAGTGGAGGATGTTTTTGAGATCATATCCAATAAAAAGTTGTAGTCCTAAGAAACATGGCTAGAAAACTCCTCCACTGCAATGAGAGAACACTTTATAGAATATACCTAGAAGAAGATGACTTTCATAATATCTAGTTTTTTAAAGGTTTGAGACAGGTATGTTTATAGGGCTAGAGGTATTGAAATGCACTTGATAATGCCTTGGTTCTTAAAACGTGAGTTTATAAAAAATTATAGGTAAAGAACATGGAAATTCTAAATTCTGGGTCAAACTGTATACAAATGACTCTTTTTTAGATGACAAAAAATGTATAGCAGCAATTTTATACCATTCAGTTGTGTACGTTTGTCTTAAGACTTCTATTATTTAAATAAGAATTGGAATTCATTATCAGAACCATACTATTTATGTTTGAAGTTTGTTGAATATATAGAATTATCTATACTTGGATGACACTTTTGTAATAGCCAATAAATATTGGTATATTTTCCTCCCTTTCTTATTCCCATAAAAGGAAAAATCTTGCTCTTTACTCATTACCGCAGAGGAAAGTTATGAGGAGGTTAACATGCTGACAGAATAAATTGAGTTTTCCTGGCTTTAGTTTCAAAAGGCCTGAAAGCCTCACAGTTATGCAAGGTGACTGCATAAACATTAAGAGTTTCTCTGAGGAGAACATTTAGAGAACAATATGTGTTCTCTCCCTCCTAGGGTTGGAGAAAGGGAAAATAAATGTGATGAAGAGGTTTAGATATTCCTAGAGGGAGGCTTGAATATACAATATAGTTATCTTCATAGAGTATGTATGAAATCTTAGTAAGATAACTATATCACCCTGTATGTTTTCTTGATCCATGTCAATCCTCTTACTGGTTGCTCACTACAGCTAGAATAATGCAAGATAATACATATGTTGTGTGATTGTGTCATCAGTGACTGATGAATTTCCATTGCTCTGCCTCTAATGTTTACATGACCAATGGTCGTGCACATTTGACTCTAACGACATTGGTCTTTTCTCAATTCCTTGAAGGTGCAATGTTCTTTTCTGCCATATAAGCTGTTCCCTCTGTTCTTCTTATACCTAGTCCTTGGCTTAGAAAATTCTTAATCATTCGATGGCTCTTAGCTTAAATGATTACTGAGGGAATCTTTTTTAATCCTCTGGCTTAGGGCAGATCTTCTTGTATATTCTCATTGCATTCTGTATTTCTCTTTATTTAGCAAATTTGTAGTTGCAATTAAATAATCTTTGGATTTTTTAAATGTTATTTTTAATATATATATATATATATATATATATATATATATTTCTACTCCGTTCCTGCATTTGTGTCAATACTTTTTCAGTATTTCTCTCTTCCTTGACCTTCCAAAGATCTTTCTCTATTCATGACTCATCCCTAAATTCTGCAAAAAGGAGACCTTTTCCCATGAACCCCATTTCATTTTGCTTTTGAAATCGTTTTACAAATATACTGTGCACAGTTAAAAAGTTACCACAGGCTGGGCACGGTGGCTCACGCCTGTAATCCCAGCACTTTGGGAGGCCGAGGTGGGCAGATCATGAGCTCAGGAGTTCGAGACCAGCCTGATCATCATGGTGAAACCCCATCTCTACTAAAAATACAAAAATTAGCTGGACGTGGTAGTGTGCGCCTGTAATCCCAGCTACTCAGGGGCTGAGGCAGGAGAATCGCTTGAACCCGGGAGGCAGAGGTTGCAATGAGCTGAGATCCGGCCACTACACTCCAGCCTGGGCTACAGAGTAAGACTCTGTTTCAAAAAAAAAAAAAAAAAATGTTACCACAATATAAACAAAGATACATTGTTGTATACTGTTCATAATCAATAACACTAGTTCAACTCTCATAGAGTACTGGAAACAAAATTGGGAATGTTAAATAACTTTATGATTAAAAACAATTGAAAATATTTTCTAGAAAGGAAACATAAGTAACATAAGTAACAGAAGATGAAATCTACTTTAAATGTGGAAATCCATTTCTTTTAGACTTAGTCTAAAACTAAAAATATATGCCCTCTAGATGGCAGCAAATTAATTTTTATTATTTATTTATTTATTTGTTTATTTATTTATTTATTTTGAGAGTGACTCTCGCTCTGTCACCCAGGCTGGAGTACAGTGGCACGATCTTGGCTCACTGCAAGCTCCGCCTCCAGGGTTCACGCCATTCTCCTGCCTGAGCCTCCCCAGTAGCTGAGACTAGAGGCGCCCGCCACCTCGCCTGGCTAATTTTTTGTATTTTTAGTAGAGATAGCGTTTCACCTTGTTAGCCAGGATGGTCTCGATTTCCTGACCGCATGATCCGCCTGCCTCAGCCTCCCAGAGTGCTGGGATTACAGGCGTGAGCCACCGTGTCTGGCCGCAATTTAAATCTTTGAAAACATTCGTACCTCTGATAAAGTAGAGGAAATGGGGAATCCCTACTGGCAGCTAATTTGTAAGGGAGGGCTAAGGACATCCACAGAAATCACAACTTGCAAAATGCACTAGCAAATCAGATAAACTTACCCAAACAAACCGTGACTACAGACCACATTGATCTCTTAAAGTCAATCTCTTCTAACATCTATTCTTTAGGACCCATATGTCTGTAGGTCTTGTACCCTGATACATGCAAACTGATCCAACAGTAACTCCCCATACTCTTAACGTGTTTTGAAAATTCAATCACTTAATGTGCCAAAACCTGCATAGTTCACAAGTTCTAACCAATCCCTGACATGACTACCCTGTGACTAACTCTAGCACCCAAACCCTTTAAGTATACTTCCCTGACTCCCTTTGCTGTCCGTTTTCCCTTACTGCTATGAAGGTGTTAGCAGTGGTATTGGCTGATGAGCTTTATTAAATAAATTTATTATTTGGCTGATAAGCTTTTCAACACATCAATGAGACATGTTATTTTCAAAACTTGTTAAGGTATTATCTTCAAAAGTATCTGTATATTGAAACATTTATTTCAGGTACCATAAACCTAATGTTAACAGTGCAAAAAGCAAACCATTAAATATACATACTGACAAAAACTCTTTGATTAAACTTTAAACAGACTCTATTGAGCCCTCTTTTTGTGTAGGCCTCACCCTTGGGCTCTGTCTTCAACCTGTCTAAATCAAACTTAGCAAAGGATCCTGCTAAGTCATCAGATCTTCAATGTCTGATCAACCTTCATAACTGATCAAGTTCCTCATCCCACACCCTTGATATCTAAGTTCTTGGCCTGCCTTTAGCAAGAATCCTGTTAAGTCAGTTTAGAAAGAATCCCCCTACCTTTGATATCTCCTGTTAATAATTTTCCATCCACTGACACCCTCAATCTGCTGTTTAGCTTATAAATCCTTGCTTGTTTTTGTTGTATTCATGAGAGTTGAGGACAGTTTCTCTCCTATATTATGATAGTCTTCAGTAAAATCTTCCTTACTGCTGTAAGAAGGGTCAGAAGACTCTCTCTTCAAAAATACTTATTTTTTAAAGCTTTACTTGTTTTAAAACTTTAGCATTCCACTTAGCAATCATTGTAAATGGCTTTAAATCACATTTTTTTTAAAAAAAAAATGTAACTCTAAGAGAAATATACCTCTAAAGGTCCTCTTCATCATCAGTCTTCTCATTCACCTGTTTATTACTTCATTTATTGACCTCTTAAATGATCTAATATCTTCAACTTCAATCCACTCTACCATTTTACACACTGAATTTCTAGGCTTCACTACCTAATGAGTAAAAATAGTTTTGTGTTTTGAATTAGTCCATTTTCATGCTTCTGATAAAGATGTACCCGAGACTGGGAAGGAAAATAGGTTTAATGGACTTACAGTTCCACATGGCTGGAGAGGCCTCACAATCACGGTGGAAGGCAAAACGCACTTTTTACATAGCAGCAGCAAGACAGAATGAGAGAGAAGTGAAAGTGGAAACCCCTTATAAAACCATCAGATCTCATGAGACTTATTCACTACCACAAGAGCAGTATAAGGAAAACTGCCCCCATGATTCAATTATCTCCCACCTGATCCCTCACACAACACATGGGAATTCAAGAAGAAATCTGTGTGGGGACAGAACCAAACCATATCTTTCCGCCCCGGCCCCTCCCAAATCTCATGTCCTTACATTTCAAAACCAATCATGCCTTCCCAACAGTACCTCAAAGTCTTAACTCACTTCAGCATTAACTCAAAAGGCCACAGTCCAAAGTCTCATCTGAGAGAAGGGAAGTCCCTTCCACCTATAAGTCTGTAAAATCAAAAGCAAGTTAGTTACTTTCCAGATACAATGGGGGTACAGGTATGAGGTAAATAAAGTCATTCCAAATGGAAGAAATTGGCCAGAACAAAGGGGCCACAGGCCCCAGAAAAATCTGAAATCCAGTGGGGCAGTCAAATCTTTAAGCTCCAAAATGATTTTCTTTGACTCCATGTCTCACATCCAGGTCATGCAGATGCAAGGGGTGGGCTCCCACAGCTTTGGGCAACTTTCTTCCCAGTCTTGGGTATGTCTTTATCAGCAGCATGAAAATGGACTAATTCAAAACATGAAACTATTTTTACTCATTAGGTAGTGAAGCCTAGAAATTCAGTGTGTAAAATGGTAGAGTGGATTGAAGTTGAAGATATTAGATCATTTAAGAGGTCAATAAATGAAGTAATAAACAGGTGAATGAGAAGACAGATAATGAAGAGGACCTTTAGAAGTATACTTCTGTTAGAGTTATCTTTTTTAAAAATGTGATTTAAAGCCATTTAAACGCTTTTTTTTAATGCATTGCAGGGTATAGCCCCCCTCTCGGCTACTTCCATGGGCTGGCATTGAGTATCTGTGGCTTTTCCAGGCACACGGTGCATGTTCTTAATAGATCTACTATTCTGGAGGCTGGAGGACTGTGGCCCTCTTCTTACATGTCCACTAGGCAGTATCCCAGTAGGGATTCTGTGTGGGAGCTCCAACTCCACATTTTCCTTCTGTACCTAGCAGAGGTTCTCCATGAGGCACCCCTCACTGCAGCAAGCTTTACCTGGGCATCCAGGTGTTTCCATACATCCTCTGAAATCTAGGCAGAGGTTCCCAAACCTCAATTCTTGACTTCTGTGTATCTGTAGGCTTAACACTACATGGACATTTCCAAGGCTTAGAGCTCCCACCCTCTGAAGCAACAGCTTGAGCTGTATGTTGGCCACTTTTAGTCATGGCTGGAGCAGCTGGGGCACAGAGCACCAAGTCTCTAGACTGCACACAGCATGGGGACCCTGGGCCTGGCCCACAAAGCCATTTCTTCCTCCTAAACCTCTGGGCCTGTGATGGGAGGGGCTTTCACAAAGGTTTCTGACTTTCCCTAGAGATATTTTCCCCATTGTCTTGGTGATTGATATTTGCCTCCTCGTTACTTTTGCAAATTTCTGCAGCTGGCTTGAATTTCTCCCCAGAAAATGGGATTTTCTTTTCTATCACATTGTTGGGCTGCAAATTTTCCAAACTTTTATGCTCTGTTTCCCTTTTGAAACTGAATGCCTTTAACACACCCAAGTCATCTCTTGAATACTTTGCTGCTTAGAAATTTCTTCTGCCAGATACTCTAAATCATCTCTCTTAAGTTCAAAGTTCCACAAACCTCTAGGGCAGGGGCAAAATGTCACTACTTTCTTTGCTAAAACATAACAAGAGTCACCTTTGCTCCAGTCCCCAACAAGTTCCTCATCTCCAACTGACAGCACCTCAGTCTGGATTTTATTGTCCATATCATTATCAGCAATTTTGTCAAAGCTATTCGACAAGTCTCTAGGGAGTTCCAAACTTTCCCACTTCGTTTTGTCTTCTTCTGAGCCCTCCAAACTGTTCCAACCTCTGCCTGTTACCCAGTTCCAAAGTTGCTTCCACATTTTAGGGTATCTTTTCACCAGTGCCCCACTCTACTGGTACCAATTTACTGTATTAGTTTGTTTTCACACTGGTGATAAAGACATACTGAGACTGGGTAAATTACAAAAGAAAGAGGTTTAGTGGACTTACAGTTCCACGTGGCTGGGGAGGCCTCACAATCATGGCAGAATGTGAAAGGCACTTCTTACATGGTGGTGGCAAGAGAGAATGAGGGAGAAGTGAAAGCAGAAACCCCTTATAAAACCATTAGATCTTGTGAAACTTATTCACTGCCATGGAACAGTAAGGGGGAAACTGCCCCACCAGGTCCCTCCCATGACACATGGGAAATCAAGATGAGATTTGGATGGGGACACAGCCAAACCATATAATGTTTATTTCAATGTTTACACATTTCTTAATTGTAAGACCCCAGATCTCCTAGTTTCTTCTGAGTGCCCTCTGCTTCCATAAAGGTCTCAGGTAGGAAACCATTTATTGGCATCTAAATATTATTCCACTTTTGATTCTAGCTCTCTCCTCATCAGGGTAATTTGTTGTCCCTGAAGCTACTCCACGAAGCTTTACAACTTATTGTCATAGCACTTGATTTGCTTTCTAAGTGTCTTAAACATCACCTCTAATGGGCCAGGTGTGGTGGCTCACACCTCTAATCTCAGCACTTTGGGAGGCCAAGGCAGGTGGATCATAAGGTCAGGAGATTGAGACCATCCTGGCTAACATTGTGAAATCCCATCTCTACAAAAATACAAAAAAAAAAAAGTCAGGTGTGGTGTTACGCACCTGTAGTCCCAGCTACTCAGGAGGCTGAGGCAGGAGAATCACTTGAACCCAGGAGGCAGAGGTTGCAGTGAGCTGAGATTGGGTCACTGCACTCCAGCCTGGGTGACAGAGTGAGACTCCATGTCAAAATAAATAAATAAATAAATAAATAAACAAACAAACCTCTAATGTACCTCACAAGAAACATCAACTTACGCTGTTATGCCTCTTGCAAATATTGTTACTTATGTGACTTCTACCAGTTCATTACAGATAATCTGAAGTGTTGCCCTCTCTCTACAGCCTTTTTTGAGAACATTTGCTGATAGGCTTTCCCCCTCAGTTGGTAAATCTGTACCCACCAATGAAGGTCTGACTTGTAGGGAGGTATATATAACCGTAGTTGCTTTTTAATATAGTGGCTCATTATTCTAATAAGTTGAAACATAACAATCTTTGTTTAAGCATATGCCAAAAATGAGTTAGATACTTTTAATACATTGCTTCTAATCTTCACAGTAATTTTTCAAATGGGATAATTATTATTCTAATTTTACAAATGAAGAATTAAGGATCAGAATGTTTAAAAGACTTACCCCAAATCACATATCAACTAAGCAAAGTCTGTACTTTATTCGTTACATGTAATACTTTCTCTCATGCCCCCCCCCCTTTCCTCCAGCTGCCTTTGTTTTCTTCTGGACTTAAAAAATTATGCAGCATTTTACTTATCTAGCAATTAAACTTCTAATCTCAATAAACTAGAAAGATTCACAGAAAGCAAAACATAAAATAAAGTAAAATAAAAAGCCTGTAGTCATCAAGAAAAATAGTAATTATAGCAACCAGATATCTAACATTAGTTTCAACACAGAACCTGTACATCTTATATTGTATAGGAAAGATGTAATAAGCGTCACTACATAATTATAGGTGATAGCATATTAGAAGTTGTAGAAAAATGTCACTATTGTCTATCAGGGAGGAAGTAAAAATCATTTACCAGGAAAGCAAAGCAAATGAGGACCATTCACTAAAAGAGAAAACAGTTCTATATTTCTTAATAGTTGAGGTCATCTTATATAAAGCCACATTAAAATAATTTGCGCCATCATGTTGTTTATCTACTTTATAGGCTCATTTGCTAAAAGGATTATATGAATTATCATCAATATGTTACTTTAGTGAGTAGTTCTTCCTACATGTTTAGAGCTTTTAGCTGAAATAGATATTACATAGAGAATATAAAACAGCACCTCATAAACATTCATTGTTTAGTTTAAGCTGGTTTCTTGAATATCTTAAGCACTTGGATTGCTGAACTCATCAGGGAATGCTTTAGTTGGTAGCTATATTTCATTGCCTGTATTGAAATGTTATACGATAATTACTCGCTAACTTTTAGGAAACATGTAATTAATATGCATATATTTTAAGATTCAAAGATAATTTTTTTCACATTTAATATTTCTGTAATTGGGATAGTTTTATAACTCTGATCGACATCTTCTATAAAAAGTTTTTTTTTTTTTAAATCAGTGATCTGTCTTTCAGGAAAATACATACAACCATGTTAATTTCAGTCTGGTCAGAGCAAAAATTGAAAAACAACCCAAGAGCCATCAATATAAAAGAAAGTGGTTAAATTACAGTAAATTCATACCATGAAATTCTATCATGCATGGTACTATCATAAAGGTAGCCAACATGAATTAAGTGTGATGTTTACTAAGTTTAAATGAGCAAGGTAAACAAATATCCACAATTTCTACTTAAATACTTAGACTACAATTTTTGTAGCTGGATGTTAGTGTCCTATATTATGTAATAAAAATATGCTGATCAAAGAGTGTGGAAGGTATGTTTGTCAGTGTTTCCACTCCACCCTTAGCTTTCAGCAGGTCCTCTATGCTTGCACCACAGGTAGGGTTTTCCTCTGCTCTCTTGACTCACCTATATTGGTGGAGTGCTGTTGTTTTTTCACTCATGCAAAACTCCTCATCGAGGCAGAGGCTAGGTTGCCCCTGGTCCAGCCTCAATTTTGCACAGGCCCCGAATGCCTGAACCTCAAGGTTTGGGCTTTGCCTTGTTTCAGTGGGGTTGTTGGGAAGAAATTAAGTTCCTGTTCCTCTCTTTTTGGCAGACTGTTTTTATTTCTATCCCTCTCTCTGGTGGCAGTCAATCTTAAGGTAGGCCATAGGACGGGATGGTTTGCTGCTCCTCCTTCAGTGGGTTTTTTCTTCTGTAACAGATAAACTTTGTCACAGACTGGAGGGCATGAGAGTTTCCTGCCTCAATCCCAGAGGCAAAACTGCTTTTGCTTTGGATAGCAGAAGGGTCAGTGGAGGTGGGAGGGTAAGTATTCCTTCTTTCTCAGTGACAGTCTACCACCACCAAAGGCTTTCTTCTCTTAAGCAAAGATCTGGTAAATGGGTATAGACTCCCTTTGTTTCTTAGGCTTCTAGGGTTTCTAAACTGTTAAACTTCCCCTGGTCTTTAAGAATTCATTAAAATTTTAAGTGTTTCTATCTTCCTTTACTACTGCTCTTTTTTCCTTCTGTGCTCTTTGAAAAGCAAAATGGTTTGTGTGTCCCATCCCTTTTCTGAGGGGCTTGTTGTCCTTTAGAATCAATTTGCTAGTTGCTTTACAGCAACCATAGCTATAGAAATGTAGCTCTCTGATGAAAAAGAAATATTTTTTCATATTATCCAGCTTTGTTGTTGTTGTTATTATTGGGGTGGGGGTTACATTTTATTTGGCTTTCTATATTCTGGGTAGAAGCAAAATTCCCAGTACCACTCATTTTTAATGGAGTTGTCTTTTCCTCTCTCCACCCAAGCAGTACCCATTCTGGTTTTGAAGCACAAAAGTAAGAGTCCACCACTCCCCACTGTCTTTCCTACCTCCTAGGAATCCTACGGTTTTTGTTTGTTTGTTTATATTTATTGTCATGAAGCAATGTAGAGTCAAGATCAGGCTTCAGGTCCGTGGTTCTTAATTCTTCGTTCCCTGGTCTACCAGGCCAGCACTATTGGAGCAGCACAGAATCTTGTTGAAGAGCTGAATTGGTTTTGGCAACACAATGTCCAATCCATAGGAGAGAAGATAGTGCCACCTATCCTGGAAAGTCACCCTCCACATATACATGGCCTAAAGAGCTTATATATCAGCCTAAGAAAAGAAAACCAATAAGAAGTTGCATTTTCCTTAAAAAAAAAAAAAAAAAAAAAAAAAAAAAAAAAGCCACGTTTCATATCCTACTACTCTTCTACCCTTCACTTACATTCTTTCTCTTCTATAAACTTTTTTTACCTGAAAAAATAATCCTCTGGTTCTCATGCCCTCATTTAAGGTGGAAAATAATAATCTTTTCTGTTCTTGAGTTGGGATAGGGTTTCTAGGACAATCATTTCTATGTGTAAAACACTTCACTTAAGGACATTCATTTGGACATTGATTTCTGATATTTGTGCCTCCAAATCTTTTACTGTGGTGAAATTTTTTGTTTGTTTGTTTGTTTGTTTGTTTTTCCAATGTCTTCTGCTCTCTCCTGGTCCTTCAACAATTTTCAGGTTGTTTCTAGTGAGATATTTCCGTTGGAAAGCCACCACAATAAAGTGATTCTGGGGAAACCGGGGACAGACAGTTCCACTTTTTTTTCCATGCTTCCTAATGAGTATTATTTAATAAATAAGTACTGGCAATCTTTGACTGCCATTAAAATTACTCTGGTGCTCCTTGTCTGTGTTAGCAGTTATCAAAACCTACTTGTAGCATTTTTTTTTTTTTTCCCTTTCGCACGTGGAAGAAAAGAAGGAAGAAAGCCTTGGAAGTTCTCAACTGTCAACCCCCTGCGAGGACGTTTGCCTCCTGCCCTAGGAGAAACGTTCGCTCCGGAGGCTTGGGCTGCGGAGCCCGTTGTGGCCACTGAGTCCTTCGACGCCCTCGCCAGGCTGGCCTTTGGGTTGGCCCAGACAGGACGGGCTGCAGAGAGCACTTGGGCCGCGTCGCCAGGAGGCGCCCAAAGTGAGCCATGCCCGAAGACGTCGCCCGGCGCTCTGAGGACCAGTATGAAGTCCCAGGAAGAGTAGAGCCGCGGGAGGCCGCACGGGCCCGGCCTGCTAAGGACTGGAGGGCCAGGGAATCCCCGAAGTCCTCGAAGTCCTCAAAGTCCTCGAAGAAGGTCGGGAAAAAATACCGGTATCTGAGACTACTTCCAGAGGCCTTGATAAGGTTCGGCGGTTTCCGAAAAAGGAAAAAAGACAAGTCCTCAGTTTCCAAGAAGCCGGGAGAACTGGATGACAGTTCGGAGCAGCCCTGTGGTTTGGGCTGTCTAGTCAGCCCCTGCTGTGAGTGTTGCAATAACATTTGCTGCTTCATGGTTTTCTACTGCATCCTCGTCTTATGTCAAGGTGAGCCTGAAGGACGCGGGGTGTTGTGGCGAGGGCAGCAGGGGGCCGCACCGGAGGAGGTGGGAGAGGGAGGATGGCAGAGGACGCCCTGGGGTGGCCCAGCCTGAGGCTGCTGTCTGACTTCTCAAGGCGTTGTCGGATCAAAGTTTAGCCACCAATGGGTTTACCTTGCCCGCTGCCTAGACAGAGCAGATTTATCAAGAAAGGGAAATTGCCATGGAGAAAGAGTAAGACACGCAGAACCGGCTGTGCGGGAGACCAGAGTTTTATTATTGCTCACATTAGTCTCTCCAGCATTCTGGGATGGGATCAGAGTTTTTAAAGATAATTTGTCAGGCAGCTGCTCGGAAACTGGGGAATGCTGATTGGTCAGGTTGGTCAGGAACCTGTCTAAGGTTCCTGGGGATGTCCTAGTGGGGCCGAAGTCAGGTTTTCTTGCCATCTTCTGTTCCTGGGTGGAATGGCAGAAGTAGCTGACCCAGATTGCCAGTCTGGGTGGTGTCAGTTCATCCATCCAGTGCAGGGTCTGCAAAATATCTCAAGCACCAATCTCGGGTCTTACAATAGTGATGTTTTCCCTGGGAGCAATTTGGGGAGGTTCCGACTCTTGGCGCCAGAGGCTGCATGACCCCTAACCTTAATTTCTAATCTTATAGCTGATTTGTTAGTCCTGCAAAGGCAGATTAGTCCCCAGGCAAGAAGGGGATCTTTTCACAAAAGGGTTATTATCAATTTTGTTTCAGAGTCAAACCATGAAATGAATTCCTTCCCAAAGTTAGTTCGACCTAAGCTCAGGAACGAACAAGGAGTTTAAATCCCAGGAATGAACAAGGAGTTTAAAGGTTAGAAGCAAGGAGGAGTGGATTAGGTCTGATCTCTTTCACTGTCATAATTTCTTCAGTTACAATTTTTGCAAAGGTGGTTTCAAAAACAGGTTAACCGGCTGGGAGGAGCTTCGGTGCCTCACCTCCTCCAGTACCTGATTTGGCACAGTCCATCCTACACATTGTGGGTGATGAGGGCCAGGCTTCCAGATAGCCGGCTGCAGAGAGGTGTTGTTGAGTCATTTATCATTGTTTGTCACCAACTCTGAGAAGTTCTGGGCTGAATCACCTGGAGTTTAAAATAAAGTTGAAAACGGTGTCTATGATCATTGAATGGTTTCTGCTCCTGCTCATAAATTTGAGACATTCTGACTCAGCCACTGTGTATTGGATCTTGTTTCCTCATCTATGAATTTATACCAGAGAACCTAAACTTGAGGGTGTTATTTTTGCTCATATATTTTGAAGAAGGTGAATTTGAACACCTTTAGACCTGGCATGCTTCTCTACTTGGCCACAGCTCTCACCTCCCCTATTACATCAAGATTCTTTACTAGCCTCTTTTCAATGATGGCATTGGAATTTGACAAACCTGTTCTCTTTTTTTGCTCTAAGATGCTAGGTCTAAGTAAGTGCAATCAGAAGGCTGTACGTGGTAAGACCCATATTAGAAAAACAAACACATAGTCATCGAGTTTGTCTTGAGATCATCAAAGAAGTTTCTTAGAAGAACAAGCATTTGAACCATGCCTTTATAGTTAGGTACAGTTTTGAAAGCCAGAATGAAGTTAAAGAGTATTTGTTGAATAGGGAAGCGAGTTAATGAATCAGTGTTTTGTTTTAGAAAGGCTTGTTTCACAACGGTGAATGACAAGTTTGGCCAGATAATGGTTTCATCTAGGCACCATAAGGGGGTAATTATATTTATATTATCCATCATGTCTCCTTAGTGACTGAGGTATAGAAGACACTCAATAAATACGTATTCAGTGCATAAATGAATTTTAAAAGGAAGGAAAAGACAGATTATGCCTGGATTATGAAGGCCTTTAAATACCAGACAGAATTCTGAAAGGATATAAAAGGTATTTACTTCCCACTCTGTTGGATCATGAGTAAGGTGCTTTGCAAGTATTATCTAATTTAGTGTAATCCCCTTATTAGATGGGTAATGAGGAGCCATTGAAGGTTTCTGAACAAGTGATTGACAATATATGGTTTTAGCTCTGTAACTTAACTGACTTCATATAGGTAGTTAGCTCAGTTTGGTATAATATTGAGTCTTCCATTCATAAAAATGGTATATTTCTTCATTTTTCTATTTGTCAATTGATCTATTTTTAGTTACATTGTAAACAATTTTAAAATCATTTCAAACACGCAAAAGGAATGCAAAGGCAGTACAAACAATACCTGCTTCCCTGCGAGTGAACCAGATTCTTCATCTGTTAACATTTTACCACATTTGTTCCTTTACCTTCTCTTTCCCTATACATGCCCACTTTTTCAGACATGGTGCACCATTACTGCTAACTACTCCAGTGTGCAACTTCCCAAAGTGAGACACTCTCTCACATAACCATCATACACTCCTCACAGACAGGAATATCAGTACAATACTACCATCCAATTATGAACTGGTGGTCCCATCAAGATATTGCCAGCTGTCTCAATATTGTCTTCTTTTCATTTTGGGGCCAAAATTCTATACAGGGACATATGTTGCATTAAGTTGTCATATTTTAGAAGTCTTCTTTAATCTGTAACACTTCCTCATATTTTCTTCTTGTGTCTTATGTCCTTGGAAGTCTTACAGAGTATGGCTTTTTTTGTAGTGCAGGATGAACTTCAATCTGGGTCTATTTGATGTTTCCTTATGACCAGACTCAGACCTTTCTTCCCTCCCTTCCTCTCTTCTTCTCCCTCTCCCTCCATCCTTCCTTCTCCTTTATTTAGATATACTTTACATATAATAAAATTCACACTTTTCGAAGTATGTCATTCAATGAGTTTTAGTAAATATGTACAGACATGCAACCACCAATGCAATCAATTTTATTATTTATTTAATTAATTTTGAGACTGAGTCTACTGAGTCTTGCTCTTGTTGCCAGGCTGTAGTGCAATGATGTGATCTTGGCTCACTGCAACCTCTGCCTCCCTGTAGTTGGGATTACAGGTGCCTGCCACAATGCCCAGCTAATTTTTTTGTATTTTTAGTAGAGACGGGATTTCACTATGTTGGCCACGCTGGTCTCAAACTCCTGACTTCAGATGATCCACCCACCTTTGCCTCCCAAAGTGCTGGGATAACAGGCATAAGCCACCGTGCCTGGCCAATGCAATCAATTTTAGAACTTTTCCATCACACTAAAAGTTTTTTCATACTCCTTTGCAGTCACTTGCTGCTCCTACCTCCTGCCTTAGGTGACCTTAACCTGCTTTCTGTCATTAGAGTTTTGCATTTCCTAAAATTTAATATACATGGAATCATACAGTTTCTAGTTTTTTTTTTTTTAATTTCTGGCTTCTTTTAATAGCTTGATGGTTTTGAGATTCATTCATGTTGTTGTGTGTATTAACAGTTTGTTCTTTTTTATTGTGAATAGTATCATCGAATGGAATTTTATCCACTATATCCACTCAGTAGTTGATGGACAGTTGGGTTGTTTCTATATTTTTTTGACTACTATAAATAATGCTGTTAAGAGGAATTGCATATGCATATTTGTGTGGACATATGTTTTTGTTTCTGTTGGATAGATAACTAGGAATAGAGTTGCTGGGCTACATAAGTATTTAAGTGTACCTGCTAGAAACTGCCAAATTACAAAGTGGCTGTACCATTTGCAATCCTACCAGTCAGCAATATATGAGTTCCAGTTCCACATTCTTATTAATAGTTAGTATTGTCAGTTCTTAACATTTTAGCTATTCCAGTGATTGTCTAATGGGATCTCACTGTGATTTTTTTTTTTTTTTGTTTTTGTTTTTTTTTTTTTTTTTTTTTTTTTTGAGACGGAGTCTCACTCTGTCGCCCAGGCTGGAGTGCAGTGGCCGGATCTCAGTTCACTGCAAGCTCCACCTCCCGGGTTCATGCCATTCTCCTGCCTCAGCCTCCCGAGTAGCTGGGACTACAGGCACCCGCCACCTCGCCCAGCTAATTTTTTGTATTTTTTAGTAGAGACGGGGTTTCACCGTGTTAGCCAGCATGGTCTCGATCTCCTGACCTCGTGATCCGCCCATCTGGGTCTCCCATAGTGCTGGGACTCACTGTGATTTTAATTTCATTTCCCCAATGACCAATTGTCTTGAACATCTGTTTATATGCTTTTTATCCATTTGTGTGTCTTTGCTTGTGAGGTGCCCTTTAATAAATTGGGTTGTTTCTCTTATTACTGAGTGTAGTGTTCTTTATACAATCTGGATGCAAGCCTTTTGTTGAATAAATATTTACAAATATTTTCTCCCAATCCGTGGTTTGCTTTTGAATATTTTTCTGTGTCTTTTTGATGAAAAAAGGATTCAACTTTCAACTTTGATGAAGTATAACTTATTAATCTTTTAAATGATTCATTCTTTTTGGTTTTTATCATGGAAACTATTGCCTAACTCAATGTCATGAAGGTTTTCTACTTTGCTTTTTTCTAGAAGTTTTACAGTTTAACTCTCATGTTTAGGTCTCTGATCCATTTTGAATGAATTGTTTTAGTGTATGAAAGGATCAAGTTTAAAATTTTTTTCATATAGAAAAAAATGCTTTATTCCAGTATAGTTTACTGAAAACAGTGCCCTTTAATCCATTAAATTATCTTGGTAGTTTTGTGGAAGCTCTGATCTCTTTCTGAGTCTATTTAGAGGCTTTCTATTCAGTTCTATTTTCCTAATACATCTATACTTATGCAAATATTATATTGCATTGGTTACTGTAGCTTTATTATATGCATTAGAATCAGGTATCCTTTTGACTTCATTCTTTTTAAAAGTTGTTTTGGCTATTCTAGATCTTTGCTTTTCCATATAAATTTTAGAATAAATTTGTCAGTTTCTATAAAAAAGTTACTGAGATTTTGTTGAGTCTATAAATTTGGAGAAAATTGACTTCTTAACGATAGTAAGAGTCCTGGTGACTGAACTTGCTGGATATATCATCTTCATTTACATCTTCTATCCTGCATCTTTTTTCAATTAACCTATTAAGTTACAGAAGCCATTTTTTTGCAGACTCCTTAGGATTTTTTAATATACATGAATTCTGTGAATAAGGACAGTTTTACTTCTTCCCAATCTGTTTATTTTTTGTTGTTGTTGTTACGATTTGTTATTTTATTCCACGGGCTAGGCTCCCTGGTACAATGGTCAATAGAAATTAGGAAAAGCAATGTTCATTGATATTTTTCTGATTTTTAGATAGAAAAAATTCAGCCTTTCACAGTTAAATGTGTTAACTGTAGGTTTTATTTTTTAAGATGCCTTTTGTCAATTTAAGGATATCTCTTCTTTTATTAGTTTGCTGAGAATTTTTTGTCATTAATTGGTGTTGAATTTTATCACATGCTTGTTCCTGCCTCTATTGAGATATTCATAGGAAAAATTTGTTCTATTAATATGATATATTGCATTTTTTGATATTTGTATATTTGACAACCCTTGCATTCCTAGGATAAGCCCTTTTTATTGGATTATTGTCTTTTTCTGCATATTGCTAGATTTAATTTGCCAAAATTTTGTTAAAATTTTTTGTTTCTGTGAGAGTATTGTTCTGCAGTTTTCTTAGAGTATTTTTGTCTGTCTTCAGTAGCAGGTAATAGTAGCTTCACTAAATTAATTGGGATGTTTTTCCCCTTCTTATCTTTCCTCCTCATTTTTTCTGAAAGAATTTGTGCAGCATTATGTACCCTTTGTGTAGTATTTTTTTAAAATACACTTTAAGTTCTAGGGTACATGTGCACAATGTGCAGGTTTGTTACATAGGTATACATGTGTCATGTTGGTTTGCTGCACCCATCAACTCATCATTAACATTAAATATTTCTCTTAATGCTATCCCTCCCCCAGTCCCCCACCTCCCCACTGGCCCAGGTGTGTGATGTTCCCCACCCTGTATCCAAGTGTTCTCATTGCTCAGTTCCCACCTATGAGTGTTTGGTTTTCTGTCCTTGTGATAGTTTGCTGAGAATGATGGTTTCCAGCTTCGTCCATGTCCCTGCAAAGGACATGAACTCATCCTTTTTTATGGCTGCATAGTATTCCATGGTGTATATGTACCACATTTTCTTAATCCAGTCTAGCATTGATGGACATTTGGGTTGGTTCCAAGTCTTTGCTATTGTGAATAGTGCCACAATAAACATACGTGTGCATGTGTCTTTATAGAAGCATGATTTATAATGCTTTGGGTATATACCCAGTAATGGGATGGCTGGGTCAAATGGTGTTTCTAGTTCTAGATCCTTGAGGAATCTTCCACAATGGTTGAACTAATTTACACTCCCACCAAAAATGGAATGCATTCCTATTTGTGCACATCCTCTCCAGCATCTGTTGTTTACCAACTTTTTAATGATCACCATTCTAACTGGTGTGAGATGGCATTTCATTGTGGTTTTGATTTGCATTTCTCTGATTACCAGTGATAATGAGCATTTTTTCATGTGTCTGTTGGCTGAATAAATGTGTTATTTTGAAAAGTGTCTGTTCATATATCCTTTGCCCACTTTTTGATGGGGTTGTTTGTGTTTTTTCTTATAAATTTGTTTAAGTTCCTTGTAAATTCTGAATATTAGCCCTTTGTCAGATGGGTAGATTGCAAAAATTTTCTCCCATTCTGTAGGTTGCCTGTTCACTCTGATGGTAGTTTCTTTTGCTGTGCAGAAGCTTTTTAGTTTAATTAGATCCCATTTGTCAATTTTGGCTTTTGTTGCCATTGCTTTTGGTGTTTTAGTCGTGAAGTCCTTGCCCACGCTTATGTCCTGAATGGTATTACCTAGGTTTTCTTCTAGGGTTTTTATGGTTTTAGTTCTAACATTTAAGTCTTTGATCCATCTTGAATTGATTTTTGTATAAGGTGTAAGCAAGGGATCCAGTTTCAGCTTTCTACATATAGCTAGCCAGTTTTCCCAGCACCATTTATTAAATAGGGAATCCTTTCTTGTTTTTGTCAGGTTTGTCAAAGATCAGATGGTTGTAGGCGTGTGGTGTTATTTCTGAGTGCTCTGTTCTGTTCCATTGGTCTTACATCTCAGGGATGGAGCTGACTTGACTATGGTGGATAAGGTTTTTGATGTGCTGCTGGATTTGCTTTGCCAGTATTTTATTGAGGATTTTCACATCGATGTTCATCAGGGATAATGGTCTAAAATTATCTTTTTTGTTGTGCCTCTGCCAGGCTTTGGTATCAGGATGATGCTGGCCTTATAAAATGAGTTGGAGAGGATTCCCTCTTTTTCTATTGATTGGAATAGTTTCAGAAGGAATGGTACCAACTCTTCTTTGTACCTCTAGTAGAATTCAGCTGTGACTCTGTCTGGTCTTGGACTTGTTTGTGTTGGTAGGCTATTAATTATTGCCTCAATTTCAGAGCCTGTTATTTGTCTATTCAGATATTCAAATTCTTCCTGGTTTAGTCTTGGGAGAGTGTAAGTGTCCAGGAATTTATCCATTTCTTCTAGATTTTCTAGTTTATTTGCGTAGAGGTGTTTATAGTATTCTCTGATGGTAGTTTGTATTTCTGTGGGGTCGGTGGTGATATCCCCTTTATCATTTTTTATTGCGTCTATTTGATTCTTCTCTCTTTTCTTCTTTGTTAGTCTTGCTGGCGGTTTATCAATTTTGTTGATCTTTTCAAAAAACCAACTCCTGGATTCATTGATTTTTTGGAGGGTTTTTTGTGTCTCTATCTCCTTCAGTTCTGCTCTGATCTTAGTTATTTCTTGCCTTCTGCTAGCTTTTGAATGTGTTTGCTCTTGCTTCTCTAGTTCTTTTAATTGTGATGCTAGAGTGTCAATTTTAGATCTTTCCAGCTTTCTCTTGTGGGCATTTAGTGCTATAAATTTCCCTCTACACACTGCTTTAAATGTGTCCCAGAGATTCTGGTATGTTGTATCTTTGTTCTCATTGGTTTCAAAGAACATCTTTATTTCTGCCTTCATTTCGTTATGTACCCAGTAGTCATTCAGGAGCAGGTTATTCAGTTTCCATGTAGTTGAGCGGTTTTGATTGAGTTTCTTAGTCCTGAGTTCTAGTTTGATTGCACTGTGGTCTGAGAGACAGTTGGTTATAATTTCTGTTCTTGTACATTTGCTGAGGAGTGCTTTACTTCCAATTATGTGGTCTACTTTGGAATAAGTGTGATGTGGTGCTGAGAAGAATGTATATTCTGTTGATTTGGGGTGGAGAGTTCTGTAGATGTCTATTAGGTCCGCTTGGTGCAGAGCTGAATTCAAGTCCTGGATCTCTTTCTTAACCTTCTGTCTCGTTGATCTATCTAATATTAACAGTGGGGTGTTAAAGTCTTTCATTATTATTGTGTGGGAGTCTAAGTTTCCTTGTAGGTATCTAAGGACTTCCTTTATGAATCTGGCTGTTCCTGTTTGGGCGCATATATGTTTAGGATAGTTAGTTCTTGTTGCATTGATCCCTTTACCAATATGTAATGCCCTTCTTTGTCTTTTTTAATCTTTGTTGGTTTAAAGTCTGTTTATTCAGAGACTAGGTTTGTAACCACTGCTTTTTTTTTTTTTCTTTCCATTTGCTTGGTAAATATTCCTCTATCCCTTTATTTTGAGCCTATGTGTGTCTCTGCATGTGAGATGGGTCTCCTGAATACAGCACACTGATGGGTCTTGACTCTTTATCCAATTTGCCACTCTGTGTCTTTTAATTGGGACATTTAGCCCATTTACATTTAAGGTTAATATTGTTATGTGTGAATTTGATCCTGTCATTATGATGTTAGCTGGTTATTTTGCCCATTAATTGATGCAGTTTCTTCACAGCATCAATGATCTTTACAACTTGGCATGTTTTTGCAGTGGCTGGTACTGGTTTTCCTTTTCATGTTTAGTGCTTCCTTCAGGAGCTCTTTTAAAGCAGGCCTGGTAGTGACACAAAATCTCTCAGCATTTACTTGTCTGTAAAGAATTTTATTTCTCCTTCACTTAGTTTAGCTAAGCTTAGTTTGGCTGGATACGAAATTCTGGGTTGAAAATTCTTTTCTTAAAGAATGCTAAATATTGGCCCCCACTCTCTTTTGACTTGTAGGGTTTCTGCCGAGAGATCTGCTGTTAGTCAGATGGGCTCCCCTTTGTGGGTAACCCGACCTTTCTCTCTGGCTGCCCTTAACATTATTTCCCTCATTTCAACCTTGGTGAATCTGACAATTATGTGTCTTGGGGTTGCTCTTCTCATGGAATATCTTTATGGTGTTCCCTATGTTTCCTGAATTTGAATGTTGGCCTGTCTCAATAAAATACTGGCAAACTGAATCCAGCAGCACATCAAAAAGCTTATCCACCACGATCAAGTTGGTTTTATCCCTGGGATGTAAGGCTGGTTCAACATATGCAAATCAGTAAGTGTAATCCATCATATAAACAGAACCAAAGACAAAAACCACATGATTATCTCAATAGATGCAGAAAAGGCCTTTGACAAAATTCAACAGCCCTTCATGCTAAAAACTCTCAATAACTAGGTGTTGATGGAACATATCTCAAAATAATAAGAGCAATTTATGAAAAACTCACAGCCAATATCATACTGAATATGCAAAAACTGGAAGCATTCCCTTTGAAAACTGGCACAAGACAAGGATGCCCTCTCTCACCACTCCTATTCAATATAGTATTGGAAGTTCTGGCCAGGGCAATCAGGCAAGAGAAAGAATTAAAGGGTATTCAATTAGGAAAAGAGGAAGTCTAAGTGTCCCTGATTGCAGATGGCATGATTGTATATTTAGGAAACCCCATCATCTCAGCCCAAAATCTCCTTAAGCTGATAAGCAACTGCAGCAAAGTCTCAGGATACAAAATCAATGTGCAAAAATCACAAGCATTCGTATACACCAAGAACAGACAAACAGAGAGTCAAATTATGAGTGAACTCCCATTCACAATTGCATCAAAGAGAATAAAATACCTAGGAATCCAACTTATAAAGGAAGTGAAGGACCTCTTCAAGGAGAACTACAAACCACTGCTAAATGAAATAAAAGAGGACTCAAACAAATGGAAGAACATTCCATGCTCGTGGATAGGAGGAATCAATATTGTGAAAATGGCCATACTACCCAAGGTAATTTATAGATTCAATGCCATCCCCTTCAAGCTACCAATAACTTTCTTCATGGAATTGGAAAAAACTACTTTAAAGTTCATATGGAACCAAAAAAGCCTGCATTGCCAAGACAATCCTAAGCCAAAAGAACAAAGCTGGAGGCATCACGCTACCTGACTTCAAGCTATACTACAAGGCTACAGTAACCAAAACAGCATTATACTGATACCAAAACAGAGATATAGACCAACGGAACAGAATGGAGCCCTCAGAAATAATACCACACATCTATGACCATATGATCTTTGACAAACTTGACAAAAACAAGAAATGGGGAAAGGATTCCCTATTTAATAAATAGTGCTGGGAAAACTGGCTAGCCATATGTAGAAAACTGAAACTGGATCCCTTGCTTACACCTTATACAAAAATTAATTCAGGATGGATCAAAGACTTAAATGTTAGAACTAAAACCATAAAAACCCTAGAAGAAAACCTAGGTAATACCATTCAGGACATAGGCATGGACAAGGACTTCATGTCTAAAACACCAAAACCAATGGCAACAAAAGCCAATATTGACAATTGGGATCTAATTAAACTAAAAAGCTTCTGCACAGCAAAAGAAACTACCATCAGAGTGAACAGGCAACCTACAGAATGGGAGAAAATTTTTGCAATCTACCCATCTGACAAAGGGCTAATATCCAGAACTTACAAGAAACTTAAAAAAATTTACAAGAAAAAAATCAAACAACCCCATTAAAAAGTGGGGGAAGGATATGAATAGACGCTTCTCAAAAGAAGACATTTATTCAGCCAACAGACACATGAAAAAATGCTCATTATCACTGGTAATCAGAGAAATGCAAATCAAAACCACAATGAGATACCATCTCACACCAGTCAGAATGGCGATCATTAAAAAGTCAGTAAAGAACAGGTGCTGGAGAGGATGTGGAGAAATTGGAATGCTTTTACACTGTTAGTGGGACTGTAAACTACTTCAACCATTGTGGAAGACAGTGTGGTGATTCCTCAAGGATCTAGAATTGGAAACATCATTAGACCCAGCCATCCCATTACTGGGCATATACCCAAAGGATTATAAATCATGCTGCTATAAAGACACATGCACACGTATGTTTATTGTGGCACTATTTACAATAGCAAAGACTTGGAACCAACCCAAATGTCCATCAATGCTAGACTGGATTAAGAAAATGTGGCACATATACACCATGGAATACTATGCAGCCATATAAAAGGATGAGTTCATGTCCTTTATAGGGATATGGATGAAGCTGGAAACCATCATTCTGAGCCAACTATTGCAAGGACAGAAAACCAAACACTGCATGTTCTCACTCATAGGTGGGAACTGAACAATGAGAACACTTGGATGCAGGGTGGGGAACACCACACACTGGGGCCTGTCATGGAATTCAAGGAGTGGGGAGGGATAGCATTAGGAGATATACTTAATGTAAATGATGAGTTAGTGGGTGCAGCACACCAACATGGCACATGTATACATGTGTAACAAACCTGCACGTTGTGCACATGTACCCTAGGACTTCAAGTAAAATAATAAAAATAAATAAATAAATAAATACGTAAATAAAACAAACAAGAAAAAATGAAGTACCTCCTCCCGAAACACTTTTTAATTACAAGTGCATATGGGAAGAGTACAGTGGAGAAGCTTGGATGATACCATCTTAATTAAATGATCAAAGTTAACATTGCCAGTAGTGGGCCAAATAAATAATGGGTACCACCTGATAGGATATAATGCAAACACACATTAATTTTGTGATATTCTTGCCAAAGATGTACAATCTGAATCTAAGTATGAGGAAACATCAGAAAACCCCCAAATTGAGGGACTTTGTATAAAATAACTGGTATATAATCTTTAGGAGTATCAGTCATGACAGTTAAGGAAAGATTGAGATAATCTTCCAACCTGAAGGAGACTAGAGGGCTTGACAACTAAAATGTAGTGCTTTATTCTGAACCAGTTCCTTTTGCTATAAGGGATGTTGCTGGGATATGTGATAAAATATGAATAGAATCTAAGCATTAGATGTTAGTAATGTATGAATGTTAATTCCCTGTTTTCTATAGCTGTATTGTGGTTATGTAGAATAATGCCTTTAATTTTAGGAAATACACAATAAAGAATTTGGGAGGAAAAAATTACTAATTCAATTACATGTATAGATATGCAAAAATTCAGATTTTAAAAGTTCCTCCTTGAGTCATTTTAGTAATTGTATCTTTCAAGAATTTATTTATTTCATCTAAGCTGTTAAATTTTTGGTTTATAGTTGTTCATAATGGTCTTTATTATTATTTTAATGTCTGCAGGAGCAGTTGTGATGTCCACTCTATCATTCATTCTTGGTCTTCTCTTCTCTATTCTTGATCAATTTGGCTTAACCAATGATATGCTGTGGCTGTGTCCACACCCAAATCTCATCTTGAATGGTAGCTCCCATCATTCCCATGTGTTGTAGGGGGGACCCAGTGGGAGGTAATTGAATCATGGGGGTGGATCTTTCCTATGCTGGTCTCATGACAGTGAATATGTCTCACAAGGTCTGATGGTTTTATAATGGGGAGTTCCCCTGCTCACTCTCTCTTGCCTGATGCCATGTAAGATGTGATTTTGCTCCTCATTCACCTTTCACCATGATTGTGAGACCTCCCCAGCCATGTAGAACTGTGAGTCAATTAAACCTGTTGCCTTTATAAATTACCCAGTATCGGGTATGTCTCTATTAGCAGTGTGAGAACAGACTAATGCAGTACATCCATGTCCCTGCAAAAGACATAAATTCATTCTATTTTATGACTGTATAGTATTCCATGGTGTGTATGTGCCATATTTTTATGATTTTCTAAAGGACCAGTGTGCACAACAGTGTTAACATAGCAGAATTGAGAAAGGTCTGTCTGCATGGTTGGCTCTTGACTGCCATCTTGGCTGTTGGATTTTTGCAGTGTCCCCACAGTTCCCTAACTGGTTAGAAAACACTTCACATAGGTTGTCACAGTTTAAAATTAAAAGAATTAAATGTGTACTGTTTACTCCAGTGGCAGAGATTCTTGACTTGCACCTGGTTTCTTTCTGACCTTGCCCCATGTGCCTTTTCCCTTTACTGCTGTTGTTTTGTAAGTCATAGCTATGAATGAAACTATATCCAGAGACTTTTGAATCCTTCTAGTGAACTATTGAACCAGTGATGGTCTTTGAGACCTCCTACAGAAAAAGAGTTGTTTTGTTTTTGTCATTGTGGGGTTAAAGTTGCCCTCTTTACATGCAACTTTTCTTTTATAAAATAAAAACCAATATAATTTACATACCATAAAATTTTCCTTTTGAAGTGAACAATTTAGTGTACTTTTAATATATCCACCAAGTTGTGCAACTGCTATTACTGATTCCAAAACATTTTCCTCATGCAAATTAGAAAATCCACTCTAATTGACTCTATATGTATGAATTTAATTATGGACTCTCAGTTACACTCCATTGATTTATACATCTATCCTTATTCCAGTACCACACATAGCTTTGTAGTAGATTTTAAATTTAGAAAGGAAGTATGAGTCTTTCATCTTTTTTTTTTTTTCAAGATTGTTTGGGCTATTGTGGGTTCCTTGTATTTTCATCTGAATTTTATAATAAGCTTGCCAATTTCTGCACAATGCCAGCTGGGATTTTGTAGAGATTTTGAGGACTCTGTAGATTAATTAGGAGATAATTGCCACTTAAGCAATGTTAAATCTCCCAATCCATGACATGCAATGTTTTACCATTTATTTCGGCCTTTGGTTTCTTTCAGTGATGTTTTGCCATTTCCATCATATTTGTATATCAGTCTTGTATGCTGAATCTTGCTGAATTGTTTTATTAGATCTAGTGTGCTGTTTTGTATGTGTGTGGATTCTTTACACTTTTATGTGTACCAGATCATGTCATTTGTGAATAGTTTTACTTCTTCATTTCCAATATGGATAACTTTTATTTCCTTTACTTGCCTGACTTCCCTGGCAAGCACTTCCAATACGATGTTGAATAGAAGTAGTACAAGTGGACAACCTTGTCTAGTTCCTTATCTTGGGAAAGCTTTCAGTCTCTCAACATTAAGTATACTGAGGGTTTTTCATGTATAAAGTTATCAGTGTGAGGAAGTTGCTTTCTATTCCTAGTTCTTGGAGTGTTTTTATTATGAAAGTGTGTTGGATTTTGTCAAATGCTTGGCATTTTGATGATACTGTGGTTTTTATCCTTTATTAATATAGTGATTTACACTAAGTTCATATATTGGACTAACTTTGCATTAATGGGATAAATCCCACTTTATCAGGTTTACCATCATTTTTCTAATATGCTGGATTCAGCTTGCTAGTGTTGTGTCAAAAATCTTTACATCTATAGTCAAAGTGATATTGTTTTGTAGTTTATGTTTTTTTGGTCAGGATTTGTTGTCAAGGTAATACTGGTCTAATAGTATAAATAGGGAACTGGGGTGGGGTAGTTAAACAAAAAAGAAAGAAAAAGAATAAGTAGGGAAATATTCTGTCCTTTTATTTTCTGAGAAAATTTGGAAAATAACGTTTGGTAAAATGTACCAGTGAAGCCATCTAGCCCTGAATTTTCTTATGGGAAGTTTTATGATCAAGCTGTATATTTGTTGTAGATCTATTCAATTTTTCTGTTTTTTTTTTTTTTCCTGAGCCAGTTTCTACGGCTTGTGTCTTGCTAGGTAGGGATATTTCCTTTGCATCTAGATTTCTAACTGTTGCTCTACAATTGTTTAACAGTATAATCTTTCCAATTTCCATAAAATCAGTAGTAATAGTCCTTATTTCATGCCTGTGTTTGTGAAGCTGGAGTCTTCTCTCTTTTCTCTTGGCCAGTGTAGCTAAAGTTTGTCAACTTCGTTGATCTTTACCAAGAATCAACCTTTTATTTCATTGATTTTTCTCTATTGTTTCTATTTTATATTCTATTTATTCACGTTCTAATAATTCTTCTTCTTCTTCTTGATTTGGGTTTAGTTTTTTTGTTTTTTTTTTTCGTATGGTGGAAGATTATGTTACTGATTTGAACTCTTCATTCTATTTTTCTTTAGTCAGGATCTTGCTCTGTCACCCAGGTTGGAGTGCAGTGGTGCAGTCATAGCTCACTGCAGCCTCGAAATCCTGGGCTTAAGTGATCGTCTTGCATCAGCCTCCCAAGGAGCAAGGACTACAGGTGTGTGCCACCATACTGGGCTTTTTCTTCTCTTTATATAGGCTTTCATTGCTATGCATTTTCTCTAAGTATTAACTTTGACTGCATCCCATTATATTTTGACATATTGCGATTTTATTTTTGCTCATCTCAACATATTTTCTGATTTCACTTTTTCTTTTTCTTTCTTTTTTTTTTTTTTTAAGACAGAGTTTCGCTCCCATTGCCTGGAGTGGAGTACAATAGCATGACCTCAACTCACTACACCCTCTACCTCCTGCGCTCAAGTGATTCTCCTATCTCAGCTTCCTGAGTAGCTGGGACTACAAACACACACCACTGCACTCAGCTAGTTTTTGTATCTTTTGTAGATGGTGTTTCACCATATTACCTGGGCTGATCTTGAACTCCTGAGCTCAAGTGATCAGCCTGTCTCAGCCTCCCAAAGTTCTGGGATTATAGGCGTGAGCCACCGCACCCAGCCCTAATTCATTTTTGATTTCTTGTTTGACCCATTGATTATGAATGTATTGTTTAATTTTTCACATATTTGTGGACTTTTCTAATTTGTGTTTGTTATTTTTTGTTTTATTTTGTTTTGGTCAGAGATAATACTTTTATGATTCCAATCTTTTTACATTTATTGAGACTGGCCAGGTGTGGTGGCTCACACCTGTAATCCTAGCACTTTGGGAGATTGAGACAATAAAAAAAGGCACATTTTAGAATTAAGGACCTTGCCTTTTAAAAGGATTATTCTAGATCCCCACTTTCTTTTTTTTTTTTTTTTTTTTTTTAATTTATTTATTATTATTATACTTTAAGTTGTAGGGTACATGTGCATAACGTGCAGGTTTGTTACATATGTATACTTGTGCCATGTTGCTGTGCTGCACCCATCAACTCGTCATTTACATCAGGTATAACTCCCAGTGCAATCCCTCCCCCCTCCCCCCTCCCCATGATAGGCCCCGGTGTGTGATGTTCCCCTTCCTGAGTCCGAGTGATCTCATTGTTCAGTTCCCACCTATGAGTGAGAACATGCGGTGTTTGGTTTTCTGTTCTTGTGATAGTTTGCTAAGAATGATGGATTCCAGCTGCATCCAAGTCCCTACAAAGGACTCAAACTCATCCTTTTTTATGGCTGCATAGTATTCCATGGTGTATATGTGCCACATTTTCTTAATCCAATCTGTCACTGATGGACATTTGGGTTGATTCCAAGTCTTTGCTATTGTGAATAGTGCTGCAATAAACATACGTGTGCATGTGTCTTTATAGCAGCATAATTTATAATCCTTTGGGTATATACCCAGTAATGGGATGGCTGGGTCATATGGTACATCTAGTTCTAGATCCTTGAGGAATCGCCATACTGTTTTCCATAATGGTTGAACTAGTTTACAATCCCACCAACAGTGTAAAAGTGTTCCTATTTCTCCACATCCTCTCCAGCACCTGTTGTTCCCTGACTTTTTAATGATTGCCATTCTAACTGGTGTGAGATGGTATCTCATGGTGGTTTTGATTTGCATTTCTCTGATGGCCAGTGATGATGAGCATTTTTTCATGTGTCTGTTGGCTGTATGAATGTCTTCTTTTGAGAAATGTCTGTTCATGTCCTTTGCCCACTTTTTGATGGGGTTGTTTGTTTTTTTCTTGTAAATTTGTTTGAGTTCTTTGTAGGTTCTGGATATTAGCCCTTTGTCAGATGAGTAGATTGCAAAAATTTTCTCCCATTCTGTAGGTTGCCTGTTCACTCTGATGGTAGTGTCTTTTGCTGTGCAGAAGCTCTTTAGTTTAATGAGATCCCATTTGTCAATTTTGGCTTTTGCTGCCATTGCTTTTGGTGTTTTAGACATGAAATCTTTGCCCATGCCTATGTCCTGAATGGTACTACCTAGGTTTTCCTCTAGGATTTTTATGGTATTAGGTCTAACATTTAAGTCTCTAATCCATCTTGAATTAATTTTCGTATAAGGAGTAAGGAAAGGATCCAGTTTCAGCTTTCTACTTATGGCTAGCCAATTTTCCCAGCACCATTTATTAAATAGGGAATCCTTTCCCCATTTCTTGTTTCTCTCAGGTTTGTCAAAGATCAAATGGCTGTAGATGTGTGGTATTATTTCTGAGGACTCTGTTCTGTTCCATTGGTCTATATCTCTGTTTTGGTACCAGTACCATGCTGTTTTGGTTACTGTAGCCTTGTAGTATAGTTTGAAGTCAGGTAGCGTGATGCCTCCAGCTTTGTTCTTTTGACTTAGGATTGTCTTGGAGATGCAGGCTCTTTTTTGGTTCCATATGAACTTTAAAGCAGTTTTTTCCAATTCTGTGAAGAAACTCATTGGTAGCTTGATGGGGATGGCATTGAATCTATAAATTACCTTGGGCAGTATGGCCATTTTCACAATATTGATTCTTCCTATCCATGAGCATGGTATGTTCTTCCATTTGTTTGTGTCCTCTTTGATTTCACTGAGCAGTGGTTTGTAGTTCTCCTTGAAGAGGTCCTTTACATCCCTTGTAAGTTGGATTCCTAGGTATTTGATTCTCTTTGAAGCAATTGTGAATGGAAGTTCATTCCTGATTTGGCTCTCTGTTTGTCTGTTACTGGTGTATAAGAATGCTTGTGATTTTTGCACATTAATTTTGTATCCTGAGACTTTGCTGAAGTTGCTTATCAGCTTAAGGAGATTTTGGGCTGAGACAATGGGGTTTTCTAAATATACAATCATGTCATCTGCAAACAGGGACAATTTGACTTCTTCTTTTCCTAACTGAATACCCTTGATTTCTTTCTCTTGCCTGATTGCCCTAGCCAGAACTTCCAACACTATGTTGAATAGGAGTGGTGAGAGAGGGCATCCCTGTCTTGTGCCAGTTTTCAAAGGGAATTTTTCCAGTTTTTGCCCATTCAGTATGATATTGGCTGTGGGTTTGTCATAAATAGCTCTTATTATTTTGAGGTACGTTCCATCAAGACCGAATTTATTGAGCGTTTTTAGCATGAAGGGCTGTTGAATTTTGTCAAAAGCCTTTTCTGCATCAATTGAGATAATCATGTGGTTCTTGTCTTTGGTTCTGTTTATATGCTGGATTATGTTTATTGATTTGCGAATGTTGAACCAGCCTTGCATCCCAGGGATGAAGCCCACTTGATCATGGTGGATAAGCTTTTTGATGTGTTGCTGAATCCGGTTTGCCAGTATTTTATTGAGGATTTTTGCATCGATGTTCATCAGGGATATTGGTCTAAAATTCTCTTTTTTTGTTGTGTCTCTGCCAGGCTTTGGTATCAGGATGATGTTGGCCTCATAAAATGAGTTAGGGAGGATTCCCTCTTTTTCTATTGATTGGAATAGTTTCAGAAGGAATGGTATCAACTCCTCTTTGTACCTCTGGTAGAATTCAGCTGTGAATCCATCTGGTCCTGGACTTTTTTTGGTTGGTAGGCTATTAATTGTTGCCTCAATTTCAGAGCCTGCTATTGGTCTATTCAGGGATTCAACTTCTTCCTGGTTTAGTCTTGGAAGAGTGTAAGTGTCCAGGAAATTATCCATTTCTTCTAGATTTTCCAGTTTATTTGCGTAGAGGTGTTTATAGTATTCTCTGATGGTAGTTTGTATTTCTGTGGGGTCGGTGGTGATATCCCCTTGATCATTTTTAATTGCGTCGATTTGATTCTTCTCTCTTTTCTTCTTTATTAGTCTGGCTAGTGGTCTGTCAATTTTGTTGATCTTTTCAAAAAACCAACTCCTGGATTCATTGATTTTTTGGAGGGTTTTTTGTGTTTCTATCTCCTTCAGTTCTGCTCTGATCTTAGTTATTTCTTGCCTTCTGCTAGCTTTCGAATGTGTTTGCTCTTGCTTCTCTAGTTCTTTTAATTGCGATGTTAGAGTGTCAATTTTACATCTTTCCTGCTTTCTCTTGTGGGCATTTAGTGCTATAAATTTCCCTCTACACACTGCTTTAAATGTGTCCCAGAGATTCTGGTATGTTGTATCTTTGTTCTCATTGGTTTCAAAGAACATCTTTATTTCTGCCTTCATTTCGTTATGTACCCAGTAGTCATTCAGGAGCAGGTTGTTCAGTTTCCATGTAGTTGAGCGGTTTTGATTGAGTTTCTTAGTCCTGAGTTCTAGTTTGATTGCACTGTGGTCTGAGAGACAGTTTGTTATAATTTCTGTTCTTGTACATTTGCTGAGGAGTGCTTTACTTCCAATTACGTGGTCAATTTTGGAGTAAGTATGATGTGGTGCTGAGAAGAATGTATATTCTGTTGATTTGGGGTGGAGAGTTCTATAGATGTCTATTAGGTCTGCTTGCTGCAGAGATGAGTTCAATTCCTGGATATCCTTGTTAACTTTCTGTCTCGTTGATCTGTCTAATGTTGACAGTGGAGTGTTGAAGTCTCCCATTATTATTGTATGGGAGTCTAAGTCTCTTTGTAAGTCTCTAAGGACTTGCTTTATGAATCTGGGTGCTCCTGTATTGGGTGCATATATATTTAGGATAGTTAGCTCTTCCTGTTGAATTGATCCCTTTACCATTATGTAATGGCCTTCTTTGTCTCTTTTGATCTTTGATGGTTTAAAGTCTGTTTTATCAGAGACTAGTATTGCAACCCCTGCTTTTTTTTGTTCTCCATTTGCTTGGTAAATCTTCCTCCATCCCTTTATTTTGAGCCTATGTATGTCTCTGCGTGTGAGATGGGTCTCCTGAATACAGCAGACTGATGGGTCTTGACTCTTTATACAGTTTGCCAGTCTGTGTCTTTTAATTGGAGCATTTAGTCCATTTACATTTAAGGTTAATATTGTTATGTGTGAACTTGATCCTGCCATTATGATATTAACTGGTTATTTTGCTCATTAGTTGATGCAGTTTCTTCCTAGCCTTGATGGTCTTTACATTTTGGCATGTTTTTGCAATGGCTGGTACCGGTTGTTCCTTTCCATGTTTAGTGCTTCCTTCAGGATCTCTTGTAAGGCAGGCCTAGTGGTGACAAAATCTCTAAGCATTTGCTTATCTGTAAAGGATTTTATTTCTCCTTCACTTATGAAACTTAGTTTGGCTGGATATGAAATTCTGGGTTTAAAATTCTTTTCTTTAAGAATGTTGAATATTGGCCCCCACTCTCTTCTGGCTTGTAGAGTTTCTGCTGAGAGATCTGCTGTTAGTCTCATGGGCTTCCCTTTGTGGGTAACCCGACCTTTCTCTCTGGCTGCCCTTAAGATTTTTTCCTTCATTTCAACTTTGGTGAATCTGGCAATTATGTGTCTTGGAGTTGCTCTTCTCGAGGAGTATCTTTGTGGCGTTCTCTGTATTTCCTGGATTTGAATGTTGGCCTGCCCTACTAGGTTGGGGAAGTTCTCCTGGATGATATCCTGAAGAGTGTTTTCCAACTTGGTTCCATTTTCCCCCTCACTTTCAGGCACCCCAATCAGACGTAGATTTGGTCTTTTTACATAATCCCATACTTCTTGCAGGCTTTGTTCGTTTCTTTTTCTTCTTTTTTCTTTTGGTTTCTCTTCTCGCTTCATTTCATTCATTTGATCCTCAATCGCTGATACTCTTTCTTCCAGTTGATCGAGTCGGTTACTGAAGCTTGTGCATTTGTCACGTATTTCTCGTGTCATGGTTTTCATCTCTTTCATTTCGTTTAGGACCTTCTCTGCATTAATTACTCTAGCCATCAATTCTTCCACTTTTTTTTCAAGATTTTTAGTTTCTTTGCGCCGGGTACGTAATTCCTCCTTTAGCTCTGAGAAATTTGATGGACTGAAGCCTTCTTCTCTCATCTCGTCAAAGTCATTCTCCGTCCAGCTTTGATCCGTTGCTGGCGATGAGCTGCGCTCCTTTGCCGGGGGAGATGCGCTCTTATTTTTTGAATTTCCAGCTTTTCTGCCCTGCTTTTTCCCCATCTTTGTGGTTTTATCTGCCTCTGGTCTTTGATGATGGTGATGTACTGATGGGGTTTTGGTGTAGGTGTCCTTCCTGTGTGATAGTTTTCCTTCTAACAGTCAGGACCCTCAGCTGTAGGTCTGTTGGAGATTGCTTGAGGTCCACTCCAGACCCTGTTTGCCTGGGTATCAGCAGCAGAGGCTGCAGAAGATAGAATATTTCTGAACAGCGAGTGTACCTGTCTGATTCTTGCTTTGGAAGCTTCCTCTCAGGGGTGTACTCCTCCCTGTGAGGTGTGGGGTGTCAGACTGCCCCTAGTGGGGGATGTCTCCCAGTTAGGCTACTCAGGGGTCAGGGACCCGCTTGAGCAGGGAGTCTGTCCCTTCTCAGATCTCAACCTCCGTGTTGGGAGATCCACTGCTCTCTTCAAAGCTGTCAGACAGAGTCGTTTGCATCTGTGCAGAGGTGTCTGTGTGTCTTAGTTTACTGTGCCCTGTCCCCAGAGGTGGAGTCTACAGAGACAGGCAGGTTTCCTTGAGCTGCTGTGAGCTCCACCCAGTTCGAGCTTCCCAGCAGCTTTGTTTACCTACTTAAGCCTCAGCAATGGCGGGCGCCCCTCCCCCAGTCTCGCTGCTGCCTTGCCGGTAGATCACAGACTGCTGCGCTAGCAATGAGGGAGGCTCCGTGGGTGTGGGACCCTCCCGGCCAGGTGTGGGATATGATCTCCTGGTGTGCCTGTTTCCTAAAGCGCAGTATTGGGGTGGGAGTTACCCGATTTTCCAGGTGTTGTGTGTCTCAGTTCCCCTGGCTAGGAAAAGGGACTCCCTTCCCCCTTGCGCTTCCCAGGTGAGGCAATGCCTCGCCCTGCTTCAGCTCTCGCTGGTCGGGCTGCAGCAGCTGACCAGCTCCGATCGTCCGGCACTCCCCAGTGAGATGAACCCAGTACCTCAGTTGAAAATGCAGAAATCACCGGTCTTCTGTGTCGCTGGCGCTGGGAGTTGGAGACTGGAGCTGCTCCTATTCGGCCATCTTGCTCCGCCCTCCTAGATCCCCACTTTCTTCCAAAAAGAAAACCTAAAACAAAGCATTAACAGGACCAAGGAAAGTTATAAGTAAATTAACTGTCTTCAGAACAACATTCAGCACTTTTTAAAGGATGAAAACATAAGGCAAACTCTTTTCAGCATACTGTACACATGTCTGGCATACAATATCCAGCATGCAAGAATAAATACAATTGTGACCCATAATTTAGAAATAACTTAATGTTTGTGGCAGCAAACATTAAACATTGTCTAGAGGCAAGAGGATTGCTTGAGTCCAGGAGATTGAGACCAGTCTTCTCAACATAGTGAGACCCAGTCTCTACAAAAAATTTGTAAAAATTGGCTGCTTGTGGTGTGTGCCTGTAGTCCCTGGGAGGCTGAGGTGGAAAGATTCCTTGGGCCCAATAGTTTGAAGCTGCAGTGAGCTATGATCATGCTACTGTACTCTAGCCTGGGTGATAGATAGAGTAAGACCACGTTTCAAAAAGAAAAAAATTATTAAGCCTTATTTTGTGGCCTAACATATGGTCTATCCTGCAGCAAGTGCCAAGTGTGCTTGAGAAAAATGTTTATTCTACTTTTATTCGGTAGAATTGATGTCTGTTAGGTCTTGTTGATTTGTGGCATCTAAAAAGTCTTTTTGGCTGGGCACGGTGGCTCACGCCTGTAACCCCAGCACTTTGGGAGGCCAAGGCAGGCGAATCACAAGGTCAGGAGATCGAGACCATCCTGGCTAACATGGTGAAACCCTATTTCTACTAAAAATACAAAAAAATTAGCTGGGCGTGGTGGCAGGCGCCTGTAGTCCCAGCTACTCGGGAGGCTGAGGCAGAAGGATGGTGTGAACCTGGGAGGTGGAGTTTGCAGTGAGCCGAGATCACACTACTGCACTCCAGCCTGGGTGACCAAGCAAGACTCCGACCAGAAAAATAAATAAATAAATAAATAAATAAATAAATAAATAAATAAAAAGTCTTTTATTTTCTTACTAATCTTCTGTCTGGTTTTTCTATTCATTATAAAAAGCAGGATATTGAAGTCTCCAAATATTATTGTTGGCTTGTCTATTTGTTCTTAAAATTCTGTGTTTGTTTTACATCTTTTGGAGTGGTTTTACATTTATAATTGCTATATCTTCTTGATGGATTGACCCTTTTTATTGACCTTTTTCTGTAGTAATAATCGCATACTTTGAGTTCATTTTTTTCTTAAACTTCTAGCTTCCTCAGATGGCAGCTTAGATCATTGATTACATAATTTTCTGATATTCTATTTTTGACTCTTAACGTTATAATTTTCTGTATAAGCACAGTTCAGCTGCATTATAAACTTTTAAAGATGTTGTGTTTTTATTTTTATTCAGTCATTTATTTAACTTATCCATGAGCTATAATCACAATATATTGTTGCATTATTAGTGTGAACCAGTAGTTATATATTACATCAATTAAGAGTAAGAAAAATAAAGGATTTCATTATTTATTTATTCTTCCTTATATAGAACTAATTTTGTAACATACAATTTTCTTTTTTTCTGAAGAAATTCTTTAAACATTTCTTGTACAGCAGGTCTACTACTGACAAGATCCTCAATTTTTGCTTGTCTGAGAACATCTTTCTTTCTCTTTGGTTTGAAGAATAATGTCACTGGATAAAGAATACTAGATTAGTGGGGATTTTTTTCCTATTTCAACACTTTAAATATTTCTTTCCACTTTTTTCTTGCTTGCATAGTTTGTGAAGAGAAGTCTAGTGTAATTCTTATTTTTGATTCTTCACAGGTAAGGTATTATTTTTTCCTCTGACTTTTTCAATATTTTCTTTGATTTTCCACAGTTTGAATATGATATGTCTAGATGTAGATTTTGTGGTGTTTGTCCTTCTTGATCTTTTATGAACTTCCTGAATTGTTGGTTTGTTATCTGTCTGTCATTAATTTTGGAAAATCATCAGCCATTTTACTTCAAATTATTTATTCTCTTTCTTTTTCTCCTTCCCATTCTGATATTCCCTTTTTGTATGTTACAGCTGTTGTAATTGTTGCACAGTTCTTAGATACTCTGTTCTTTTTCTTTCATTTTTCTCTTTGCTTCTAGTTTGGTAAGTTTCTACTAACACATTTTCAAGCTTGTGGATTATTTTCTTGACCCTATCCAGTCTACTGAGGAGGTCATCAAAGACTTTTTTTTTTTCATTTCTGCTGCAATGTTTCTGATTTCTCACATTTTATTTTGATTCTTTCTTAGAGTTTCCATCTCTCTCCTTACATTACTTACCTGCTGTTGCATATTGTCCACTCTTTCCAATAGAGTCCTGATATGGTTTGGATTTGCATCCCTGCCCAAATCTTATGTTGAATTGTCATCCCCAGTGTTGGAGGAGGGTCCTGGTGGGAAGTGATTGGATCATGGGGGCAGACTTCCCCTTTGCTGTTCTTGTGATAGTGAGTTCTCATGAGATCTGGTTGCTTAAAAGTGTATAGCACTTTGCCCTTCACTCTATTCCTCCTTCTCTGGCCATGTAAGATGTGACTGCTTTCGCTTCACTTTCCACAATGATTGTAAGCTTCCTGAGGCCTTCCCAGCCATGCTTTCTGTAGAGCCTGTAGAACTGTGAGTCAATTAAACCTCCTTTCCTTATAAATTATCCAGTCTCAGGTAGTTCTTTATAGCAATGTGAAAATGGACTAATACAAGGTCTTTGCATATTGATCATGGTTATTTTATTTTTTAATTGACACATAATAATTGTACATACATATGGGATAAAATGTGGCATTTCAATATATGTTTATATTGTGTAATGATCAAATCAGTGTAATTAGCAAATCCATCACCTCACATAGTTATCATTTCTTTGTGTTGAGAACATTCAAAATGTTCTCTTACAGTTATTTTGAAGTATACAATACATTATTGTTAATAGGGTGACTCTAGTCATCCTACTGTGAAACAGAGCACCAGAATTGATATTTCCTATCTAACTGTAACTTAGTACTCATTGACAAACCTCTGTGCATCCCTCCTTCCACCCTCTCCAGCCTCTGGTAACCATTATTCTACTCTTTACTTCTATAAAATCAACTTTTTTAGATTCTACATATGAGTGAGATCATGCAGTACTCGTCTTTCCATGTCTGGCTTATTGGACTTAACATGATGTTCTTTATCCATGTTGTAGTAAATAACAGGATTTCATTCTTTTTTATGGATGAACAATATTCCATTATGTATATATACCACATTTTCTTCATCCATTCATCCATCAATGGACACTTACGTTGGTCCATATTTTAGCTATTATGAATATTGCTTCAATAAATATTGGGGTGCAAATATTTCTTTGACATACTGTTTTTATTTCATTTGAATATATGTCCAGTAGTGGGATTGCTGGATCATTTGGTAGTTCTATTTTTAAGTTTTTGAGGAACCTCCATACTGTTTTTATAATGGCTATTCTAATATAAATTTCCACCAACATTGTATAAAGGCTTCCTTTTCTATACATCCTTGCTAATACATATCTTCTGTCTTTTTGACAAAAGCCATTCTAACTGAATATCTTATTATTTTGATTTGCATTTCCCTGATGATTAGTGATGTTGAGCATTAAAAAAATAGATCTGATGATCATTTGTGTGTCTTCTTTTGAGAAATGCCTATTCAGGACTTTTGCCCATTTCTAAATTGGATTATTATTATTTTTTTCTTTTGAATTGTTTGAGTTACTTATGTATTCTGGATAATAATTTAAATTTCCGGAAAGCCACCTTTTCCACATGATTCTCTTTTAGAGTTTTCCACTGAGGGTAACTTATGTGATATTTGGGAGGTTGAAGAGAAGGAGAGGAGAGTCCTCCTTCTCCAGAGATGTTTGCAAGCAGATCCTTGCAGGTCTGAGGTTGCATGTATCCTGCTGAACACTTAAAAACCATCCACTTTGCTCCTGTAGACTGATGCAGTTCTTGGGAACTATTGCAGAGACTCTTGAGCATTGCATCAGTTTCTTGGCGACTTTTTGAAGAAAATAAAGAGGAGAGATAGCAGTGGGGCATACCCCTAACAAATGGGACTCTAACTTTTATGCTTCTATGCTTCCTATGCTTCTGTCTCCTCAGGCCTACTGGTTGTAACTTCCTGACATTTTAAGTGACTTCCTCAATCTTCTGTCTCTCAGTTCTCCCAATATTGGAATGTAAGCCCTAATTCTTAAATCCTTATTTTCTAGCATTTTTAGAGTGGATCTTCTTTTATATTTGAATGAAAAATGATCAATTTTTGATAGATGAAATTATTCCTTAAAAATGGGAAATCTGGAATTTTTTCTCTGATGTGACTAGATTTAAGACAGTAATGACCTTGTTTCCAGTGAAAATATGGAACACTGATATCTCTAGGATGCAGTAACAACATTATTGCTTAAATTAAATTGACTGAAGTGTCAAGTGTCTGTGTTAGGAAAGGATTACCTGTTTGGATTTTCTTCTTCTCCTGAATCTTGTTCCCATAATTTCTCATCTCTTAGTTAGCTCTTGTATGTCTTCAGACAGATCTAAAAGTATCTTTTAACTTTCATATTCTCGGCAGAATGAGAGAATTATTTAGTCTACTATTAATGGAAGTGTAATCAATAGGTCAGGGAACTATATCAAAGACAGTTGTTCAAGTGTATCTTAATATGTTACTTTTTAAAATAGAATATTTGGAAACTCATGTGAAAATATAACAAAACATTAACATTTGATAAATCTAGGAGAATTGTGTATTTCTATTTTCTGTGATTTTACTGATTTTTGCTCACCTGATATATAACAGTTTGAAAACATTGAGATTTGTTTTGATTTATTTCTCTTTATGTTTTCTTTATTTTCTCATTTTATTTATTTAACCTTATATCAGTTAATACTTAATATAATGATAGTTATTGTATTGGAATTATACTCTTTATCATTATAAAATTTTCCCTTGCTTTGTTTAATTAATTGCCTTATTGTAGGGGAACATATTTACTACTTAACTGGTTGACCATATGCTTTAATTTACCTGAAACAGTTCCAGTTTATGCCTGCTGTCCCATTTTTCATTGCAGTTTTCTCCCTTTTTTGCTAAGTATTATTATTAATAGTTTATTTAAACAAACTGGGATGGATTTAGTTGGCCCTAACTTTGTGCTTTTAGATTCTTCCTGGTCTTGTTTTACAGTGGTTAAAAAACTTGTGTGCTGAACACAATTCTTACTTTGATGCAGAGTTAGATCTAAAAGACAACACAGCAATAACCTTTCTTTCTTTCTAGACCTTGTCCACATGTAGTGTTAATGAAAATTCCTTTCGGCCAGGCGCGGTGGCTCAAGCCTGTAATCCCAGCACTTTGGGAGGCCGAGACGGGTGGATCACGAGGTCAGGAGATCGAGACCAGGATCATCCTGGCTAACACAGTGAAACCCCGTCTCTACTAAAAAATACAAAAACCTAGCCGGGCGAGGTGGCGGGTGCCTATAGTCCCAGCTACTCGGGAGGCTGAGGCAGGAGAATGGCGTGAACCCGAGAGGCGGAGCTTGCAGTGAGCTGAGATCCAGCCACTGCACTCCAGTCTGGGCGACAAAGCGAGACTCTGTCTCAACAACAACAAACAAACAAACAAACAAACAAAAGAAAATTCATTTCAGGTACAGTGTGATGCATTTCTTGAAAAATGAAGTAATCTTGTATCTAGTCTCCAAAATTAACTCCACTCAATTTTGAGAGGTTGGGCAAGTATTTGATGTGGCTGGTTCTGCCACCCACTTGGTATATTAGCCAGATTTGTGATGGTCCATGCTGCAACTTGCAAGAGGCATGAAGTCACCAGCCTACCTGTTGGTAAGGTCAGTGGGAAGCATTAGAGATAATAGATTAGCTTTGCTTGAAGTATCTGTAGGAAATAGTGGCCGAAGAGTAAAGTCATAGAGTGCATAATAGTCTAAGCACACTTTGTACACGGTATTTTCATTTATCATATAGTGCATATCACCATCATTTTATGATTTTATTATTTGGTAAGGCTTTTTTACTTTCTAGTATACCTTTTTTGGCACAATGACATCAAAAATGCCATGTACTATTCTTAAGCAAATTGATGAAGACTTGTACATTGTTTACATTTACTATTTATCAAAGGCCATAGTGATATTACTGACCACATAAAAACCTGAAGACATAAATCTGCTGAAGTTAATGGTGATTTTAGAAGACTATGGCTGAAAAAGATAACACATGCAGCTGCAAAAGGCTTATTTACAAAACATTTTGTGAAAGCATGATTTATTCATCTAGATTTAACTGTTCTAGTTTAATCTTACTCATTTTCAATTCCAAATTTTTATATCCACATATGAAAATTAAAATAATAGCTGTAAATGAATTCACCCCATTAGCAGAAGGACAATTTTTCAAATTGTTAAATAATACCAGCTTTGTATCAGTGCCATTGGGAACTTCAAATAGAAAATAAATAAACTCAAATAATAACTTGTTTTTGGTGAAATTAAATGAAAATTTTGGAAGTTCATTCTGTTGAAGATAAACACCTGATATTAATGTGAATACTGTATTTTTAAATTGTCATTTTTGAAGAGAAAATTATTTATTTCTGTAACAATGATATTTACACGAATTTTTGTGTAAAGTATCATAGTAAAGACAATGTATTTATCGTACTAGGAAAGCAGTGAAGCAGAAATGTGCTTGGAATTGGTACACAAACAATTCGTAATTGTATCCTAACAAAATATAATATTTAACATCAACATTTACAAACATTTATTCATGTTCAAGTTTTTATGTATTAATACTTCCTCTTATTGGTATACATTGCCTTTCTTTGCCTCCTGGAAACAATAGATTTTACAAATGTTGGACTTTTCTTTCATTATTTTATAAAGTAACCTCAGTTGATTTATGATTTTGAACTGTTTTATAAACAAATTCTCTAATTTACAGTTGTACTTTTATTTAAAAGCGGCTGAAAATCTTCCATTAAAGTATTCAATGAATGAATCATCATACTTCTAAAATATTAGAAGCTTTTGTTGAATTTTAATTATTGAAAACAAAACTTAAAAATGGGAAGCTACTAAAGTACATCCTTCCAAAACTAAGAGAGGAACTAAGCAGACTATGAGAGCTTGAGTAGCATACAAGATTTATTTTAGAAATCCTTTAATTGTGCTTTGTACAAATATTTATTTTGGGAAAGAATCTTTGGATAGTTTATTCTAATTAGGCAAATTTATACTTTGTAAATTGAATTGCATGAACTTAAGTAAACCTATAGTTTTACATAGCTAAATTTGGTGAAACAAAGTATAATAAATAGAGACAACTTATTTGAAGAGTTTTGTCTTGTAAAATATTTTTCAAAGAAATATTATCTGAATGAAATATTTTGGTTTAAATAGTTTAATATGAAAATATAATTGAGAATATCCTTCATTTAACAGTGCTTGTTTTGAGCTTACTAGACACTTACACACTTGTAGAGAGTTTTTATCAATTAAAATATCATTTTCTACAGTGACATGTCAATAGAGGTTGTAATAACTTCAAATTTATTAACTCTGTACTGGAAGCCCCTAAGACCAGAGTCAGGCTAAATGTTTCCCTAGGACTTCACAGGACTTAGAATAAGCTCATGGTTGTGGTTTATTACAGTGAAAGGATATAGATTAAAATCAACTGAGGCAAAAGGCACATGGGATGAAGTCTGGAAAAAAGCAGGCGCAAGTTTTCATGTGTCCTCTCCCAGTGGAATCACATGGACATGCTTATTTCTCCCAACATGTGTTACTAACCAGGGAAGCACACCCAAAGTGTTACTAACCAGGGAAGCTTATGTGAGCCTTCATGTTCAGGGTTTTCTGTCAGTAATGTAGGCATGCAGCACCTCTGTGACTAACCTCAGATACTCAGACTCCACACCCACACCCCATGACAAGAAAGATCTTCACCATAAATCACATCATCAGCATAAACTGTGTGATCAAACTGGTACAATATGGCCCAAGGCCTCTGCCATATAAAAACATTGTTATCGGACAGAATATTCCAAGGGCTTAGAGCTTTTCTCCTGGGAGCTACCAAACAGCCAGTCTTGAAGTCAGGCCTTTATTTTATTTGTTTGTTTATTTATTTATTTATTTATTTATTTATTTATTTATTTATTTTGAGATGGAGTTTCACTCTTGTTGCCCAGATTGGAATGCAATGGCGCAATCTCAGCTCACCACAACCTCCACTTCCCGGGTTCAAGCGATTCTCCTGCCTCAGTCTCCCGAATAGCTGGGATTACAGGCAGACGCCACCAAGTCTGGCTAATTTTGTATTTTTAGTAGAGACGGATTTCTGCATGCTGATCAGGCTGGTCTCGAACTCGCAACCTCAGGTGATCCACCCACCTTGGCCTCCCAAATTTCTGTGATTACAACCATGAGTCACCGCTCCCGGCCAGGTCTTTTTAAAACAACCCAGTCCTGTTCAGTTAACCCTTCACTGCAAAACTGTGAAAAGCAACTTTAATATATTGCACCTAACTTTGTAAAAACTATTAAAACATATTTTTCAGAAAAGATATTAATCACATTTTATTAAGGATAGTTTGGCTAAGAAACTGGTTAAAGTATGTGCGTGTTTATTAATATTCTTATTTTTAAAAAACATTGTGATATATAACATAAAAATGCTTGGAAATGTTTTAAGTAAACTTTTTCAGCTTCACCAATGTAATAAAAGTAATTTGTCTATAATTACAAAAATAATATGACCTTTTTATTTGACGGAGTCTCCCTCTGTCGCCCAGGCTGGAGTGCAGTGGTGCAATCTTGGCTCACTGTAAACCTCTGCCTTCTGGGTTCAAGCAATTCTCGTGCCTCAGACTCCCTGAGTAGCTGGGATTACAGGCTCCTGCCACCAGGCCTGGCTAATTTTTGTATTTTTAATAGATATAGGGTTTCACCCTGTTGATCAGGCTGGTTTAGAACTCCTGACCTCAGGTATCCACCCACCTCAGCCTCCCAAAGTGCAGGGATCACAGGTGTGAGCCACTGCACCCAGCCAATAATATGACTTTTGATATAATATTCTGTACCAGTCATTGAACCAGGAGAAACAAAGCAAAACAAACTAACAAACCCTCAAAGATGGAAATCTGGAATTGGTTCTCTGACATGATTGAGCTTGAAGCCAATGACAAAAGTGGTATTTGTGCCTGTGAATTATGGTTCACTAGAAATCCATGGCATGTAGCGACAAAAAGAGTCATTTAAATTATGCCTAGGATAAAGTTCTTATTGAAGGCAAGACATTGAAAGACAAAACAGCTGCTGCAATTGACTCCTGTGGTGGAAACTTTAACTGCATTGAAAAGTTTACAGAAGGAAAATGAAAAGTTTAGTGTATGGTTAGAAAACGTGTGAGCTTCTCTCATAGTCTCATAAGAAACTCTTATTATTTTTAGCCACATATTTTTGGTCAATACTAACTCTTATTCACAGGCGGCAGAATTGCAACATAAGTTGAACTCAAACTCACCAGATCACTTCTGTGGGAGTTGGGGCATTGATTTGAGAAAAAAGAAACCCTGTGAATTAGGATAAAGGCATCTGGGTGAAATTTGGTGAACCTGAGAACCATGAAACCCCAAATCCTGTACCTTCTTTGCCAGTAGAAACAGTTATTCCTCTTATATCTTAAGAGAAACAATTCCTTGCTTGAAGACATTGAATTGACCTCACCTGAGTTAAAGGAATGCTAATTCCCCTTATAACCCATCCCATACCCCACTGCTGCCAGACTCATAACTCAAATCAGATTTAGCCTTCCCAGAGTGATAAAATCTATCCTATGAGAAAATATTCTATATACCAAAATTTGCTTGCCACTTCAGTAGTGGTTCAAGACACCAATTAGTTTAGAGTATATGGAACACTCTGTCTTCCAAAATGAAGGAAAATTTGTGCTACTGTACCACTCACTATTAAGAAAGAGGCACAAATTTTGGTGAGCCTCTGTGATTTTTCAATGGTAGAAGTATGCTATGGTAGCATTATATACTTAGTCAGGGGAGGCCTTGAAAAGTAGAGGAAAAAGGAAATCCTCCCCGTGGAAAGAACATTGAGCAGTACATCTGATTGTCCATATTGTCAAACATTGCCCAGTGGTTTGACCATTTGGTAATTAGGAAGGCTGTGTAAGTGGTATGTCTCTCCATATAAGTAGAGTTATCCTATCTGAATGAATATTCACCAAAAGAAAGCCATTGCACAAGAGGCTCTCAATAATGAAGTACATAGACAGATATGAATATTAGCCAACCTCTTTCCCTAGCCATTCTATCTCTTGTTCAATGGGGTCTTATTTATAGTGACAATTACATCAAGGATGGAGGTTATATGGGAGGTGATAGACAGCCTTACCTTCACCAGAGCTTGTCTGGTTATTGCACTGCTGAATGCCTGCCTGGCTACCAGGAAGGGTCAATATAATCTAGGTACTGGCCCCATTCCTTAGTGAAACCAACCAGTTACCTGGAGGCAGGTATTATATAGTTCTGGTTCTGTTATGAGGTGGGCAATAATTTCCCCTCACTAAATTAGACATTTATTTTGGATATAGGTTCTTCTTTTGTCATTATGGTCCTGCTAACACTACCATAACTGGACTTAATGAATGCCATATAAAGCATTATAATCATATTTACCAACACGTTGCTTCTAATCAAGGAACTCATTTTACAGTAAAGAAGTATAGCAGAAGGCTCATGTTCATGTAATTCACTGATTTTACTTCATGTCTCAATAACCAGAAACTTTTGGTCTTATAGATAATTATGATGTCTTATTGAAGACTCGGATAAGACTCCTAGTAGTAGACAACATTCAACCACTCCCAGTAGTAGACAACAAGTTTGTAGTGCTGTCCTATGTGCTTTGAGAGAACAATCTATGTATATTATCTGGGATCAAGGGGTAGAAGAGGGAGTGAATAGTAGAAGAAGGAAGTTATGAATATCAACTATAGTCTCATAACCATTTAGAGAAATAAAACTTGTGGCAGCTCTGCATTTCCTCTTACTTGCTTGTCTTGTGTATTCACACACAAATATGTTATATGTACATTTGTGTGTGTATATGTTTTTATATATATATGTTCTTGTTTTTTATTTTCTCTCTTCCTCTTTTTTCCTATTGTATTTTTCTATTAATACTTTATGGAAGGTATAGAACCATATAAATTAATCTCTAGGTTATAGAATATGCCTCAATTAGAAGGAGAATTAATAACCCCACCTTAGAGATAAACTTAATTACTGACAGGACTTATTTCCTACATTGGCTATTATCCTCCTTGGCCACATCTAATGTAAAAGTTAAAGAAAATTCTTATCCTGGGTGCAGCAAAGTTTTTATAGGTTGTTTCCTACTGGTATTGCTCTGCTAAAACTAGTTGTGGCTCCAAATCTAGCTCGTGGTTTCTTTGGCAATATATTTCCCCTCAAATATTTAGTTAGTGCTGTGATATATTTGCTTAACTATTGGTGGTTAACTTTGCAATTTGGTTTTTAGGTCAAAGAAAATCCATTCAGGTTTCTGATTAAACTGAAGGATTAGCATTACACTGAGATAGATATGGTGATTGATTAGACTATGTATCTCTCTTTTTTGGGGGAAAGAGTAACAGCATCTCTGTAAAATGATAATTGTGATACATTAGGCAGAAGCATGATGATATTGCTACTTATTTGATATTAAAATTTAAATATGGGAGGAAAGGTGAAAATGTATACCAAATAGTCTAAAAGATAAACTCTGTAAGTTATTTGTCTGTTGGCCATGAACTCCATTACTCCTATTTGCAAGGGAATGGGAAGTCTGAAACTACACTTCCCAGAGTTGCTGGGGCCCAGCTGACTTTGACTTACATGTTGCCAAAGAATCTGTGGCAGTAGATTTGAAAAAGGGCAAAGGGAAGACTTTCTTTTCCTTTCTGTTTCTGGTGGTGTTTTTGGCATCAGGAGCAAGGCTGGGTGATTAAAGGCTCCTGGATTTATGCTCAGGAATAAATGTGATGCTATCAGTATTATAGAGCCCATGAGCTCTGGCACCTGCAAGGGTATCAGAATCAGCAGTTGAGCTCCCTGTCATAGGAAGACTGTGGGCTCCCGGCTTCCTGCAAAAAAAAGGTAGTGATTACAGTTCTAACAGTAGCAGCAGCAGCAGTAGTAGCAGCAACCTAGGCACTGGTAACTTTGGTTGCATAGATAACATGAATTTTGATTAGTAACCATTTGGACTCCAACTAATGTACTACTTTTGTAATCAATCCCTACATCAATTAATTTTGTTTCAAATTCTTAGTGTGATTATAATTACTTTTTTCCTAGTTGGATGTTGAGTGATAGAAATATATATAACGTGGTACCATTTATTTCACATTCAAGAACATGAAAAACAATACTTCATATTGTCTAAGGACATATGCATTGTCAAAAATGTTAAAAAGGCTAACAACTGGTAAACTTTAAATACAGGATACTGATTATGGAGGGAAGGGAGACAAATGAGTTTGGGAAGTATGCATTGGGCTTTAACTATTTCGATAATGTTTTATTTTCTATTCTAGATGGTAGATAAATATTACATTAGTAATAGTTTTTAATTTTTTATAATGTGAAATGCAATATATTAAAATAAAGATCAGTACTAAGTGCGATGGCACAGCAATCACTATTCTTTAGGAAATTACTCATAGAAGTAGTTAAAAAATAGCTTCAAAAATTCAATTAGCGAACATTTTGTAGAGGTTAAGGCCTATTTGTGTTTTAGAAAAGGAATTGTTACATGCTTATAGCTTTTAAACATTCAGAATAATGTAAAATAAACTTACATCATGTAATTTAAATTTTGCTTCGTAATAATCATAATAATGCCTTCTTAAAATGCATATCATTGCTTTCTCTTTTTCTTTTTACATTTTAGGTGTGGTGTTTGGTCTTACAGATGTCAGCATTGGCAATGTTCAGAGGGAATATTCTCTGAAAACCATTGAAAAGTTGGCATTGGAATTGAGTTATGATATTTCATCTGGACTGGTAGTAATGTTTATAGCATTCTATGGAGACAGAAAAAAAGTAACATGGTTTGTAGCTTCCTCCTTTCTTATAGGACTTGGATCACTTTTGTGTGCTCTTCCATTCATTAATGAAGAAAAAAATAAAAGTAAGGTAGGAATTGAAGGTAAGGTTTTAAAATATACTGTCATATATCAAATCAACATTCATTCAAATCTTGGCTCAAGGAACTTAATATAGACTGTGATAATTGTTTGTCTGTATATCTATCCAGTCATCCATACTGATTTATGTGACCAAGTTTGCTAATTAACTAACTGTAGCATCCTAGTGGACATACATGTCATCATAGAGGAAGTTAATGATTAGTTTTAGTCTCTTGATAGAAAACATTTATTTTCAGATGTTGGTCAGTAGGAAGCTCAGTACTGCGATCCCTAGGAGAAGGGAAACAAACAACTTGAATTTTCTTTGAGAAGGCAAGAGTGAATCGATTAGGGGCATGTTTTATGATTATCAGGAGCATGAAGGACCTCCTCGAGTTTATTAATCATGAAATCAAAGTGGGATTTGCATGGTTGTGCAGCTACATCAAGCTTTAAAAGTACAGGTAGGGAGTGGGAAGCAGAGTTATTTTGAGTAAGGTTGCAGTTTGACCATCCAGAACCTACAAAGAACTCAAACAAATTTACAAGAAAAAAACAAACAACCCCATCAAAAAGTGGGCAAAGGATATGAACAGACATTTCTCAAAAGAAGACATTCATACAGCCAACAGACACATGAAAAAATGCTCATCATCACTGGCCATCAGAGAAATGCAAATCAAAACCACAATGAGATACCATCTCACACCAGTTAGAATGGCGATCATTAAAAAGTCAGGAAACAACAGGTGCTGGAGAGGATGTGGAGAAATAGGAACACTTTTACACTGTTGGTGGAATTGTAAACTAGTTCAACCATTATGGAAAACAGTATGGCGATTCCTCAAGGATCTAGAACTAGATGTACCATATGACCCAGCCATCCCATTACTGGGTATATACCCAAAGGATTATAAATTATGCTGCTATAAAGACACATGCACACGTATGTTTATTGCAGCACTATTCACAATAGCAAAGACTTGGAATCAACCCAAATGTCCATCAGTGACAGATTGGATTAAGAAAATGTGGCACATATACACCATGGAATACTATGCAGCCATAAAAAAGGATGAGTTTGAGTCCTTTGTAGGGACATGGATGCAACTGGAATCCATCATTCTTAGCAAACTATCACAAGAACAGAAAACCAAACACCGCATGTTCTCACTCATAGGTGGGAACTGAACAATGAGATCACTCGGACTCAGGAAGGGGAACATCACACACCGGGGCCTATCATGGGGAGGGGGGAGGGGGGAGGGATTGCATTGGGAGTTATACCTGATGTAAATGACGAGTTGATGGGTGCAGCACAGCAACATGGCACAAGTATACATATGTAACAAACCTGCACGTTATGCACATGTACCCTACAACTTAAAGTATAATAATAATAAATAAATTTTAAAAAATAAAAAAATAAAAAAAAGAAAGAAAGCAAGGGAATTAAAAGTATTTAGATGATAGTGAAAGAAGTAAGGACATGAAGGGGACATTGGGATAGTGAAAAGGAGCAGAATCAATGGATTATATGCCCTGGTGAATTTTTAAGGATTGTTGGAATTGTGTTGCTAGAAAGAGTGAGTGGAAAGATAGGGGTGGTTAGAATGTAGATGTTTGAAATTATCATTGAGAAAGGTTTGTAGTTATTATTTTTGACATTTTAAATGACTAGCTGTTTGTCTGTTCTCAGTCTGCTCTAAAGAACTACCTGAGACTGGGTAATTTATAAAGAAAGAACATTTAATTGACTCACACTGCTTCAGCCTGTACAACAGGGCTGGGGAGGCCTCAGGAAACTTACAATGATAGTGGAAGTTGAAGGGGAAGCAAGCATATCTTCACATTGTAGCAGGAGAGAGCTAGCAAAGTGGGGAGTGTTACACACTTTCAAACAACCTGATCATATGAGAACTCACTCACTATCACGAGAACAGCAAGGGGGAAATCTGCTCCCGTGATCCAGTCACCTCCCACCAGGTCCCTCCTGCAACACTGGGAATTACAATTCGACATGAGATTAGGGTGGGGACACAGAGCCAAACCATATCACTAGCTAAGGTAGGTGGAATACAGTGCATAACAGGAGAAACGTTCAAGGAACTAAGAGGTCAAGGCGTTGGAAACATCACATTGACACTGATATCACAAGTTAATATGTCTGTACAAAATTGAACCTTCAGCATTTGAATCACAGTTCTAGAGACTACCTCCTACTTTATATGGAGTCAAAATCATCTCACATGGATACTAAACCAGCTGAAAATTTCATTTGTATACTGTATTGCAATATGCACTTTAATAGTGTTTCCACAATATTATTTTAAGAGCATTTTGTTAAATGTCAACCCGAATGACCATGGCCAATATAGTCTAATAGCATTGCCTAGATCTACCAATCTACAAACAAATTTAATTACACAAGCATTTACTTAATATTGTTATATAACCATGTAAATTTAAAAAGTATAAGAAATACACTATGACCTGAAAGAAATTAAAATCTAGTGGATGACCACATAATGACTAACTCTAATGGAAAGAAATGTTCACTGTATAATGCCTTGTCCTTATGAACATATGTTCTGAAAGTTAGTGGGTCTAAAATGGGAAATTATTTAATCAGAGTGAGACAAAGTGAATATAAAGATTGTTAAAGAGGTGAACATAAAACTAAACTCAGAAGGTACTCTTTGATAATGCAGATAATCTAGAACATTAGAAATACTTTTAGCCTAGGGTCAAAAGTCAGGGGAATTAGATGTCAAATTTAAGAGGAATATGTGTATGTGTAAATGCATATATATAAATACACAAACATATCTGTGCACACATACATACAATCATGCATGCACATTTATGTTTTGGTTTATAATATATGTATCTTTTGCAAGATTCCCACACAATTTCTTCCTTTTTTTTTAATCTTTTATTTTGGAGACGGGGTCACAATATGTTGCCCAGGCTTGTCACAATCCTCTCACTTCACCTTTCCGAGTAGCTGGTACTACAGATGTGTGCTGTGTCTGGTCCAAATGTGTGATGGCATTTTTCTGAGAACGTGATGATTGATTGCAGTACTACTACATTCAATGTAAATGAAATGTTAACTAAAAGAAAAAAGCTTAATTTTGGAAATAGCTTGTATAATATTTGATAAAGAATGCTGCACATTTGTTTTATGTTTGAGTTCAATTAACAAAAATGTAATCATTGTCTTTTCAAAAGATATTTGCACAGAAATAAAGGTTGTCAGTGGTTGCCAGAGCAGTGATGCATCGTTCCAATCAAAATACCTGTATTTCATCACCCTTGGGCAGACTATGCAGGGAATAGCAGGAATGCCTCTTTATATCCTTGGAACAACCTTTATTGATGAGAACGTTGCTACACACTCAACTGGTATCTATGTAGGCAAGTTTTACCTCCTCTATTATGATTGACCCATTTTGATTTTCCTTGAATTTTGGTATGCATATCTAAGCTGATACAAAAGTACTATTGGCCCTTATGATAACATTGTAATAAATAACTAGTATACCAAACCTCCAAATCACATTGATTCACATAATTCTGAGGAATTGTTTGAGATTTGGGTTTCTAGACATGTCACCTGAATGTCACTGAAAATACATAGAGCAATTGAAATAATACATACTTTCGGCCAGGCATGGTGGCTCATGCCTGTAATCCTAGAACTTTGAGAGGCTGAGGCAGGCAGATCACTTGAGTTCAGGAGTTCAAAACCAGCCTGGTCAACATAGCGAAACCCTGTCTCTACTAAAAATACAAAAAAATTAGCCAGGTATGGTGGCGAGCACCTGTAATCTCAGCTACTCTGCAGGCTGAGTCAGGAGACTTGCTTAAACCCAGGAGGTTGAGATTGCAGTGAGCCAAGATCGCACCACTGCTGCCTGGGTGACAGAGCAAGACTCTCAAACAAAAAAACAAACAAACAAAAAATACCTTCTTAAGTAATAAAAATTATACTCTTTATGTATATGTGTATGCACATTTATAAACATGTATATTCATATATATGTACACTTAATTAATAATAGCATACTATCCCTATTTACAATGTCTATGCTACTGTATCCCATAAGAAGTAATCCTGGCTATATCTCAGAATAATCTGTACTCTCTTATATTGCAATAGATTCTGGTCCTGGTAGATCATCTATTTGTACAGGGTTATCTAACTATCACTTTTGAAAATAAATTTAAAGTTGTTTTTATATACTTATTGTGAAGGTGTATTGACACATCCTGGTAGATAAGGTGAAGGGTGCAGAAGTAATGATAACTTTAAAGTATCACCTTGCTAGAGCACCCCAAATTAAATAAAATAAGACATTTTGAATTTCTAGTTAAATATATTTTATGTATATTACACTAAATATATATATTAAATAAGGTATAATGAATTATATACTGAGTTTCTGTACTACATGCATTGGATAATACGTATGATGGTTAGTTTTATGTGTTTGCTTGGTTAGGTTATGACACCTGGTTGTATGGGCAAACACTACTCTAGATGTTTTGGTGATGGTTGTTTTTAGATGCGATGAACATTTACAATCCTCAGAATTTGAGCAAAACTGATTTCATAATGTGGGTGGGCCTCATTCAATCAGTTGAAGGTTCTATGAGCAAATACTGAGGTTTTCTGAAGAAGCAATTCTACCTAAAGACTGTAACATCAGCTGCAACATCCAGCCTGCTGGTCTGCCCTACGAATTTGGTACTTGCTAGGCCTCACAATTGTATTTTGTATGAACCAGTTCCTCAAAATGAATCTCTCTGTTCTCTCTCTCTTTGTTTTTTGAAGGTGATTATTATTTTTGTGTTTAAATTTTTTTTTAAATTTCAGTAGTTTCAGGGGGAACAGGTGGTATCTGGTTACATAGATAAGCTCTTTAATGGTGATTTATGAGATTTTGATGCACCCATCCCCCAAGCAGTGTACACTATACCCAATGTGCAGTCTTTTATCCCTCACCCACCTCTCACCATTACCCCCGAGTCCCCAAAGTCAATTATATCATTCTTATGCTTTTGCATTCTCATAGCATGGCTCCCACTTGTGAGAACATAATGATGTTTGGTTTTCCATTACTGTTTTTCTCTCTCTTTTACTGGTTTTGTTTCTCTGGAGAACTCTGACTAATACAGAATGCTATGAAAAGCTTTCAGAAATAATCAATTTCAGTCCATTTTTATCATAACAAAGCTGGCTTATGAAATTGCTTGATGTTCATTGTTTATTTTACAGGTATTGCAGAATGCATGTCAATGATTGGATATGGTATGGGTTATGTGATAGGAGCACCACTAGTTAAAGTCCCTGAGAATAGTACTTCTGCAACAAAGTAAGGCATTATTTTTTCTTTCTTTTGTTTACATTGTATAAAATATTTACTAAATAGCTACCATAGCTTACAAATAAACACACAAATTTAATTTGTAATAACTATAGTTTTAGAAGAAGTATATGCAAATGTGACTTATATGCACATATTTGTACACATAAATACATCTAAAGTATACATCTTAAACATTTTTAAGTGTATAGTACAGCACTGTTAACTATGTGCACATTGTTTTTCAATATATATCTAGAATTTTTGCACCTTGCAAAAATGCAGTCATTGTTTTACTTTCTATTTCTGAGAGTTTGACTGTTTCAGACACCTTATAAAACTGGAATCATGCAGTATTTGTCTTTTTGTGATTGACTTATTTCACTTTAAATAATATTTTGAGGTTTCATGCATGTTGTAGCATATAACAGGATATCCTTCTTAATTTAAGGCTGAATATTACTCCACTGTATTATTGTACATACTACATTGGCTTTATTCATTCATTTTTCAATGGACATTTAAGTTGCTTCCAGCTCTTTACTATTGTGAATAATGCTGCAATTAATACAGGTGTACAAATATCTCACAGATATCCTGTTGTCAATTCTTTTGTATATATACTCAGAAATTGGATTGCTAGATCATAAGGTAAGTCTATTTTTCCAATTTTATTTTTTTGAAAAACTTTTATACTGTTTTTTTATAAAAACTGCACCGTTTTACATTCCTGCAGTGCACAGGCTTCCAATTTCTCCACATCCTCACCAATACTTGTTTTTACTGTTTGTTTGTTTTTCTGATAGTGACCATCCTAATGGATCCAACGTGATACCTTATTATGGTTTTGATTTGCATTTCCCTGATTATTAGTGGTGTTGAGTATCTTTTCAATGCTTCTTGACCATTTGTATACCTTCTTTTATCAATCCAAGTCCTTTGGCCATTTTTAATTCAGATTGCTTTTTTGTTGTTGTTGGGTTGAAGTTCTTTATATATTCTGCATATTAGCCTCTTTTCAATACACGGTTTGCAAATGTTTTCTGCCATTCTGCAGGTTGCCTTTTCACTTCACCAATTGTTTCCTTTACTGCAAAAAAGTTTTTAAGTTCTGTGTAGTACATTCGTCTGTTTTTGGTTTGCTGCCTAGGCTTTTGGTGTAATATCCTAAAAATAATCGTCAAATTCAATGTCACGAAGCATTCTCCCTATGCTTTCCTCTAAGAATTTTATGGTTTCAGGCCTTGTGTTTAGATGTCTAATCCATTTTGAGTTAATTTTTGTATATGGTGTAAGGTAAGGGTCCAACTTCATTCTTTTGCATGTGGATATCCAGTTTTCCCAACATTGTTTTTTGAAGACAATTCTTTGCACATTGTGTAGCCTTGGCACCCCTGTCAAAGATCATTTGACCATATATATGAAGGGTTATTTCTGGGTTCTCTGTTCTATTTCATTGGTCTATGTGTCAGTCTTTATACCAGTACCCTACTGTTTTGAGGACTGTAGCTTTGCAATATATTTGAAATCAGGAAGTGTTATGCCTCCAACTTTGTTTTTCTTTTTCAAGACTGATTTGGCTGTTCAGGGTCTTTTCTGATTCCACATGAATTTTTCCTATTTTTGTAAAAAATGCCATTGGAATTTTGATAGGGGTTGCATTAAATCTGTGTTTCATTTTGGGCTGTATAAGCATTTTAACAATATTCTAATTCTAAGAATATTAATATTAACTCTCGTGTTTAATCCATAAACATGGGATAGCTTTACATCTATTTGTGTCTTTACTTTTTTTCAGCAATGTTTTATAGTTTGCAATATGCAAGTCTTTCTCCTTGTACACTGTTCATTGTTAGTGTATGGAAATGCAACTGATATTTGTGTGTTGATATTGCATCCTGCAACTTTACTAAATTCATTTAGTAGTTCTAATAGTTAGGCATACGGTATGTGTATGCATGTATGTATGATCCTTAGGGTTTTCTATATATAAGATCATGTCATCTGAGAACAGAGATAATTTTACTTCTTCCTCTCCAGTTTGGATGCCTTTTATTTCTTTTTCTTCTCCAATTTTTCTGGCTAGGATCTTCCAGTACTATGTTGAACATGGGGAGAACAAACTATGGATTTGTTCCTGATCTTAGAAAACTTGCTGATTTTCACCATTGAGCATGATGCTAACTGTAGGCTTTCAATATAAGACCTTTACTAGGTTGAGGTGTAATTTCCTTGTATTCCTAGTTTTCTCAGTGTTTTTGTCATAAAAGGGCATTGAATTTTGTCAAATGCTTTTTCTGAATCAATTGATATGATCATGTGGTTTTTCTCTATTATGTTAATGTGGTGTATTATACTGATTTATTTTCATATGCTGAACCATCTTTATATACCAGGAATAAATCCCCCTTGATTATGATGTATAATCCCTTTAATATGCTGTTACATTCAATTTGCTTGTGTTTTGATTAGAATTTTTTCATCAGTATTCATCGGAGATATTGGTCTGTAGTTTTCTTGTAGTATCCTTATCTAGGTTTAGTATTAGAGTAGGTTGGCCACATAGAAAGAATTTGAAGTGTTCCCTCCTCTTCAATTACTTGGAGGATTTTGAGGAGGATTATTGTTAATGCTTATTGAAATATTTGGTACGGTTCTCCAATGAAGCTATTTGGCCCTGGGCTTTCCTTTTTTGGGAGGTTTTTGACAGTTGATTCAATCACCTTACTAGTTACAGGTCTGTTCAGATATTTTGTTTCTTCATCATTTTGTTGGTAGGTTGAATGTTTCTAGAAATGTATCCATGTCTTCTAAGTTATCTAATTTGTTGGGATATAATTATTCATAGTAGTTTCTTCTGATTCTTCTTATTTCTGTGGCATTTAGTTGTAAAGTCTGCCGCTCATTTCTGATTTTTGTTATTTGAGTCTTATCTCCTTTTTCTTAATTTCTCTGGCCAAGGTTTGTCAATTTTGTTAATCTCTTTTAAAAAACCATCTCTTTGTTTTGTTTATTTTCTCTATGGTTTTCCCAGGCTCTGTTTCATTTACAGTAATTCTGCTGTAATTTCTGCTATTTCCTTTCAACAGTTTTATAAATATGTATTTTAAAACTGTATTTTAATTATATATTGGGAACTAGTACCATCAGTTAACTCCTCCTCAACTTTTCTTGTTCTCTTTTTGAGATGATGGAGTTAATTAAGGAGCTATACCTACCACTTTAAGAAAATAGAGAAGTGAACCTTCCATTTCTGAAATTCTGAGTTCATATGAAGGAAGAACTAGTAGAAACTGAGATACCAAAGAATGGTTCCATGGTTGTTTATTGCTACAGATACTACCTGGAAACTATCCTGCTAGGTCCCCTGGCAACTCACTTGGGTTCTTACCTAGCTAGTATAAATTTTTGGTAACTACCAGACAAATATCATAAAAGGGAACAGATAAGTTTTCAGGGAATAAGCTGTGTGCTGAATATATTTTGTTTGCCTCTCTAAATTTACTCTTCATCTTTCTAACATCTTCTCCATCCTCCTCTGCTCAGGGAGGCTGACCTGTACTGACAGCCTCAATGTATTCCTCTGTACTCTAGATTTCACTTAGGTTTTGCCACTGAGAGTAACTGGCAGATGAGAAAGCAGGGGAAGCTTAAGATTACGGCATTTATTCTTTCAGATTTTTCCTGAAGGCTTGTACCTAGATGGGTTGTATTTCTCTTCTGAAGGTCATGGCTATCAGCAGGATACCCTCAACATTTATTAAGCACTGTTCCAATGACATTCAGGGCTGTGATAAGAGGTTGCTACTATTGCTAGCCCCAGAATATTATACTATGCCTTGTTATTTTCCCTGAAGTCTGCCCACATTACTAAAAATAGTTCCTTTATCCCTCTTCAGATGATCTAGTGTGAGTTAAGTATACATTTTCTACCAGGATTCTGAGTGATATTAGAAGCAGTATCAGAAGTAGCAATAATAGGGTTCCAGAACTATGTTGAATGTTTGTGTGCACAGATATTCTTGCTAGTGATAAATTGGACATAATTATTAAAATTATCACAGGTTGTGGATTGGGATTAAGGCTTTAGGAAATTAAGTGGGCATAGCATTTAATTCAAATGACAAAGTAATTTTAAAAAATTCTGGGTTGTATGGGTTATTTTAACAATGCTAGAGAATATTTCCAGAGAAAAAGAAACATTTAAGTTTGTGAATGTTCAGAAAGGAATGGCCACTCCATTATGGCTTCACTAAACAGCGGCCTTAAGATACAGGAAATCCTTCTAGCAGTTAGAACTTCAGGCTGTCCTGTATTAAGGTTGTCCACTTAATATAGGAGAGATGGCCTGAGGTATAAATATCTAATGATTTATATTCAGCTTGTTTGGGTAGTTAGAGACTTAGAGCAAGATTGGAAAATAGGTGGTAAGAAGAACATGTGATTAAACTTCTCTGAAGGGGCACATGAAGAAGGGATTTACTTTGCAAGGTTCTCAAGTCAGTTGAACAATATGACCAATCCCGTTAATATCAGTGAGCCTCCGTCTCTTTTTTAAAAACCAACCTAGGTCTTCATTAATGGGCTCATGTGAAAAATGACCATGGAGAAATCATTACAACAACTCATGAAAGAACAACCATGCCCCAAGAAAGGAGAAAACAACAGTTAACTCCACTGCCTATAACATCCTGGCTAACAGAGGTCCTGAGTCTCTCCACATGACACTTTTATTACAAGCACAAACGATAATCGAGAAAACCAGTGCACTAAACAAAACTACAACCAAGGACCTTAACAGAGTCCACTGCATTCCCCTGCTACCTCCACCAGAACAGGTGCCGGATTCCATGGCTGAGAGGCCTTAAGAAAATCACATTAGAGGACTCTTTAGAGACACTCCCCAGTACCAGCCTGAAGCCTGGTAGTTCCACTGGGTAGCCAGACCAGAAGAGAAATAATAATCGCTACAATTCAGCTTTCAGGAAGCCCCATCCCTAGGGGAAGCAGGAGAGCACCACATCTCCTGCTCAAGGGAACACTCCATGAGACAAAAAACCCTTCAAAAAATTAGTGAATCCAGGAGCTGGTTTTTTGAAAAGATTAACAAAATAGATAGACTGCTAGTAAGACTAATAAAGAAGAAAAGAGAGAAGAATCAAATACACACAATAAAAAATGATAAAGGGGATATCACCACTGATCCCACAGAAATATAAACTACCATCAGAGAATACTATAAATTCCTCTATGCAAATAAACTAGAAAATCTAGAAGAAATTGATAAATTCCTGGACACATAGACCTTCCCAAGACTAAATCAGGAAGAAGTTGAATCTCTGAATAGACCAGTAACAGGCTTTGAAATTGAGGCAATATTTAATAGCCTGCCAATGAAAAAAAGTCCAGGACCAGACAGATTGACAACTGAATTCTACCAGAGGTACAAAGAAGAGCTGGTGCCATTCCTTCTGAAACTATTCCAAACAATAGAAAGGGGGAGGGAATCCTCCTTAACTCATTTTATGAGGCAAGCATCATCCTGATACCAAAGCCTGGCAGAGACACAACAAAAAAAAGAGAATTTTAGGCCAATATCCCTGATGAACATCAATGCGAAAATCCTCAAGAAAATACTGGCAAACCGAATCCAGCAGTTCATCAAAAAGCTTATCCACCATGATCAAGTTGGCTTCATCCCTGGGATGCAAGGCTGGTTCAACATATGCAAATCAATAAACAAAATCCATCACATAAACAGAACCAATGACAAAAACCACGATTATCTCAACAGATGCAGAAAAGACCTTTGACAAAATTCAACAGCCTTTCATGCTAAAAACTCTCAATAAACTAGGGATTGATGGAACGTATCTCAAAATAACTATTTATGGCAAACCCACAGCCAATATCATACTGAATATGCAAAACCTGGAAGCATTCCCTTTGAAAACTGGCACAAGACAAGGATGCCCTCTCTCACCACTCCTATTCAACATAGTATTGGAAGTTCTGGCCAGGGCAATCAGGCAAGAGAAAGAAATAAAGGGTATCCAATTAGGAAAAGAGGAAGTCTAATTGTCCCTGTTTGCAGATGACATGATTGTATACTTAGAAAACCCCATCATTTCAGCCCAAAATCTCCTTAAGCTGATAAGCAACTGCAGCAAAGTCTCAGGATACAAAATCAATGTGCAAAAATCACAAGCATTCCTATACACCAAGAACAGACAGAGAGTAAAATCATGAGTGAACTCCCATTCACAATTACTACAAAGAGAATAAAATACCTAGGAATCCAACTTACAAGGGATATGAAGGACCTCTTCAAGGAAAACTACAAACCACTGCTCAACGAAATAAAAAAGGACACAAACAAATGGAAGAATATTCCATGCTCATGGATACGAAGAATCAATATCGTGAAAATGGCCATACTGCCCAAAGTAATTTATAGATTCAATGCCATCCCCATCAAGCTACCAATGACTTTCTTCTCAGAATTGGAAAAAACTACTTTAAACTTCATGTGAAACCACAAAAAAAAAAAAAAAAAGCCTGCACAGGCAAGGCAATCCTAAGCCAAAAGAACAAAGCTGGAGGCATTGAGCTACCTGACTTCAAACTATACTACAAGGCTACAGTAACCAAAACAGCATGGTACTGGTACCAAAACAGACATATAGTACAATAGAACAGAACAGAGGCCTCAGAAATAGCACCACACATCTACAACCATCTGATCTTTGACAAACCTGATAAAAACAAGCAATGGGGAAAGGATTTCCTATTTAATAAATGGTGCTGGGAAAACTGGCTAGCCATATGTAGAAAGCTGAAACTGGATCTTTTCCTTACACCTTATACAAAAATTAACTCAAGATGGATTAAAAACTTAAATGTAAGACCTGAAACCATAAAAGCCCTAGAAGAAAACCAAGTACCTGCTGTCTTCAAGAGACTCACGTAATACATAAGGACTCACATAAACTTAAAGTGAGAGGGTAAAAAAAGATATTCCATGCAAATGGTAACTAAAAGTGAGCAGGAGTAGCTTATATCAGACAAAACAGACTTTAAAGCAACAACAGTTAAAAAAGAAAAAGAGGGATATTATAAAATGATAAAAAGTCTAGTTCAACAGGAAAATGTCACAATCCTAAATATATATGCACTTAATGCTGGAGCTCCTAAACTTTAAAAATAATTACTACTCGATGTAAGAAATGAGATAGATGACAACACAGTAATAGTGGGGACTTCAATACTCCACTGACAATACTAGATAGGTCATCAAGACAGAAAGTCAACAAAGAAACAATGGACTTAAAATATACCCTTGAACAAATGGACTTAACAGATATTTACAGAACATTCTACCCAACAACTGCAGGATATATTCTTTTCATCAACACATGAAACATTCTCTAAGATAGACTGTATGATAGGCCACAAAATATGTCTCGATAAATTTAAGACAATTGAAAGCATATCAAGTATCCTCTCAGACCACAGTGGAATGAAATTGGAAATCTACTCCAAAAGGAAACCTCAAAACCATGCAAATACATGGAAATTAAACAACCTGCTCCTGAATGATTACTGGATCAATAATGAAATCAATATGGAAATTAAACATTTCTTTGAACTGAATGATAATAGTGACACAAACCTATCAAAACCCCTGGGATACAGCAAAAGCAATGCTAAAAGGAAAGTTTATAACATTAAATGCCTACATAAAAAACTCTGAAAGAGCATGATTAGACCATCTAAGGTCACACTTCAAGGAACTAGAGAAACAAGAATGAACCAAACACAAAATCAGCAGAAGAAAAGAAATAACAAAGATCAGAGCAGAACTAAATGAAATTGAAACAAAAAATACAAAAGATAAATGAAACACAAAGCTGGTTCTTTGAAAAGATAAACAAAATATATAGACCATTAGTGAGATTAACCAGAAAAGAAAGAAAGATGATTCAAATAACCTCAATTAGAAATGAAATGGGAGATATTACTACTGATACCATACAAATACAAAAGAACATTCAAGGACACTGATACAGTTTGGCTGTGTCCTTACCCAAATCTCACCTTCAATGTAATAATCCCCCATGGTAAGGGTGGGGCCAAGTGGAGATAATTGAATTGTAGGGGCAGTTTTCCTCATACTGTACTCACATGTAGTGAATAAGTCTCATGAGATTTGATGGTTTTATAAATGGAAGTTCCCCTGCAAAAGATCTCTTGCCTGCCACCAGTTTTGTTATTTTTTTTTTTAAGAGATTCTCACCCAGGCTGGAGTGCAGTGGTGTAATCACAGCTCACTAAAGCCTCGATTCCTGGACTCAGGTGATCTTCCCACCTCTGGAGTAGCTGGGACTACAGGCATGCATCATCATACCAGGATAATGTTTTTGTATTTTTGGTAAAGACGAGGTTTACAAAGGAATCAGAACTTCATATACACCATATGCAAAAAATCACAATATACAAAAATCAACTCAAGATGGATTAAAGACTTAAATCTAAAACCCAAAGCTATAAAAACCCTAGAAGAAAACCTAGGCTGTACCATTCAGGAATAGGCATGGGCAAAGATTTCATGGTGAAGACACCAAAACAATTGCAACAAAAGCAAAAATTGATGATTGAGATCTAATTAAACTAAAGAGCTACTGAACAGCCAAAAGAAACTATCAACAGAGTAAACAGACAACCTACAGAATGGGAGAAAATTTTGACAAGCTATGCATCTGACCAAAGTCTAATAATATCCAGCATTGATAAGGAGTATAAATTTACAAGGAAAAAAAGAAAAAAACAACTCCATTAAAAAGTGGCCAAAGGACATGAACAGACACTTCTCAAAAGAAGACTTACATGTGGCCCACAATTATATGAAAAAAGTCTCAACATCACTAATCATTAGAGAAATACAAATCAAAACCACAATGAGGTACTATCTCACATAAGTCACATTAAAAAGTCAAAAATTTACAGATGCTGGTGAAGCTGTGGAGAAAAAGGAACTCTTTTACACTCTTGGTAGGAGTATAAATTAGTTCAACCATTGTGGAAGACAGTGCGGTAATTCCTGAAAGACCTAGAGACTGAAATACCATTCAACCTAGCAATCCTATTACTGGGTATATACCCAAAGATAAACATCATCCAATTAGAAAGACACATGCTGGTTGTTCATGGTATGTTCATTGCAGCATTATTCACAATAGCAAATAAATAGAATTGATCTAAATGCCCATCAATGATAGACTAGACAAAGAAAATGTGTTAAATATACACCATGGAATACTATACAGCCATAAAAAGGAACGAGATTGTGTCCTTTGGAGGGATATGAATGGAGCCGGAGGCCATCATCCTTAGTAAACTAATACAGGAATAGAAAACCAAATACCATATTTTCTCTCTTACAAGTGGGAGCTAAATTACGAGAACACATAGATACATAGATGGGAAAAACAGCTGGGGCCCACTGGAGGGCAGAGGGTGGGGTGGGGGGAGGAAGAGGATCAGAAAAAGTATCTAATTGATACTAGACTTAATAGCTGGTTGATGAAATAATCTGTAAAACAACCCCCCCCGACACACATTTACTTATTTAACAAACCTTCACATCCTGCACTTGTACCCATGAACTTAAAATAAAAGTTAAAAAGAAAAAAGAGAATCACAGTACTAACTAATGTGAATATTCTGAGTTACTGGTTGGGGAAGAATGGGTTTCTGCTATATAGCAGAGACAGGCATAACTTTGTTTGAAATCCAGGGGATTTATTTGATTCTTAGTATTCACATTGTCCAGTAGTTCTTTTTAATGAATAACTGCCTCAAGTCATTAAAGAAAATACCACTAAGGCTCAGATCTTATAGGAATGATAGTTTGGGTCACCTCACCAGATGAAGTATTCTTTCCAACCAAGGTACTAGCTGAGGGTAAGGTATTCATAAAATAGATGGTGAATGAAGGAAGATGTGATGGTAACCTCAGACCTTGTCACTACTAATGATGCAGGGACAGTAGCAACTAGGTTTTTGTTAATTTTCTTCTAATTTTTATTCTTCTAGGTTGTATGATGAGCCCTGGTAATGGTAACTATTTTACACATAATACCTTTCAACGTACTTGAGACAAAGAATTGAGATAAATACGTGAGGGCACACTATTAATTTGAGAAATGATACTAGGAAGCATGATAGGGTAGTGTGGAAATAAGCACAGGAAGTTAAAAAAGACAATAAAGTGTTCGTTATATTGAGCAATTTACTGCTTGGGGCAACTAGGACTCAATCCCACTGGAGAACTCTGGCGGACAGTGTAAGATAAGAGTTATCACATATGTGTGTGTGTGTGTGTGTATATATATATATATATATATATATATCCACTAACTCCTGGAAATTGTTGGTCAAGCGATGCTCCTGGAGTTAATATTAAGCCCTAGGATTTCTGACCTGCTCTCTGAGAACTGGGCCAAGCATAGAGTTCCTGCTATTCAAAGTTATTCATTTGCTATATACGGGAGTGATGAATGCCTAGGTGACATAATACAAATGGGACACTAACAACGTCTTCTATAACAATGTTTTAGTTTTCAGTTGCAAATATATTTGAATTGTTATAATGCCATAATTGTATAATAGCTAACAGGATTTGGTGTAGTTATCTCAAGAATTTTCTCACCCAAGAATTTTATTTTTTCCAGCAAAGAGCACTAATAGATTCTGAGGTACAAAAGTGATGGGGTGTGTTGGATATCATCAGTTTGCTGCCATAGTTCCACTCTCTACTTTTCTCCACTCTGCTCTGTACCTAAAGAGGCTGATCTATTATAGACGACATCATTGGTCTCCTTTACAATCTAGCTTAGTTTTAGGCTTGGCTTGTGAAGAGCACTGGCAAGAGATCTGAGAGCTTGAGGAAACTTAAATCTGGATATTTATTCTTTCCTCTCCTTTCCTGATGAATCTCAATGGCTTGGTGGTGTCTCTTTAATAAAGGCTACATTTGTCTTATGACCCTCTGATACAACCACCTGTAGAGTTCACTTAACTTCTGTCTCCTCTTGCCTCTTCAGGCACCTTTTCAGGTGGTAATGGCTGTCTTCTGTTGCAAGACCCAGGATACCATCTCTTCCTATTCAGATTTCTTTAAACTTTCCTTATGTCCCTTAAATAGTCCCTTTTATTAAATTACTCAAAGAGAATGTATTATTAGAACTCAGTATGTATGTTAGCCTTCTGTATTTTTTTGAAATTGCTGCTTATATTCTGTCTTATTTTTATATTGGTTCATTATTTCTTATAGATTTATAAAAATTCTTCACTTATTATGGATATGAATTGTTTGCTAGACCTATGACAAATAATTTCTCCCAATCTGTCCTTAAATTTTGTATATGGTATATTATACAAACTTTAAAAGTTTTTATATCATCAAATATATCAATATTTTTCTTTCCATAAACTTTAAATGTTCTTTCTTTCTTAAGAAGTTCTGTTTTTTTTATTTCGATAGTTTTGGGGGAACAGGTGTTATGTGAATAAGTTCTTTAGTGGTTATTTCTGAGATTTTGGTGCACCTACCACCTGAGAAGTGTGCACTGTACTCAATGTGTAGTCTTTTATCCCTCACCCCCCATCCTACCCTCCCCTGCAAGTCCCCAAAGTCCATTACATTTCTTCTTATGCCTTTACATCCTCATAGCTTAGCTCCCACTAATGAGTGAGAACATGCGCAATTCCGTCCAGTTGCTGCAAATGCCATTATTTTGTTCCTTTTTTTTTTTTTTTTTTTTTTTGAGACTGAATTTTGCTCTTGTCGCCCAGGCTGTAGTGCAATGGTGCGATCTCAACTCACTGTAACCTTCGCCTCCCGGGTTTAAGCAATTCTCCTGCCTCAGCCTCCCAAGTAACTGCGATTACAGGCATGTGTCACCACGCCCGGATAATTTTGTATTTTTAGTAGAGATGGGGTTTCTCCACGTTGGTCAGGCTGGTCTTGAACTCCCGAGCTCAGGTGATCCCCCTGCCTCGGCCTCCCAAAGTGCTGGGATTACAGGTGAGCCACCGTGCCCAGACTATTTTGTTCCTTTTTATGGCGGAGTAGTATTCCATGGTGTATATATACCACATTTTCTTTATCCACTCATTTGTTGATGGGCTTTTAGGCTGGTTCCATATTTTTGCAATTGCAAGTTGTACTACTATAAACATGTATGTGCAAGCGTCTTTTTCATATAATGACTTATTTTGTTCTGGGTGGATACCCAGCAGTGAGATTGTTTGATCAAATGGTAGTTCTACTTTCAGTTCTTTATAAAATCTCCATACTGTTTTCCACAGTGATCGTACTAGTTTACATTTCCACCAGCAGTGTAAAAGTATTCCTTTCTCACCAAATCCACACCAACATCTACTAATTTTTATTTTTTAATTATGGGCATTCTTGCAGGAGTAAGGTAGTATCTCATTGTGGTTTTAACTTGTCTTTCCTTGCTAATTAGTGATATTGAGCATTTTTTCATATGTTTGTTGGGCATTTATATATTGCCTTTAGAGAATTTGATGTCTTTTGCCCACTTTTTGATGGGATTGTTTTTTTTCTTGCTGATTTGTTTGAATTCCTAGTTGATTCTGGATATTAGTCCTCTGTCATACGCATAGTTTGCAAATATTTTCTCCCACAATGTGGGTTGTCTGTTTTCTCTGCTGATTATTTCTTTTGCTCTGCAGAAGCTTTTCTGTTTAATTAGGTCTCATCTTTATTTTTGCTTTTAGGATTTGCTTTGGGATTCTTGTTCATTAACTCTTTGCCTAAGCCAATATCTAGAAGAGTTTCTATAATGTTATTTTCTAGAATTTTTATGATGTCAAGTCTTAAATTTAAGTCTTTGATCCATTTTGAGTTGATTTTTGTATAAGGTAAGACAATAAGGTAAGACTTGAGTCAATTTTTATATAAATGGGTAATGAGTATCCAGTTTCATTCTTCTATATGTTGCTTGCCAATTATCCAAGCACCATTTGTTGAATAGGATGCCCTTTTCCCAATTAAAGTTTTTGTTTGCTTTGTCAAAGATCAGTTGGTTGCAAGTATTTGGCTTTATTTATAGGTTCTCTATTCTGTCCCATTGGTCTATGTGCCTATTTTAATACCAGTAGCATGCTGTTTTGCTGACTACAGCCTTGTAGTATATTTTGAAGTCAGGTAGTGTGATGCCTCTAGATTTGTTATTTTTCCTTAGTCTTGCTTTGGCTATGCAGGCTCTTTTTCAGTTCCATGTGAATTTTAGGATTGTTTTTTCTAGTTCTGTGAAAAATGATGTTGGTACTTTGATGGAAATTGCATTGAATTAATAGATTGCTTTTGGCAGTATGGTCATTTTCACAATATTGATTCTATCCATTCATAAGCATGGAATGTGCTTCCATTCATTTGTGTCACCTATGATTTCCTTCAGCAGTGCTTTGTAGTTTTCCTGGTAGTGGTCTTTCACCTCCTTGGTTGGGTATGTTCCTAAGTATTTTATTTTATTTTATTTTATTTTATTTTATTGCAGCTGTTGTAAAAAAGATTGAGTTCTTGATTTGTTTATCAGGTTGGTCACTGTTGGTGTATAGCAGTGCTACTGATTTATGTACATTGATACATTATCCTGAAACTTTACTGAATTCATCAGTTCTTGGAGCTTTTTGAATGGGTCTTTATGGTTTTCTAGGTATATGATCATATCATTGGTGAACAGTAACAGTTTGACTTCCTCTTTCCTGATTTGGATGCCTTTTATTTCTTTCTCTTGTTTAATTTCTCTGGCTAGGACAAGAAGTTCTTATGCTCCAGAAACTTATTAAAATATTTGACTATATTTTTTCTAGTACTTTTGTAAATGTGTTTGTATGTTGATATTTAACATTCAATTTCAGTTTATTTTTGCATATAAGAGGCATGGGCCAAGCTTCTCTTTTTTCTTCAAGAGGATATCTGATTGTACTGATGACATTTATCTATCATTATGTGTTTTTTATTGATATTAAATACCATCTTCGTCATAAATTAAAGTTACCTGTATCCGTAAATTTCCTTCTTGTCACATTTAATCTATTCCCTGATACACATTTCTATTCCCATGCCAATGTTACAATATTTTAGTTACTAAAGCTTTATTGTATAGTTTGCTATTTGGTAGGAGAAATATCCATTTATTACTGTTTTTCATGCAACATTGGGGCTATGTTTGCAAAATGGCTCTTCAATCTAAATTTTATAATCTAAGGTTTTAATCAAAGCATTTTGATTTGAATTACTTGAATTTATGGACCACATTAGGACTGTTATCTTTTCATGCATATGGTATGTTACTTTCTTTTCTCTGTTCTTTTATACCCTTCAATAAAGATTTATAATTTCCTTTATTGAACATATTCCATTAAACCTATTCCTAGGCATTTCATACATTTTTTTAGTATTGTGAATGGAATATCTATATTTTATATGTAACCATTATATTGTTTATCACAATTGATAGTTTTTTTAGTTGATTTCCCTACCTCTTTTGGGTACACAATTATATACACATATGTAATAATCACATGTAATATAATGTATATAGTTAGAATACATAGCTGGGTTCAAAAGTGAAAAAAACTCCTGACTATTATAAACAATGAGGAAACATACTCCCCTAGTGACAATATGGAATTGAAACTCCCTGAGTGTAGCATATGCAGATATATATATATATATATGACAAGTGGGTAATGACAATCAAGACTGCAACCCTAGGAAAATTGGAATTTCTACCCTTAATAATGAGTTGTCCCATCAGTGAATAAGACAGTGTACATTCTCTACATTCCTATGAAATACAAGGTCTGCAAGCAAGTTATTCACCAGATCTTGGTTGGTAATAGAAACACCAATGAAAAACCAGCACTTCCAGAACTATGGTTCCCATGGATGTGAGCATTCTCCCACAGCGGCTGTTTGGAGGGGGTGTTAAATGTGTGTGGAGTAGAAGACAATGGTGTCTATGTATTAATCAACTCCCCCTAATCTACTCCTTAAATGACAGAATAGCTTCACAACTATGAAAACTCTCCACAAATCCATGGCTTCAGCATCAATCGAAGACAAAGTATGCTTAAACTACAAAATAATTATGAGTAAATCTAGAATAATAACAAATCCCAGCATAGAATCCTTGACTTTCCCATATAACCTTCCCCACTGTAAGGCTTTATGGTGAGCAAAGGCAGATGAAGAAAAATTGCACAGAAGACAGAAGACAGCAAAGGGTCCTAAGGGTGATTTGGAATAATAACTAGAAGGATACATTCACACTAAATCTGAAAGTTCACAGAAGGGACTAGAAGAAAGGGATTTCAAAATATTTGTGATTGAAAGGATTAAATGCCATAAAAAGCTTCACTTGTGCAACATAAAGGGCCAGGTGTGTCATAAAGGTCTAAGTGCTTGATTTTTAAGAATGTTTTTAAAGGAGAGGTGAGATTTTAAAAGATAGTGTTCCAAATACATAGCTTCTGGTGGAGAAAAAAAGTTAACTAGGAACAAACAAGTACCTTTTGCTACCTAAGTGGTGCCAAGAAAAAGAAGGAAAAGGGAAAAGATTAGGATCCTATAAGACAAAACAAGCACATAATTGGGGACTCACAATTACTCCCTCTCAACAAAACAAACAATAGTGACAAATTAACCAAAAAAATCCATTTCTGTCTCACTTTCCAACCCTCCCTCTCTCACTCTCACTTTCTCCACTCTGTTTGATTATGGTTTTGTTGTAATCAAATACCTAAAGTTGATTATTCTTTTCATTTTTCTCTATTAAAGCACTACAGGCACAAATGGTAGTACAGAATGGCTATGGACTTGGTGGATTCGTTTTCTTTCTGCCGCTCTCGTTGCATGGTTTACATTAATACCATTGTCATGCTTTCCACACAATATGCCAGGTGACTATAAAATGTAATTTATTAAATTGGAGGATAGTAGTTTCTTCCACTATGGTTCTTATTCTCATAGAATGACTATACTACATTTTTTATGAAATGGGTATGCCTCTCGCTGTAGTGGTTTGTCATAGAGATACAGTGTCAAGTGCTAGTGTTATTTAAGCAAATAAATCAGGATTACAGCCAAATATTACTGGATTTATGTACCAGAATGTCTTCTTCTTTTTATTTAGTTTTGAGACAGGGCCTTCCTCTGTCACTCAGGCTAAGTACAGTGGAATGATCACAGATCATTGCGGCCTCAAACTTCTGGGCTCAAGTCATCCTCCTGCCTCACCTCCAGAGTAGCTTGGACTACAGGTGCATGCCACCATGCTCAGCAAATTTTTAAAATTTTTGCTTTTCTTTCTAGAGATAGAGTCTTGTTATGTTGCCCAGACTGGTCTTAAACTCCTGGCCTTAAGCTATCCTTCCACCTTAGCTTCACAACGCGTTGAGATTACAGGTGTAAGCCACCACAACTGGCCCAGAATTTCATTATAATTAGTGCATATTTTTGTTTCTCATTATTTCCTTTTAATAATGCTTTATATGTATAGTTCTTCCAGTATCTTGAAAACTGAAGCATATTTAAATCTAGTTACCTAGCATTTAATGTATTGACTACCTTAGAATTGTTGTAAGATAAAATAATAACTGTTAAAATTTTCTTGGAAACACTGAAAAATACATCTAAAGTCAACGAAATCAAATACTCTCCTGATTATAGTACATTTCATTGGCACAAAATAGTTTTAGCTATATCCAAAGATTATTTCCTCATATTTTAGAGCAAATCAAGTGTGGCTAAATTTTAAAATAAATTAAAATTTTATTTACTCAGTCATAGGAGCTACATTTCAAGTATTTAATAACCACATGTAGACAGTGGCTACAGTATTGGACTGTGCAGATATGGAAAGTTTTCATTATTACAGAATGTTCTTCAGGACAACACTGTTTTAGAAGATTGTGTCTTTTAATTAATGAGATTGACTTTAGCTTGTCCAAAAATAACTCATTTGCCATTTCAGGATCAACTAAATGTATTAGGGTGTGTATGTATGTTTTATGTATGGGTTTTAGTTATTTGAATATGTCATAAGTTTTTTTACTTGTTTATATATAGGTTCAACACGGATAAAAGCTGCAAAACGTAAACAGCGTCATTGGTTTGACAGCAAACTTAAAGATCTGCAAGTTGGAACTAGTATCAAGGATTTATGTGCTGTTTTTTGGGTAAAGTAAAATAGTTTGCTTGAACAAGCCAACTAAGTTGACCTGTGTAATTTTCTAATAGTGAACTTATTAAAATACCCGTAAAGGGTTCAATCTAAATCTGGGTGAGACTTTTGAAGTCTTTTAACTAACTTATTCACTTTACAGATAATAAAACATAGGGCTGGCTTTGCTAATAACTTGACTAGTGTCAGAGATTGGCACCAGATATTTTCCTTCCATTTCTTTTAGTTTTATATTATTTTGTGTTTAATTTTTCTCTGCAGAAATAAATAAGGTATTTAATGGGATGACATGTATGTATCAACGTTATCTTTTTTATTATGTTTAAGTGACTCAGAACTCTAGAAGTTGAAAAATAGTCCCACAAACATCATGTTTTGTGGAAAATATCTCAATATTAAATGAAGAAAATCTTTGTTTTTCTAAGTGAAACAAGGTCTACAATATAGATATTGTGGAGTTAAAAAACACCAACTTTTAAATAATGATTTGACTTTCCATTTGTTTTTTCTTCTGCTATTCATAACTTCATCCATTCTGTTGTTTGCAGAATTGTATTTCTCATATACAGATTTTATCAAGTCATTTCTCAGATTACTTGATAGATGAATTTCATACCTTTTAGTAGGACTTTGAAGATCCTTTGCAGTAGCATCCACTGAATTTTCTTATCCCATTTTCTTAGAATTTTAGCCCTGTCTCCTCTACATTCCAGCCACTTGGTCTTTCCTGGAAACATTAGGTAATTTTATAGTCCTGTATTTTGGTAGATGCCAATCTCTGTATTTAAAATGTCGTTCTCTCTCTTCTCTATTATCAAAAAAACTCTTTGTCAAATCTTACCTTATATTCCCAGGCAAAATGAGTTTCTCCCTCCTTAATGCTTTCATTGATCTTTGTTATAACATAATGAGATATATGTGTGTGTGTGTGTGTGTGTGTGTGTGTATTCTTTTTGTTATACTGGTTTAATCCTAAAACAAATGTATATGTTGTATAAAATCAGAAATATGTTTACTTGTTTCTATTCTGTGTTTATCTTTTAATCAAATCAAAAGCCATCCCTCCTAATTGGTTACATTTAATTCAGATTTTTATTTAGCTTTAATTTTTATCAAAATATTACATGTATATATATTTTAACAATACGGAAGCCAATTAGTTATAATCTCTTTCATATTGTTAAAAATTAACACACAATTATTAAAAACACTTCAAAAAATTTAAACATGAGTGTTTTAAAGTTTTTTTGTTTTAAGTTTACTGCCAGAAAGGAAAAAAAAAAAGCCAATTCCAATTCTTCTTACTTGGAAATGGAGGATTTTATTATTATTATTGTTAGACAGGATATAAAATAATATAATGCCTGGTAACAATCTTAGACTTCTGAATAACATCTATCTGAGTAGATAACTAGATGATATCTGATTTCTTTTTAAAGTTTATCAGAAGGTGGAACTTTTAGAATTTCAGAGTGAGAAACGTGGAAAATCCTGACCTCCAAAATGTGGTGGTAAAAGTGGCAGAATTGTCACCAACTATTTTGAAACTCTGGAAATTAAGCAAAGGCATACAGTAAATTGAAAGCACTTATTCAAGTGTTCTTGAACATCGGTTAGAAGAGTAGGGTCTGTGGCATTTAAATTTGGGACTGCATCCATTGTCTTTTCTTCCTTCCCTACCCTCCATGTCTTGGTAACAGTGAAGGCTAATGGTCTTCCTGCCACTTGACGTGGTTGATCTAGTTTGGAGCTCCATGGAAAAGTCCTGGGGCATTTAGTTAGCAATTACAATATTAGTGGCAAATCTTTGGAAAAGACAGGCATCACAGCCACCGAAGGCAGCAATACTGGTTAGGGTAAACAGTAAACCAGCCAAAAATGTAAAATATACATCTGGCCAATGATACTGGGCTTTGAAAGCCTTAATATATTCATGGGGATCTGAAAGGCTTCCCACACTCAGGAGAGGTCAGAGATGGCCCCAGTTACCTGCTGGTTCCTGGCTGAGCACAAGTCCCTACATAAACAGAAAGTGAAAGTCAAAGCAGCCTGTAAACTGCCTGAAACTTGAATATGTGATCCAATCCATGTACAGATCCCCTTAGCAAAAATTGGAAGCCCTACTGACTCAAGACATTTAAGTAAAACCCCTGCCCAATTATTGGGTGGCCATCAAGATATGCTGACCCTGGGCGACTCCTGGGAAGCCAGGCTTAAAAATGAAGAAAATAATTAAAAATAGAACAGAGGCTTCAGTGGCTGCACACTCTCAGGGAGATAGAATTTATTTAATTAGTCCTGAAAAGTAATAAACAAAAGACAGAAAATAGCAACAACGCAACTCCTGCGGGTGGAAGTCAGAATCCAGAAAAGCTACAATGTATTATTTGAAGTGTCCAGTTTTCAACAAAATCTCATGAAAAATGCGAAGAAAGAAGAACATGTGACTCATATAAAGAAAAAAGTCAGTACAAACTGTCTCTGAGGTCGCTCAGATGTTGGATGTGGTAAACAAAGACTTCATGTAAACTACTATCATAAGAATGTTAAAAAGAATTTTTAAAATGTTTGATTATTTTCCTTTTTTTTTTTTTGAAACACGGTCTCACTCTGTCACCCAGGCTGGAATGTAGCAGCATGATCATGGCTCACTGCAACCTCAGTCTCCCTCAGTCTCCTGAGTAGCTGGGACTGTAGGTGCACATCACCATACCCAGCTAATTTTTAAATTTTATGTAGAGAAATCTCACTGTGTTGCCCAGGCTGATCTTGAACTCGGCTTATGTGAGATATCTCTGATTTTAGATTAGGGAAAGAATTGCACAAAAACTTAGGGGAAATTACATAACCAACGTTTCCTTTTATCTTAATAAAAGAGTGGAAAATTGACTGGAAAATAAGAAAACTAAAAAGGAGTAGTTTGAGGAACTTAATTTGCTAAAGGCCAATTGTCTTTCCCTATTAATTCTATAGTTCTATCCCTCCTGGTTCATGACATTTGGTTTGGATCATTTTCTTGAAATCCAATGGCTGTTTAGAAACTCTTGACACAAGGACTACTAGAAAATCCTTCCAACAAAGAAATCATGTATCACCATCATTATAAGACTTATTGACTAGAAGCTGGCTTAAACATACTTCTGCTGAGTGTCTAGGCATAGATTTTTAAAAAAATAGTCTTTTCTTGTAATGAATTTTTATTAAAGTGAGACAGAAAATTAGCTATTTTTTGAATGGATTATCTACTCTTATCATGTTTCTTGCAGGTCATTATATTTTTTAAAACATTTTTCCAAAAAGGAAACGAAAGAGTTTATGAGAAATAGGAACACGTTCACACTGTTGGTGGGACTGTAAACTAGTTCAACCATTGTGGAAAACAGTGGCGATTCCTCAAGGATCTAGAACTAGAAGTACCATATGACCCAGCCATCCCATTACTGTGTATATACCCAAAGGATTATAAATCATACTGCTATAAAGACACATGCACACATATGTTTATTGCAGCACTATTCACAATAGCAAAGACTTGGAATTAACCCAAATGTCCATAAGTGACAGACTGGATTAAGAAAATGTGGCACATATACACCATGGAATACTATGCAGCCATAAAAAAGGATGAGTTCGTGTCCTTTGTAGGGACATGGATGCAGCTGAAAACCATCATTCTCAGCAAACTATCGCAAGAACAGAAAACCAAACACCACAAGTTCTCACTCATAGGTGGGAATTGAACAATGAGATCACTTGGACACAGGAAGCGGAACATCACACACGGGGGCCTATTGTGGGGTGGGGTGGGGGGAGGGGGGAGGGGGGAGGGATAGCATTAGGAGATATACCTAATGTAAATGATGAGTTAATGGGTGCAGCACACCAACATGGCACATGTATACATATGTAACAAACCTGTGCGTTGTGCACATGTACCCTAGAACATAAAGTATAATTAAAAAAAAGAAAATGTCAGTAATTTTAATAGTTTTAAAGTAGATAAAATAGATGCAAGTAAAATAAAATATAAAAGCTAAAACAAATACAAAATATTTAATGTTTTTATGAAGTTGTAATATCCACGAGGTTAAAAGTTATAAATGTAAAAGTAGTTGGAATTAGACTTTAAGAACAGAATGTAGAACAGAGGATAAGAACAAAAGCTACCTCTCTATAACTATAAGAATAAAATGGATTAGAAACATTTAAAAAAGAATAAAAACATAAAGTTTGGAGGTTAGGAAAGGTCACGGAAAAGCAAAAAGCAAAAAAAAAAAAAAAAAGAAGAAAAGAAAAATCCTGTATGGAATTTGGTGGTAAGGAATAAGATTTTATTGAGGAAAGCCTCCCTCTAAATGTGTGGAACAGAGAGCTTGACCCTCTTATCCTTTTTCTTCATCTCACATGTAAGTTTCTTGCCTTATTAGAGGGACTATATATTTGCATAATAGGAGTCAGATGAACAAGGAAGTGTCAATGAATATTATGATATTAAAAATCTTGTCAACTGTAAAAGACAAAATGAATGTGAGCTATTATTGCTATGTGACTGTTAATTGTTGACAAAATAAATCAAAAAAGCTGTTGTCCAAATTATTTAGTCATCTTCCTATTGCTATCGTAGAAAGAAGAATCAATATAAATCCTATTTAAATAACACAATGTTCAAAACTCTATTAGAGAGTGCCCAGATGTCTGACTAGAAGCAGCTAGTGTATGCTGCTTTCACGGAGAGGAGATAGAGTGGCAAATAAACACTAGCTTATCAACTGGCTTGTCCAGGAGGACACATTGGGATTCATATAGGAAGTAACATGACCCATGGAGAAGAGGGAAGTCTGAGACAGGACAGTTGCCCACCTGGGATTGGTGTAGAGCCATGGTAGGTTCTCCACGGAGGGGAAACAGCAAGTGAGTGAGAGCTCCCAGGGTCCCACACTTCTGCCACAGATCTTTGCAACCCTGGGCACAGGAGATTCCCCCAACCCACTCCATCCAGGGTCTCCAGACTGACATGAAGAGCTACATGGAGCCTGTGAGAGCTGCTGTTCAGGCACGGGAAGAGCTGCTGTTCAGGCACATGCTAAATCCCGGGGCAGAGGACTCCTGAATACCCCTATGCTAGCAGCTGTGTTTCTGCCAATAAAGGAGGCCAGGTTCTCTCACAAGCCCCCAGGATAGGGGCCATATCCACAGTGCTGATAAGCAGATGAACTGAGGGCCTAGCCTCCACTACACCTTGCCAGACAAAGCCCACTGGTGTGGGATGCTAGCACAGCCAACCCACCTCTGCCTGAGCTCTCAGACTGGTAGCAGCTCTGTTTATCCCTGGGATGGGGCTCCCAGAGGTAACAGACAGGCCTGCCATTTTTGACACTCTGTTGCCCTCAGGCTCGATAGGGAGCAGTGAGCTTAAGAACTATTGCAGGCCTCTTGCGCAGTGAAGCTTCCTTATATAAAAGCGACCAGATTGTTTTCCACATGGAATCCTGCCCCTGTGACTTCTCGCTGGGCAGGGTCTTTCTGCACGGTCACCCTGCCCCAACCTGAGCCCTTCGGTTGATGATGGCTCTGCATTTCTCTGGGGAGGAAATTCCGAGACAACTCACAGCCCCTCTGCCCTTGCTGCTGCAGTGGTACCACGGTTACTATCTTTGGGCTAGGAAAGAGATAAAGGGTCTGAGTGCTTTACTCACACCTCCAGCATGCCATGGCTGCCCTGTGGAGAAAAGGCCTGTCTTTCTTGCCTGTGAGCCCCCTGCCCACTACTAGGCAGGGCACCTCATCTTGGGCCTGCAACATAGCTGCTACACCTTGGGCTAATCATACCAATTGGCTACTGCTCTGTGTTTCTCTGGAGTGGAGCCCCAAGAGATTAGTGAAAGGCCCTCTGCCATTGCCACTGGCAAGATCCTTGCCCCCGGTGCCTCCAAGCCAGGGAGGGAAGAAAAAGCATGAGCTTGCCCCAGGGCTATGGTGCACAGCCCAGAAATGCCAAGCTGAGATCTGCAGCCAGTGCTTGTGGGAAAGGAGCCCACACTCTCAGAGCACTGAGAGAGCATGGCTGCCAATACAAGGAAATACAGAGGAGCCGCATGGCTGAGCAAGAGCCCACCTACAGGCCACGATGCTTAAGTGCCATCTACTGGATTGCAGCCGAAACTTCAACACCAAAAATACTTGGCTAATACATCCTGCTGTGAAACCAAGCACAGGAATTCTGTCACAAATAAAGATGCTGCACAAAGCCTTGGCCCCCTGAAAACATCCAGAAATGAAGTCAATTGACTCTAGTCAAATTACACCATGGTTAAAGGAACATAGCCCACACACTCTTTTTACTTCCAAACAACTTCACTAGCTCCCCAGCAATGCTTATTCACAAGGATGAAATGGCTGAAATGACAGAATTCAGAATCTGCATGGAAATGAAGATTTTAGATATTCAGAAGAATGCTGAAATCCATCCCAAGGAATATAAGGAATCCAGTAAAATGATGGAAGTGATGAAAGATGAAGTAGCAATTTTAAGAAAGAACCAAATCTAGATGATATAGCTGAAAAATTCACTACAAGAATTTCATAACATAATCTGGAGTATTATTGGTTGAGGAAAGAATCTCAGAGCTTGGAGACCAGTGGTTTGAATTAATTCAGACAAAAACGAAAAAGAATTTTACAAAATGAACAAAACCTCAAAGAAATATGAGGTTATGTTAATAGACCAAATCTATGACTCACTGGCATCCCTGAAAGACAGGGAGAAATAACAAGCAACTTGGAAAACATATTTGAGGATATTGTCCACAAAAATTTCCCCAATCTCACTAGGGAGGTCAATATAAAGATCTGGAAATTCAGAGTACCCTTGTGAGATATTATACAAGATAACTATCCCCAAGAGACATAGTTATCAGATCCTCCAAGGTCAATGCAAAATAAAAAACACTAAAGGCAGCTAGAGTGAAGGGAAAGATCACGTACAAAGGGAACCCCATCAGGCTAACAGTAGACCTGTCAGCAGATACTCTACAACCAGAAGAGACAGGGGATCTATATTCAGGAATTTTAAAGAAAAGAAATTAGAACCAAGAATTTCATACCCAACCAAACTAAGTGTCATAAGCCAAGGAGAAATAAAATCCATTTTAGACAAACAAATGCTAAGGGAATTTGTTACCAGCAGGCCTGCCTTAGAAGAAGTTCCTAAGGGGATGCTAAACATGGACACGAAACACCATTACTGACCACCACAAAAGTACACTCAAGTACATAGACTATTGACACTATAAAGCAAATACACAATCAAGTCTACACAACAACCAGCTAACCACACAATGATAGGATCAAATCCACACATGTGAATATTAACCTTGAACAGAAATGGATTATAGCTCCCACTTAAAAGGCACAGACTGTCAAGTTGGATAATGAAGCAAGACCTAACTGTATGCTATCTTCAAGAGACCCATCTCACATGCAAGGACACCCATAGGCTCAAAGTAAAAGGATGGAGAAATATCTATCAAGCAAATGGAAAGCAAAAAAGAGCAGGGATTGCTGTTCTTATTTCAGACAAAACCAACTTTAAACCAACAATAATCAAAAAGGACAAAGTAGGGCATTACATAATGATAAAGGGTACAATTCATCAAGAAGATCTAACTCCCCTAAATATATATGCAAACAACACTGGAATGCCCAGACTCATAAAAAAGAAGTTCTTAGAGACTTATGAAGAGACTTAGATAACTACACAATAATAGTGGGAGACTTCAACACCCCACTGACAGTATTGGACAGATCACTGACGCAGAACACTAACAAAGATATTTGGGACCTAAACTTGACACTTGACCAAATGTACCTAATGGACATCTATGGAACACTCCATCTAACCAAAACAAAATATATATTCTTCTCATCTGCACATGGTACATCCTCTAAAATTGACCACACAATCAGCCATAAAGCAATTCTTAACAAATTCAAATAAAATGAAATCATACCAACTGCACTGTCAAACAACAGTGCAATGAAAATAGAAATCGACATCAAGAAGATCTCTCAAAACCATACAATTACATGGAAATTAAACAATCTGCTCCTGAATGACTTTTGGGTAAACAATAAAATTAAGGCAGAAATCAAGAAATTCTTTGAAAGTAATGAAAACAAAGATACAACATACCAGAATCTCTGGAACACAACTAAAACATTGTTAAGAAGGAAGTTTATAGTGCTAAACACTCACATAAAAAAAGTTACAATATCTCAAATTAACAATCTAACATCACACCTAGGGAAACTTTAAAAACAAGAACAAACCAACTCCAAAAGTAGCAGAAGAAAAGAAGGAAACAAAATCAGAGCTGAACTGAACAAAACAAAGATGAGAAAAACCATAAAAAGATCAATGAAACAAAACGTTTGTTCTTAGAAAGAATAAATAAGATTGATAGACCATTAACTAGAAAAATAAAGAAGAAAAGAGACAAGATATAAATAAACACCATCAGAAATGACAAAGGGGAAATTACCACCAACCTCCCAGTTATACAAAAACCCTCAGAAACTATTACAAACACCGCTATGTACATAGACTAGAAAATCTGGAAGAAACGGATAAATTTCAGGAAGTATACAACCTCCTAAGATTGAACCAGGAAAAAAATGAAACCTTGAACAGACAAGTATTGAGATCCAAAATTGAATCAATTATTAAAAAAACACCAATGAACCAGAAAAGACTGCATGAGACAGATTGACAGCCAAATTCTACTAGACACATAAAGAAGAGCTGATAACCAATCCTACTGAAACTAGTCTAAAAAAATCAAGGGGGAGGGACTCCTCCTTAACACATTCTATGAGGCCAAAATCATTCTGATACCAAAACCTGGCAGAGACACAAATGAAATAAGAATGCTTCAGGCCAATATCTCTGATGAACATAGATGCAAACATTCTCAACAAAATACTAGCAAACTGAATCCAGGTGCACATCAAAAAACGAAACCACCACAATTGAGTAGGCTTTATTTCTGGGATGCGAGGTTGGTTCAACATACACAAATCACTAAACATGATTCACCACATAAACAGAACTAAAAACAAAAGCACGTGATCATCTCAACAGATGCAGAAAATCCTTTTGATAAAGTTCAATATCCTTTTGGGTTAAAAACTTTCAACAGGGCCGGGCGTGGTGGCTCACGCCTATAATCCCAGCACTTTGGGAGGCCGAGTTGGCGAATCACGAGGTCAGGAGTTTGAGACCAGTCTGGCCAACATGGTGAAACTCTATCTCCACCAAAAATACAAAAAATTAGCAGGGCGTAGTGGCTGGTGCCTGTAATCCCAGTCACTCAGGAGACAGGCAGGAGAATCACTCGAACCCAGAAGGTAGAGGTTGCAGTGAGCCAAGATCACTTCACTGTGATCTCCAGCCCGGGTGACAGACTAAGACTCTGTCTCAAGGCAGAAAGAAAAAAAAAAAAGAAACAACTTTCAACAAACTAGGCATTTAAGGTACATACCTCAAAATAATAAAGAGTCATCTATGACAAACCCATAACCAACATCATACTGAATGGGCAAAAGCTAGAAATATTCCCCTTTGAAAACTGGAACAAGACAAGGATGTCCTTTCTTACCACTCTTATTCAACGCAGTATTGGAAGTCCTGGCCAGAGCAATCAGACAAGAGAAAGAAATAAAGGGCATCCAAATAGGAAGAGAGGAAGTCAAACTGATTTTCTTTACAGATAATATAATACTATACCTAGAAAGCCCCATAGTATCTTCCCAGTGGCTCCTAGATTTCATAAACAACTTCAGCAAAGTTTCAGGATACAAAATCAGTGTACAGAAATCAGTAGCATTTCTCTACACCAATAATGTCCAAGCTGAGAGCCAAATCAAGAATGCAATCCCATTCACGATAGCCACAAAAAGACTAATTACCTAGGAATACAACTAACCAGGATGTTGAAAGATCCATACAAGGAGAACTATAAAACGCTGCTGAAAGAAATCAAAGACAACACAAACAAACGGAAAAATATTCCATACTCATGAATAGGAAGAATCAATATAGTTAAAATGGCCATTCTGCCCCAAGCTATTTACAGATTTAATACTATTCCTAATGAACTATCAATGACATTTTTCACAGAATTAGTAAAAAAAAAAAAAAAAAATTCTAGAATTCATTTGGAACATCATCAACAACAAAAACCCTGAAGAGCAAAAGCAATCCTAAGCAAAAAGAGCAAAGCTGGAGGATGACACTACCCAACTTCAGAATATACTACAAGGCTCCTAAAACAACATGGTACTGGCACATAAACAGACACATAGACCAATGGAACAGAATAGAGAACACAGAAATAAAGATGCACACCTACAACCATCTGATCTCCAACAAAGCCACCAAAAACAAGCAACGGGCAAATTACTCCCTGTTCAATAAATGATGCTGGAATAACTGGCTAGCTATATGTGGAATTGAAACTGGACCCCTACCTTTCACCATATAAAAAAATCAACTCAAGATGGATTAAAGATTTACATGTAAGATCTAAAGTATAAAAACCATAGAAGAAAAACCATAGGAGCTAAACAATGAGTACACATGGACACAAAGAAGGGAACAATAGTCACTGGGGTCTATTTGAAGGTACAGGGTGAGAGATGGGTGAGCACTGAAAAAACCTACCTATTGAGTATTATTCTGATTATCTGAGTGACAAAATTTTCTGAAACTACACCCTCTTATGACATGCAATTTACCCATGTAACAAACCTAAAATGAAAGCTGAACACAAAATGAAAGAAAACAAAATTATAGTTATCACTTGTATTTAAGTCAGAACATTTTGTAGTAGTTTTAGTCTCTGAATCATCTCCTAGGTGTGACTCTAAATAAACTGGTTTTTCTGAAAATAAAGGAGGTGAAATGCCAGCAGAGCTAGTCAACAAAAAATTTAAATTTGCAATTAGCAGCATTTTCTAAAGGAGATATTTTATTCTGATGGACAGACTGATGAGCCATTACTTATTTTCCATGGCTAATTATGGGTATTTAGCATAAAGAATCAAAAACAGGTCAAATAAGAAGTTAAATTACACAGTAAAACAAAGACAGCAAAGTGACTTGTTGGTCTCCTCTTTAACTTACGTTTTCCTCCTTTTTGTCTCTAAGGAAAGGTCTTTTACTGGCAGAATCATTGTCTTCTGCCATGCAAACTTGATTAGGATAGGCAGTAAATCAATGCTTGAAAGATAAAATTCTAGAATTAGTTGGAACACTATATGTCCCACCTTCAATGAACCCTGGTTGAGACTCTACAAACCCTTTCCTCCCTACAACATTCCTCTGCTCTTATTTCCTCCTCATTTGTTTCTGACTTCTATTAGAGGACTATCCTGAACTTAAAACTACTTTTCTGCAGCCTTTATACCTTATACTTTATATATTTGCAGATCCTACTCTTATTTTAGACTCTTACTAAGTAAGCACATGTAGGAGTACCTACTCCTAGACCAGAATGAACCTCTTCTCACCTGGAAAAAACCTTGGTTGTAGACAAATTCTGTGATTAACAAGGGCTACCTAATAGCCACAGTACTGTGAGATAGGATGGTTGAATAGAACTGTCTGCTACTGTACAACACTATTCTGATTTCTCCCTTTGTATATCAACAGCTGTCAGAATTGAGCCTGAGTTCACTGCATAAAACTCTTTGTACATTTATTTGTATATCTATCTGGCTTTCACCTTTGCCTCTCATATTTATATCAAAGAAAAGAAATAGACTTTTAAAAATGCAGGAAATCCTGGGTATTTTATTGGAAGGGAATCCGTGGCATTCTTAATATTTGCTGTTCTCACAGTCTCTTTCAGAATACAGTGCCCAGAAATATTTCCTTGTGCATCGGTTACCATGCTGTGTATAATGTAGTCTAAATGTTTTAGTCAAAACTGTTATAGTTTTTGGCATCAGCACTTGAGCCCAATAAAGCAATTTTTAGATTACCCCTAAACCTGGGAAGTGTCCTAATTTGAGAAAAATGTCCAGTAAGGACACCTTGTTGAAGAGTGACTAATCTAGTCAATTCCTCTTTTGGGAGAAAGTATAAATAAGAGGAAGAGTGGGAAACTCAAACAACACAACTTTGATAAATTGACAGCAAAAGTAAAAGTACAAATGCCATTGAGAAAGAGAAGTAAATATGAAGAAAATAGTCACTAGCTAAAATAGACCTAGATGAATACACAATAAGGAAACAGAAGTAAGTTGAATATCTGGGTCTTTGAAGCAATTAAGATTTACTCTGAATGATGTCTCATTTCTTTTTTTCTTTCTTTTTTTGAGACGGAGTTGCACTCTGTCACCAGGCTGGAGTGCAGTGGCGCGATCTCGGCTCACTGCAACCTCTGCCGTCTGGGTTCACACCATTCTCCTGCCTCAGCCTCCCGAGTAGCTGGGACTACAGGTGCCCGCCACCACGCCTGGCTAATTTTTTGTATTTTTAGTAGAGACGAGGTTTCATAGTGTTAGCCAGGATTGTCTCCATCTCCTGACCTTGTGATCCGCCCGCCTTGACCTCTCAAAGTGCTGGGATTACAGGTGTGAGCCACCGCGCCCGGCCTAATTTTTGTATTTTTAGTAGAGACGGGGTTTCTCTACCATGTTGGCCAGGCTGGTCTCGAACTCCGGACCTCGTGATCCACCCGCCTCGGCCTGCCAAAGTGCTGGGATGACAGCCGTGAGCCACTGCGCCCAACCTGTTGTCTCATTTCTTTATGAATACTGAATTGTTTAGCTACTGAGAAAGTGTATTAGTTTTCTTACTTTTATATTTAACCTTATGATAAATTGCATCAGTGGAATTAACAGTGTCTGTTCCTTTTAATCTAAAAGAGCTTAAACACAAAAATTATCTAGTGCAGTGATTCTGTGTGATTTCCAGACCAATAACGTCAACATCACGTGGGAATTTATTAGAAATGCAAATTCTCAGGCCCTACTCCAGACTCCAGATTCAGACATCTGGAATGGGAGCTGCGATCTGTGTTTTATACCACGCAGATAATTCAAGGCACGCTAAAGTTTGCGAACAACAAATCTCGTAATCCAGTGCAATCCTTTAATTGTATAAATTAAGAAATTAATGTATATTTTCACTGGACACTTGCTATGTGCCAGAAGTTGTATTAAACCACTACAAATATTCAATTCTCATAACCACTCAGAAAAAATAGAAATTATTGTTTCTATTTTACAGGTAGTGAACCAGTAATTTAAAGAGAATGAGTAATTTTTCCAAAAAAAAAAAAAAATGCTATGCACACACATACACACACAGACACACATATCTATTACTGGTGGCTTAACTGAGGCTAAGAGCATAAGAATAAGTGTTGTATTTGACTCTAAATCCAGAAATCTGCCTAGGGTAATATAATATTTCCTAAAAATGAGATACGGAGAAACTGTGATTTGCTTGTTGATGCTCCAAAAATCAGTTCCAGGGCCAAGATTAAAAACTAGATTTGTTTCTTATTCTGCCTGTTGCAGCTAGTACAGACCGATATTTTTATATAAAATCATAGAATATAGCTATAACTCTCATTAGGGTAGGTGTGCTTAATATTCAGTTCTCAATAATTATTTTAAAATAAATGAATAAATAACATTTGTGAATTAGAAGAACCTATGAAAAAAAGCTGTAATTCTCTAGTTAATATTTGAATCTACTACATAAAATAATAGAAAATAAAGGTAAAGTAAAAAACTATAGAATAAATAAAAATAATCACCTACACTTAAAATTAGATAATAAAGTAAAAAGTAATCACAAAACTCTAATTCAGAAATTTATTCAGAGATGCTAAAAATCTTCATGAAAAAATTAAAACTTTATACAACATTATTAAAGATGACTGGGATAAATTTATAGATAAACCATGATAATGTTTAAAATGACAGTCTTCATACAGGTTAGTTTTTCCTTAAATAATCTATGAATCCAATGCAAGTATAATCAACACTACGGCAAAAAATTTTTTTTTAAGAAAATGAGAAACTGATTATAAAATTTGTATGTCAGAATAAGGGAAGGGATAGCTAAAATGAAGCGCACTGGGCCAATTTCACTACAAAAACCACAGTAGTAAAAACACTGTAGCATTTCCTTAATAAAGATTAATAGATCAATGTAACAGAACTGAGAATTCAGCAACAGATTAAATATTATACATAAGAACTTGCTATGTGATAAAAGAGTCACTGCAAAGATAATTGTTCAGTAGATGTGATAGCCAATTTGGCTATTTATGAAAAAATGACCATGGATTTCTACCTCATATTATGTACAAAGGTAATTTCCAGGTTAATAAAATGTGATTAGATAAAACACAGTTCATGTTAAAAATGAAAGAAATACCTTTGTGGCATAGACGTGGGAAAATGTTAAGCAAGATTGCAATAGTATTAAATATGAATTCAAACTTTATGGATTAGATATATCAGGTCAAGGATTTCTGTTCTGTGAAAGAAACTGTAGACCACATTAATAAATGGGTGACAGATATCTAAATCCAAGTGATTAATGTTTAGAATTAACAAGGAATTTTTAGAAAATCTACCCCCGAATTTCAGGAAGCCTAACAGATAGAAAGAGCCAGTTCATGCACACAAAAAGAATCCCAAATAGCTAAAAATTGTGCAAAGAAAGTTTCAATTAGATTTGAAATTAGAGAAATAGGAAATAAAGCATAGCGGTACTACTTTATACTTGTTACCATGGCAACATTTTGGAAGCCAGCTAATAATATCAAGTGTTTGTGATTATTTGAGGTATACTAGTTATCTACTGCTGCATAATAAACTACCCTATAACTTAGTAGCTTAAAACAATATAAAATATATTTTGCTCATGAAAATGCAATTTGGACAGGACTTGTCCTTCTCAACTATACTTGGGGTCAACTAGAGCAGCAGTCCCCAACATTTTTGGCACCAGGGACCAGTTTTGTGGAAAACATTTTTTCCAGGGTGGAGGCGCTGGTTTTGGGATGATTCAAACTCATGGCCTTTATTGTGCACTTTATTTCTATTTATTATTACATACTCACCATAATGTAGAATCAGTGGGAGCCCTGAACTTGTTTTCCTGCCACTAGACCATCCCATCTGGGGGTGATGGGAGACAGTGACAGATAAACAGGTATTAGATTCTCACTGGGATCGCACAACCTAAATCCCTCGCATGTGCAGTTCACAATAGGGTTTGTGCTCCTTCGAGAATTTAATGCCGCTGCTGATCTAACAGGAGGCAGAGCGCAGCTTGGCCCCCTCGCCTGCCACTCACCTCCTGCTGCACGGTTTGTTTCCTAACAGGCCATGGATCAGACTCTTACTCTTTCTACAGAGGCTGGGAATCCCTGAGCTAGAGTGATCAAAGTCTGGAGAATGGAACCATCTGAAGGTGTGTTTGCTCTATAGTTTTTTGATACTGTCTGTTTGCTAGAATACCCACACATCTCCTCTGCATCTCTCTTGGGCTTTTTTACAACATGGTGACTGAGTCCCAAGGCAAGGGTTCTGAGAGTGTGAAAGATCCCAGCAAAAGTCATATTTTCATTTTATGACCCAACCTCAGAAGTCATGTAGCATTATTCGTTTTGTTGTGACAATTAGAAGGCCTTTCCAAGTTTAATGACCTTTTTATGAGGAAATGACATAGTTCTGGATGGGCATGCTAAACCATAAAGATTTCTTTGATAACTTTTAGAAAGCACAAGCTAAATGAAGAAAATGAAACACTACCATCATCGTGGTGGTATAGTCACTGTAGTGAAACCTGATACATTCTGGAGAACAATCTGGAGAAATAGTGGAATAAAGTATGCTAAATCCTTATGTCCTAGGAATTCCTTTCTTGGATATATATTTCTAGAGACACTCCATCATTGGATCTTAAGGTACATGCACAGCGATGTTTAATATAGCCTAGTTTGTGATAGTAGGGAGTTGAAGGCAAGACGAATATTTAATCCTATGTGAATGAATAAATATGGAAGAATCACACTATGTAAAATTAGATAGCATTCAGAAGTTGAACTAGTTGAGTTTGCAGACTATGATCACACCTAACAGGGATGTTTAGGGCCAGAAAAAGAAAATTTAAATAAATTAAAAATATATAAACATAAAATAGCACTAAATATATTTTCAATGAGATATGCATAAACAAGGAAATACAGAAACTAATTTGAAAGTTAGTATTTTACTATCTTTTTAATTACTCTGTGTAGTATAATGGATAATGATAAACCATCACATCTTAATAAGTCTTCTAAATAATTTCCACAAGTTTACCAAAATGCAAAATTTAAATAACTTAATTCTTTGTATAGGTAGATTTCCAGGAGTAAAATATAAAACATTTTCTGCAGCCCTACTGGTTTTTCATGAGTATTGCTTAAATTTTCTTTGTTTTGTGTTTTAGTTGAATAAAAAAGACTTGCTTAAAACAATAAGTAGACAAGAAAAAGTAAAGATAAAATTCTAGATATATGGTTAATAATTTACCTATTTTTCTCTAATCTTTACAAAAAAAATTCCAAGCCCATAAATAAAAATTAAAGTAGTATGAAGAGCAAATCAAAATTTAAATTGTCAAAAATAACCTTACTTTCATAGAATTTGTATATTGATGAATCATAGATTGCTGTTAGGATCTATCTTATCTATCTATCTATCCATCTATCATCTATCATCTATCTATCATCTATCATTAACATTTGATTCTGTCTCTTTCTCTTTATCTAACAAAATAAAATAATTGATACATAACTTATTTTTATTTCAGATTCTGATGAAAAATCCAGTGCTAATATGCCTATCTCTGTCAAAAGCTACAGAATATTTAGTTATTATTGGAGCTGCTGAATTTTTGCCTATATATTTAGAAAATCAGTTTATGTTAACACCCCCTGCGGCAACTATACTTGCAGGTAGAGTTACCTTCTTATTGTGTCATTTCAAAAATTTTTCATTGTCTTATTTATGTACCTATGAAATATGAAATATATGAAATAAATAAAAATATAAAGAATTATATACCTAGGTATGATTTGTGCAAATTTTACAAATATGAGCACTCTGCCATCATAGTGTCAATATTTTTGACATATAAATCCTAGTAAAACCTCTGTATTTCTCCTTCATCCCATTTATCTTCATTGCTTTTCACAGGTAATCACTCTTCTGAAGTCAGAGTGAATCATTCCCATGTATGTTTGTACATCTTTACTGCGTATGTGCTTGTCTATATACATCTATTTCTAAAATTTATATATCACTTTATACATACTCTTCTGCTGCTTATTTTTTCATCAGAAATTATGTTCTTTAGATTTGTGTTGATCTATATATATTTAATGCATTTCAGTTTGCTATTTTATTTTATGATTCTATTTTATGAATATACTATTGTTTATTTATTATCCAGTTAATGGATATGTTGTTGCCTCCCACTTTTTCTCTCTTCCAACCAATGCAGTAATGAATAGGTTTGTTGATATCTCCTTCTGTACATTTGTAAAAGTTGATCTAAGTTTAGACATTGAAGGGAAATTGCTATTGTGTACATTTACAATCTTATGAGATATCGAGAATTGGCTCTCCAAAATAGGTTGCAAATAGAATTAAATGTTTTAACGTTTTAGCATTAATGAGAAAGTTGTAAAGTAACGATTTATTTTAGGGTGTAAGAGGTAGAAGATGCATCCACTAATTTTTAGTATAACAAATAAAGTAGTAGTAAGAGACTATATTAATAGGAAAAATTTAATTAATTAAAAAAAGAAAGGAAAGACAGAAAACAAAAAGCATGTGGGCAAAATAGAAAAAAAATAAGATGTGCAGAAATCCTGAGTATAAATCTAAACCTTTTATGGAGTACATTTTTTTTTATAAAAGGCTGACTTTTTTATGACTGACTGAAAATTGTGCAAAAAGCCAAAATAGATCAGCTTTCAAGAGCCATAATGACATATCTTTTTTGTGAGCACACCAGGTTTGGGGCACTCTGATTAATAGAATTGGCAGAACTTGAGGAGTAAATTCATTCCATGTATTTCTTATTGTATTAAATAAGGCTATTATTAATGGATTCCAACCACCAGGGTAAGGCTACATGCTGTACTGACTTTAACCATCCCCTCAAGGTCCTGGATCTAGCCAGCTGAATAAATCCTTAAGCCATCAAGGTCTATCTTAAAAAATCAAGTGGCTTTCTCCGTAAGTTTCTCTACTGACCTTTCCACTTAGCCTGAGATATCAAAGTATAACAGAATACATTAGCAATTGCAAATTCTACCTTGGCAAGAATGAAATTTGCGGTAATTTTATCATCTATAATAATATTGATCAGTGAGTGAGGCTGACCAGAGTGCTTTCCAGGAATGAGGTGGTGCCATTGATTATTTCAAGTAAAGTCACAGATAAATTTTGCCCTATAGTTTCTAATTGCATTACCTATCATAAAGATGACTTCAGTAGGCTGCGTATGAATAACATACCACTAATCTTGCTGAGAAGCTCCCCTGAGTAACTGAGCATAACTTCATATTAGAGAAATTTCTAATCTTTGAAGAGTTATACGATCTGCTGGTGGTGATGTAAACACTTGATGATCTTTTATGACCACCCCTATGTTCTTGAATCTATCACTTCCATTTAACAAGTAAGGCTTGTCAAATAGTTATGAGCCTGATTTAGTTCATCCCAAAATGAGAATGTAAGTTCACAAAGTCAAAAGATTGCTGTAAGTTAGGACTTTGGTTTTGACAAGATGGCAGTAGTAAGCTAGTAGTTGCTTTTCAAATGGTAGCTGATTTAGGGAGTCAATGAGTGTTATACAACAGCTGTTTCTGAATGGAGCCTATATCTTTTATCTAGAGCCTCCAGTCCACAAAATTATCAGTCATGGAGATTTGTAGCTCATGGGGATCATTAAATTTCTAGCATCTCAAAGAAGAGAGTATGCCACAGCTTGCTTATCAGCTTCAATGTAGGTTTGTGAATTACACTCACTGTAAGTTAGCTGTTATAAAAGACAAGTAGAATGCCCATCTACCATCTCTGACACCCAGAGTCCAAAGTGACATTAAGTTCCCTTTTGGTTGGGGGGAAATGAGACATTTTTTTTTTGCTTGACTTACAGAGTAATTGAGCCTTGTGAATCTGTTTGCATAGTCCCCCAGAAACTTGATGTGCAGTCTTTTGGATTTTGTTGGGATTTATCAGTTACCCTTGCAGGTGAAGGTATGATAATACCAAAGTTAGAGCCATTGAGTCTGAGACTTGAGATCCTCTAGCCAGCTGCATATCATCTATCAGTGAAATGTTTAGGCATCAGAAGGTAATGGGAATCACACTAAGTTCTTATGCACCTTCTTGTAGCAAATGGCAGAGCTTTAGCTACTCCTGAGGAATAACTAAAGAATATTACAGTATTCTTACTGTAAAGGTATATTTGTGGTTTTTAAGCATGAATGAGAATTAGTCTTTGTCCTTGGGTGCCAATTAGATATAAAGGAATGTCTTGGCAAAGTCCATTACAGTATATTAAATGTAATCAGTCTGTGTAGTAGATGTGGTTACATCACAATGTCTGAAACCGTCAAAGTTATGAGAGCAATAACTGAATTCAGCAGTAATTAATCCACTGTAAATCTCCAGCTCCAGCTCCTGATAACTTTTTTTTTTTTTTGAGATGGAGTTTCACTCTTGTTGCCCAGGCTGGAGTGCAATGATGTAATCGAGGCTCACTGCAACCTCCACCTCCCAGGTTCAAGCGATTCTCCAGCCTCAGCCTTCCAAGTTGCAGGGATTACAGGCATGCACCACCTCGCCCAGCTAATTTTGTATTTTTTCAGTAGAGACAGGGTTTCTCCATGTTGCTCAGTCTGGTCGCAAACTCCTGACCTCAGGTGATCTACCCGCCTTGGCCTCCCAAAGTGCTGGGATTACAGGCCTGAGGCACCACATCTGGTCCTGATAACCTTTTACACTGGCCATGATGTGTGTTGAATGAAATTACTGCATCTCTTACTACCCCTGCTACCTTATATACTCAAAGCTAGGACTTTCCTTTCTCCTTCTGGGATTCTACATTGTTTTCTGTTAGACCCTGTGAGAGGAAACAGGGAGGCATGTTGGGTAGCAATTCCTGTGTCCCATTATCACGTCTGGAGTTTAACAGCATTCATAGTATAATATTATAAAATATAAATACTAATTATACATTTAGAAATTGAAGCTACAGCATCAGTATATTAAGGCTATGACAAACATGCATTGAAATTGTCCGGAGTACCACCCACAAGCTTACTTCACATTCTTTCAGGAACGATGAGAGTTCAAAATCTATTCAATGCCTCATCTATGATTTCACACAGGAATTTTATTTGTCTTGGGAAAATCTTTCTAAGAGGGTCATAGCAAAGCTGCTTTATAGCAGTCAGGACACACTACAAAAAAATCTGAGGTCTTTTATTGTCTTAAAATGGATCCAAGATTGGCATGATAGACTGGAAGAGAAACTGGACCTCTAGTCAACCCAGCTATTGGCTGTTTTGTTTAAACAAGAAATTATGTACTGCACTTCATTATGTCCCAAGAAAATCAGCTAAAATGCTGATAATTCACCTGGTGTCTGCTCATGGTGGCTAGAATTTGTTTTTTCTTTTTACACTCAGGGTAATTGCACATTGCTGGAACTGTTATCTGTAACTTGAAAGCAGAAGGAATCTTCTAATAAGAAAAAAAATTAGAAATAGTTTTTACAGTGAGGTAGTCCTGAAGCCGATGGCCAGATTGACAAGGAAGTTTACTCGCCTAGAGAAGAGTTGATAAGACCTATGGCACTTTCCATGGAGCTGTCTTTAAACCTACTTCAGCTTGCAGCTACAGAAAGCCATGCCTCTGTTAGCATCCCATCATTGTTGCCAAGAGTGCTCAGATCTCTAATGGGTTTGAATTTCATCCTATCTGTAAGCTAACAAGTTAATCTAACTTAGTTTCATGTGTGCTGGAAGAAGACACCAAACTTCTTGGTCAGAGATCAAATAAAGTTTATGACTCACAGCAATAGCAATAATGAGAGTTCCTGCTAGGTTTCTGAGCTCCAATTTCCAAAGGGTGATGTGAAAGGAGGCCAGGTGACATCTATACACAAAATGAGTTGCATTACATGAAAGAAATCTTGAGGTTAGGGAACCCAAGTCTTTTACAGTAGGCAGTAATTATGTTTGTCTTTGGCTCCAGAGGGAGACATAATACTTGATAGAGATTGTCCAGAGGGGACACTCTCTCTGTCTTCCAAAATTCTAAGCAAAGTTTTCCTCTGCTCTAAGTGAAAATATTATCCTTATTATCCAAGGCTTCTCATCATGTAAATATCCTTGAAAAGATAGTTCGGAACAAAGCAGTCAGTGCTTCTGCTTGCAGGATATACAGAAAGTTTTCACCCAATAAATATATTAGTAGTTATGTTAAATATAAATAGTCTAAAGAATGTCAGATTGGGAAAAAGTTTCAATATATGTTACTAACAAGAGGCACTCCTTAAATATGGGAACATGAAAAGGTTGAAAGTGAAAGGATGGACAAAAGATGCAAATGCTAACCAAAAGAGAAGCTTGTGCAACTATAATAATTTTAAATATTGTATCCTTTGAAGAACACAAGAACTATGACAACTCAAAAAGCTGGAATGTCTTCTTTCCTCCAAACAACCTCATTAGCTCCCCCATGGAGGCCAGCACCCCAGTACTTGCTAGCACCCTGCCACAGTCAAAAAGCATGCACTCTGCCATGCTGTCACTGCTGCTGTTGCTGGTGTGTGCAAACAGGATGGATCCCATTGCCACTGCCCTACAAAGTGCTTTGGCTGCCACCATCCATTGGAGTGCTGTGACCAGCAGTCCAGGGGCATCTTGACCCCTCCAGCACAGCATGTTTCTACCTTGAGGAGCCAGAGAACAAAGCCAGTGCCCAATACTGGTCCCCTGGAGTTAGGCCACACAGTCCAGGGGTTCTGAGCTGAGCCTTTGCTTTCTAAAATCTTCCAGAAACAAAGCCAGTTGAATGAACCCACCTTCTACCACAAACAAACCCTCAAGGTCATCAAATAGAATTAAAAAAAAAAATCCAAAGGACAGGAACTTCAAGGATTAAAGGAACATCAGCCCACAAAGATAAAAAAGAAACAGCACAAGAACTCTGACAACTCAAAAGGCCATAAGGTCTTCTTTCCTTCAAACAACCTCACTAGTTCTCCAGCAAGGGACCTTAACCAGCCTTAGATGGCTGAAATTACTGAAATAGAATTCAGAATATGGATAGGAACAAAAATCAAGATTCAGGGGAACATTGAAACTCATTCTAAGGAAGCTAGGAATCACAAAGTATACAGGATCTGGAAGACAAAGTAGCCAGTATAGAAAAGAACATAACTGACTTGATAGAGATAAAAACACACTATGAGAATTTCATAATGCAATCACAAGTATTAACAGGATAGATCAAGCTGAAGAAATAATCTCAGAGTTTGAAGATTGGGTTTCTGAAACAAGACAGAAAGAAAACATTAAAGAGAAAAGAATAAAAAGAAACAAACAAAATGAACAAAAATATGCAATTATGTAAAGAGACCAAATCTACAATTCATTATCATCCCTGAAAGAGATAGGGAGGATGGAAGCAACTTACAAAACATATTTCAGGATATCATCTATGAGAACTTTCACAACCTATGTAGAGAGGCCAACATTCAAATTTAGAAAATGCAGAGAACCCTCACAAAGTACTTCACAAAAAGATCGTCCCTAAGACATAACCATCAGATTCTCCAAGGTCAAAATGAAAAAAAAAAAAAAGTTAAAGGCATCTAGAGAGAAAAGGCAGGCCACCTACAAAGGGAAGCTTATTAGCAGACCTATCAGCAGAAACCCTATAAGAGAGACCTCTTAGCAGAAACAGCAGACCTCTCAGCAGAAACCCTACAAGCCAGAAGAGACTGGGGCATATGTTCAGCATTCTTAAAGAAAATAAATTCCAGTCAAGAAATCCATACCCAACCAAACTAAGCTTTATAAGTGAAGTAGAAATAAAATCATTTTCAAGCAAGAAAATTGTGAGGGAGTTTTTTTACCACCAGACCTGCCTTACAAGAGCTCCTAAAAAAAGCACTAAATATGGAAAGGAAAGACCATTACCAGTCACTACAAAAATGCACTTAAGTATGTAAACCATCGACAATATAAAGCAATTATGCAAACAAGTCAGCATAATAAACAGCTAACAACATGATGACAGGATCAAATCCGCATATAACAGTAGTAACCTTGAATGTAAATGGGCTAAATGCCCCAATGAAAAGAAAGAGTGGCAAGCTGAATAGAGAAGCAAGACCCAATGATATGCTATCTTCAAGAAATGTGTCTCACATACAATTACACTACTAGACTCAAAAATAGATGAAGAAAAATCTACCAAGCAAATGGAAACTGAAGGGGAAAATGAACGAAAAAAGAAGGGGTTGCAATTCTAATTTCAGATAAAACAAACTTTAAATAAACAAATATTTTAAAAAACAAAGAGGGGCATTACATAATGGTGAAAGGTTCAATTCAATGAGAAGACCTAACTATCCTGAATATATATGCATTCAACACAGAGACAACCAGATTTATAAATTAAATTCTTAGAGACCTTCAAAGAGCCTTAGACTCCCACCAAATAATAGTGGAAGACTTCAACACCTCACTGACAGTGTTAGAAAGGTTATCAAGGCAGAAAATTAACAAAGATGTTCAAGACCTGAACTCAACACTACACCAAACAGACCTGAGAGGCACCAACAGACATCTTCACCAAAAAACACATGAATATACATTCTTCTCATTGCCACATGGCACACACTCTAAAATCAACCACAAAATCAGATATAAAACAATCCTCAGCAAATGTAAAATGACTGAAATCATACTAACCACTCTCTTGGACCACAGCACAATGAAAATAGAAATCAAACTAAATAAATTGCTCAGAACCATACAATTAAGTGGAAATTAAATGACCCACCCTGAATGACTTTTGGGTAAGTAATGAAATTAAGGTAGAATGAGAACAGAGATATAAAACACCAGAATCTCTGGGATATAGCTAAGGCAGTATGAAGAGGGAAATGTATAACACCACATGTGCTCACATCAAAAAGTTAGAAAAACCTCAATTTAAAAACTAACATCACAACAAAAAGGCTAGAGAAGTAACAGCAAACCAATTCTAAAACTAGAAGAAGACAAGAAATAACCAAATCAGAGATGAACTGAAGGAGATGGAGACACAAAAAAAATTCAAAAGAATGAATCCAATAGTTGATTTTTTGAAAATAAGATAGACTATTACCTAGACAAAGAAGAAAAGAGAGAAGATCCAAATAAACACAATCAGAAGTGATAGAAAGGATATTACCACTGCCCCACAGAAACACAAATAACAAGCAGAGACTCCTATGAGCACCTTTACAAACATGAACTAGAAAATCTAGAAAAAATGAATAAATTCCTGGACACATAAAGCCTCTCAAGACTGAACTAGGAAAATTAAATTCCTGAACAGACCAATATTGAGCTCCAAAACTGAAACAGCGATAAATAGCCTATAAACCAAAAAGCCCAGGATTAGATGGATTCACAGTCAAACTCTACCAAATGTACAAAGAAGAGCTGGTATCATTACTACCAAAACTATTCCAACAAATTGAGGAGGGGAGACTCCTCCCCATCTCATTCTATGAGGCCAGAATCATCCTGATTCCAAAACCTGGAAGAGACTCAACAACAATAACAAAAAATATTCAGGCCAATATCCTTGATGAACATATATGTAAAAATCTTCAATACACACTAGCAAATGAATCCAGCTGTACATCAAAAGCTAATCCACCGTGATTAAGTAGGATTTATTCCTCTAATGCAAGGTTGGTTAAACATACACAAGTTAATAAACATGATTTTTCACATAAATAGAACTAAAATCAAAACCACATGATCATCTCAGTAGATGAAAAAATGACTTTCAATAAAATTCAACATCCCTTCATGTTTAAAACTCTCAACAAACTAGGTATTGAAGGAACATACCTAAAAATAATAAGAGCCATCTATGACAAGCCCACAGCCAACATTATACTGAAGGGGGGAAAGCTGGAAGCATTCACCTTGAAAATCAGAACAAGGATGCCCCTCTCACCATTCCTATTTGACATAATATTAGAAGTCCTGGCCAGAACAATCAGGCAAAAGAAAGAAATAAAGGGCATCCACATAAAAAGAGAGGAAACCAAACTATCCCTGTTTGCAAACAACATGATTCTATATCTAGAAAACCCCATAATCTTGGCCTAAAAGCTTCTTAAGCTGATAAACAACATCAGCGAAGTTTCAGATACAAAATCAACACACAAAAATCAATAATATTTCTATACGCCAACAACAGCCAGCTGAGAGCCAAATTAGAAATGCAATTCTATTCACAGTTTCCACAAAAATGACTTAAATACCTAGGAATACAGCTAACCAGGGAATTTACAGATCTTTACAATAAATTGCAAAACACTGCTCAAAGAAATAAGAGATGACACAAACAAATGGGAAAACATCCCATGCTTATGAATGGGAAGAATCAATGTCGTTAAAAATGGCCACACTGCCCAAAGCAGTTTACAGATTCAATGCTATTCCTATTAAACTACCAATGCAGTTCTTCACATAACTAGATAAAGACTATTTTAAAATTCATATGGATCCAAAAAGAGCTCGAATAGCCAACACAATCCTAAGCAAAAGAACAAAGCTGGAGGCAACACGCTACCCAACTTCAGACTATACTACAGTAACCAAAACAGCATCATACTGGTACAAAAACAGACACATAGACCAATGGAAAAGAATAGAGAGCCCAGAAGTAAGGTCATACACCTACAACCATCCGATCTTCAAGAAACCTGAGTAAAACAAGCAATGAAGAAAGGACTCCCTATTCAGTAAATTGTGCTGGTATAACTGGCAGGCCATATGCGGAAGGTTGAAACTGGACTCCCTCTTTATACGTATACAAAAAAATCAACTCGAGATGGATTAAAGACTTAAATGTAAAACCCAAAACTATAAAAACCCTAGAAGAAAACCTCGGGAATACCATTCTGCACATAGGAACTGGCAAAGATTTTAGGACAAAAACTCCAAAAGCCATTGCAACAAAAGTAAAAATTTACAAATGGGATCTAATTAAACTTATGAGCATCTACACAGCAAAAAAGCTATCAACAGAGTAAACCAGACAATCTACAGAATGGGAGAAAATATTTCCAAGGTAAGCATCTGACAAAGGTCTAAAATCCAGCATCTATAAGGAGCTTAAACAAACTTAGAAGAAAAAGAAAGTCCCATAATAAAGGGGGTATAGGACATAAACAGACACTTCTCAAAAGAAGACATACATGTGGCCAACAGTCACATGAAAAAAAAAACCTCAGTATTACTTATCATTAGAGAAATGCAAATCCAAACCACAACGAGATACCATCTCACACCATTCAGAATGGCTATTACTAAAAAGTCAAAACATAACAAGTGCTGACGAGGTTGAAGAGAAAAGGGAATGTTTATACACTGTTGGTGGGAGTGTAAATTAGTTCAACCATTGTGGAAAGCAGTGTGGTGATCCCTCAAAGAGCTAAAGACAAAACTACCATTTGATGCAGCAATCTCATTACTGGATATATACACAAAGGAATATACATTTTTCTATCAGAAAAACACATGCACACATATGTTCATCCTAGCACTATTCACAATAGCAGAGACATGGAAGCTAAATAAAAACCCATAGACACAAAGAGAACAACAGACACAGAAGCCTACCTGAGGTTGGGAGGTGGTAGGATGGAGATGATCAGAAAAATAACTATTGGGTACTAAGCTTTGTACCTAGGTGATGAGATAATCTGTATAACAAACCTTCGTGACACATTTACCTACATAACAACCTGCATATGTATCCCTGAACCTAAAATGAAAGTAATATGTCCTTTAGCAGCTTATGCAATTATTTTCTTTATTCTTGATGTTATGAAGATTTCCTACCTTCTTATCTGTAAGGGTGACTTTTTTATTGCTTCTCAGTAGTTGGAGTGTACATTTATTTCCCAGGCTAAAATTTCATTAATTATGTAAATTTTTTATCCTCAGCTATAATTTTTCAAACATTGTTTTTCTGGTATTACTTGTATTGCTTTTTTCACAACTGCTATAAACCTTTTTGTGGAGCTTATTTATTTTTATTATCTTTTTTTCAAGAACTATTTTTTGAACAATTTTAGATTTACAGAAATATCTTGAAGACAGAAGATAATATAAAGAATTTCTGGCCAGGTGTGGTGGTTTATGCTTGTCATCTCAGCACTTTGGGAGGCTGAGGTGGGTGAATCACTTGTCAGGAGTTCAAGAGCAGCCTGGCCAACAAGGCAAAACCCAATCTCTACTAAAAATACAAAAATTAGTATGGTGGTACAGTGGGGCACGCCTGTAATCCCAGCTACTCAAGAGGCTAAGGCAGGAGAATAGCTTGAAACTGAGAGGCAGAGGTTGCAGTGAGCCAATACTGTGCCACTTCACTCCAACCTAGTGACAGAGCAAGACTCTGTATATATACACAGAGAGAGAGTTTCTGTATGCTGCACACTCAGTTTCCCCTTTTATAAACATCTTATATTAGCATGGTAGATTTGTCATAATTAATGAACCAAAATTAATACAATATTACTAACTAAAGTCAATAGTTTATGCAGATTTTTTTTTTTCAATTTTTACCTAATGTCCTTTTTCTGTCCCAGGATCTCATTCAAGATACTACACTATAGTTAGTTGTCATGTCTCTTTGAAGTTCTCTTGGCTATGACAATTTCTCAGTCTTTCCTTGCTTTTGATGACCTTACAGTTATTAGGAGTACTGGCCAGTTGTTCTGTAAGATGTCCCACTATAGAAAATTGCACAATGTTTTTATCATGTTTAGACTGGGCTTTTAGTTTTTTAAAGGAAGACCCAGAGGTGAAGTATCATTTTCAAAACATCATATCAAGGGAATATACTATCCATGTGAGTGATTGCTTTTGAATTTGACTTTGATTACCTGGCTGAGGTAGCATTTACCAGGTTTCTCCCCTGTACTCATTGTCTTTTGCTTGTTTTGGTTATTCTTCTCTCACTCTTTTTTTTTTTTTTTTTTTTTTTTTTTTTTTTTGAGATGGAGTCTGGCTCTGTCACCTGGGCTGGAGTGCAGTGGTGCGATCTCGGCTTACTGCAGGCTCTGCCTCCCGGGTTCATGCCATTCTCCTGCCTCAGCCTCCCGAGTAACTGGGACTACAGGCGCCCGCCACCACACCTGGCTAATTTTTTGTATTTTTAGTAGAAACGGTGTTTCACCACATTAACCAGGATGGTCTCAATCTCCTGACTTCGTTATCCACCCACTTCAGCCTCCCAAAGTGCTGGGATTACCAGCGTGAGCCACCGCGCCTGGCCCTTCTCTCACTCTTTTATCTTTTTTTTAATACACACTATAATAACACAGTGTTCTTTTCCAATTTGTCAATTTGCTTATAATTGTCTCTACTCTGAAGGTTATCCTGAGATTTGAGTTTTTAAGAATTATATTTTTTAATATCCAGGTTTCTTATTTTTTATTCACTTTTTTATTATCTCCTCTTTTTATTTTTCTTCTTTATTTATATCAACACTTTCATTTTTATGTCATTGTTCAACTCCCACTTATGAGTAAGAATATGTGATGTTTGGTTTCCTGTTCCTATGTTAGTTTGCTGAGAATGATGGTTTCCAGCTTCATCCAAGTCCCTGCAAAAGACGTAAACTCAATCTTCTTTATGGCTACATAATAGTCCATGGTGTATATGTGCCACATTTTCTTTATCCAGTCTATCATTGATTGGCATTTGGGTTGCTTCCAAGTCTTTGCTATTGTAAATAGTGCTGCAATAAACATATATGTGTATGTGTCTCTATAGTAGAATGATTTATAATCCTTTGGATATATATGCAGTAATGGGATTGCTGAGTCAAATAGTATTTCTGGTTCTAGACCCTTGAGGAAGCACCACACCGTCTTCCACAATGGTTGAACTAATTTACACTCCCACCAACAGTGTAAAAGCGTTTCTATTTCTCCACAGCCTCGCCAGCATCTGTTGTTTCCTGACTTTTTAATGATTGCCTTTCTAACTGGCGTGAAATGGTATCTCATTGTGGTTTTGATTTGTATTGCTCTAATAACCAGTCATTATGAGCTTTTTTTCATATGTTTGTTGACCACATAAATGTCTTCTTTTGAGAAATGTCTGTTCTTATCCTTTGCCCAGTTTTTGATGGGGTTGTTTGTTTTTTCTTGTAAATTTCTTTAAGTTCCTTATAGAATCTGGATATTAACCCTTTGTCAGATGGATAGATTGCAAAAATTTTCTCCCATTCTGTAGGTTGACTGTTCACTCTGATGATAGTTTCTTTTGCTGTGCAGAAATTCTTTAGTTTAATTAGATTCCATTTGTCAATTTTGGCTTTTATTGCCTTTGCTTTTGGTGTTTTAGTCATAAAGTCTTTGCCTATGCCTATGTGCTGAATGGTATTGCCTGGGTTTTCTTCTAGGGTTTTTATGGTTTTCGGTTTTATATTTAAGTCTTATATAAATCTTGAGTTAATTTTTTTATAATGTGTAAGGAAGGGGTCCAGTTTCAGTTTTCTGCATATGGCTAGTCAATTTTCCCAGTACCATTTATAAAATTGGGAATCATTTCCCCACTGCTTATTTTCATCAGGTTTGTTGAAGACCAGATTGTTGTAGATGTTTGGTGTTATTTCTGAGTCCTTTGTTCTGTTCCATTGGCCTATATATCTGTTTTGGTACCAGTACCATGCTGTTTTGGTTACTGTGGCCTTGTAGGATAGTTTCAAGTCATGTTCCGTGATGCTTCCAGTTTTGTTCAATTGGCTTAGGATTGTCTTGGCTATATGTGCTCTTTTTGTTTCCATATGAAGTTTAAATTAGTTTTTTCTAATTCTGTGAATGAAGTCAATGGCAGTTTGATGGGAATAGCTTAAATCTATAAATTACTTTGACAGTATGGCCATTTTCACAATATTGATTCTTCCTATCCATGAGCATGGAATGTTTTTCCATTTGTTTCTGTCCTCTCTTATTTCCTTGAGCAGTGGTTTGTAATTCTCCTTCAAGAAGTTCTTCACATCCCTCGTAAGTTGTATTCCTAGGTATTTTATTCTCTTTGTAGCAATTGTGAATGGGAGTTCACTCATGATTTGGTACTTTATTTGTCTATTAATGGTGTATACGGATGCGTGTGATTTTTGCACATTTATTTTTTATCCTGAGACTTTGCCAAAGTTCCTTATCCTCTTAAGGAGATTTTGGGCTGAGACGATGGGGTTTTCTAAATATACAATCATGTCATCTGCAAACAGAAACAACTTGACTTCCTCTCTTCCTATTTGAATATGCTTTATTTCTTTCTCTTGCCTGATCACCCTGGCCAGAACTTCCAATACTATGCTGCATAGGAGTGGTGCAAGAGGGTATCTTTGTCTTGTGCCAGTTTTCAAAGGGAATGCTTCCTGCTTTTGCCCATTCGGTATGATATTGGCTGTGGGTTTATCATAAATAACTCTTATTATTTTGAGATATGCTCCATCAATACCTAGTTTATTGAATGCTTTAACATGAAGGGGTGTTAAATTTTATCGAAGGGATTTTCTGCATCTATTGAGATAATCATGTGGTTTTTGTCATTGGTTCTGTTTTTGTGATGGATTACATTTATTGATTTGTGTATGTTGAACCAGTCTTGCATCCCAGGGATGAAGGTGACTTGATTATGGTGGATAAGCTTTCTAGTGTGCTGCTTGATTCGGTGTGCCAGGATTTTCGCAACACTGTTCATCAGGGATATCGGTCGGAAATTTCTTTGTTGTTGTGTCTATGCCAAGTTTTGGTATCAGGATGGTGCTGGCCTCCTAAACTCAGTTAGGGAGGAGTCCCTATGTTTATATTGTTTGGAATAGTTTCAGAAGGAATGGTACCAGCTCTTGTTTGTACCTCTTGTAGAGTTTGGCTGTCAATCCATCTGATCCTGTGCTTTTTTTTCATTGGTAGGCTACTAATTACTGCCTCATTTTCAGAACTTGTTACTGGCCTATTCAGGGATTCAACTTCTTCCTGGTTTAATCTTGGGAGGGTGTATGTGTCCAGGAATTTATCCATTTATTCTCGATTTTCTACTTTATTTGCATGGAAGTGTTTATGGTACTCTCTGACAGTAGTCTGCATTTTTGTTAGATCAGTAGTGACACCTTTTTATCATTTTTTATTGTGTCTATTTGATTCTTCCCTCTTTTCTTTTTTACTAGTCTGGCTAGCGGTCTATCTAGTTTGTTAATCTTTTCAAAAAACGAACTTCTTGATTCATTGATTTTTTTGAAGGGCTTTTCATGTGTCTGTCTCCTTCAGTTCTGTTCTGATCTTAGTTATTTCTTGTCTTCTGCTAGCTTTTGAACTTGTTTGCTCTTGCTTCTCTAGTTCTTTTAATTGTGATGTTAGGGTGTCAATTTTAGATCTTTTGCACTTTCTCCTTTGGGCATTTAGTGCTATAAATTTTTCTCTAAACGCTGCTTTAGCTGTGTCCCAAACATTCTGGTACCCTGTCTTTGTTCTTATCAGTTTTAAAGAACTTATCTATTTCTGTCTTAATTTTGTTATTTACCCAGTAGTCAATAAGGAGCAGGTTGTTCAGTTTTGATGCAGTTATAGTTATGCAGTTTTGAGTGAGTTTCTTGATGGAGTCTCACTCTGTCACCCAGGCTGGAGTGCAATGGCGTGATCTAGGCTCACTGCAAGCTCCGTCCTCCGGGTTCACGCCATTCTCCTGCCTCAGCCTCCAAGTAGCTGGGACTGCAGGCGCCCGCCACCACGCCCAGCTAATTTTTTGTATTTTTAGTAGAGACGGGGTTTCACCGAGTTAGCCAGGATGGTCTCGATCTCCTGACCTTGTGATCTGCCCGCCTCGGCCTCCCAAAGTGCTGGGATTACAGGCGTGAGCCACTGCGCCCGGCCTAATCCTGAGTTCTAATTTGATTGCACTTTGGTCTGAGAGATTGTTATGATTTCCATTCTTTTGCATTTGCTGAGGAGTGTTTTACTTCTAGTTATGTGGTCAATTTTAGATACGTGCTATGTGGTGCTGAGAATAATGCATATTCTATTGATTTGGGGTGAAGAGTTCTGTAGTTGTCTATTAGATCAGCTTGGTCCAGAGCTGACTTCAATTCCTGAATATCCTCGTTAATTTTCTATCTGGTTGATCTGTCTAATATTGGCAGTGGGGTGTTAAAGTGTCCCACTATTATTGTGTGGGAGTCTGAGTCTCTTTGTAGGTCTCTACGAACTTGCTTTATGAATCTGTGTGCTCTTGTATTGGGTGCATATATATTTAGGATAGTTAGTTCTTGTTGCATTGATCCCTTTACCAATATGTAATGCCCTTCTTTGTCTTTTTAAATCTTTGTTGGTTTAAAGTCTGTTTATTCAGAGACTAGGTTTGTAACCACTGCTTTTTTTTTTTCTTTCCATTTGCTTGGTAAATATTACTCTATCCCTTTATTTTGAACCTATATGTGTCTTTGCTCATGAGATGGGTCTCCTGAATACAGCACACTGATAGATCTTGACTCTATCCAATTTGCCATTCTGTGTCTTTTAATTTGGGTATTTAGCCCATTTAAATTTAAGGTTAATATTGTTATGTGTGAATTTGATCCTGTCATCATAATGCTAGCTGGTTATTTTGCACATTAGTTGATGGAGTTTCTTCATAGTGTTGTTGGTCATTATATTTGGGTGTTTCTGAAGTGGCTGGTACCAGTTTTTCCTTCCCATATTTAGTGCTTCCTGCAGGAGCTCTTGGACGGCGGGCCTGGTGGTGACAAAATCCTTCAGCATTTGCTTGTCTGTAAAGAATTTTATTTCTCCTTCACTTATGAAGTTTAGTTTGGCTGGATATGAAATTCTGGATTGAAAATTCTTTTCTTTAAGAATGTTGAATATTAGCCCCCACTCTCTTCTGGCTTGTAGGTTTCTGCAGAGAGATCTGCTCTTAGTCTAATGGGCTTCCCATGATAGGTAATCTGACCTTTCTCTCTAACTACCTTAACATTTTTTGCTTTGTTTCAACCTTGATGAATCTGGCAATTATGTGTCTTGGGGTTGCTCTTCTCATGGAGTATCTTAGTAGTGTTCTCTGTATTTCCTGAATTTGAATGTTGGCCTGTCTTGCTAGGTTGGGGAAGTTTTCTTGGATAATATCCTGAAGTGTGTGTTCCAACTTGGACTCATTCTCTCCATCGCTTTCAGGTACATCAGTCATAGGTTTGGTCTTTCCATATAGTCCCATATTTCTTTGAGGCATTCATTCCTTTTTATTCTTTTTTCTCTAATCTTGTCTTCATGCTTTATATCATTAAGTTGTTCTTCAACCTCTGATATCCTTTCTTCCACTTAATCAATTCAGCTATTGTTATTTGTATATGCTTCACAAAGTTCTCATGCTGTGTTTTTCAGCTCCATCACATCATTTATGTTCTTCTCTAAACTAATTATTCAGTTACAGCTCCTGTAACCATTTATTAAGGTTTTCAGCTTCCTTGCATTGGGTTAGAACATGCTTCTTTAGCTCAGAGGAGTTTGTTATTACCCACCTTCTGAAGCTTACTTCTGTCAATTCGTGAAACTCATTTTTTGTCCGTTGGTGTTCCCTTGCTGGTGAGGAGTTGTGATCCTTTGGAGGAGAAGAGGCATTCTGGTTTGGGGAATTTTCAGACTTTTTGCACTGGTTTTTCCTCATCTTTGTGGGTTTATCTACCTTTGATCTTTGATGCTGATGACCTTTGGATAGGGTTTTTATGTGGGCATCTTTTTTGTTGATGTTGATGTTATTGCTTTCTGTTTGTTAGTTTTTCTTCTAATAGTAAGTCTCCTCTTCTACAGGTCTGCTGGAGTTTGCTGGAGGTACACTCCAGACCCTGTTTGCTTGGGTATCACCAGTGGAGACCGCAGAGCAGCAGAGATTGCTGCCTGCTCCTTTTCTGGAAACTTTGTCCCAGAGGGACACCTGCCAAATGCCAGCAGGAGCTCTCTTGTATGAAGTGTCTGCTGACCCCTGCTGGGAGGTGTCTTCCAGTCAAGAGACATGGGAGTCAGGGACCAACTTGAGGAAGAGTCATTCCCTTAGTGGAGTTTGAGCACTGTGCTAGGAGATCTGCTGCTCTCTTCAGAGGCAGCAGACAGGACTGTGTATGTCTGCTGAAGCTGCACCCACAGCTACCCCTTCCCCCAGGTGCTCTGTCCCAGGGAGATGGGAGTTTTATCTATAAGCTCCAGACTGGGGCTGCTGCCTTTCTTTCAAGGATGCCCTGCCCAGTGAGGAGGAATCAAGAGAGGCAGTCTGGCTTTGCCCCACTCTGGTGGGTTCCACCAGTCCAAATTTCCCATCGGCTCTGTTTACACTGTGAGGGGAAAACTGCGTACTCAAGCCTCAGTAATGGCAGATGCCCCTCCCCCCACCAAGCTCGAGCATCTTAGGTTGACTTCAGACTGCTGTGCTTGCAGCAAGAATTTCAAGCTAGTGGATCTTAGGTTTCTGGGCTCCATGGGAGTGGGACCTGCTGAGCAAGACCATTTGGCTCTCTGACTTCAGCCTCCTTTCCAGGGGAGTGAACAGTTCTGTCACACTGGGGTTCCAGGTGTCACTGGGGTGTGAAAAAAAAAAAAAAAAAAAAAAAAACTCCTGCAGCTAGCTCATTGTCTGCCCAAATGGCAGCCCAGTTTTGTGCTTGAAACCCAGGGCTCTGGTGGTGTAGGCACCCGAGGGAATCTCCTTATCTGCGGGTTGCCAAAACCATGGGAAAAGCGTAGTACCTGGGCTGGATAGCACCATCCCTCACGGCACAGTCCCTCATGGCACAGTCCCTCACGACTTCACTTGGATAGGGGAGGGAGTTCCCCAGTCCCTTCTGCTTCTTGGGAGAAGTGATTCCCCACCCTGCTTCTGCTCAGCCTCCATGGGCTACACCCACTGTCTAATGAGTCCAGGTGAGATGAACCAGGTACCTCAGTTGGAAATGCCGAAATCACTCGCCTTCTGCGTTGGTCTCTGGGAGCTGCCGACTGGAGCTCTTTATGTCATTTATCTTTCTAAGCATTCTAAAATTGTTTATTTTCAAGTCTTTGTCAGGCACTTTTATAAATTTAGTCTAGTGTTAATGGGATTTATTTTGTTTTTAATCCTATGTTTTTATTGTTAAATTCGTATTTAGATCTAACATTATTATATATTTGGATTAGAGGGAATTGCATCAATGTATGAATTTGCTGTGCTATCTCATCTGATTATTTTCTGACTATATTTCTCCTCCTCCTCTTCCTCCTCCTCCTCCTCCTTCTCCTCCCCCTCCTTGTCCTCTTTCTTTTGCTTACTTGTTTCTAATTCCTTACTCTTGAATAGAAAACAATGTCTTATAATGGTTCTTGTAGCATCCCACTTTATTGTGAGATTATTATTATTGGACGTCCATTTGTAGAACTAATGGGTGGCTTGGTTCAATTCTTGTTAACAAATCTCTGTGAACTTTTGTCAGTATAATCCTGTCTGTTGTGAGAAGCTATAAATCCAGGAAGCTTGTTAATAATAGCTCTCAATAAGACAGCTCTCATCTTCTGTTTTGCATGGAACGATTTGTCCTTGATAACATTACTATAAAGGACCAAAACTTCACCATCACTGCCCTAAAGTCAGTAGGCCTATGGCTTCAGTCCTACTGACAGGTTTTTGTTTCTATTAAGGTTCGGGTTTGCCAAGATACTTAGCATAACTGTACATTTTCTGTGTTTTATTTTAAATACATGTTTGCTATATGTTTAGAGCAAAGGAAATTATATAAATGTATGTATTATCTGTACTAACAGCTGATTCTTTTTAATTGTGTTTTTCTCCTCCTTTTTTTTTAGGACTTGTTTTAATTCCAGGAGGTGCACTTGGCCAGCTTCTGGGAGGTATCATTGCTTCCACATTAGAAATGTCTTGTAAAGCCCTTATGAGATTTATAATGGCTACATCTGTGATATCACTTATACTGCTCATGTTTATTACTTTGGTACGCTGTAATCCACTGCAGTTTGCTGGGATCAATGAAGATTATGATGGGTAAATGTAATCTTGTATATTAGACTTTTACATCAAAATCCTACAGCATATTCCTCAGGCAATTAATAATTATCTATCTAGAAACCCTTACATGTTCATATAATTATTGGAATTATTGAAGACATACAAGAAATATAAAGTACAGTTTAAACTTTCATAGTAAGGCACAAATATTATAATGGTATCTTTTTATATGACTGTTTATGCATTCATAAAGTAATGAAGAAAAAACACATTGAAGAGGTTCAGAACCTAGAAATAAAGTTTTGTGTTAGAGTGAGTAGCAACTAGGAGACAGTACTAACTGTCTGTGCAAAGCCAATCTTACCTTGTGTTTCTGAATTGGTTTGTCTGCCTTCTTATAGACATCAAAGAATGGAACTAAAGTTCATCTGAAGGTATGTATGGGTAATATCTCCTTTAAGCTAAACGTGCCAAAATTCAAAGAACTAGGCAGACCTTGATATTAAATACTAAAGAACAAAACTGGAATTGGAAACCAAAGCACTGAACAAGTAAAATAAGAGTTTAAGACTTCTACTTCCAGCAATAATGGATTAGCTTATGGCAGATCAATCTTCCCACTGAGAATAACTAGAAAAGCTGAATACAGTCTTAAAATATTTGGTAAAAGGAATCAAAGAGTTATTAGGCAACTAGGAATTTAAAGGCCAAAATCCTGGGAAAAGGCAAACCATGGAGAGGAGGGGCAACTTTTTGCAGCCACTTTTTCCCTGAGGGTATTTGCTGATTCTGGATATTGGCAGGAAGCTGAGAATTTGGATGAAGAGTTTGGGCGAAAGCATCTAGTAAGATTACAAGAATTTTAATAACATATTAGTCTAAAGAGAAAAAAATTAGGACATAGGCCATGGTATCAGAGAGAAGAGAAAGGTAAACAAATGATGCAACACTCTACCAGCTTATAACTCAATAAATTTGCTATATTATGAAGCTAGGAGGCTAAAATCAAGCAGAAATCCCATGAAAATCAGGGAAGAATTCCAGCCATATTATGATGCTCTGTAGATAGGAGATAAAGTTTAGAGCGTGCTGGGTGAAGGAATCCTGGTAAATCCTGGTTCTCAATTAACATCTGTGTAAGGCTAGGATCTAGGAACAGGGGCCTTTCTAAAGTACTATGACCTGGCCAGGAGTTAATTTGGTTGCTTATTGGGTTAGTGTGGTCAGCCAACAAGCTGTGTCATAGAGAGATAATATGATCCAAAGCTATAAAATATAAATGATAAGTGAACTTCATATCAGTAGCAATAATTATCCAACAGAAAATGGAGAGAAAATAGAATTAACAAAAATAAACAAAACGTCAATGAATTGAACAACTTCAGGTGGCCATTGTATGTGTAACTGAAGTCCCCAAAGGAGGGCATCTGGAGAAAGAAAAATATTTCAAGATATTATGGCCAAAATTTTTCAAATTTCATGTAAAAAGAAACCATAAACATGTTAAAAACTCAGCAAAACTTTGGTACAAGAAACATGAAAAAAATTACACCATAGTTCTTTGTATGTTCTGGATATTAGCCCTTTGTCAGATGAGTAGATTGCAAAAATTTTCTCCCATTCCGTAGGTTGCCTATTCACTCTGCTGGTAGTTTCTTTTGCTGTGCAGAAGCTCTTTAGTTTAATTAGATCCCATTTGTCAATTTTGGCTTTTGTTGCCGTTGCTTTTGGTATTTTAGACATGAAGTCCTTGCCCATTCCTATGTCCTGAATGGTATTACCTAGGTTTTCTTCTAGGGTTTTTATGGTATTAGGTCTAACATTTAAGTCTCTAATCCATCTTGAATTAATTTTCATATAAGGAGTAAGGAAAGGATCCAGTTTCAACTTTCTACTTATGGCTAGCCAATTTTCCCAGCACCATTTATTAAATAGGGAATCCTTTCCCCATTTCTTGTTTTTCTCAGGTTTGTCAAAGATCAGATGGCTGTAAATGTGGTATTTACATCCCTTGTAAGTTGAATTCCTAGGTATTTTATTCTCTTTGAAGCAACTGTGAATGGAAGCTCATTCATGATTTGGCTCTCTGTTTGTCTGTTACTGGCGTATAAGAATGCTTGTGATTTTTGCCATTAATTTTGCATCCTGAGACTTTGCTGAAGTTTCTTATCAGCTTAAGGAGATTTGGGGCTGAGATGATGGGGTTTTCTAAATATACAATCATGTCATCTGCAAACAGGGACAATTTGACTTCGTCTTTTCCTAACTGAATACCCTTGATTTCTTTCTCTTGCCTGATTGCCCTAGCCAGAACTTCCAACACTATGTTGAATAGGAGTGGTGACAGAGGGCATCCCTGTCTTGTGCCAGTTTTCAAAGGGAATGCTTCCAGTTTTTACCCATTCAGTATGATATTGGCTGTAGGTTTGTCATAAATAGCTCTTATTATTTTGAGATATGTTCCATCAATACCAAATTTATTGAGAGTTTTTAGCACGAAGGGCTGTTGAATTTTGTCAAAGGCCTTTTCTGCATGTATTGAGATGATCATGTGGTTTTTGTCTTTGGTTCTGTTTATATGCTGGATTACGTTTATTGATTTGCATATGTTGAACCAGCCTTGCATCCCAGGGTTGAAGCCCACTTGATAATGGTGCATAAGCTTTTTGATGTGCTGCTGGATTCAGTTTGCCAGTATTTTTTTGAGGATTTTTGCATCGATGTTCATCACGGATATTGGTCTAAAATTCTCTTTTTTCGTTGTGTAAAGAACTCAAACAAATTTACAAGAAAAAAACAACCCCATCAAAAAGTGGGCAAGGGATATGAACAGACATTTCTCAAAAGAAGACATGTATACAGCCAACGGACACATGAAAAAATGCTCATCATCACTGGCCATCAGAGAAATGCAAATCAAAACCACAATGAGATACCATCTCACACCAGTTAGAATGGCAATCATTAAAAAGTCAGGAAACAACAGGTGCTGGAGAGGATGTGGAGAAATTGGAATGCTTTTACACTGTTGGTGGGACTGTAAACTACTTCAACCATTGTGGAAGACAGCGTGGTGATTCCTCAAGGATCCAGAACTGGAAACACCATTTGACCCAGCCATCCCATTACTAGGTATATACCCAAAGGATTATAAATCATGCTGCTATAAAGACACATGCACACGTATGTTCATTGCGGCACTATTCACAATAGCAAAAACTTGGAATCAACCCAAATGTCCATCAGTGACAGACTGGATTAAGAAAATGTGGCACATATACACCATGGAATACTATACAGCCATAAAAAAGGATGAGTTTGTGTCCTTTGTAGGGACATGGATGCAGCTGGAAACCATTATTCTCAGCAAACTATCACAAGGACAGAAAACCAAACACCGCATGTTCTCACTCATAGGTGGGAACTGAACAATGAGATCACTTGGATTCGGGAAGGGGAACATCACAATCCGGGGCCTATTATGGGGAGGGGGAAGGGGGAGGGATTGCATTGGGAGTTATACCTGATGTAAATGACGAGTTGATGGGTACTGACAAGTTGATGGGTGCAGCACACCGACATGGTACAAGTATACATATGTAACAAATCTGCACATTATGCACATGTACCCTAGAACTTAAAGTATAAAAAAAAAAAAAAAAAGAAGAAGAATTGGGTAGGCAAAGCCTTAGGATCATGAAACAGATCTGACACCTATAAACAGAGAGTAGGGAGGAAATAGAATTGGACAGGGAAAGCCTCAGGCTATGTTTCATATCTGACCAAAGCATTGCCAATCCAACAGAGGATTTTGGAAGAAAAATTTACCCATTCTAGGAGTTTCATTTTGGGAAGCAATATGCAGTCATTAATCTTGAATATGTTCAACCATTACCTGGAAGATGTCTAGAAACAGCGTGGCCGCAACTCGAAAGATGAGGTGGATCCTAAAGACTGTGAACCTGGAGAGTCTCAGCTAAATCTCTGCAAATAAATGGGAAATTATTTATTGGAAGGAAATTCATTGGCAAGGCTTCACAGCTTCAACAGAACTAATAAGATAATTATGAATTCTCTTATTCATTCTCCATTAAAGAATTATGAGACATTTGTATCCTTCATAAGGAAAGAGGTTTACACGTAGTATTTTGAACATTTCTTAGGCCTTTTACTATTTTGTTCATATATTTACATTACGACAGTGATATAGGAACTCTGTTTTCATTTCTTTTCTCAAAATAAAGACAAATTGGCTCTACACCAACCAAGATTTACTCCCCTTCCCCACTTCAAAACAATGGAGATAGGAAAAAGGAATTATGTCTGACGATATCTCAGCAGCCACATCTCCTAACAGTTTAGAGATTAACTACTGCATTTAACATTTACTCTAAATCTAGATGAACTGACAGCCCAGGAAAGTCTAGCAAATTGAAGACAGAGATAATAAGTATGATCCCTCTCAGGGCTTTATGTAATTCAATGATTGAGAAATTGATTTTCAGTTAAAGCAATAACAATGCAGGTTGTACTCTAATCAGACAGCAATGATGTTAGAGTGATAATGTTGGTGTTTTGAGATGAACTTTCATTACATAATTGTAAATCATGTATTATCTGTGCTACTGGAAAGATTATTGAGTTAGAGGAATTAGTCTCTAAATTCTTAGTTAATTTGCCCAATACATGTCACCACAGACATTAATATATTTTAATAAAGAAGTAAGTATATAAAGTAGGTTTTTAAATAATAGAAGTATGTCAAGGAGTGTTTGGAAGCTTTACTAGATTAGACTAATTAATAATTCCTAGGAACCATAGATGACTCCCAACTATTGTCCAACCAACATTTCTGCCACATTTTTTTTTTTTTTAATGAGACATTCTTGCTCTGTCACTAAGGCTGGAATGCAGTGGCATGATCTCGGCTCACTGCAACCTCCACCCTCCATCTCCTGGGTTCAAGCAATTCTCCTGCCTCAGCCTCCCGAGTAGCTGGGACTACAGGTGCCTGCCACCACACCAGATTAATTTGTCCTTTTTTGTTTTCGTTTTTGTTTTTGTTTTTTTGGTAGAGACAGGGTTTCACCATGTCTCGATCTCCTTACCTCTTGCTCTGCCTGCCTCAGCCTCCCGAAGTGCTGGGAATACAGGCATGAACCACCATGCTCGGCCACCACACTTCTAACTAATAAAAAATGTGGTTACAGGCTTTGTCTTGCTTCACATAAATGCATTTTGCATTAATGTCTATTTTTAAATTGGTCACTTATTAATTAGATGAACATTAGAATTTCTTTTATTATTATTATTATTATTATTATTATTAGAGACGGAGTCTCACTCTGTCGCCAGATTGGACTGCAGTAGCACAATCTTGGCTCACTATAACCTCCACCTCCCTGTTCAGGGGATTCTCCTGCCTCAGCCTCCCAAGTAGCTGGGACTACAGCCTGCCATCACACCTGGCTAATTTTTGTATTTTTTTTTTTTAGTAAAGACAGGGTTTCACCATGTTGGCCAGATAGGTCTCGATCTCTTGACCTTGTGATCCACCCGCCTTGGCCTCCCAAAGTGCTGGGATCACAGGCGTGAGCCACCGCACCCGGACAGAATTTCTATTATTTTTAATTATGAAAGTGTTTACACTATATGTGTATTGCCTATGATATTATAGAGACACCACACATTACATAAACAGCAAAACAGCATGTAAACTATCTAGCAAGAAATGTATTCTTCATTCTTCAAAATGATTTATGACAATTGACTATTAGAGAGTCCTATGTACAGCTACTGATTTGGATAATTCTGGTTGCCTATGATTGATTTATAATGATAAAGAGTCTTGCTTTATAATAAAAAAAATTATACCATAACACATAATAATCAAATTATGCAAAATAAGTGATACAAAGAAAATATTAAAATTAGCAAAAGCAGGAAAAATACTTTATGTATGAAGGTCCAGAGATAAGGGTAATGGCATATTTTTATCAGAAACAAATGCAGGTAAGAAGACAGTGGAATATTTTTAAAGTCCTAAAAAGACAAATCACCTGTAATTTTATATCAAGCCAGAATATCTGTCAAAAAATTGAGAAATAATTTTAGACAAAAAAAGTAAGTTGTTTTTTTTTTTAACGGAGTTTTGCTCTTGTCACCCAAGCTGGAGTGCAGTGGCACAATCTCGGCCCACTGCAACCTCCACCTTCCAGGTTCAAGTGGTTCTCCCACCTCAGCCTCATAGTAGCTGGGATTACAGGCATGTAACCTCCACCACACCCAGCTAATTTTTGTATTTTTAGTGGAGACAGGGTTTCACCATGTTGGCCAGGCTGGTCTTGAATGCTGACCTATACTACATAAAATGTTAAAGGAAGTCTTTCAGTCAGAAATGAAATGATACCAGACGTAAATATGAATCCTCATAAAGGAAAGAAGAACAATAAAAATGTTAACTATGTGGATAAATATACATTTTTAAAATTATTATTTAAGTCTCTTTGAAAATAGTTATTTAAAACAGAAAAACATGTAATATGGGTTTACATGAAATGCCGTAATAGCGCATGTTGGTAGACTGTGTTAAGTTAAAAATGTATACTATAAATCTTAAAACAATCACTAAAATAAGAGAGTCACAACAAATAAATTAACATAGTTAAAATGAAATTATTAAAAAATAGATGTTTAATCCCAAATTAGGCAGAAAAAGAGGAAAAAGTGAACAAAGAGAGAGGACAAATGGGAAACAAAAAGAGGGTAGATTTAACCCTAACCATATTAGTAATCACATTAAATGTACATAGCTGAACATCAGTTAAAAGGGAGATAATCTTTATTTTGAAAAAAAAAAAGAAGACCGAACTGTATATGCTGCATTTCATAAATGTATTTCAAATATAGATAGTAGTATATTAAGCAGAAAAGAATGGGAAAAGATGTATCTTATTAACAACAATCAAAAGAAAGCTGGAGTATAATACCAGATCAAGTAGTTTTGAGAGCAAAGAATATTAGCAGGAATAAAGAAGATCATTACATAATGATAAAATGACCAATTCATCAGGAATACATAACAATTCTAAATATATATTAACTGCATATAGAGCAAAAATGTGTACATTGCAAGGAGAAATGAAGACATTTATAGCTATAGCCAGATAATAAATAGAAGACTCAACAATAAATAGAAAAAGTAGACCAAAGAAATCAGTGGTCAGATGCAGATCAAAAAATTCTGGTTTGAACAATACTGCCAATTGTCCTAACTGACATTTGTAGAAATGGCCCACATAACAATATACACTTTATTCATGCATGCATGTAATGGTTACCAAGTTGGAGCATATTCCAGGTTGCAAAACAAGTCTCAGTACATTTTTAATATATTTTTTATTTGCATAAGTTTGTGGGGTATGATTGCAATTTTGTTACATGCATAGGTGATATAAGTGGTCAAGTCAGGGATTTTAGGGTGTCTATCACCCAAATAACATACATTATACCCATTAAGTAATTTCTCATTATCTATCACCCTCTCACCTCCTTACCCTTCTGAGTCTCCATGGTCTATCATTCCACTCTCTACAATTATGGGTACACAAGTTTTAGCTCCCACTTATGAGTGAGAACTTGTGCTATTTGTCTGTCTGTATCTGACTTGTTTCACTTAAGATAATGACTTCCCATTTCATCCATGTTGCCATAAAAGACATTATTTCATTCTTACTACTAAATACTATTCAATGTGTGTGTATATATATGTGTGTGTGTGTGTGTATATATATATCTCACATTTTTTAATTCAATCATCTGTTGATGGATATTTAGGATGATTCCATCTTTGCTATTGTGAATATTACTGCTATAAATAAATGCAGATATCTTTTTGATATATTGTTTTATTTTTCTTTCGTTAGTTACCCAATAGTGAGACTACTAGATTGAATGGTACTTATATTTTTTAGTTTTTGAGAAAACTTCATACTGTTTTTCATAGAAGTTGTACTAATTTACATTCCTACCAACAGTGTAGAAGCATTTCCTTTTCTCCATATCTTTGCTAACATCTGTTATTTTTTAACTTTTTAAAAATAGCCATTCTGACTAGAGTAAGATCATACTTTATTGTAGTTTGAATTTGCATTTGTTTGATGATTAATGATGTTGAGCATTTATCATACACCTGTTGGCTGTTTTTGTTTTCTTTTGAAAAATGTCTATTCATGTCATTTGCCCCCTTTCAGTGAAATTATTTATGGGGGTTTTTGTTTAGCTGTTTGGGTTCCTTATATATTCTGGTTATTAGTCTCTGTTGGATGGATAGCTTGAAAATATTTTCTCCCAAACTGCAGGTTGTTTGTTCACTCTGTAGGTTATATCTTTTGCTGTGCAAAAGCTTTTTAGTTTAATTAAGTCCCATTTGTGTATTTTTGTTTGGTTGCTGGTGCTTTTGAGGTATCAATCATGAATTCTTTGCCTAGACCAATGTCTGGAAGAATTTTTCCTATGTTTTCTTCTGGTATTTCTAGAGTTTAGAGACTTCTATTTGAGTCTTTAACCCATGTTGAGTGCTTTTTGTATAGGGTGACAGACAGGGGTCCATTTTCATTCTCTTATACATAACAATCCAATTTTCCCAGCATCATATATTGAAAAGGGTGTCCTTTCCCCAAATGTATGTCCCAGTTAACTTTGTCAAAGATCAGTTGGCTGTAAATATGTGGCTTTTCTTCTGGGTTTTCTGTTCTATTTCATTGATATATGGGTCTATTTTTATACCAGTACAATGCAGTTTTGGTTACTGTAGCCTTAAAGTGTAATTTGAAATTGAATAATGTGATACCTCCAATTTTGTTCCTTTTGCTTAGAATTACATTTGCTATTTGGGCTTCTAGTTTTGCTTGTATGTGCATTTTAGGATTTAAACAATTCTATAAAAAATGATGCTGATATTTTGATAGGGATTTCATTGAATATGTAGATTGCTTTGGGCAGTAAAATCATTTTAACAAGATTAATTCTTCTGATCCATGAGCATGGAAAGTTTTTCCATTTGTTTGTGTCATCAACAATTACTTTCTTGTAGTTTTCTTCTCTTATAGAAATCTTTCACCTTCTTAGTTTAATATATTCCTAGGCATTTTACTTTTTGGACCTATTGTAAACAGGCTTGCCTTTTTATTTTATTTATTTATTTATTTTGAGATGGAGTTTTACTCTTTTTGCCCAGGCTGCAGTGTAGTAGTACAATCTCAGCTCTCTGCAACCTCCACTTTCCTGGTTCAATCAATTCTCCTACCTCAGCCTCCCAAGTAGCTGGGACTACAGTTGCATGCTGCCACGCCTGGCTAATTTTTTGTATTTTAAGTAGAGATGGGGTTTCACCGTGTTGCCTAGGCTGGTCGGAAACTCCTGAGTTCAGGCAATCCGCCTGCCCCAACCTCCCAAAGTGCTAGCATCACAGGCACAAGCCATGGCGCCCGGCCTTGCTTGCCTTTTTAATTTTGTTCTCAGCTAGATTTTTATTGGTGTATAAAAACGTTACTAATTTTGTATGTTAATTTTCTACACTGAAACTTTACTGGATTCATTTATCAAATCTAAGAGATTTTTGATGGAGTCTTTAGGTTTTTCTAGATCTAAGATTGTATCATCAATGATCAGGGATAATTTGACTTTCTCTTTTCCAATTTGGAAGCCTTTTATTTCTTTTTCTTTCCTGGTTGCTCTGGCTAGGACTTCCAGTACTATTTTGAATAGGACTGCTAAAAGTGGGCAATTTTATGTTGTTCCAATAATTTTAACAAATTATTCTGGATAATTAGATGTCTATATGCAAATAAACTTAATTCACATCTTGTACCACATAAAATAGTTCAAAATGGATTATAGATGAAAATATAAAATATAAAACTCCAAAAATATAAGAGAATATATTTTTGATTTTGCATTTGGCAAGTATCTTTTAGATGTGACACCAAACACATAATCCAAAAAAAAAAAAAAAAAAAAGAATTAATAAATTGAAACTTGTCAAAAATTTAAAAACTACTGTTTGAGAGAACTTGTTTATGGTATGAAAAAGCAAGCCATATAATGTGCAAAACTATTGGAAAATCATATATCTAACAAAAAAATTACTTCCAGAATATTAAAAAGTAAGCAATCCAACAAAATGGGCAAATGATTGGAACAGATATTTAATAAAAAGTACAGATTGAAAATAAATATATGGAAAGATTATCAACATCATTTCTCACTAGCAAAATGCTTATTAAAACCCCAAATATGAAACTACTACACTCCTGTTAAAATGTCTAACATTTTTTTAAAAAGAGACCATACCAAGTGGTGGTGAGGAGAACAAACGAAACTCTTATACACTGCTGATGGAAATATGAAATGTCACAACAGTTCTAAAAAACCGACAGTTTCTTAAAAAGTTAAGTGAACGCCTACCGCGCTCACTTTATTGATGCAAATATTCTATTTCTTAATATTTATCCAAGAGACATGGAAGCATATGCCATACAAAGATCAAATAAAGACCAGCTGTATGAAAGAAGCCAAAGAAACTTGACATATTTTATGATTCTATTTCATAAACTCTTAGGAAATTCAAACAAATGAATAGTAACAGAAAGTGGATCAGTGTATGCCAAGGAGTGGGGAAATTATAAAGGGGCACAAGGAACTTTTGGGGTTTTTTTATTATTATATTTGTTATAAATAAACTTTTGATTATTATGTTTGTTGGCATGATTTTGGTGATGATTTCACAAGTGTATACATATATCAAAAATTTTCAAATTTTAATCTTAGTACGTGCAGTCTATTGTACCTCAGACCTCAGTAAAGCTGTTAAAAAAAGAAATTATTTCAATAAGCATATTTTATGGATCTCACTGATATCTTGACATTTGCTTCAATAATTATAAAATAATGGTAATATGATTACATTCCATCTTGTTTCTATAGAGAAGGGCAGTTGGGAAACCTCACGGCTCCTTGCAATGAAAAATGTAGATGCTCATCTTCAGTTTATTCTTCTATATGTGGAAGAGATGATATCGAATACTTTTCTCCCTGCTTTGCAGGGTGTATGTATTCTAAAGCACTAACCCGAAAAAAGGTAATTAGTTTTTATAATTATTATGTTTTGTTATACATTTATATTTTCATTATATTATAACTATTATTTTTTATGCTTCTTCCTCTTTAGTGAAATGTTCAGCTTGTAAATGCTATTAACATTTTTCTTCCAACTCTCTATAAAACCTATTTTTTCTTATTTTCCCCTTTTACATGTTAAAGACAAGAAAATAAAATTTGTGGGTTTTTTTGGTGTGTGTTTATTTTTTGAGACAAGGTCTGACTCTGTCACCCTGGCTGGAGTGCAGTGGTAAGATCCCAGCTCACTGCAACCTCCACCTCTTGGGCTCAAGCTATCCTCCCACCTCAGCCTACAGGATAGTTGAAACTGCAGGTGCACACCACCACACCCAGCTAATTTTTGTAATTTTTTTAGAGATGGAGTTTTGCCACACTGCCCAAGCTGGTCTAGAATGCCTAAGTTCAAGTGATTCACCTGCCTTGGCCTCACCTCCAAAACTGCTGGGATTACAGCTGTGAGTCACCGTGCCTGGCCAAAAATTTGTTTTATATTGCCGCAATACAAAGAGCTTATGGAAATTGGGAGTGAAAGAGACATTCCTAAATTAAAATGTCAATGAAAAGAGTCAAACTCTGTATTTGAAGTGATTTATTCTGAGCCAAATATGAGTGACCATGGCCTGTGACACCTTGGGAGATCCTGAGAAAGTGTGCCCAAGGTGGTCACAGTGAAGCTTGGTATTATACATTTTAGGGAGGCATGAAACATCAATCAAATACCTTTGAGAAATACGTTGGTTTGATCCAGAAAGGCAGAACAATTTGAAGACAGGGGAGGGGAGAGTGGTAGTTGGGGTAGGGTTTTGGGGTGGGGCTTCCAGGCTATAAGTAAATTTAAACATTTTCTTGTTGGTAATTGGTTGAGTTTGTCTAAAGACTTGGGATCAATAGAAAGGAAATGTCCAGGTTAAGAAAAAAGATTGTGGAGACCAAGGTTCTTTTGAAGTCTCATAGTGGCTGCCCTTAGAGACAACAGATGACAAATGTTTCCTATTCAGACCTTTTAAAAGGCGATAGACTCTCAGTTAACCTCTTCAGGATTAGAAAGGCCCCGAAGAAATGTTACGTTATTTGTTATGTTAATAGAGATTCTTTACAGATGCAAATTTCCCCCCCACAAAGGACTGCTTTGCAGGACCATTTCAAAATATGGCAAAGAAATATGTTTTGAGGTAAAATATTTTGATTTTCTTCTTTGTCACCTAATGTTATGCCAGAGTCAGATTGGAAAGTTAGTCACGATATATGGGTTAAATAAAACCCATCTGATGAGAATTTATGGTTTGAAAGGCATGTCTCCCCAGATCCATTAGATAGGAGTTTGGGCAAGATTAAAAAAAAAAATCAGAGCGGCCGGGCGTGGTGGCTCACGCCTGTAATCCCAGCACTTTGGGAGGCCGAGGCGGGCGGATCACAAGGTCAGGAGATCGAGACCATCCTGGCTAACACTGTGAAACCCCGTCTCTACTAAAAATGCAAAAAATTAGCCGGGCGAGGCGGCGGGCGCCTGTAGTCCCAGCTACTCGGGAGGCTGAGGCAGGAGAATGGCGTGAACCCGGGAGGCGGAGCTTGCAGTGAGCCGAGATCGCGCCACTGCACTCCAGCCTGGGCGACTAAGCGAGACTCTGTCTCAAAAAAAAAAAAAAAAAAAAATCAGAGCTTAGTCCTCAATAACACATCTATGGGGCCAGGTGTAGTGGCTCATTCCTATAATCCCAGCACTTTGGGAGGCCTAAGAGGGTGCATCACTTGAGCCCAGGAGTTTGAGACCAGCCTGGGCAACATGGCGAAACCCTGTCTCTACAAAACATACAAAAATTAACTGTGCATAGTGGTGCATGACTGTAGTCCCAGGTACTCGGGAAGCTGAGGTGGGAGGATTGCCTGAGCCTGGGAGGTCAAGGCTGCAGTGAGTCATGATTGTGCCACTGCACTCCAGCCTGGGTGACAGAGTGAGAACACATCTCATAAAAACAAACAACAGCAACATACACACACACACACACACACACACATATTACATCATCCCAACTTTATTGTTTTAAAGCAATGAGGAACTCTTATCTACCTCTTGCCATAGCAAAGTTGAATGAAACAGCCTGAGAGAACCTTCCCCTATGTAGTTTGTCTTAGCTCTATGCTACTTTACAGCAGCACCCAATCTCCTGAAACCTTGAGCCACAATCTTTTACACACCTAGAGATAGATGAATACTATCCTTTTGGTCACCTTTCACTGAGTTTTTTCTCCTACTGAAGAATTCAAATTGTTTACTCTCTATCTTTTTGCTGTTTCTCTCTTTCTGCTCCACATTAATTTAGATGTGGAAATTAGTCCTATGGTTTATCAGAAGTCACCCTAACTTGTATGCTTTTGTTAGTACATCCAGGAAAGTGAGAGAGTTAGTTAGAGTTTTACAGGGCAATAACATATGTGACTTGAATATATGTTATTTCTGTTTGCCTTTGGCATTTATGTAAATTGAGACTATTTTAAAATTCCCTTGTGTGCTCATCTGTGGGGCCATTACCATCCGAATCCCTTATTTCTCTGGGCTTTCTGCCACCCTGCTAACACATTTTCTTCTTCTGTCATGGAGAACAGTTGACCACTCTACCACTTGTTGAGGTTAATTTTTTAATATCCCAAGTTGCATAAATAAGCTTTTAACTAAATGATGGACTATCTACTCCAACTTTCACCTTTTAAATAGCACAGAAGCATGGATCCATTCTTTGAAAATTCTGTTTATCTTTCCTTGCTCTGACTAGTCTTCGAGAATGGGAGAGAGCAACAAAGAGGTGTGGTGCCTTTTCTGGTCTGCCCATGGCCACCCATGGACAAACCAGCATGCACTACCTCCCCTCTGAGGTCCATAAAAGCCCAGGGATCAGCCAGAGCAGGCAGAGGATGGAGCAATGAAGGATGAACAGCTACAGAGAGGAGCTACCCTCTCTGCTTAGAGCTGCAGACATGGGGATGACCAGTTGCAGAGAGGAGCAACCCTCTCGAGGGACTCCTCTCTGCTGAGAGCTGAATACTGGACAGGATAACCTGTCTACAGAGAGGAGCTACCCACTGCAATTCTCCTCTGAGCTGTTGTAATACTCAATAAAGCTCCTCTCCTTCTTGTTAACCTTCCACTTGTCTGCCTACCTCATTCTTCCTGGGCACAGGATAAGAACTTGGGCAAAGGCACATTAACTACAGAGATTTCTGGCCTCCAAAGTGACATCCCAAAGATCCCATAACACCACTTCCTCTCCTTCATTTTATTTTGCTATAAGTAAATTATTTTTAAATGCTCACTATGTCATCACAGTATACAGTAAAACTGTTTGACCTTGATGTTTTGATTCCATGGAATATTCAAGAGCTAAACATTCCATCAAGGATATAGCTCCAACCCCTGCTTCCTTTTTTCTAGGGAATCTCTTTTAGAGACTTTATTTATTTAATGAAACTCTTCATAGTTTTTTTTTAATATATATTTCTCTAAGGAGTAATTAATTTATGAGGAATAATAGTGATAGAAATAATCCACAAAATAGTCACTCAAACTGTGTGATAACATTTGATACTTAATGAAAACTGAAAGAAGAATAAAATCAATATGTCAGAAATTGCCTAGTAAGACAATTAGCCTTGCTAGAAAAAAATGGCTTTGATACAAAACCTACAAAGTAGAAGCTGTTAGTAAAATGTGATATGGATGGAACTGATTAATGGATAGAATAAGCATCAATTTCAAATGGGAAAAGATCGATACCAATAAAAATAATCTCAACAAAATTAAAATTAAAATAAGATACACTATACAAAAAATGATCAAGTACCTATATGCTGTTAATGGAATCCCCTTTGAAAAATATTTTCTCAATGAAAATATGACAAGTGTGAAAAAATTCTGATTAAATGTTCCTATTCAAAATACGATCAGGGCCAATATAAGTCAAAATTAGATGCTCTTCAATGAAGTTTATGCAAAAGTTTGTGAGAGGAGTAGTAGGAAATACTATACCTCTAACGATTTTTAGGTTTCTCTAGAAAAAGTGCAGCTGTACTAAAACTGAAAATACATACCTGCTGTTGATATTGATAATATTCCTGGGGAGCTTTTCCTCATTGAGAACCACATGTATTCTTCTTATCCATGCTTCCAAAGATCTTCAAATTTCTTTATATAGATATTAAAGAAATCATGGGCTTTTTTTTTTGTGATCTCCGCAGACTGATTCCTTTCAGTAGCTGATATAGTTTTCATTATAAAATAGCAATATGAATATTCTTCCAGAGGTTCAACAGAAACTTCATTCTATTTATCTCTGAAGAGGAAAGTAAATCATATCCAAAGGATTAAGGATTATAGGAAGCAAGGCTTCAGGTTCTCATTCAGCTTAAATATCATTGGAATATTTTAATTTTATTTACTGACCCACTATCTTTGTGCTATTTTTAATATGTATTTTTATATGTTTTAAATGAAATATGCTATTATAATTTGGCTTTCGTACAGTCAATATTGACTTATATTTACCCTTTTCCTTGCATTTCCATTGTTTCATCTGGAATTATTTTTCTTCTGCCTGAAGAACTTTATTTCACCTTCATTTTGAACACTGTTTTCACTGGGTATGGAATTTTAGATTGGCAGTGATTCCCCCCACTCTTCATTCCCCCCACCACCAACATTTAAAAGACACCATATGTTGCCTTCTGTTTCTGGATGCTTTGGGATTTTCTCTTTGTTTAGATGTTTTCCTTTGATGTATATAGATGTGGCTTTGATTATGTTTATTTTGCTTGGGTTTCACAGAGTATCTTGAGTCTGTGGATTCTTGTCTATCAGTTGAAAACTTCTTAGCTATTAACCTCTCTCTCTCTTTCCTGTATTTTTGGGAACTATGTATTAGTTTATTATTGCTACATAATAAACTGCAGTAGCCCCTGCATCCGTAATTTAAATGACCTGCAATCAACTATGGTCTGAAAATATTAAAACATTTTGGGAGACACAGAAGAGAGAAAGAGAGAGAGAGAATCTTCACATAACTTTTATTGCAGTATTGCTATAATTGTTCTATTTTATTAATAGTGTTAATCTCTTACTGTGACTAATTTATAAATTAAACTTTATTATAGGTATGTATGTATAGGAAAAAAAAGAGTAGATATAGGGTTCAGTTCTATTCATGGTTTCGGACATACAGGGATCTTAGAATGTATTTCCCATGGATAAGGGGGGATTATTGTACCCCAGTTTTAGTGGATTTGAATAACACTCATTTATTAGCTCTCAATTCTAAGGTCAGCAATCCAGACATGCTATGCATGACTGGATCCTCTGCTCCAAGTCTCACAAGCTGAAATCAGGGTGATGGCTGAGTTGTGCTCTTTCTGGAGGGCCTTGGAAAGAGTTCACTTGTAAGTTTCTTCAGGTTATTGACCAAATTTGGTTCCCTTGGGTTAAAAAAACAAGGCTCTAATTTTTTTTGCTAGCTGTCAGTTGGAGGCCAGTATTAGCTTTTATAGGCCACCCACATTCTTTCACAAATGACTCCCTCCATCTTCAGTGTTAGCAACAGAGAATCTCCCTTACATTGTATATTTTGTATCTCTGATTTCAAGAGGAGCTTAGTACATTTTAATTCTCACCTAATTAGGTGAGGTTTATCCACGATAGTTTTCCTTTCTTAAACTATGCCATAGAATATAATTGAGTAAAACAGATTGATGCAGGCAGATGAGCTCCAAAATTGGGGCTTAGCCCAGGAAGGTTCTTGGCCTTGCCCAGGAAAGAATTCAAGGGCGTCATTAAAGGTCGCTATTACACAGAAACTTTTATTGAAGCACTGGTGTACAGTAGCAGCAGAGAGGTACTACTCCTTGTGCAGTGGGGCTACCCAATAGGCAATGTGCCCACAGTAACAGCTCAGAGGCCGGTCTGCAGGTATATCTATATCCACTTTAATTGCATGCTGATTAAGGGGTAGATTATACAGAAATTTCTAGGAAAAGGATGAGGGGTAACTGGGATGTTGGGTCATTGCCATGGAAAGGGGTGGTAACTACTATTGTTGCCATGGCAATGGTAAACTGACATGGCACACTGGTGGACATGTCTTACGGAAAGCTGCTTCACCCTGTCCCTGTTTTAGCTAGTCCTCAATTTGGTCCAATGTTTGAGCCCCCACCTATGGAGTTGAGTCATGCCTTTTGCTTCCTTATCAACTTACAGTCCTAGGGATTATGTAGGATATACACAACAGAGGGAGAGAATCTTGGGTGCTGTTTTGGAATTCTGCTTAACCCAGACTACAAATAGTCATTTCCACTTCTGTTCCATAATCTTTTGCCACTTTTTCTCTTTTATATCCCTTTTCATCTGTTTATTTAAATATGGATATTTTCTGTTCATCTATCTTCCAGTTACGAATCCTCTATTTCACAGTGTCTGCTCTGCTGTTAAACCCATTTTCTGAGGTTCTAATTTCGCTTGTATTTTTTAGTTCTAGTATTAATGTTTTTTTTTTTAGAATATAAATCTCTGGTGAAATTCTACATAATTTAAGCTACATTATTCATTTTTCTCCCGTACTTTCTGGAGCATATTAATCATAACTATTTTAACATTCTTACTATTAACTCTGCTATCTAGGTCACCTATGAATCTACTTATATTGTTTATTTTTCTCTAATTTTAAGTCAGTTTTTCATGTCACTTTGTGTGGCCTATAATGTTGTGTTAAATTCCGAACACTGTGTTTGAAAAATACCTAATATAGTTGTATAATTGTCTATTTCTTTTTTTATTTTTGTGTTGTGTATTTATTAATGTGTAGGTTCTGTTATATGCCTACATATTAGTAATTGTCACATCTTTTTGATGAACCATCCATTTTTCTAAAAGTTTCCTTTTCATCTCTGATAATAATATTCTTTGTCTTGAAGTGTATTTTGCATGATATTAAATCATTATTATAACATTATTTTGCTATTTTTATGGTATATTTTATTTCTATTCTTTTGTTTTCCACCTATCTGTGTCTTTACGTTTAGACTGTCTCCTGTAGCCAGCATAGAGTAAGTATGGGTTTACCTTTTCTCCAATTCTGTTATTCTGTCTTTTAATTGGAGTTCAAAAATTATTTATATTTAATAGAGTTATCAATATGGCTGAGTTTAGATCTACCTGCCAATTTTATTATTGGAATTGAATCCACTTTGCTATTTCATTTTAGTATACCTTGATATCTTGTTTTATCTCTTTGAATTGATTTTTAATTGATGGCTCTTAGATTATATAACATTTCACAGTCTATTTAGAATTAATATTATAGAACATAGTATAATATAAAACCATATAGGTATAAAACTCACCATATATGTACTTTTACTTCTCCCCAGTAACACTTATGTTGCAGTTTGTAACATGTCTTATAGCTATACATATGTTCAAATTTGTGATAGATAATATTATGACTTGTTTAAAAAATAACCATACTTAAAATATCTTATGAAAATAATATAGTCTTATATTTACCCAGAAATTTAATATTCATCATTCATGAAGATGTGAGTTTCACTCAGCATCATCATTTGCCTTAAGTTTGAAGAACTTATTTTGGCATTTCTTGTAAAGAAGGTAGGCTGGTGACATCCTCTTAATGTTCTTTTAACTTAAGATATCTTTGTCTTGCCTTCATTCCTGAAGTATATTTTCACTAGACATTGAATTCTGGGGTGATCATTATTTTCTTTCAACACTGTAAATATGATGCTTCTCTGTCTTCCAGCACCCAGGGTTTCTGATGATACATCTACGGTGATTCAAATAATTGATTTACTTATATATAATATATATTGTTTTATCTAGCTATTTTCAGTATTTTTTTTTTAATTTTGCTTTTCATTAGTATGATGGTTTGGTTTTCTTTGAGTTTATCCTGTTTGTAATTCACTGAACTTTTTGAATCCATAAATTTATATTTTCACCAAATTTGGGTAGTTTTCAGCAATTTTTAATTTAAATGCCTTTTTCTACCCCAATATCTTTCTCTTCTCCTCCACAATTCAGCTGGTTTTCTTTCATTTAGAACTTCTATAGGTAGTTACTTTTTGCATATTTTAACCAGAGTTTTGATTTGTAATCAGTTGGAGGGATGAGACTTGGAGGACTTAAATCATGTCAGAAAAGGGACTCTCACTAATTATTTTAAATGCTGTAAAATTGCATAACAGATAATAATACAATAAATAATAATACAATAAATAATAAATATACAATAAATATAACAAATAATAATACAATAAATTAATGTTCCCATGTTGGAGAATTCTGTGAGATACCTCCAGTGTATGGAGTTATGTGTATTTTCTTTTTATTTAGGTGACATTTTTCATATGTTTTGAATTAAAGTTGTGGCTCTTTTATTGTTTCATCAAATGTAGAACTTACTTCTCTCTTTTCATCCTTGCTCTTTGGTTTAATTTCTGCGATGCTAGTTGAGTAGTTGCTTCTTTACTCTATAGGTAATACAGCACAGGTATACATTCTCTAGTGTTCTCCCACAAAACTTGGATTTTTTTATGCCTCTAATAGTCTAACATTTTATACAAACATTGTGTACAGAAATCCATTATAGTAATACCAAGTTTATGAAAATAATATTTAACTCTAAAATTAAAACATAAATAAAAACAACACAGAGTACTCCCTTCTCTTTTTAAATGTGATAAATTTAAAAATGTTGATAGTTCAAATTAACACATAATCTTATATGTTTCTGGTGTTATAAACTTTTAAAATACATTTTTTTTTTTTCTTTTTGAGATGAAGTCTTGCTCCATTGCCCAGGCTGGAGGGCAGTGGCACAGCAGTGGTGCAATCTTGGCTCACTGCAAGCTCCGCCTCCTGGGTTCATGGCATTCTCCTGCCTCAGCCTCCCAAATAGCTGGGACTACAGGTGCCTGTCACCAGGCCCAGTTAATTTTTTGTAGTTTTAGTAGAGATGGGGTTTCACCATGTTAGCCAGGCTGGTATCGATCTCTTGACCTTGTGATCTGCCTGCCTCAGTGTCATAAAGTGTTGGGGTTACAGGCGTGAGCCACCATGCCCAGCCTAAATTACATTCTTAAGCAATTTGGGGATACATATCAAACAACATTTAAAATGCTGATGTTCTTAGATGCAGTATTTTCTGTAGTGAGTCTCAATTCCAAGAAAATAAAATAGATATTGGACATCTAAGTAATACTTTAAAACTCAGAAGGAAATAAATTGGCAAGTTGTAGGAATGAGTTTATGTAAATGGTGACATATGTACTTGAAAGAATAATATGAACCTTTCAGAGATGACTAGTCAAAAAATAAGAAAAATAAAAAGTAGAAAAATAATTAGAAAAAATAAGTAGAAAAATAGGAAAAAAGTATATGTGTAATATAAAATTCAATTAAAAATCTTGATTTTATACTGTACTTGTTAGGAAATTTGTCTCTTTGTTTCACTATTATTTGCAGTATCTAGATTACTGCCTGTTTCTCTGCAGATGCTTAATAAATATTTGTCAGATGAATAATCATAAAACGCTACTTTAAATTTACATCTTTTTTGGGATAAAGTAGTAGTTTTTCATTGTAAATAATTCAAATAGTTTAAGCTGTACTGTTAAATATGTCTCTTTTCTATCACAGGCCATTGATACCTTGTGCTCATATTCAGAAGCAACAAATTTTACTATCTCTTTTTATGCATCATTATAGAAATATACATGTTAAAGCATATAGAGCCTTTTCTATACAAATGGGAGCATATCATACATATTTTTATGCACTTTGTTCTTTTATTTAACATGATATCTTAGAAAATGAAAAAAATGCTTTAAGATAATATCCATCTTTGGGGACTTAACTATTTTTACTTTTTTCATTTTTCTTAAAAATGAAAATATCTTAAAAATATTTTCAGTGGACATGAATTATTTTTATAATGAAAAGTAATGATGTTTAAGTTAGCACTGTACTTTCATCACCATTACTCTGCTCTTGTAACTGTGTAGAGACTACTCACGTCCTCTCAGCTGAGACAGTACATTTGGGTAAGAAAAATACTCCTGTTCAAGGCTCACAAGCTTTTATCCAAAATTCTTGAATTCAAATATCTCAATTGTTGGATTTTAAAAAGAAATATAGTACATAATCATTGTATATCATATTCCACACTCAGCAGAGCAGCAACTGTAATCGAACATTAATATTTCTATACCAACACTTGTGATATTCTCATTTAGAGAGAGAAATGAAAACATTAAATAGCTTTACATTATTCTGGGTCGTATTTTTTCATCAAATAAGCTACAAAGAAAACTCTTTGGTTTTCAGAGTGCTCTCGACTTGAAAATTGTGTGTAGAGGACTTTGGGCCTATATTAGTAACTTAGAAACTAACATTATATAGTAATTAACAATGGCTTGCAAGCCATTTGCAAAAGTTGATATTTTATAAGTTTTTTTCATGGTGTTCCAATTTAAATGAAGAAAAAAAGTCATTGAAATGTAACTGTCATTGTGATGGCATTAACAGGTGGGATCATTAAGAGGTGATTAGGCTTTGTCCTCATCAAGGGATTAATGCCATTATTGCAGGATCGGGTTTGTTATTGTGATTGTGGGTTGCTATAAAAACAGATTGGCCCTCTCTTATGCTCCTGTTCTCTTATCCTTTTGCTTTCTGTCATGAGATGATGCAGCACAAAGGCCCTCACTAGATGCCACCACCTTCATATTAAACTTGCCAGCCTTCAGAATTATAAGAAATAAATTACCCAGTTTGTGACATTCTGTTATAGCAACACAAAGTGAGCTAAGACACTCATTAGTACTTTCATACCATTTTCCCTTTACTTTTTCCCAATTCTCCATCATTGAAACTTACTTGAGCAGGCATTACTTCTACTATCCTTTTTGTTACAGTCATTCTCAGACTCAAGGATTCTTCCTCCCCCCATTCCTCGAGGATTTTAGGCCCTGGTTCACTGGCATTCTCTCTAATCTGGAAATTCATCTTGAGGCTCTTTCTAATTCTCTAACCCTATAATTCCTTGACATATTCTTTCCTGGTAATCTTGTTTGCACTCTACCTCATGCAATGTCCCTCCATGGTCATACCCTAGGCCTTTACAACGACTTTACTCCTTTCATGATCTCAATTTCAATTATTCTACTATTGATCTACAACTTCTTTTCTTTCAGCTCACTTTATCTAGTACGTGGACTCCTTAGTTCTTCAGCCCTTTTAGAGCCCAGTATCTTCTGATTCCATAATCTGTTCATGAACCCCTTGTTGCATTTTTTTATTTCTCCTTTTAGCCATCTTGTATGGCTAAAAGATTGTATGGCCTACAACTATTTGTTGTGCTAGATATCTTTCGTCTGTTCTCCAGATTCATTTTTTACATTTTTCTACCCTCCTCAATATCCCAGGAGATTGAATTATAGGATGAAAGTTCCTTTGCCCTCTGACTGTGGACTGGGTTAAGATGATAAGGAGTCCTAATACAAAATTAGGAAGACAGGGGAAACAAGTGATATCATGGTGTTGATTTTCTTGGTTCTTTCCCTGAGCTGTGGATGACTGACTGCCTCCCTTGACTAAAAGTCATAGTTTCTCCTAGGAAGTCCTTCCCCATATGACCTTTTCTTTCTGGTGACCATTTTCACTCTAGAATCCTTCAGCAAATCCTTTCAAACCTATTTTCAAAGTAAACGCTGAAGTTGGCCGTTTTCATTTTCTCTGATTACCACCCTGGCCTCTCAAGCACTGTTGTCTTGTACTTTATTTTATAGACTTTTAACTGTTCCATCTGCTTTTACCCTTGCCTACATATTTCAAAAGTCTCAATATAGCAGTCACAATGATCTTTTAAAATATGTCATTTATATATCCATCGAATGACTTCACAATCACTAAGAATAAAAACCAAAGTTCTTCACATTGCTCTTGCAATTGCCGCCCAATAGCTGTATAATCCTCCCTTTTCCTACCACCCTGATTTTATTTTCTCTTAGTCTCCTTCATGTTCATTCTGATCCAGCCTGTTCTGTTCTTGCTTTTCTTTCAACTTTTCAAGCAAGCTCTACCACAAAGCTTTTCAATTACTGTTACTTTTTTTTTTTACTTGAAACATTTCTTTTAGATAACCATGTGGTCCACTCACTTACCTTTTTCAGATCTCAGCTCAAATATCACTTCATCATTGAAACATTCTCTGATCATGTTAAGTATTGTCCTATAGCTCCCCCAGTATTCCCTGTACTTGTCCTTGTTTTATTATTTTCTCCATAGCACTTGTCATTAAATACTCAAGTTCCTTTTTTTTGTTTAAATGTCCTGTCTCCCCAAATAGAAAGTTTCCTACACGAAACAGTGGTTTCTATAGTATTGTTTACTGTGTTTTCCCAAAACCTAGAATGATGTTTGGCATATAGGCACTCAAAAAAATAGTTGGTGGAATGAAGGAATTGATATTTGGATATTTGGGTATTTATATTATTTAACATATGTATTAACCTCTCAGCAACTTCACCCACCAAACTGACATAAATTTGTCTGAATTATAATTTTCTGAATCACTCAGATTCAAGTTATGTTTAATTTCTCTTATTTTTTCACTAGTAAAATCTAATTCAATATTTCTGCTAAATTTATTGTGTTGTTCTTTTCTTTGTCTTATTTTGTGGTTTAGAATATTTCCAATAAATTAATAAATTACAAACTGGTCTCTGTGTCTTTAAATTCTGGTTAATTCTTCTTAGAAAATGTCACCAATTCATCTGCCTTAAATTATCCACCCTACAACCACAACTCCAAATTCTCATTGGCTTTCCATTCAGGGCTACAGTATGAATTTCATTGGCTCTAGACACTTCTGCCTTTGTGCTCTCCTTTCTTCACTGAAAAATTAATAATGATAAAGAAATTATTTTATCTACATCACATTGTTATGAAAAAAATACGATCCAAGCTGGATTCGTCATTATATATTCATTTTATATAATTTATTATTATACTCATTTTTTCTTTGATTTTAAAATGCTTTAAAATTAAAATATTTTATGTGGCCCTGAATATGTTACAGATTCTAGGCATTGTGTCTGTTGTCCCAAATGGATAGCAGCCCTGTCATTATTACATACAAAATAAAGTCTTTTTAGTATGGTTTCAAAGCCTTTCACAATTGGGTAACTGTCCATATTTTAAATCTCAGCTAAAATTCCATTTTTTCATTACATTATTTTTAATTTCCCTCAATATATATATCCAACAATTTCTTATGCATTTGAATATAAATATTTTGAGGAAAATTTCTTAAATTAACTGAACTTTTTCTAAGTAATTATAATTACACACACACACACACTGCCTTCCACACACACACACACAGATTCTTTGCCATGTAAAATACCTCGGATTTATCATTAATGTTTCATTTCTAAATAATACATAGCAGGCTTAATATAAAAACATTTTGAAATAAAACTAACGAGTCTCCCTGCAGTTATTGATTTAATTCTTATTTTATGATAAGAGCTTTTGTTTATGACTATTTTTCTGAAAGATTGTTTCCTGTCTTCAATACTCACAGACATACTACAATTGTTCTTGCATTAAAGAAGGATTAATAACTGCAGATGAAGAAGGTGATTTTATTGATGCCAGACGTGAGAAATGTGATGCAAAGTGCTATAAATTACCTTTGTTCGTTGCTTTTATCTTTTCTACGCTTGTATTTTCTGGTTTTTCTGGTGTACCAATCGCCTTGACCATCATGCGGTATGTATATATTATTCATTATTATTGTTTATTTAATATATAAGAAAAGTAATTTTGGAAAGATTTTAGAATATTGTAGCAAATAATTTCCTCTGTGTTTCATGGTAGCAAATGCAGAGGGAAAGTTGTTAAACTGTCACAATTCATGTGTATGATTATTTCTCTTTTAACTAGTTTATTTGCATAGAGTATGTAAAAATCACATTGTTTAACTTTAACTTAATGTATTTACCTAATTTAACACACATAGAAACATTATAAATGTAGGAAAAACATTAATTTCAACACAGATTTGATTATAATGTTGACTCATTATAATTGGTTATAGGAATTTATTAACTATTTTCATCCATATTGGTTAATTTGACTATAAGAAAACATGAGTGTCATCAACAAAGGAGCATAATAACTTTTAGAATTTCAGTGTGTAACTTTTATTATTATTCTAAACATAACCACCATTTATTATTTATGTGTTCTTCCAAAATATATGAAATCCATTTAATATTCATTTGTATTATAGTGCAGAATAATTTTTTGTTATTTTCAATTTTATTTTTTCAAGATGCTAACAAAAAACTTTAAGGCATGAAGAGCCTGCATAGGCTGACCAGGAAACAAAGAGAGGAAAATGGTAATTTCTATCTGAGTTGATTTGGAAGTACTATAAGATCTATTCCAGAAAATGAATTATAAAGAAATGATTTCTCATAATACAAGCAGGCTGGAGGCAAGACCTTAGCAGGAAAAGTGAGCAGTGAAAGTGAAGCCAAAAAATGTGTGAAATATCCTGGCAAAAAGTTTGCTATGACAGGATAGCATGATGATGAATGAGACGAAGAGATTTGAGCTAGGTAAGGGCCCAATTCACGTTAACATGACCTTCTTTGCCATGTTAACGTGAATGTTGTTATTCTATGTACACACCTGGGAACCACTGAAAACTGCAAACCTCAGGAGCGAAAGTGATCAGATGGCATCTTAGATAGAACGCTTTGAAAAGTGTGAAAGATAGAGCTGAGGGGAAAACCTGGAGAAAAAGGAAAGCACTTGGAATTTAGTAGTGGTGGCCAGGCGCGGTGGCTCATGTCTATAATCCCAGAACTTTGGGAGACCGTTGAGGATGGATCACTTGAAGTCTGGAATTCGAGACCAGTCTGACCAACACAGTGAAATCCCGTCTCTACTAAAAATACAAAAATTAGCCAGGTGTTGTGACGAGGACCTGTGATCCCAGTTACTCAGAAGGCTAAGGCAGGAAAATCACTTGAACCCGGGACTGAGGCTGCAATAAGCCAAGATCCATGCCACTGCACTCCAGACTGTGTGCCAGAGTGAGATTCCAAAAAAATAAATAAATAAATAAATAAATAAGAGGGTAAGGTTTATTAATTTGATATGCCTGGTACAAAATATGGAGAAATCTAGGATTATATCCAGACTTCTAGTTTGGAACTGAATGAATGATAATTCCATTAACTAAAATAGGAAATACAAGAAGAAAAGAAACCTCAGACTGAAGATGATCAGTACAATATTGAACATTTATGTGTTAGTGTTCTTTGAAACATTCAATGTTTCCAGCAGTGAGATGAAAGAGATGATAGTAATATTCTAGAATTTTAGTTCTGAATCTCACTTCTCTCCATAACTAGACAGAGATAAACAGAATAAAACACACACACACACTATAGTTTCAGTACAATTATGACATAGACCAAAGAAATGACAAAGTTGAAATTGCATATAAGTGTTGCCAAAATTTAAGCAGGACTGGAAACCAGCTTGTAGATTCAGAAGATGTTATAAGGAACAGAAAATATAGAGAGGACCCAAGGACTGACAGATCACACGTATCTCTAACATATATTTCTGCTCAGAAGGAGAGGGTTTGGTCTTGATATGGACCTTCTGGGAACAGGACTTACGTAGATAAGTTGAGGAAGAATCTCTCAGGAAAGAATGAGAAGGAGGCTTGAAAATTTCCCAGGAGGTCCAGACATGGCAGACCTCAAAAATAGCCAAGAAATACCCCTTCTGCAAATGAATGCATATAACCTCTGAAAGCAAGAACTGTGAAGAGATTTTAGAAACCCTGGGCTAACAGTAAAAGCTCTTTTGAACTAGGACAGATTTGGAGAGGCAGAGAAGTGTTACTACACATAGGAGTCATATTTAAGTCTACTATATCAATAGAAGAGATAACCTATAGATTCAAAGCTTGGCCCATGTTCCACCCCTGGAAACTTCCTCAAGTTTAAGAAAATGTATCTCATTCAAAAATGAGTAAGTAGAACAGGAAAAGATTCTGCCTATGTACAAAATTACAAATAACTGCTACAAATGAAATAAAAATTATCAAACATTACTATAGACAATGAAAACTCATGGGGGAAAAAAGTTACTGTGAATCAGATAAAAATATAAATGTAACTACATGAGTTTAAACTTTAAAAGTGAAATAATCATGGCCACAGAACAGAAGAAAATAACTAGATCCTCTCTGAAACTCGTGTTGCAACTTAATCCACATTGTAACAGTATTAAGAGAGTAGACAATGGGACTGTTGTATTTGAGAGGTGGAACTTTTGGGAGGCAATTAGGATTAGATGAGGTCATGAGGGTGAAGCATTCATGGCTCTGGAAGAGGAGAAAGAGAGACCTGAGCTAGCACACTCAGCCCCGTGGACATGGGATGCCCTGTACTGCCTCAGGACCCTGCAGAGTACCCACCAGCCAGAAGGTATATATTGTGTTACATTTATATAAGATGTCACTACTGGAAGAAGTTGGGAGAAGATACACAGCATGCTTTGTACTATTTTTACAATTTCCTGTGAGGCTATAACACTTTCAAAATAAAAGGAAACAACAACCCCCCCCACCACCCCACCCCCATACACACCCAAATATCACACAAAAGCAGTCTGACTTGAACGAAGAGCAAAGATGTGTCTTGTGTGATTGAATAGGAAAGCCAACACCACAAGTATATCAATTCTCCTTAAGTTAATTTATAATTTTAACATGATAATGAAAATACCAGTAGAATTGTGGAACTACATAATCTGATTCTAAAGTTCTTATGGAAATAAAATAAGCAAGAGTAAGCTTGGGAATCTAAAACAGAGAAGAACAATAATTGATGCCTAACCCCATAAGATAAAAGGCACCATAAAAGTCCCAATAATTAAAAAAAAAAAAGTAGTGACTTATAAGCAAATAGTAAGTATAGAAATAAACCCCAACTCATGTGGGAATTTAATATGTAATGAAAGTGAAATCTTAAACAAGTGCAGCAAAGATGGACTGTTGAAAAATGGTTCTGGTGTAACTTGATATATTTTTTTCCCCAAATTATTTCCATTTCAACCCATCTCCTAAAGATGACAATTTAAATTACTGTCTTTCTTATACTTTCAGTGTTTCTTTATGCATATACAAATAACTATAAATGTATATCTCTATATTTTATCCTTTCGTCACAGGAGGTAGCAAACTATGTTCACCATTCTCTATTTTGATTTTTAATGTAATAATATATTCTTAATATCTCTTTTCACATAAACATAGAGATTCTCTCTATTTATTTTTTATAGTTGCATAATATTGTGTTGCTCAGAAGTGCAATCATTTATTCAACCAGTCTGTTCCTTCAAATTTAGTGTTTTCTCAGGTTTTTATTATCTATTATCTATATGGCATTACATTGTATACTACATATATGGTATTGTATGTAATATGATATAGATAACCTTACAGAAATAAATTTACCTATTTGCAGATAAACAGAGGATAGTAATATAAGCAAGCAAATTCCTCCAGTGTGCCTTCTTTACATTGTTTTGCTTTCCAAAGCATGTAACGATATTACAAATTCAACAAAGTTTAATCTTTAAAAGTTCAATAAAAGTCAAAGCTAACCACATTAATTATTAAATTATTGTCAAATAAGTGATAATTAAAGCCACGGAAATGGGATAGCATTCAATGATTTGCAACAGGTCAATACTCATATAGAGGACAACTAGAAAGGCGGGTTAAATAATAAAAGTCAAAAAGAGGCAAAGGACTAAAAGGATCAAAATTCCAGAGAGAGCAGAAGCTTGCAGAGGTGAACTGGGCATCTAAAACTGCCCCTGAGGTACTTGACAAATTCTTGGTGCACGCCAGATGCTTGCAATCTGCACTAGGCCCAGGTTGGGGGTCACAAGTGGAAGACAAGCAAACTGGCAGAATTTTCAGTGATCACCTGGGGCTAAGAATGACAAAATAATTTCTTCTTCTTGAGAAATTTGCTGAAATCTGAAGAAGAGAAGGGCGTCAGTATAAACAGAAAAGAATCATGATTTATCTGTATCTTTCTATCAAGTGGCTCATTAAGAAAACTAGTTCTTCAACATTTTCCCTTCTGTCTTCATTATTTTAACATATTTATGTCTCTTAATTGTGGTAGTCACTGTGGATTCAAACAAGAGAGTGGAGGAGCACTAAGGAAAAAAGTGGAATAAAAGAGGAACACAAATGATCAGGTCTCTGCTCCTCTGATGGATGTTAGATGTAACAGGGTAGACAGAAAAAAAAAATGTAGTTTTACTAATAAATATTTAATTGTAATATTAAAATATACTCCAAACAAAATGTGGAAAAACACAATGAGAAAATTAAACATGATAGTCTAACTTATTCTGGGGATTCAGGGAGGGTGTTCCTGAAGAAATTGCATTGGAATCAAACCCTGAAGGATGGAAGATCAGTATTTCACACAGTGGGAACAACAGATGCAAAAAGTCTGGAGGGAGAAGTAGCTTTGTAAGTGTGTCGTATCATAGCAAGGAGGGTGATGGGGGCAAAAGTTGAGAGGTGGCTTGAAATAATACTGATTAGATCAGGCTGACCATTTTAAATTTTCTTTGCAATTCTAGATTTAATTCTTAGAACAATGGGAAGCCACTGAAGGATCCTAATGTGAGGCATTAGAATAATCAGAATTTCATTTTAAAAAATCATTTTCCGCCGGGCGTGGTGGCTCAAGCCTGTAATCCTAGCACTTTGGGAGGCCGAGACGGGCAGATCACGAGGTCAGGGGATCGAGACCATCCTGGCTAATACGGTGAAACCCCGTCTCTACTAAAAAATACAAAAACTAGCCGGGCGAGGTGGCGGGCGCCTGTAGTCCCAGCTACTCGGGAGGCTGAGGCAGGAGAATGGCGTAAACCCGGGAGGCGGAGCTTGCAGTGAGCTGAGATCTGGCCACTGCACTCCAGCCTGGGCCACAGAGCGAGACTCCGTCTCAAAAAAAAAAAAATCATTTTCGTTCTTGTATGGAGAATGCACAGAAGGGATAAGGGTGGTTATTGGGAGAAAAATTGTTTCATTTATTTCATGAAGCTATAGGCTTGAAATTGGGCAGTGGTATTAGAGATTAAAAAAAGAGCTATAAAAAAAATTTTAATGGCAATATTGGATCTACTGATGAGGTGTGGTGAATGAGAAAAAAATGATCTTTTTGAAAATGTCTTTTTCCAAGATCTGGGCTTGAGCAGTGCGTAAACACAGGTTCCTTTTTTTTTTTTTTTTTTTTTTTTGAAACGGGAAGTTTTAGGGGAAGAACAAATTTTGTGCAAGACAGCAACTTACATTTAGAACCGATGTCTTATAAGAAAGATATGGACTAAAAATATAAATTTAGAGGCCATATAAAAGACAGTGAAAGCTTCTTTTTACATGTTGGGAGAGTATTGACAATTTTTTTTTGTTTGTTTATTTCATTAAATCCTTAACTATTCTATTATAGATTAGATTTAAAAATCTTAATACTTACTTTTTTGTTAAAGCACAATAGTTTTTCATTAAAACCTTAGTTTTATGTACATATCTCTTAGTTATTTTTGTGCTATTCACTGAACTAATTTTGGAAAATCCTGGAAATTATTAATCTTTTCATCTTGTTTTGTATGTTAGTTAAAAAGGCGCTTGCAATCAAACTGAAGATACATAAATACTGCTTAATGATTATACTTATGAATAATGGTCAGCTATATATGTGCTTCAGATAGCTCCAATATTATATGACATAAAAGAAAATTACTTATGCTAAATAAAGGAGAACACTGAATTATAGTTAGGCAACATTTCCACTTTATATCAAAAACTACACTAAAGTGTGATTTGAAAACGTGACTTTTTTTTAAACTCTCTTTAGTGAATCTGCTCATAATGAAAGTGTAAATTATTTTTTATTTAAAAATTTGGTTATCATTTGAGAATTGGTTAGTTTGCTTTTATTTTTCTAGTAGTACATATATGAGGAAGAAATATATATTTTTACCAGGTTGATATGGGTAGAATTACCTCACTTTTTGCAAAATATTACAAAATACTGTATATATGCTATATTTTTATAAATAGAATCATGTTGGATGAAATATTGGTCGTAATATAGTTTATTGTTCAAGTTCGAAGGCAAATAAACAGTGTTTTTATTTAAAATGTCCATTAATAATATAGTTCCTATTTTTTTAACTTTTTTAAATGTTCGAAGATTATTTTTAATTGTATTTTTATTTATTTTCCAAACTCCTAATATGTACAGTTATACATTTGTTTCTTTTTTAAACAAACGTTTGGTTTGATCAGTAGGAAATACTGAGATCTTCCTTCTTTATATTTGGAAAAGTTATTTTTCATTTATTTTAGCTTTTAAATAGTGAATGTAGTAGTCACAGGTCAAACACGAAAGGCACCCTCAAATTAGAACAATTTGAGTAAGGTTGAATGAAGTGACTACTTAAAATGTAGGTAAGGTGTAAGGATCCCAAGTAATAGTGCATTATCTCTGGTATCCTTCCACTTCAGGCCCGAAGAGAAACAAGGGCTGGGAAGGAAAAAGGAGTCCTGTAGAGAGGACTCCTTCACCCATGGAACACCGTCAGCCTGGGTAACGGCTGGGAAGGAGTCTTTGAGTACAGATCTTGACCTCACTTTCCTCACTCATTCAGAAGTGTCCCAATCAGTAACCAGAAGACAAAAGAGCCCACTGATATAGTCCATTTACCTCAGACTCCCGGGGCAGAGAGCAAGATAGAAAAATGTGGAGAGTGAATCTCACAGGGGCAAAAGAACTCTAGAATAATGGGTGTACATGACAGAATGAAAACCAGTGAGTATAAAATCTAGTACTAAGTCTTTCCAGCAAAGGAATGGGAGCTGGGGAAGAGGATTTGGGCCATAAAAACCTTCTTTGGGAAGATCGAGGACCTTTGGAATTGGCTGGCCGGGGGCAGGATATGGAGAAATGGGGAGTTGTAGCCCTTTAACAGGCCTGTCAATTGGCTAAAGATTCTTAGTACAACTGATGCACCAGAAAAAAAAAAAAAAAAAAAAAAAAATTAGTCTTGAATCTAGCATACATTATTAGTCCTAACAACAATGATGTACTGATTATATCATTGCTATTTACTTTCAGGATTGTACCTGTCCAACTGCGTTCTCTGGCCTTGGGTGTATGCTATGTGGTTTTGAGAATATTTGGTATGGATTTTTGGCAACCTCTTATTACATCAAAATGGTTTTTTTTTTTTAATATGTGTATATGTCTACATGTGTATTTAGTATTACAAATAAATAATAGTAAATGACACAAAGCGAGTGAAAGGGGGAACTGCTTTGCAAAATTTCGGAGACAATGTAAAGAGGTAATACCTAATGCAAAGTTCATTCTAATTATCAAATTATCAAATAAAATATGCATATTATATTTGATCAGAAGAGACAACAAATTTGATTTGAAATATAGTAATTATCTCATATGAGTGGCTTGGTAGGCTCATACAAAACATTTGTAATACTTTACATTGCTTATGTGCTTCAGAAGTCACTAACCTAGACTAACATTTTTAAATGTTTTCATCACCAAAGACACTGAATCTAATGTTTTCAAAGATTTATTTGTTTCTAAGAACAAATAAATGTTGGAGGGTAATGTACTATTTTCTTTGATTTTCTTAAATAGCAAAAACTAGATTTCACATGCACATTATGACCATTTTAGAGCCCCTGATTTACTAAGTTCATGGATTAAAGACTGAATGGCATACAATCAAAAAATGTAGAAAAATCTAAGTGTGACTCTATTAAGGATCAGAGACATCATTCTATAGCTAGATCTACATGAGTGATTAATATTAGCTTTTTTAGCTGGGAAAAATTAGATAATGTTTTTGTTTTGGACAATGATTAACTAGATAAGAGATTTGTAATGGAAGAGGTAGCATAGGAAACAGTCCGCACGCAGGAAGTTTACTGCATCGGAAAGGGAGTCAGTGAAGTTGATGTGTTTTTGAATGGGAGAGGGAGAATAAGATGATATTAAATATTATAGACATAAACTGTCTACAGATATTTTAGGGTTTTTCTGCCAGGTAATTTTAAGCAGATGATATATATTATTTGATTTACATTTAAAAGATAACCTTGGCTAGGCATAGTGCTCACATTTGTAATCCCAGCACTTTGGGAGGCTGAGGAGGGAGGATGGCTTGAGGCCAGGAGCTGGAGACCAGCCTCAGCAATATAACAAGGCTCTGTCTCTGAAAAAAAAAATAATAATAATTTTTAAAAATAAAAAGTAAAAGGAAACTCTGTTGATAGAAGAAAAAATACAGGAGATAAATGTGGAGGAAAAGAAAAGGGGGGCTTTTGTTGAAGGCTAACAGTTACATTAAAGTAGATTCTAGGGTTTGTAGTACAAATAGAGAAAACAACATATCCAAAGCATGTTTGGAGTTAATGTTACAAAGACATATGATGGCTTGAAAGAAGATGGTAAAAAATGGAAAAAATGAATAGTAGTCAATTTTTTTTAACCTTGAACAACTGAAAAAAGAGTACTATCACTCACCAAGAAGAGTGAATCTAGATAATGCACATTAGCAAGAATCGACAGTCATTTAGGCAAGAAGGTCCTGATATTTGCTTAAGAAAGATGATCCACCATCAGAGTTTTTAGTTCTGAGAATCTAGGTCTGGTGTGTTTGGGGGCAACTCCGTGTGTGTGTGTGTGTGTGTGTGTGTGTGTGTGTGTGTGTGTGAGAGAGAGACTGTTCACTCACTTTTGGCTGAAAGTAACATTGTTGCTGTGAAGATTTTGTCTGAGACTATGTAGAGGTTTCCCTCAGGCAGCACAGCTGGTCCTCTGGATCTGAGGTCATCTGAATCTGGGGCTACTATAAACAGGCCAGTGTATTTGCATTTTCAGTTATTTTTCTCAATGTCTTGGTAAATAACAGATATACATTTGCAAAGTCATTTTTCAGTCGTTGAAAATTTCACAATTAGAGATATTTGAAGACATACTAACTTCACAAAATCAGTATTTGGTATCTCTGTTTTAAGTACTTTCTCCTAAGTTTTTCACATAAAAGTCATTAAAAATATTGAGATGTCATTTAAATAGCAACATGTACAACATTCTAAACAGATGCAAAACTACTAATTGTATCATACCTATAGGGATATTGATTGTTTTTGAAAACTCACATTGTTTCCAGTGCTTAACAATCTTATCTATAAATAAATTATTAGATAATTTTAAGTGATATGTTTTCAATGATGATTCATCATTCATATATATTATGTGTGTGTACATTACATATTTAAGAGAAAATAATTTGGATCCTGACCTACAGTGTTTTCACAAAGAATTTACAATCATTGCATTTTTCATAGGGACTATTCCTGGACCGTCAATCTTTAAAATGTCAGGAGAAAATTCTTGTATTTTCCGGGATGTTAATGAATGTGGATACACAGGACGTTGTTGGATATATAACAAGACAAGAATGGCTTACCTATTTGTAGGAATATGTAAGTGATACTTATTAAAGAAATATAGAGAAATAAAATTATTTTTAAAACTTATGGTTGTTAATACTAATGTAGAATTATAATTATAAACCATGAATTAAATAAGTACTTTTATGAGTAAAGGAGGCTTAGCCTGCACAATAGAGACCACATCTCTACAAATGAAATTTTAAAAAATAAAAAATAGCTGAGTATGGTGTCACATACTTGCCCCAGCTATTCAGAAGACTGAGGTGGGAGGGGTTGAGGCTACAGTGAGCAGGAGGGGTTGAAGCTGCAGTGAGTCATCATTGTGCCAGCCTGCATGACAGAGTGAGACTCTCTCAAAAACAAAAGAAAAAACCAAGCATAAAAAAAGGTTTACCTAGTTATATAGTAAATATTTTAGAAACTGAAATACCATAGAATTTATGTATTTGAGTCAGTGAGTCAAATACATAATAGTTTCCAAATAAAGAATGACAATTAGCAGAATTTTAGTTTGGGAAATAATTTTGCCCATGTACATATACAAAAAAAATTTCTTGACCTTGTAACCCTTTCTACCTCCGTAGTAAAAGATTGGATAAATCTGAAGAAAATTTTTGCACCATTAGAGAACATCAAGCTACTCTTATTTCAGTTAAATCTATACTTCATATTTTCTCTTTTGTTCAATGATATAACAGTGCCTAGAACACAGTAACCTTTCAGTATTTGTTGAATAAATAAGAGATATAGGGACTCGAGATGCCGTGGTGGTATGAGATGTAACCAAAGTGTTGGGAAAGTCTAGACATGTTTTTATTACTTTGGAAAACTTATCAAATCTTCCTGAATCATAATTTATTCATCTGTTAAATGAGGATATTGTACTGCCTATTTTCTGAAGTCTTAATCGGAGTAAACATTAAATGATTTTATTGTATATTATGTTTTGTGTGACATATACTTTAAAGTGTATATGTTTTGTGGTTTCACTGAGAAGATTCAATAAATAAAAAAAAAACACATAATGATAGAGTCTAATATTTAAAAGCAACAAATATCTGTTTGATAAAAGTATAGAGCAATGCCTTCTAATTCCGAAGTCAAGTATTCAGCAAGCTTGACCTACATTGAAAACTGAGTAAAATTAAAAAAAAAAAAAAAATCAAAAAGTAAAAATGACACTTGAGAAGTCAAAATTAACTTGCTAGTGGCAATTCAATAAAAATAGGAAATATTCTTAAGGAAGTCTTAAAACTTCGCTGAGACTTTAAATTTTTATTTTAGATATAATTGTAACATGGTTACCTGTTTTCAAACACAGTATGTACTTGACAAAGTTGGTGAGCTAGAAGAGATTCCAGTAGGGAGCTGTTGAAAGTTGATACGAATAATGAAAAACATAAATAATCATAGTCAAACAGAAGAGGCAAAGATAGAAAACTGCAATATTATGCATGTGTGACAATTTAATATAAGCCAGTATATTTTTAAATGTATTTCATCGGCTTTATGACTCGGAATCACTTGGTGTTCTTATTAAAAATATACATTCTGAGGCCCTGAATTAGAATTCCAGGGATTGGAAGACATCAGCAAGACAGAGGAATAGGAGTTTTCAGCACTTCTTCCCTCACAGAAACATTTATTTGACCATCCATGTGTGAAAATACCTTCAGAAGAGCTAGAGAAATCACGTTGAGAGGATACAGCACCTGGATGTAGCGGAGAAATAAGAAAAGACACATTGAAGAGGGTAGGCAGTATAATTTCACACGACCTGCATCACTCTTCTCCCAAGTCTGGCAGAACAGTGCAGAGAGATACCCTCCATGTGAAGGAATGAACTCTAAGCAAGAACCTGATTTTGCCTTTGACTCAAAGCCTGTCTCAGTAAATACAGCTCTAGGCTGACCTTCTTAACACCAGGCTCTAGGCAGACACCTGTGGAGGAATCTCTAGGCCTGCTGCCACTACAGGCTGAGTCCCACAGCCCTGCACTTCAGGCTGGCACAGACTATGTCCCCAGTCCTGTGTTGCACAAGACTGGAACCCAAAAGCCTTAGTTTCAGGCCAGCATCTGCAGCCCTAGGCACTGGGCTGGGTACTTGCAGCCTGAGGCACCAGGCTGATACTCACAGACCCAACTTCCAGACCAGCCCTTGCAGTTACAGGTTCCAGACCTGTCCCCTGTGATCCCAGGCTCCAGAGTGGTCCCCATAGCCCTAGGTTCCAATGGACGTAGGGTCCAGGCTCACTCCACTAGACCCTGATGCTGTCTGGGCCCCTGCAGACCCATGCTTTAGTACCATCTCTGCAGATGTTGAGGTTGGCCACCACAAACTCAGGGTCCTGGCCTGCTCTCATGGGCTCAGTCAAAAAGTCCATCTCAGTGGACCTTGGCACCAGGCTAGCCAAGGTGAACACAGGATCCAGGCCTATCACAGTGGATCCAGGCTTTAGGCCAGCTCCTATAGACCAATGAATCAGGCCAGCCCATCTGCTGACCCAGGCACTGGGCCAGTCAAGTATGTAAGGACTGGAATAAATGTCTACTTCTTCAAAAGTGCAGATCCAAATGAATGCATGGGCACAAGGATTACAAATAATCAAGAAAATATGATACCACCAAAGGAATGAAATAAAACACCAGTAACTGATTCTAAAGAAATAGAGACTCACCAGGTATGGTATGTATTTGTAATTCTAGCTACTTGAGATGCTTGGCAGGCTGAGGAAGGAGGATCCTTTGAGCCCAGGAATTCAGGGCCAGCCTAGGCAACATAGTCAGATACCATCTCAAGAAAAAAAAAAAAAAAAGGAAAAAAGAAAAAGAAAGAAAGAAAAGAAAAACAGGAGAAAAATGGAGACTTATGAACTGCCTGACACGTGATTCAAATTAGTTGTCTTGAAGCTCAGTAAGCTACACGAGTACACAGACAGCTAAACAAAATCTGAAAAATAAGAAAAATAATACACAAAATGAGAATACAATAGAGATACAAGTCACAAAAAAGAAATAGCTAAATAACACAATAGTTGAACTGAAGAATTTTGTAAAGAACTTCAACTGCAGAGTATATCAAGCAGAAGAATCAATGAGCTTGAAGGCAGGGCATTCAAAATTATCCAGTCAGAGGAGTAAAAATAAAGAAGAATATAAAACAGTGGAGAAAGCCTATTAGAATTTTGGAACACTGTGAAGCAAACCAATCTATGCATTATGAGAATCCCAGAAGGAACAGAGAAAGATAAAGGGGTGGAAAGCTTATTTAAAGAAATAAAGATAGAAAGTTTCCCAAATCTGGAGAGAGAAATGAATATCCAGATCCATGAAGCACAAGGAACACCAAATAGTTAAGATGTAAGGAAGTCTTCACTGAGACATTATAATCAAATTCACGAAAGTCAAAGACAAGAGAGAATTTTAAAAGCAGTAAGAGAAAAGCCATTCATCACATATAGGGGAACCTCTATAATACTAGGAGCAGAAATTTTGCAGGCCAAGAGACAGTAGAATGATATATTTAACGTGCTGAAAGAAAGAAACTGCCAGCCAGGAATACTACACCTGAGAAGTCCATCCATCAGAAATAAAGAAAAAAGACTTTTCAAGAACAGTAAAAGCTGAGGGAATTCACCACAGCTATACCTGATTTACAAGAAATGCTAAAGGGAGGATCTTAAGCCATGATGCTTGGGCCTGCTCCCACACTGTGGAGTGTACTTTCATTTTCAATAAATCTCTGCTTTTTTTGCTTAAAAAAAGAGAGAAATGCTAAAGGGAGGTCTTAATGTTGAATTGAAAGGTTGCTAACTAACCACATGAAAGTATAAAACTCAGTTGTAAAAGTAAATACATGGTCAAATACATAGTCAAATTTAGAATATTACTGTAATGGTGCTGATTAAGTCATTTTTAACTGTATTATACAACTCAAACAACAAAAGTATGAAAAAATAAACTATAGCTACAGTAATATGTTAAGTAAATGTGGGATGAAGAGAAGTTAAAATCTAGAGTTTCCATATGCAATGGAAGTTAAGTGGTTACCTGCATAAAACAAATAGTTATACCTATAAAATATTTCATGTACACCCTATGGTACCCAGAAATTGTAACAAATAAGGAGTACCTGATCAAAATAGTAAAAAGTTAAAAAGATTTTTAAAAGCATACCACCACTACAACAAAAATATTCAAACCACAAAGGAAGACAGCAAGGAAAAAAGAATGGAATGTAGGAAAACAAATCAGAAAACAGTCAGAGAGCAATTTAAAAATGGCAGTTGTGAGTCCTTAACTATCAATAATTACTTTAAATGTAAATATGTTAAAATCTCTAATCAAACATTACTGACTGACTGAATGTAATGTTACACCTCAAGGAGCAAGGGAAATAAAAGAACAAATTAACACCAAAGTCAGCAGAAGAAAAGAAGTAATAAAAATCAGAGCAAATGTCAATGAAATAGAGATTAGAAAAATAATAGAAAAAAAAAAAAAACAAAATTAAGAGTTGGATTTTTGCTAAAATAAATTAAACTGGCAAGCCCTTAGCTAGACTAAGAAAAACAGAGAAAAGACTCAAATAAATAAAATTATAAATGAACATTGCAAGTTATGCAACAGAAATAAAAAGGATCATGAGACTGTTATGAAAAATTATACATCAAATTGGATGGCCTAGATAATATGAACGAATTCCTATAAACATAAAACTTCACAAAGACATAATCATGAATAAGTAGAAAATCTGACCAGACCAATAATGAACTAGGAGTTGAATTAGCAATCAAAATCAAGAAAAGCCCAGGAGTTGACGACTTCACTGGTGAATTCTGCTAAACATTTAAAGAAGAAATAATACTAACCTTTCTCAAACTTAAAAAAAAAAAAAAAACTGAAGAGAAAGGAGCACTCCTAAACTCATTTTATGAGACCAGAATTACCCTGATACCAAAGTTAGATGAAAACATTCCAAAGAAAATAAAATTAAGAGCCAATATCCCTGATGAACACAGATGTTGAAATACTCAAGAAAATACTATCAAACTGAATTCAACAGTACATTTAAAAGGATCATATATTATGATCATGAGGGATTTATCCCTAAGGTGCAAGAATGGCTCAACATACACAGATCAGTTAATGTGATATGCCATAATAAAATAACGGATAAAAATAATATGATAATTTCAATAGCTGAAGGAAAAGTATTTGACAAAACTTAGCATCATTTCGTAATAAAAATCCTTAAAAAATTAGATATAGAGGAATGTATCAACACAATAAAGCAAATATATTAGTTGTTCAGAACTAATATCGTGGTTGTGAAAAGCTGAAAGCTTTCTCTTTATGATCAGGAAAAAGACACAGATGTCTATCGGCTCTATTTACCTTTGCATGAAATCACAAAAGACTTTCAATGGCCAATACAATCTTTGGCAAAATCAACAAAGCTGGAAGCATAACCCTATCTAATTTCAACATATACTACAAAGCTATAGTAATCAAAACAGCATGGTCCTGGCATAAAACAGACATAGGCCATTGAAACAGAATAGAGAACAAAGAAATAAGTTGCGCGTTTATAGACAACTGATCTTTAATACATGTGCCAAGAACACACAATGGGACAGTCTTTTCAATAAACGGCACAGGGAAAACAGGATAGCCACATGCAGAAGAATAAAATTGAACTCATGCTATATACAAAAATCAATTCAAAATGAATTAAAGCCTTAAGCATAATATATGTAACTATAAAACTACTAAAAGAAAACATAGTGAAAAGGCAATTTTTTTTATATGAACCCAAAAGCATAGGCAACAAAAGCAAAAATAGACAATAGGATTATATTAAACAAACAAAAAAGCTGCTTTTTTGCACAGCAATGGAAACAATCAACATAGTAAAGAGATAACCTATGGAATAAGATAAATATTTGCAATCCATATATCTAATAAGGATATATAAGGAACTCAAACATCATTAGTAAGTAAAGAAATAACCTGATTAAAAATATGAACAAAGGACCTGAAAGGATATTTCTTAAAGATGACATAAAAATGGCCAACAAATATGTTTTTGAATGCTTAAATCACTAATCATCAGGAAAATGAAAGTGAAAATTACAATGAGATATCACTTCACATCTGTTAGAATGTGTATTACCAAAAAAAAAAAAAAACCCAAAAAACAAAAAACAAAAAGATAAACATTGGTGAGGATGTGGAAAAAAGGGAACCCTGTACACTGTTGATGGGAATGCAAAAGAGTACAGCCATTACTGAAAACAGGTTCTCAAAAAATTAGAAATAGAACTACCACATGATCCAGCAATTTCACTACTGGGTGTATATCCAAAGGTAATGAAATCAATATGTTTAAGAGATATCTGCACTCCCATGTTTATTGAAGCATTACTCACAATACTCAAGGTATGGAAATAACCTAGATGCTCATTGACAGATAAATAGATAATGGAAATATGAGATACATACATACAATGGAATACTATTCATCCTTAAAAAGAAAGAAAATTCTGTCTTTTGCAACAATATGGGTGAAACTACAGGACATCATGTTAAGCAAAACAAGCTAGGCATAGAGAAACAAATATAGCATGCTCTCGCTTATACATGGAATCTAAAAAACATCAAACAGAGGCAGATAATAATAGTTGTTGACAGCGGCTGGTGATGGGAACGGGAAATGAGAGATGTTGGTCAAAGGGTATAAAATTTCAGTTAGACAGAAGTAATAAATTCTTGACATCTATTGTTCAATGTGGTGACTTGGGTTAATGTATTGTATACTTGAAAATTGCCAAGAGAATAGAACTTAAATGTTCTCACCACAAAAAAGTAAGCAAATAATATGATAAATATATTAACTACATTGATTTAATCATTTTACAGTGTATAGTTATCAAAAACTAATGTTTTATACTATAAATATGTACCCTATTTATTTATTTGTCAATTAAACCATTATAAAGCTTAGGGAAAAAAGAATTCCATGGGTTGGTGGTTGGCATGCTTACTCTAAATAAAGTACTCAGGTGATTTCAACCATAGTAAACTGCTGAAGATAGCTCTTAATATGTTAGAGGAGCTGGAGTTGTACTATCCAATATGGAAGACATTTGCCATATGTGGCTATTTAAATTTACATTTACATTAATTGAAATTCAATTCAATTAAAAATTTAGTTCCTTAGTCACAGTAGGCAAATTTTACATCTTTAATGATCACATTTGTCTAGTGGCTACTCTGTTGAACAGTGCAGATGTAGAAGACTGCCTTTATTGCTGAAGGTTCTATGCCTAGCACTACTCTAGAGCATGGGTTATTCAACAGTGATCTGTGAAATCTTAAGCACTAAGAATTAACTCCAGTATATTTGAAATGGAAAATTTGGGACACATATTTGTATGTTCAATGTTTTCCTCCTGGGGAAAAGGCTGTGACATTAATCAGATTCTCAAAATATTAATAAAATTTGTTGCATTAGTTTATGAGTTCTTTTTGTTGGCAAGGAAGTCTATCTGATCTTTCTTTTTTAAATCGAAAGTTTTAATTAGGATGACTCATCCAATGCCTTTACCTCAAATGAAGGATTCCATCAGCTCTAGTTCATTTGCAGTAGAGTAGATAAGCCTTTTGCAAACATTTTGTTTCTTAGTTTACCATTTTTACCCCTTCACATGGTTTGTCTCTTTGATAGAATTTTTATTGAAATATAATATATACATATATAAGAAAGAGCATATATAAATGTATGGCTCAACACATTTTTTAATAAATTGAACACACCTGTAATTAGCACCCATATCAGGGAACACAATGTATTAGAATTAATAAATGAATTCAGCAAAGTTGCTAAATATATAATCAATGTACCAAATCAATTTTGCTTCCAAATACCAGATGCAACCAAATTAGAATACAATACAATAAATACAATAACACCAAAAAATCAAATACCAATAAAAAATTTATTTAAGTTGTACAAAATGTCTACACTGACAACTACAAAATCAATTTGTGAAAAATTAAATAAAACCTAAATAAATGGAAAAAAGTTAACAGATAAGAACATTAATAAATGCCATTTGTCCTAAAATAATCTACAGTATGTGATCATGAATTAATCCCAAGAGATATTTTTGAAATTGACAAAATAACTAAAATTCATGTGGGAAGTTAAAGGGTAAGAATTGTTATTAGAATATTGAAGTTGAAACAAAATTGAGGAATATGTGCTAACAGATATAAAAACCTATTATAGAGCTATGATAATTAATACAATGTGGTAATGGTGCAAGCATCAACACATTGATTGATGGAACAGAATAGAAAATTCAGAAACAAACCCACATATGCACACTCAACTAATTTAGGATGAAGGGGACACTGCAATGGTTAAACAAACAAAAAATGTTATTGGCCATTTTATTTATGCATATCTAATAAAATGTGTTTTGATCCTTATCTCACATCTTATACAAACATCAGTTCTGGACACACTGCATATCTAAATATGAAAGATAAAACAATAAAGCCTTTTGAGAAAAATTGGAGAATATTTTCATGCTCTTGGAGTAGGAAGAACATAAACAGGACACATGAAGTAGTACCTAGAAAATAAATCAGACTGTAGTAAAATTAATAAATTATTACCAAAAAAAAATAAGATAAAAGATAACAATGTGGAATACAGGGAACCAAAGTGAAAAAGATTGACCAGAATAAATAAAGCACTCCCCAAAATCAATAAATAAAGGATAACCTTACAAAAAAGTGGATAAAAAGCTTGAAAAAATTCTTCACAAAAGAAGATACCAAATACCCCAAAACAATAGAATGGGCCAGGCGCGGTTGCTCATGCCTGTAATCTCAGCACTTTGGGAGGCCAAAGTGGGCAGATTCCTTGAGGTCATGCATTCGAGACCATCCTGGCTAACATGGTGAAACCCTATCTCTACTAAAAACACAAAAATTAGCTAGGCGTGGTGGCGGGCACCTGTAACCCCAGCTACTCAGGAGGCTGAGACAGGAGGATCACTTGAACCTGGAGGCAGAGGTTGCAGTGAGCCAAGGTCATGCCACTGCACTCTGGCCTGGGTGACAAGCACAAAACTCCATCTCCAAAAAACTACAAACAAACAAACGAACAAAAACAACAATAGAATGGATAATATATTGTGGTAAATTCAACAATGGCATTCTATACAACGATGAAAATGAAAAGCGCTCAACTACATAAAATATGGATGAATCACACAAACATTATTCTGAATGAAAGAAACCAGACACAAATGAGTATGTAGGCACTGTATAATTCCACTTACATAATTTTGGCTTGCTATATAAATATATTCAAGGGCAAACAAAACTAACTTTTATCAGTTAGTGACCTTGAGGAATCATGAGTATGGTTGCTAGGGTGCTAATGATATTTCATTCATGATTCAGGTGATGGTCACACTGTTTGGTTTGTAAAAAATATATTAAGGTGGCTCATGCCTGTAATCCCAGCACTTTGGGAAGCCCAAGGTGGGCAGATAACTTGAGCTCACGAGTTTAAGACCAGCCTGGGCAATATGGCAAAACCCTGTCTGTAAAAAACTATGCAGAAATTAGCTGGAAGTGGTGGCTCATGCCTATAGTCCTAGCTACTCAGAAAGCTGAGGTAAGAGACTCACTTGAGCCTGGGAGGTGGAGGTTGCAGTGAGCTGACATTATGCCCCTGCACTCCAGCCTGGGTGACAGAGTGAGATTGTTTCTGTATCTATATCTATCTATCTATATATATCTATATCTATGTCTATATCTATAGGTATATATATCAAACAACACTCTTTTTTTTTAAAAAATCTGAGGTATAATTAATGCAATTAACATAGATTTTAGAAGTTCAACTTGATGGCTTTTGATAATTGAATACCCTTGTGGAAACAACACCCAAAACAAAATATGGAAATTTTTTCCATGACCTTTTCTAGTCATTTTCCCTCCTTTTCAGATAGACTCCTTTCAGATTTTTAAAAAATGTTTTAGTTTTATTTGGTGTAGAAATTTACATAAGTAGAAGACTGGACCCTTTTTCGTGTCTATCTTGCTTAATTTTATGCTCTTGGAAGATTCGTTAATGTTCTTTCTACAGCATTAGCTTGTGCTTTATAGAAATTGCTGGGTACTAAGCACTATTTCAATTTGTGAATATGCTATAGTTTATCCTTTCTCTTATTAATTAATACTTGGATTGTTTACAGTGTTTGGTTATTATAAATGAGGCTTCTGTGTATATATTTTTTTGAGACAATGTCTTGCTCTGTCACCCAGGCTGGAGTGCAGTGTCATGGGTCATTGTAACCTCGAACTAATGTGCTCAAGGAATCCTCCCACCTCAGTCTCCAGAGCAGCTAGAATTACAGGTCCATGCCACCATGCCCGGCTAATTTATTTACTTTTAATATAGAGGAAGTCTCACTGTGTTGCCCAGGCTGATCTTGAACCCCTGGCCTCAAGCGATCCTCCTGCCTCACTTCCCAGTGTTTTAGAAGTACAGGTGCTAGCCACTGTGCCCAGCTCACATTTTTATACAAATGTTTTCATAGTCATATGTTTTTGTTTTTATTGGGTAAAAATCCCCAAAAGTGGAATTGGTGGGTCACAGAAGTTGAAATTCGTTGAAACGTCTCTTATGACCCATCAGATGCTCTGTCTCATGAATTATTCATATACACCTAGAAATGCATATTTGGCAGTTATTTGGTATTGTTTTTGATAATATCAGTTAGCTCACTTTGTATTATTCAGATCATGTTCAGATTGTATCTTTGTATTTGTGTTCTATTACTGACTTGAGGGATGCTAAAATTTGCAATTTGGTTAATACATCCATTTCTATTTTTAATTTTCCCATTTTTTTCTTTAGTTTTTTTGAAGCCCTATTGTTTGGCGCACACACATAGGATTTTTATGTCTGTTTGATGAATTGTTATTTTTATTATTACTTAATGCCCATTTCTCCCCCTCCATTAGTGATATTTTTCTTAAAATCTACCTCGTCTTTAATATTAATATGGTGTGTGTGTGTATGTGTATGTGTACATGTATTCTTTCAGGTTCATCTAAATATGTGCCATTTCTGCAGATCTGCAATATTCTATCTAGTATAGGTACCTGAAGAACATCTTTTTTAGCATTTCTTTTATACAGGAGATGAATTATTTTACCTTTTTTTTATTGAGACTGTATTTTGGCTATGTTTACTTTTTGAAAGATATTTTTGCTTAATATGGAATCCTGTAACTCTCGGAACTTTAAAGATATTACATCACTTTCTGGTCTCCATTGTTTCTGGTGAGAAGTTAGTTATCATTTGTGATATTGCTTTCCAACTTGTAATATGTCTTTTTATTTGGATTTTATTCAAGATTTTCTCTTTGATTATGTTTGACTCTTGTTAAATTGACTACAATGAGCCTAAGTATGGTTTTCTGTGTATCGCTGCTTTTTTTTTCCCCTCTTTTGTGTATGCTGAGCTCCTTGGATCCATGGGTTGATGTCTTCTACGTTTTTGGAAAGTATTTGGACATCACTATTCAAAATATTTATTTTATCTCATTTTTCCTACTCTCTCCTTCTGGGGCTCCATTTAATATATGTCCGATCACTTGATATTACTTCATGTATCTTGGATGCTCTGTTATCTTTCCTTTTTTATTTCTAGTTATTTTACAAACTTCATTTTGTAGTTTCTAGTTCTATACTGAACATTTCTCATTTCTTCATGCACCCTATCAACCTTTTCCAGTAGATAAATAAACAGAAATATGTTTCACCATAATTATTATTATTTTAAAGTTTCCACCTGTTGATTCCAAGTGCTAGAACCTCTCTGAGTATGTTTTTATTGACTGCTTCCACTTTTAATGGGAAATAGTATTTCCTTGCTTTTTCATATGTTTTGCAACATATGATTGCATTCCAGGCCTTTTGTGTAATAGAATGATACAGACTGAAATAAATATTTACCTTCAGAGAGGGACAATTTCTTTCTGTTATTCTACCTAAGTGGAGGGTAAGTTATTAAATTTCTGACTCAACTGGTGACTAGTTTGCAGCTTTAGTTTGATTTGGTTCCCCACTGGCTTCAAAATTTCGAGGGGGAAGTGATTAGAACTTTGTCTTATAGTAGTGCTTTAGATGTGAACAATGGCAAAATTGTGTAGACCCACCTGTGCTTCACAACTAGGCTACATAACTGAGTGTTCTGACCTTCTTGGCTTTTGATATCCAGCATATATCTTGCTATTTGTTTGAAACCTTTGCTGTCTTCAACTTTGTCGCATCAGCCCTGTTAGACCAAATGAATCTTTGTTCTTCAGCAGCATTTTTTTGCCAGAGTAAAGGTTTTTATCTTAGCCCCTTGCCCCCATCCAATATAGAAAATAACCACAGAGAAAAAAACTGTTGCAAAAGTCGGATCACCTCCAGTTAAGTTCTGCCCTGCCTTGGATATTAATCTATTTCTTTTTCATTTCTTCATCAGCTCTATCAAGTCTTTAAAAGGAAGATTTTAATCTAGCTTTTCCTATCATTTTCAGATAATTTGCCTGCTGCAACAATTCCCTTTTTCTTGGAAGCATTACTGGGTTGTGGTGGTTGTTCAAAATTGCCCAATTTTTCTTCACAAGCTATACACTCAAGAGAATAATTTACAATAATTATTTACTGTGTTATTTACTATGTTACAATTGCTTAATGTTACAACTATGTCAGATATAACTATCATTAAAAAATGGTATTTTTCCCCTTAAAATGTGTAAAATGTTATTGTTTCATTAAAAATGGCATAGAATCATTAATGTTTCCTTTTTATCTTGAAACCATTATGTCAGATAATTGATATTGTGGCTGTAAAATATTTTACACTTAAGGAGGCCAAAGCGAGATGATCACTTGAGGCCAGGAGTTCAAGATCAGCCTGGGCAACCTAGCAAGATCCCATTTCTACAAAATAAAAAATTAGCCAGGTGTGGTATCACCCCCTGTAGTCTCAGCTACTCAGGAGGCTGAGGCCAGAGAATCCCCTGAGCCCAGCAGTTCAGGCTGCAGTAAGCTATGATAGTGGCACCCCTGCCTGAACAATAAAAGGAGGTCTTGTTTCAGGAAAAAGATAAAAAGGCCAAGCGTGGTGGTGGCTCATGTCTGTAATCCCAGCACTTTGGGACTCGAAGACAGGCAGATTGCCTGAGCTCAGGAGTTTGAGAGAGCACCCTGGGCAACATGGCAAAACCCCGTCTCTACAAAACCTATAAAAATTAGAAAGGTGTGGTGGCACATGCTGAAGTGGGAGGATTGCTTGAGCCGGGGAGGTCAAGGTTGCTGTAAGCCAAGATCGCACCACTGCACTCCAGTCTGGGTGACAGAGTAAGACCCTGTTTCAAAAGAAAAAAAAAAAGAATTAATTAAAAAAAAATTGAAAAAAGTAAATATTGCATCCAATATTCAAGTATGTTTATATAATGCTTGGAATGTTGTAATGTATAAACCTTCTGCAACTTGAAACATGAAAATGATTTAAAAACCTACATAATTAACTTTTCTGTAATATTTGTTGTATTTCAGAAATGATGAATATTTCAAAAAGAGCAAAGCTACATGAAATGACTTAGCTTTAGTTCCTATTGATAGTTAAGTTTTGAAAGTCAGAATTTACATTTTATGTTTCAGAATTAACACGTTCTATGTGGTAATAGCGCACCTTGCATTTGGGAAGGGGGTTTAAGAAATATGTCTAAGAAATCTAAAATATGTTATAAACATTTAAAAATCTCCTTTAAGTAACAATATAATTTTATGGCATTAATTACATTCTACAGTTTGGGGATTTATACCTTTATAGGTGAAATATATTTAACCTTTCTTTGGTAAATAGCATTTTTGCTTACATTTTTGTTCTAAATACATGGACATATCTGATCATTGCATTTTTTTAATTTAGCTTTTCTCTGCAAACTATGCACTATCATCTTCACTACTACTGCATTTTTTATGTACAAACGTCAGGTAAATGAGAGCACTGACATCCCAAATATAACTGTGAAGAATCCAAAAGTTAAGAAAGAAAGAAACTGACTTGTAACTGGATCATCATCGTGTAAGAATTACACATTGTCAATCTATCAATGAAATATTTTATTAATATTAATAAAATTTAAAATAATAGTAATGTAATTACATGTTAAACAAATGTACTTCATATAATTCTATATATTTTATTATATTTTGAGTGCAAATATAATAATATAGCCTTTGTGTTTAAAATTTTTAAAAATATACAATACAAATTTAATACTTTCAATAAAAGATAATACTTTGATTGAAAGAGATTGAGTGAAAATAGGAAAATACACCTAGGTTAATTTTGACTGAAGTGATATCCCATTAGTTGTTGACTTTTGCTATTTAGAATTAATTAGGTTCCCTTTTTATTCTTAGTACTTTTGATTTGGGCTGTAGATATTTATTTCTCCATTTTTCTAAATAAAAGTATATTTGCCACTTAAGTTCATATGATTATAGTTGAAATTAAAGTTGTATTTATTTTCCAAAAAGGACTATTTTAAACCTTTTGAAAATTAACATTTTATTTATCTATGATTTGACATATAGCAGTTTCCTCAGAAAATTTCTTTGGTTAATTGACTAGTTTACAATAAATATTTTCATGCTTCTTTAATCTTAGTAAACATAAAATTCAATATACTTCTACTTAATTTGTTTTTACCTTTTTACATTTGCTTTTTTACCTTCACTTGAATTTTGTTGATAAAGACTAACTGATAATCTGAGTTGAAACCCACTTTTGTGCTTACTTTTACACTTTGTTTTATAATTAATCATAATTATTTAATGTGAAGAAATATTTAAATGTAGAAAATGTGTCAGCTATTTATAGATTTTTTAAGCTAAAATGCATTTGTATAGAGATTTTTAAAATAATTTTTATACATTATTGTACATCAATTGAAATTATATTTTCCAAATATTGTATACAAATCAGATTGTTGTGAAACAAAGTTCTCTACAATGTTTCTTTGTTCTCTTGGGAGAAGTGATAATAGCTGACAAAATTTCTCCTGTTATTAACATTAGTCAGTGTCCCTATGTAGATGGGTGGGCAATTCAGGGTCGTGGCTAGCAGAAGAAAATGTGAAGCAGGGAATATTCATATCCTACTCTACTTTTTTATTTCCTGCTATACATTTTATTTCAACATGCATTTTAAAAGTCTATAAACTAGTCTTCATGTAAAACCCTGCTTGATTGCTTGACACTTCTCTGTTTGAACCAGCAGGATGCAGATCGTTTGAGGATCAGAGTGTGAAAATGAGTTTCTCTTTTAAAGATTCTCCAACATTTGTTCCTGTGCCCAACTTTCAGAAGAGGAAAATCACAAATGATGTTGACATAAGTAGCAAAAATGTATTTATGGTGATCTGCATTTTCATAATAAAGTGCCCTATTATGAAACATTTCTGATAAAGTTTTTAATGTATGTAGAATTTTTAGGGGTTACTGGGAGAATTAAAGTTTAATAATTTTAGATTATTTACATCTCTTCTTAATATTCTGCTGTCTAGAAATATCATGTTAAAAATTATACAACTAGGAAATAAAGTAAAATAACATTCAAAGCCACTTTGAACATGCTTGTAAGGTATGTTTGTAGGGAGGGGAGGTGTGTATAGATACATATTACCTGTTTATGCTTCTCTTGCTTTCTTTTTTTTCAGAAAATAGATCAGTGAAGGTATAATAAAAATTCTAGGTTAGGAAGCACTGTTAAAACTTTAAATTTAAATGTAGATTTTTGCTGTAACAGGATATGTGTTTCTGTATCACAAACTAATTCATGGAGGATTGATAAACAGGGAAGTAATGTAAATATAACTCAGAAGTTCTATTGGTTAATTCCAATTTAATACCTCTTTAAATAATCAGGGGAAGGTTTTCACTATTCTAGAGAAGAACTTAGCAATAAATTAAATCTTAAAAAATGCTAAAAATCCCACAGAAGTGCCTTCCTTTGGAGTCAGTTTTGAATGAGGTAATGCCATCAGGGATCATTATACTTTGGAGAGTATTAATGTACATTAGGATACTGCAAGTGCAAATGGAGAAGCTAGAAAGATACTTCTAAATATTGGAATTCTAACTTTGATGAAACTGGCCTCTTTTTGGAGTTCATATCCTCAAGGATCTACGTTTTAAAGGAGGAAGGTGAGCCCCAGCATTTAATCCTACAGAGGACTGAGTATGGTAGTGGATAGAAAAGGTAGTGGAGGTTTAACTGTGCTAAGATGTGTTAAGATTCTAATTGTTTTTGTTAGAGCTCTGGTTACAAAGTTGAATATTTTTGAGTGGTTTAACCTTACAATATTTTCTCCATAAGCCTACTCAGTCCAGGTGCTTAATTTTGCCTAAAGGGACACTGTAAGGGAATGCATGCAAGATATTATAGTGGAAATGCTCATATTTTAAAATTGATGATAATTTATTTGTGCTCCTCAAGTTGCACTTGTTCTGAGTTCTTAAAATGATTGTTATGAAAACCCCAGGTTCTTACTCTTTTTCTTTTCTGGATTCTTTTTTTATATTAGATTGAAATTTTACTGCTTGTAACATCTAGCAGTTAATCTGATGTTAACTGTAGTCTAGAAATGCAATATGTAGCTGGGAAAGTGTCAATTTGGCATACTAGTCAGTTTTCAGCACTATAAAGAGTTTACTCCCATTTTTATATTTATTTTGTTATTTCAATTTGGCAGACACAGAGAAGTAAGGGTGTGGCCAATTTAATATTTTTTAAAAGCACACTTCATATTTTTAACATTGTATAATATATTTTATTTGGGTATCACATATAGCACAACATGGGTTTTCAAACTAATGTGAGACTACTTTGTGAATATCTGCTATTGAAAGTGCTGGTGATGAATTTATTAATCTGTTGTTGACTCTTGATACAGGAGGTTTCTACTAGCTATAAACATTAATTGTAGTCCTTCCCTGTTGATTATACACACACACACACGCACACACACACACACACACACACATATATATATACCTTTTATTTTAAGTTCAGGGTACATGTGCAGGTTTGTTATATAGGTAAACTGCATGTCATGAGAGTTTGCTGTACAGATTATTTTGTCACCCAGGTAATAAGCATAGTAATGAATAGGTAGTTTTTCCATCCTCACCCTGCTCTCCCGCTCCAACTTCAAGTACGCCCTGATGTCTGTTGCTCCTCTCTTTGTGGCCATGTGTTCTCACAATTTAGCTTCCAGTTGTGAGAAGATGTGTTTGGTTTTCTGTTCTTGGGTTTGTTAGTTAGCTTAAGATAATGGCCTCCAGCTCCATCCATGTTGCTCCAAAGGAGATGATCTCATTCTTTTTATGGCAGTGTAGCATTTTATGGTGTATATGTACCATATTTTCTTCCTCCAGTCTACTGTTGATGGGCATTTAGGTTGATTTCATACCTTTGTTATTGTGAATAGGGCTGCAATGCACATCTCTGTCCATGTGTTGTTATGGCAGGATGAATTGCATTCCTTTGGATATATACCCAATAATGACATCACTGGTAAAATGGTAATTCTGTGTGAAGTTCTTTGGGAAATTGCCACATTGCTTTCCACAATGGCAGAACTAATTTACATTCCTACCAGCAGTGTATAAGCATTCCTTTTTCTTCACAACTTTATCAGCATCTATTATTTTTGGCCTTTTTATAATTGCCATTCTTACTGGTATGAGATAGTATCTCATTGTGGTTTTTATTTGCATTTCTCTAATGGCGGTATTGAAATTTTAATACTTGCAAGCTATGCATCTGACAAGAGTCTAATATCCAGAATATATAATGAACTTAAACTTATTTATAAGCAAGAAACAAATAATTCTACTAAAAATTGGGCAAAGGACATGATATTTTAATCAACCCCAACCTCTAATTCGGTCACCTATCTTCCAAGTTGAAAATCCTACATAAGAAAATAATAGAAAACATAAACTTGTTTCTATCTAAATGCAAGACATAACACAAAGAGTTGAATTTTACAATAATTATTTGAAAAGAAGTCTCTAGTGTTTTGTATTAACAGTCATTGGCTGCATAATGATGTTTCAGTTAATGACAGATTGCATATACAAAGGTGGTTTATCCTTATACAATCCATAAGACTATAATAGGCCAATGATAGAATGTCATAATACAACACATTACTCATGTGTTTGTGGTGATGCTGCTGTTAATAAATCCACTGTGCTGCCAGTCGTATAAAAGTATAGCACATACAATTATTATACATACAGTACATAATATTTGATAATAATAATGATAAATGACTATGTTACTGGTTTATGTATTTACAATACCATACTATAATTTTTATTGTTATTTCATAAAAAAGTTTGCTTTAAAACAATATGCCCCGACACATCATGATGCAGGAGCAGCAGCTTCCTAATTGCATTATTTTCTCTTGTGCTTTATTGAATCTTGTGTTGTTTTGTTCAAGATGGCCTCTAAGCACACAAAATCCACAGCTTATATGGTCAGTAAGGAGCTACAAGTGATTGGATAGCATGTACAATGACAATATACTCTAGTTTGTGTAAGTACTCTATGATATTTGCACACCAACAAAATCGCTAACAATACATTTCTCACAATGAACATATCCCCATTGTTAAGTGACACATGACTATTTTTTCATATCAAAATTCAGCTTATGTTTCCAATTATGTGTTAGCACAGCATACATTTTTCTAATAGGTACTGTTCTGTTATTCATCCAGAGTAGAATACTGGATTTATAAAAAGGTAAAGTTTTGGTATACCTCCTTATATACTCATATGTCAACTCAAACCGGGGATATATTTTAAGAAGTGTTGTGCAGGCATCATACAGTGTACTTATGCAAACCTAGATGGCATAGCTTAAGCATACCAACCTAGGCTATATGGTATAGTCTATTATTCCTAGACTGCAAACTTGTTCAGCTTATTACTGTACTGAATACTGGAGGCAATTGTATTATAACACAATGGCAGGTGTTGATGTATGTCGACGTATCTAAATATAGAAAAGGAATAGTAAGAGTATGGCATATAAAATTTAAAAAATCATACACTTGTATAGAATACTTACCATGAATACAGTTTACAGAACTGGAAATTGCTCTGGATAAATCAGTGAGTGACTGCTGAGTGAATGTAAAGGCCTAGGACATTACATTACTGTAGACTTTGTAAGCACGGTATATTTAGGCTACCCTGAATTTATAAAAGATATTTTTCTTCAATAGTAAATTAATCTTAGCTCAATGTACCTTTTTTACTTTATAAAATTAAAATTTTAAATTTTAAAAAATGTATTAACTTTTATATAAGTTTCAAACAAAATGAATATTCTCAGGGAATTAAGAACAACAACAAAAATTATTTCATTATAACCTTATTGTATAAGCTTTTTTCTGTTTTTAATTTTTTAATTTTTATTTTTTTTACTTTGGAAACTTTTATGTTAAAAAGTAAGACACAAAAATTCACATTAATCTAGTCCTTCACAGGGTCAGGATCATTGATATTACTGTCTTCCACCATCACAACTTGTCCCACTGGAAGGTCTTCAGGGGCAATGACAGGCATGGAGTTGTCATCTTTTATGATAATAATGCCTTTTTCTGGAATAACTTCTGAAGGACCTGCCTGAGGCTTTTCTTGAGAAAGTGGCACTTTTTCCAGAAATATGTCTATGATGGTTTGCTTGGTTAATTTTTTAAAATAAAAATTTTCTCCCATTCTGTAGGTTGCCTGCTCACTCCGACAGTGTTTTCCTTTGCTGTGCAGAAGCTGTTTAGTTTAATTAGATCCCATTTGTCAATTTTGGCTTTTGTTGCCATTGCTTTTGGTGTTTTAGTCATGAAGTCCTTGCCCATGCCTATGCCCTGAATGGTATTGCCTAAGTTTTCTTCTAGGGTTTTTATGGTCTTAGGTCTAACATTTAAGTCTTTATTCCATCTTGATTTAATTTTTGTATAAGGTGTAAGAAAGGGATCCAGTTTCAGCTTTCTACATATGGCTAGCCAGTTTTCCCAGCATCATTTATTAAAGAGGGAATAATTTCCCCATTTCTTGTTTTTGTCAGGTTTGTCAAAGATCAGATGGTTGTAGATGTGTGGTATTATTTCTGAGGGCTCTATTCTGTTCCATTGGTCTATCTCTCTGTTTCGGTGCCAGTGTCATGCTGTTTTGGTTACTATAGCCTTGTAGTATAGTTAGAAGTCAGATAGCATGATGCCTCCAGCTTTCTTCTTTTTGCTTAGGATTGTCTTGGCAATGCGGGCTCTTTTTTGGTTCCATATGAACTCTAAAGTAGTTTTATCCAATTCTGTGAAGAAAGTCATTGGTAGTTTGATGAGGATGGCATTGAATCTATAAATTACCTTGTATGGTATGGCTATTTTCATGATATTGATTCTTCCTATCCATGAGCATGGAATGTTATTCCATTTGTTCATGTCCTCCTTTATTCTGTTGAGCAGTGGTTTGTAGTTCTCCTTGAAGAGGTCTTTCACATCCCTTGTAAGTTGGATTCCTAGATATTTTATTCTCTTTGTAGTAATTGTGAATGGGAATTCACTCCTGATTTGTCTCTCTGTTTGTCTGTTACTGATGTATAAGAATGCTTGTGATTTTTGCACATTGATTTTGTATCCTGAGACTTTGCTGAAGTCGCTTATCAGCTTAAGGAGATTTGGGGCTGAGATGATGGGGTTTTCTAAATATGCACTCATGTCATCTGCAAACAGGGACAATTTGACTTCGTCTTTTCCTAATTGAATACGCTTTATTTCTTTCTCTTACCTGATTACCTTAGCCAGAACTTCCAACACTATGTTGAATAGGAGTGGTGAGAGAGGGCATCCCTGTCTTGTGCCAGTTTTCAAAGGGAATGCTTCCAGTTTTTGCCCATTCAATATGATATTGGCTGTGGTTTGTCATAAATAGCTCTTATTATTTTGATATATATTTCATCAATACCTAGTTTATTGAGCGTTCCTAGCATGAAGGCTGTTGAATTTTGTCAAAGGCCTTTTCTGCATCTATTGAGATAATCATATAGTTTTGTCATTGGTTCTGTTTATGTGATGGATTACGTTTATTGATTTGCATATGTTAAGCCAGCCTTGCATTGCAGGGATTAAGCTGGCTTGATCATCAGCTTGATCATGGTGGATAAGGTTTTTAATGTGCTGCTGGATTTGGTTTTCCAGTATTATATTGAGGATTTTCGCATCGATGTTCATCAGGGATATTGGTCTAAAATTCTCTTTTTTTGTTGGGTCTCTGCCAGACTTTAGTATCAGGATGATGCTGGCCTCATAAAATGAGTTAGGGAGGATTCTCTCTTTTTCTATTGATTGGAATAGTTTCAGAAGGAATGGTACCAGCTCCTCTTTGTACCTCTGGTAGAATTCGGCCGTGAATCCATCTGGTCCTGGACTTTTTTTGGTTGGTAGGCTATTAATTATGGCCTCAATTTCAGAGCCTATTATTGGTCTATTAAGAGATTCAACTTCTTCCTGGTTTAATGTTGGGAGGGTGTATGTGTCCAGGAATTCATCCATTTCTTCCAGATTTTCTAGTTTATTTGAATAGAGGTGTTTATAGTATTCTCTGATGGTAGTTGGTATTTCTGTGGGATTGTTGGTGATATCCCGTTTATCATTTTTTATTGCATCTATTTGATTCTTCTCTCTTTTCTTCTTTATTAGTCTTGCTAGTGGTCTATCAATTTTGTTGATCTTTTCGAAAAACCAGTTCCTGGATTCACTGATTTTTTGAAGGTTTTTTTGTGTCTCTATCTCCTTCAGTTCTGCTCTGATCTTAGTTATTTCTTGCCTTCTGCTAGCTTTTGAATATGTTTACTCTTACTTCTCTAGTTCTTTTCATTGTGATGTTAGGGTGTCAATTTTAGATCTTTCCTGCTTTCTCTTGTAGGCTTTTAGTGCTTTGAATTTCCCTCTACACACTGCTGTAAATGTGTCCCAGAGATTCTGGTACATTGTGTCTTTGATCTTATTGGTTTCACAGAACGTCTTTATTTCTGCCTTCATTTTGTTATTTACCTAGTAGTCATTCAGGAACAGGTTGTTCAGTTTCCACATAATTGTGTGGTTTTGAGTGAGTTTCTTAATCCTGAGTTTTAATTTGATTGCACTGTGATCTGAAAGATAGTTTATTGTGATTTCTGTTTTCTTACATTTGCTGAGGAGGGCTTTACTTCCAACTATGTGGTCAATTTTGGAATAAGTGCCATGTGGTGCTAAGAAGAATGTATATTCTGTTGGTTTGGGCTGGAGAGTTCTGTAGATGTCTATTAGGTGCAGAACTGAGTTCAAGACCTGGATATCCTTGTTAACCTTCTGTATCATTGATCTGTCTAATATTGACAGTGTGGGATGTTAAAGTCTCCCATTATTATTGTTTGGGAGTCTAAGTGTCTTATTAGGTCTCTCAGGACTTGCTTTATGAATCTAGATGCTCCTGTATTGGGTGAATATATATTTAGCATAGTTAGTTCTTCTTATTTAATTGATCCATTTACCATTATGTAATGGCCTTCTTTGTCTCTTTTGATCTTTGTTTGTTTAAAGTCTGTTTTATCAAAGACTAGAATTGTAATTGCTGCGGTTTTTTTTTTTTTTTTTTTTTAGCTTTCCATTTGCTTGGTAGATCTTCCTCCATACCTTTATTTTGAGCCTATGTGTGTCTCTGCAGTGAGATGGGTCTCCTGAATACAGCACACTGATGACTCTTTACTCTTCATCCAATTTGCCAGTCTGTGTCTTTTAATTGGGGCATTTAGGCCATTTACATTTAAGATTAATATTGTTATGTGTGAATTTGATCTTGTCATTATGATGTTAGCTGGTTATTTTGCCCGTTAGTTGATGCAGTTTCTTTCTAGCATCAATGGTCTTTACAATTTGGCATGTTTTTGCAGTGCCTGGTACTGGTTGTTCCTTTCCATGTTTAGTTCTTCCTTTAGTAGCTCTTGTAAGGGAGGTGTGGTGGTGACAAAATCTCTCACGATCTGCTCACCTGTAAAGGATTTTATTTCTCCTTCACTTATGAAGCTCAGTTTGGCTGGATATAAAATCCTGGGTTGAAAATTCTTTTCTTTAAGAATGTTAAATATTGTCTCCCACTGTCTTCTGGCTTGTAGAGTTTCTGCTGAGAGATCTGCTGTTAGTGTAACGGAATTGCCTTTGTGGGTAACCAGAACTTTCTCTCTGGCCTTAATATTTTTCCTTCATTTCAACCTTGGTGAATCTGACAATTATGTGTCTTGGGGTTGCTCTTCTTGAGGGGTATCTTTGCGGTGTTCTCTGTCTTTCCTGAATTTGATGTTGGCCTGCCTTGCTAGGTTGGGGAAGTTCTCCTGGATGATATCCAGAAGAGGGTTTTCCAATTTGGTTCTATTCCCCTGTCACTTTCAGGCACACCAATCAAATGTAGATTTGGTCTTTTCCCATAGTCTCATATTTCTTGGAGGCTTTGTTTGTTTCTTTTTACTCTTTTTTCTCTAATCTTCTCCTATCACTTTATTTCATTAATTTCATCTTCAGTCATTGATATCTTTTCTTCCACTTGATTAAATCGGCTACTGAAGCTTGTGTATGTGTGACGTAGTTCTCCTGCCATGGCTTTCAGCTCCATCAGGTCATTTAAGGTCTTCTCTACACTTTTTATTCTAGTTAGCTCTTCATCTAATCTTTTTTCAAGGTTTTTAGCCTCCTTGCAATGGGTTCGAACATCCTTCTTTAGCTCGGAGAAGTTTGTTATCACTGACCTTCTGAAGCCTACTTCTGTCAAATTGTCAAAGTCATTCTCCATCCAGCTTTCTTCTGTTGCTGGTGAGGAACTGTGATCCTTTGGAGGAAAAGAAACGCTCTGGTTTTTAGAATTTTCAGCTTTTCTTCTCTGCTTTCTCCCCATCTTTGTGGTTTTATCTACTTTTAGTCTTTGATGTTGGTGACCTACAGATGGGGTTTTGGTGTGGATGACCTTTTTGTTGATGTTGATGCCATTCCTTTCTGTTTGTTAGTTTTCCCTCTAATAATCAGGTCCCTCAGCTGCAGGTCTGTTGGAGTTTGCTGGAGGTCCACTCCAGACCCTGTTTGCCTGGGTATCACCAGCAGAGGCTGCAGAACAGCAAATATTGCTACCTGATCCCTCCTATGGAAGCTTCCCAGAGAGGCACCCACCTGTATGAGGTGTCACTTGGCCCCTACTGGGAGGTGTCTCTCAGTTAGGCTACACGGGTGTCAGGGACCCACTTGAGGAGGCAGTCTGTTTGTTCTCAGAACTCAAACAGTGTGCTGGGAGAGCCACTGCTCTCTTCAGAGCCATCAGACAGGGAAGTTTAAGTCTGCAGAAGTTTCTACTGCCTTTTGTTCACCTATGCCCTGCCCCCAGAGGTGGTGTCAACAGAGGCAGTAGACCTTGCTGAGCTGCATTGGGCTCCGCCCAATTAGAGCTTCTAGGCTGCTTTGTTTACCCACTCAAGCCTCAGCATGGCGGACACCCCTCCCCCGCCAGGCTGCTGCCTCATAGCTCATCTCAGTTTGCTGCGCTAGCAGTGAGCAAGGCTCCATGGGCATAGGACCAGTCTAGCCAGGTGCAGGGTATAATCTCCTGGTGTGCCATTTGCTAAGACCATTGGAAAAGTGTGGTATTTAGGTGGGACTGTCTCATTTTTCCAGGTACAGTCTGTCACGGCTTCCCTTGGCTAGAAAAGGGACATCCCCTGACCCCTTGTGCTTCCGGGGTGAGGCAATACTCCGCCCTGCTTTGGCTCCCCTTCCATGGGCTGCACCCACTGTCCAACCAGTCCCAGTGAGATGAACCAGGTACCTCAGTTGGAAATGCAGAAATCACCTGTCTTCCGCATTGATCACGCTGGGAGTTGCAGACTGGAGCTGTTCCTATTCAGCCGTCCTGGAACAGACCTACCCCGTTGTATCATTCTTATGCCTTTGCATCCTCATAGCTTAGCTCCCACTTATAAGTGAGAATATACGATATTTGGTTTCCAATCCTGAGTTACTTCACTTAGAATAATGGTCTCCAACTCCATCCAGGTTGCTGCAAATGCCATTATTTCATTTCTTTTTATGGCTTAGTAGTATTCCATGGTATATACATAGCATCTTTTCATTATCCACATGTTGGTTATTGGGAATGTAGGCTTGTTCTGTATTTTCACAATTGCGAATTGTGGTGCTATAAACATGCATGTGCAAATATCTTTTTTATATAATAATTTATTTTCCTTTGGGTGGATACCCAGTAGTGAGACTACTAGATCAAATGGTAGTTCTACTTTTAGTTCTTTAAGGAATCTCCTTTCTGTTTTCCACAAGGGTTGTGCTAGGTTACATTCTCACCAGCAGTGTAAAAGTGTTCCCTTTTGAAAATCCATGCCAACATCTGTTACGTTTTTACTTTTTAATTATGCTCATTCTTGCAGGAATGAGGTAGTATCTCACTGTAATTTCAATTTGCATTTCCCTGATGATTAATAATGTTGAATTTTTTTTCATATGCTTGTTGGCTATTTTATATCTTTTTTTGAGAATTGTCTATTCATGTCCTCAGACCACTTTATGATGGTATTATTATTATTGTTTTTTCTTGCTGATTTGAGTTCCTTGTAGATCTGGAAATTAGTTCCTTGTTAGATGCATAATTTGTGAATGTTTTCTCTCACTCTGTGAGTTGTCTGTTTACTCTGCTAGTTATTTCTTTTGCTGTGCAGAAGCTGTTTAGTTTAATTGGGTCTCATCTACTTATTTTTCTTTTTGTTGCATTTGCTTTTGTGTTCTTGGTCATAAAGTCTTTGCCTAAGCTAACATCTAGAAGAGTTTTTCCAATGTTATCTCTGGAATTTTGATGGTTTCAGATCTTAGATTTAAGTCTTTTATCCATCTTGAGTTGATTTTTGTATAAGGTGAAAGATGAGCATCCAGTTTAATTTGCCTATGTGTGGCTTGCCAATTATCCCAGCACTATTTGTTAAATAGGGTGTTTTTTCCCCAGCTTATGTTTTTGTTTGCTTTGCTGAAGATCAGTTGATTGTAAGTAACTGGCCTTATTTCTGGGTTCTTTATTCTGTTCCATTGGTCTCCGTGCCTATTTTTATATTAGTACAATGCTATTTGATAACTATAGCCTTGCAGTATAGTTTGAAGTTGGGTAATGTAATGCCTCCTGAATTGTTCTTTTTGCTTAGTCTTGCTTTGGCTATGCAGGCTCTTTTTTTTGTTTCATACGAATTTTAGGATTTTTTTTTCTAGTTCTGTGAAGAATATTGATGGTATTTTGATGGGAATTGCATTGAATCTGTAGATTTTTTTTTGGCAGTATAGTCATTTTCACAATGTTGATTCTACCCATCCATGAGCATGAGATGTGTTTCCATTTGTGTCATTTGTGATTTCTTTCAACAGTGTTTTATAGTATTCTTTACAGAGATCTTTCACCTCTTTGGTTAAGTATATTCCTAAGTGTTTTTTGGTTTTGAAGCTGTTGTAAAAGGGATTAAGTTCTTGCTTTGTTTCTCAGCTTTGTCATTGTTGGTGTATAGCAGTACTACTGATTTGTGTATATTGATTTTGCATCCTGAAATTATACTGAATTTATCTGTCAGATCTGGGAGCTTTTTGCATAAGTCTTCAGGGTTTTCTAGATATATAATTATATCATTGGCAAACAGCAACAGTTTGACTTCTGTTTCACTGATTTGGATGTCCTTTACTTCTTTCTCTCGTCTGATTGCTCTGGCTATTACTTCTAGTACTGGATTGAACAGAGTGGTGAAAGTGGGCATCTGTGCCTTGTTTCCATTCTCAGGGGGAATGCTTTCAACTTTTGCCTGTTCAGGATGATGTTGGCTATGGATTTGTCATAGATACCTTTTATTATCTTGTGGTTTGCCCCTTATATGTCAATTTTGTTGAGAGTTTTTATTATAAATTGATGCTGGATTTTGTCAAATGTATTTTCTGCATCTATTGAGGTTATTACATAACTTTTATTTTTAGTTCTGTTTATGTGATGCATCACATTATTGACTTGAGTATGTTAAACCATCCCTGCATCCTTGGCATGAAACCCACTTGATCATGATGTGTTATCTTTTTGATATGCTGTTGGATTCAGTTAGCTAGTATTTTTTTGAGGATTTCTGTATGTATGTTCATCAGTGATATTGGTCTGTAGTTTTCTTTTTTGTTATGTCTTTTCCTGGTTTCAGTATTATGGTGACATTGGCTTCACAGAATGATTTAGGGAGAATTCCCTCTTTTTCTCTCTTTTGGAATAATTTCAGTAGGATTGGTATCAATTCTTTCTTGAATGTCTGACAGAATTTAGCTGTGAATTTATCTGGTCCTAGACTTTTTTTTTGTGGGCAATTTTTCTATCACTGTTTCAATCTCACTACTTGTTGGTCTGTTCAGAGTTTTTATTTCTTCCTTATTTAATCTAGGAGGGCTGTATATTTCCAGGAATTTATTCTTCTCCTCTAGATTTTCTAGTTTGGGTACATAAAAGTGTTCATAGTAACCTTAAATTATCTTTTGTATTTCTGCAGTATTGGTAGTAATATCTTCCCCTTTCATTTGTAATGGAGCTTATTTGTATCTTCTCTCTTCTTTTCTTGGTTAATCTCCCTAATGATCTATAAATTTTTTGTCTTCAAAACACCAGCTTTTTGTTATTTACCTTTTGTATTTTTTTTGTTTGTTTCGATTTCATTTAGTTCTGCTCTGATCTTTGCTATTTCTCTTCTTCTGCTGGTTTCAGGTTTGGTTTGTTCTTGTTTCTCTGGTTCCTTGAGGTGTGACCTTAGATTGTCTATTTGTATTCTTTCAGACTTTTTGATGTAGGCATTTAATTCTATAAACTTTTCTCTTAGCACCGCTTTTGCTATATCCCAAAGGTTTTGATAAGTTGTGTCACTATTATCATTCAGTTTAAAGAATGTATTAATTGTCATCTTGATTTTATTGTTGACCCAAAGATCATTCAAGAGCAGATTAATTTCCATGTGTTTGTATTGTTTTGAGGGTTCCTTCTGGAGTGAATTTCCAGTTTTATTCCACTGTGGTCTGAGAGGATAGTTGATATGACTTTGATTGTCTTAAATTTATTGAGACTTGTTTTGTGGCCTATTATTTGGTCTGTCTTGGAGAGTGTTTCACGTGCTGATGAAAAGAATGTATATGCTGCAGTTGTTGGGTAGAATGTTCTGCAAATATCTGTTAAGATCATTTGTTCTAAGGTATAGTTTAAGTCCATTTTGTTTTTTGTTGACTTTCTGTCTCGATGATCTATCTAGTGCTATCAGTGGAGTATTGAAATCCCCCACTATTATTGTGTTGTTGTCGATCTCATTTCCTAAGTCTAGTTGTAATTGTTTTATGGACTTGGGAGCTCCAGTGTTAGGTGCATATATTTAAAATTATGATATTTTCTTTTTTGATGAATCCTTTTTATCATTGTATAATGCCCTTCTCTGTCTTTTTTTTTTTTTTTTTTGCCATTGTTGCTTTAAAGTGTGTTTTATCTGATATAAGAATAGCTACTCCCCTGAGGCAGGAGAACGACGTAAACCTGGGAGGCGGAGCTTGCAGTGAGCCGAGATCACGCCACTGCACTCCAGCCTGGGCGACAGAGCGAGATTCCGTCTCAAAAAAAAAAAAAAAAAGAAAGAAAAAAGAATAGCTACTCCTGCTTGCTTTTGGTTTCCATTTGCATGGAATATCTTTCGACACTTTTTTACCTTAAGTTTATGTGAGTCCTCATGTGTCAGGTCAGTCTCTTGAAGATAGAAGACATTTGGTTGGTGAATTTTTATCCATTCTGCCAGTCTGTATGTTTTTCACTGGAGCATTTAGGCCACTCACTTTCAACATTAGCATTGAGATGTGAGGTACTGTTCTATTCATCATGTTAGCTGTTACCTAAATAGTATGCTTTTTTAAAATTGTTTTATTGTTTTATTGGCCTTGTGAGATTTATGTCCTAAGAAGATTCTATTTTGCTGTATTTTCAGATTTTGTTTCAAGATTTCAGACTTCTTTTAGCATTTCTTGTAGTGCTGGCCTGGTAGTGATTAATTCTCTCAGCATTTGTTTGAAAAAAGACTATTTTTCCTTCATTTATGATGCTTAGTTTGAATGGATACAAAATTCTTGTCTGACAATTATTTTGTTTCAGGAGACTAAAGATAGGACCACAATCCCTTCTGGCTTGAGAGGTTTCTGCTGAGATATCAGCTGTAAATCTTAAAGGTTTTCCTTCATAGGTTACCTGATGTTTTTGTCTCACAGCTTTTAAGATTTTTTTCTTCACCTTAATTTTAGATAACATCATGACTATCTGTCTGGGTGATAATCTTTTCATGAAAAATTTTCAGGAATTCTTTGAGCTTCTTGTATTTGGATATCTAGATCTCTAGCAAGGCTGGGGAAGTTTTCTTCGATTTTTCCCTCAACTAAGTTTTCCAAACATTTAGATTTCTCTTCTTCTCCAACCCAGAGCCTGGTAGCCCTGCTGGGTGGCTAGACCCAGAAGAGTAATAACAAATCACTGCAATCTGGCTCTTAGGAAGCTTAATCCCTAGGGAAGGTGGAGAGTACCACATCAAGGGATCACACCATGGGATAAAAGAATCTGAACAGCAGGCCATGCGTTTCAGATCTTTCTAATTTTGAGTAGTTTTTCACAGCATAGACACAATTGCAGTGCTGGGTGCAGTAGGGAAAGTCCACACTTATACCACAACAGTCAGGTAGCATCTCTGATCATGAAGGATCTTGGAGAGGGGGTTCTTGTTTCCCCTGGCACTCCACAGAAGACATAGCTGGGGCTTCCCCCATAGGAATTTAGTGTGGAAGCACCTGTAGACAGCCTTTCTGGAACAATCTAGGGTGACTGCAGCCCCACAGAAGGTGCATACTCCAGATTCTAACTCCTTTCTGGCCATATCTTTCTGGTGAACCTTGGAAGGGATGATACTGAAGAAACCACTTGGACTCAAAGGAAATAGACTGCAACACTGATTTGCTGACTTTTGATAAGTGTTAGGGTACCCAAGTAAAGGATGGGATTGGGTTAGAGACCCAACTTAGAGGTTAGAGTCTCTCCTAAGACAGAGAGGGTTAAAGACTCTTCTCATTTAAGGCAAGGGTACTGGACTGACCTTGGGTTCAAGGCCCAACTTAGGAAGGTTAGAGTCCTTACTAAGATTTAGGGGGTTAGATGCCCCTCTCAGTAAAGTCCCTCTCACCTAAGAATGGGTTTGGCACCATGGGATGTTAACTGTTATGCTCTTTGTATTAATCTGCCTTGTCCTCTTTGTTGCATGAGTCAATGAGTCAACTCCTGGCTACTGTTTCAGTTTCACTGTCATTTTCAGAAGACTTCATTTAGCTGGTCTTACTAATTTTAAATTACTGTTTCCCTGTGTGCCTACTAATTTCTGTCCATTTGCTTGTGAAACATTGGGAACAAAAAGCATTGAAGTCTCTGTCTCTAAAATTGCTGACTGAGATTAGATATTTAACAGCTATGAGCAATAAGATTAGATAGATGTGGTTATGTTTTGTTGCAGCTATGCCCACTATGTGTGATCTAGAGGCATTAGGATGGAAATCATGGAACTCTTCTCTTTGCTGTTTCATTACATTTACATGCCATAAATAAATAAATAAATAAAATATTTTTTAAAGCCCTTCTTCCCTGTCTTTGATTCAGGCAAATCAGCTTTGCTTATCTAATCCATGCTGTCACTATTGCCCAGAACCTACTTGCTCTGGTCATTCCCATCTAAATCCTCTTCATTTCCTTTGCTTTATTCAACATTTATTTATTGGATTCCATGTTGTGGTTTATCTAAAATTCATGGCTCAGCTCATTTATATCACTCAGATAGTGTGAATAAGAGAATTCAATTTTTGGCAGGGATCCCCTCATTAATGAAGCTGGCCTTCAAAACCACTTTTATCCTTTTTAGTGGAACTTGGCCAGTGGCAATACAATCTTACAGGTTTGGAACTATTTTTTTAACATCAACTGCCTCCTTCATGGGAACCACAGCATTGATCCCAAAGGACTCACAGCTAGGACGTTTTCTAGAATATTTGGAACACTTTAAACTAAATAGACTTAAGAAGAGAAAGCTGGTGTTTCTGTGTAATACTGTTTAGTCTCAGTGTTATTTGGAAAAACAAGAGAAATGACCTCCTACTGGAACTACAGCCTTTAATACTATTCTTAAACTTGATTTGTTTTGTAAGTGGGTGGGAAAATGGGATAAAATATCATATGTTCAAGCGTTTTTGTTGCTCAGTCAGGATAAAACCTGGCAGCAAACATGTGCATCTTTGATGAAAGGAAAGGAAGAAAAAAAAACTAGAAATACTAGATGATCCTTTGGTGCAAGCACCCCCAGTTCAATATGCATTTTTCGATGGAGCAGAACCTCCTTCTGTCAGCTTTGAAGGTTCAGATGTGTTGGTCCTTTCTCCCTCTAGTCCAGGTAAGGACCTGTCTAATTCCACTCTATACCCACCACTCCCTGAGAAACCTAGCCTTGTGAGTATACTTATAGTAGAGCCTCTTATCAACCTCCACAGGGAAATCTTTGTCCACTTAGAGAGGTGGCAAGTGAGGAAAAAGGCACTGTAAGAATACATATCCCCTTTTCCATGTCTGATGTTGTTATATGTAAAGAGAAGTTTGGTCATTTCTCTGAAAATCCAGGAAAATTCGTAGATGAATTTGAGGAATTAACTCTGACATATAGTTTAACTTGGCAGGATCTTCATGTTTTGTTGCCTCTGTGTTGTACAGTGGAAGAGAAACAACACATTTTGGGGACAGCTAAGACCCACGTAGATGAAGTATTGGCTCACAACACTAATCATAATATATATTAGGCAGGAGGTATAGCAGTTCCAAATCAAGATCTAGAATGAAACTATCAAAGGTACAGGGGACTTGGGGAGGAGAGATCATATCATCGCTTGTTTGTTGGAAGGGATGAAGAAATGTATGAAAAAACCTGTTAACTATGAAGAGGTTAAGGAAGTTTCTCAGGATAAAGATGAGAATCCAGCATTGTTTCTAGAGTGTTTAGTTGAGGCAATTAGGAAATATACTAACACGATCCTGCCTCAAGGGAAGGAAAGACCCTTTTGGGAGTACCTCTTATAAGCCAGTCTGCCTCTTGTATCAGTAGGAAACTACAAAAAGCAATGATCGGTCCCCAGACTCCTATGGAACAGCTTTTGGATATGGTGTTTTTAGTTTTTAATAACAGGGACAGAGTAGAAAGAGCCAGAAGGACCTCCAACGAGGTGTAGTTCTTGGCTTCAGCCTTAAGCTCACCTCCCACATGGAGTTGCCCTCCTGAGTCTTGGCCTAAATAAGGGATGCAGAAAGGTGGAAAGCCCAAAGCTGGGCATCCAAGTCACCGTGCCTTGGGCATAAATCAATGTGCATACTGCAAATAAACTGGCCATTGGAAGAGAGACTGCCTAGCACTCCTAAGGGAGCCATCAGCACCCGCATCAATAATGGCTGAAATAGCCAGTCAAGCCCAAGAGTGAGAGGGCCTGGGACCTTCTGCCACAGCTCCCATTGGACAACTAGTCATATCTTGGGAGGAGCCTTGGGTAACCCTTGACATGGCAGGCAAGAATATTAACTTCCTTCTGGATATAGAAGCTGTTTACTCTGTTTTGACCAATTATAATGGGCCTCTGTCACCCAAAAACTGAATGGTCACAGGAATAGATAGACAAGCTCATGGAAGCCATTTCACCTATTCTTTAAGCTGGTCTTCAGGGACCTCGGTTTACTCATATGCCTTCCTTATTATGCCTGAATGCACAACCCCCTTGTTGGAAAGGGATTTGTTAACTCAGCTGCAAACGGTGGTATAGTTTGGAAATCATAAAGCAGATGAGGGATTGCTCTTTTTCCTTTTCTGTGATAAGGGAGCTAAATCAATATGGGACTTATCTAGTTTACCTATTACAGTAACATCCAAGTAAATCCTATAGTATGAGACACTGAGATTCCAGGCAAAGTGTTAAACATTCCTCCAGTTTGCATCTAACTTAGGCCTGGTGTCCCATACGCCTGGTAAGAGACACTACCCCTTAAAGCCAGAGGCACAAAGAGGGATCAAACCATTAATAGCTAAGTTTTTGCAGTTTGGGTTATTAAGGCCCCATGAATCTCCTCATAATATGCCAATCTTGCTAGTTAAAAAGCCAAATGGAGACTTTAGATTTGTTCAAGATCTTCAAGCTGTCAAAGAGGCTGTTGTTTCCATACATTTTATAGTCCCCAATCCCTGCATGCTGTTAGCCCAGGTCCTTGGGGATGCTGATTGGTTTATGGTCTTAGATCTTAAGGATGCCAGGGCTTTTTTGTTTGTTTGGTTGGTTGGTTTTGTTTTTGTCATTGCTATTTGAGACAGAGTCTCACTTTTTCACCCGGGCTGGAGTGCAGTGGTGCAATCTTGGCTCACTGCAAGCTCTGTCTCCCGGGTTCATGCCATTCTCCTGCTTCAGCCTCCCGAGTAGCTGGGACTACAGGCGCCCGCCACCATGCCCGACTAAATTTTTGTATTTTTGGTAGAGTTTCACCTCTACTAAAGGTGATTTCACCCTGTTAGCCAGGATGATCTCGATCTCCTGACCTCGTGATCTGCTCACCTCGGCCTCCCAAAGTGCTGGGATTACATGTGTGAGCCACCACGCCTGGCCAAGGATGCCGTTTTTTTTGCCTTCCAGTACACCCTGATTCACAATTCATCTTTGCTTTTGAATAGACTGATTCTGATAGTCATTCACTTGGACAGTTCTTCCGTAGGAATTTAGAGATAGCCCTCATTTGTTTGGAAATGCATTGGCTAAAGAATTAAGAATGTTACAATTAAATAAGGCACTATTATCCAACATGTGGATGACTTATTGGCAACTAGCTCCACCAAAAGAGATTCAGATGAAAATACCATTAAGATGCTAAATTTTCTGGGAACTAATGAGTATAGGGTCTTGCTGCATAAGGTTCAGATTTCAACTCAAAGGGTTAAATACTTAGGATATGTCCTAACCCTTGGCACCCAGACAATAGCACCAGAAAGGAAAGCTATCTTGGGTATTCCAGAATACCAAACTAGATAGCAGCTGTGGGTTTTCCTAGGGATGGCAAGCTTTTGCAATTTGAGTGCCTGGATTTGGGCTTATAGCCAACTTTTATAGGAGGCCCTGAAAGGAGCAGATGTAGATCCTGTTGAATCGGATAGTAATTGTAACATTATTTTAATGATGTTTAAATAATAATAAAACATTATTCTGATGATGTGAGAGTAATTTAATGCTCTCAAAAGATAATTAGGATCAGCTCCTGCCCTAGGAATTCCTAATCTTGATAAGTCATTTTTAGTTTATGCGGCTGAAAAACAAGGAACAGCCCTAGGAGTCCTTGTTCAGAAGCTGGGAGATATCCCCCAAGCAGTGGTATATTTCTCTAAATAATTAGACCATGTCATTTCAGAATGGCCTGGATGCCTCAGGGTAGTTGCAGCAACTGCTCTTTAAGTAAATGAAGCTAATAAACCGGCTTAGGACATCTAGAAGTTTTAACCCCACACCAAGTACAAGGGTCCAAGTTTAAGTCATCCACACATTGGATAAGAGTGCCTTATTTAATTGTAACATTCTTAATTCTCTAGCCAATGCATTTCCAAACAGAAGCTAAAGGACACCAGTGGATGACAGGGGGATGCTTACTGAAATATCAGGCTTTGCTGCTAGACACTCCTGATGTAACTCTTAAAGTATGCCTGACTTTGAATCCAGCTACCTTTTAGCCTGAACACACAGGTACCCTAGATCATTCTTGCATACAAGTCATGGAACAAGTTTACTGCAACCAACCAGATTTACAGGATGAGCCTCTAGATAAACCTGAGGTCGAATGGTTTACTATAGAGGTAGCTTTGTTCACCAGGGAAACGGGAAAGCTGGGCATGCTGTTGTCAGTTAACAGAAGGTATTTGAATCTCAGGCCTTACTAGCTTCAACCTTGGTTTAAAAGGCTGAATTAATAGCTCTTAGTAGAGCCCTGGAATAGGGAAAGGACTTGAGAATCAACATTTACACTGATTCTAAGTATGCCTTTCTGATACTTCATGTTCATGTGCTATCTGGAAAGAACGGGAACTCCTAACTGCTAAGGGTTCCCCTGTAAAACATTACTGGGAAATTCTGAATCTATTGGATGCTGTTTTGCTGTCCAAGGAAGTAGCCGTAATTCATTGCAGAGGGCATCAAAAAGGAGACTGTAGTGTGGCAAAGGGAAACTTCTTTGCAGATGTGGCAGCTAAGGCAGCTGCATTAAAGGAGCCAGTTGGACTTGTAGGCATATTAGTGTCCTCTGCCCCAGTAACGACGAACTAGGATATACTAAAGAGGAAGAAGAATGGGCTAAAGGTCAGGGTTTAATTCAAGATTCTTCTGAATGGCTTATCAATGACAACAAACTGTTGATACCAGGTGCTAATCAGTGGGAAATAGTTACGCATTTGCATGACTCCACTCATTTGGGAAGAGATTTCCTGTTACAGTTGATGTCTTGGCTTTTTATAGGAAAAGGCTTAGAACAGTAAAGCAGGTAACTCAGGCCTGTGAATTCTGTGCCTAGAATAACCCAAATAACCAATCTTTACCGCTTCCTTTAGTAGGTCCTGTTCAGCATAGGGGGCTGTTTCCTGGTGAAGATTAGCAAGTAGATTATACTCAGATGCCCCAATATAAAGAGTTTAATTATTTATTAGTATTCTCAACACCTTTACCTGTTGGATCTAGGCTTTTCCTACCAGGTGTGAAAAGGAAATTGAGGTTTCTAACCTATTAAAAGAACTAATTCCTAGATTTGGGCTGCCTAAGAGCTTGAAGAGTAATAACGGCGCATCTTTCACAGCAATTACCCAAAACATATCTTCACCCCTAGGAATTCAGTGCTGCCTTCACTTGGCATGGAGGCCACAGTCTTCAGGGAAAGTAGAAAGAGCCCATGAAACTCTAAAAAGGACTTGTGCTAAACTATGCCAAGATTCATCAGAAACCTGGCTGTCTTTACTGCTTGTAGCCTTGTTGCATGTTTGAGTAGTTTCCAGAGCAATCTCCAGCCCAGCCCTTTTGAAATAATGTATGGAAGGCCTTTCTTAACCACAAACTTCCTAATAGACATAGATACTTTCAAGCTACAAAATTCTGTAATCAACGTAGGACAAGTGCAAAAGGCACTCCTTGAATACGGAAATCAAAGACTCCCTTCCTCTAATAAGGAAGAGAATCTTTTTACAACCCAGCAGGGAAATTGGCTCTTATTAAAAACTTGGAAAGTTCCCCAGCAGGTCAACTTTCCCCCAAATGGAAGGTACTCTATCAAGTTTTCCGTGGTACTCCAACTGCAGTTAAACTTCTGGGATTAAACAACTGGGTCCACTTATCTCGAGTTAAACCTGTCTCTGATGAGGTCCCACAAGCTGACAGAACAAAAGAGATTGATCCCACGTATTGCTGTGAGCCAAGCAGGGACCTCCAGCTCCTGTTCAGAAGAATTGAAAGGGACAGGTAACATAGAGATATAGATTGGCATTCTACTTTTGGGTATAAGTTGAAATCATACAGTAACTTATGTGCTGAGTGGGCACAGACTTTAGCCTCTCTACATAATCAGACAAACTGTTGAGTATGTGGAGAATTGCCACTTTCCTCCACTTCCGAGTTGCCCTGGCATATTCAACTGGCCAACCTAAGTTTGTGGGGATTTTGTTATGATTGAGAAACTGCACATTGTAAAAATAGCCCCTCTTTTCCCATGTATCATAGCCACATACACCTTAGCCTATTCCTCTCCTACTGTGAGACAAGAAGACACCTTTTCATCTAATTAGGAAACAGCTAAACTTCATCCCAAATTTAGGTTCTACTGTTCACGATGGACTTGGGCAGATGACAGCTGTTCAAGTACAGGTACCAGGCAAAGAGTCTCTGTTTACAAAATCACAATAATAGTCATCACCAGACTAGAACTCATGATATGGGATGGTTATCACCTCAACAATGTAATTAGATCCTTCTTTCAACAGGGCCGATGTGGATGGGATGGCAACATAATTTGCCAAAAATGGGTGTCTACCGTTCTCCTTGGGAGTGGTTATGGGCTTGTGGAACTCATGGCTGGCCATACTTACCTTATAACTGGACTGGAAGGTGTACTTGGGGTTGTCCTTATCTCCTGGGATGTAACTTCAACCTCACTAAACAGGACTCTCTTCCATCTAACTGGGATATTGTAAAGGTTCTCCATAGGTGACAAAAACAGAAATTTTGGTGGTTCTACCCAATGGCTATATTTTCCCCACAGGCAGCTACAATCAGTATTGAGTTACAAGTTGAAACCTTAGACAAGTACATGAGTGCAGCTTTCAATAATAATGCCATGCCCTTACCCTCTTAATTGAGGAAACTTCTCAGATTAGGCAGTAGCCTTACAAAATCATACGGCTTTGGACATTTGAACAGCAGCCCAAGGAGGAACACGTGCTTTGATCAAAACCAAATATTGTGTGTATGTTCCAGATTATTCACATAATATTACCAAGGCTATGAAAGCTTTAGACACTAATTTCTGCCATTAACGTACTGTCAATAGACTCTATAGCTGCTTGGTTCCAATGACTAGCCAGTTCTTGGAAAGCCTTCCTGTTTAGTTTACTTGGAATGATTTTACTTAGTTTGCTTTGCTATTGTGGACTATATTGTGGTTGTACTCTGTGGAGGGTTGCAAGACAAGCTTACTCAATATTTTCTTAAATTGGACACTTATTAATTTTCCAGATATCACCTTTTGTTGAAACTCAGAGTTCTCAACAACCCTCACCATACTGACACTTTTTGACTGTGCTCCTCTCTACCCACTTACTGGGCTGCATTCCTAAAAAGTTAGGCATTCCTAGCCTCTAGATGTTTATGGCTAAGGGAACAGACAGATAACATTTACTAAACAGACCCAGACTTAGGAGTGTCCTGATATCTTGATATCCTGAGAACAGAAGCATTCCTAATTTTGCTTTAAAGATAACAATATCGATTCTTACAAAATACAGTAATTAAGAAAATTAATTTTTAAATTGTTCTTTTCTCTTTTATTAATTCCTATGAAATAGTAGGATGACTCATAGTGTCTCATATCTTTTGTATTTTGTACTGTGAACACAAACTACCCATGCAGCAAACTGACTTAATTTTTAAAATTCTGTATTTTCCTTCACATATAAAAAATAAGGAAAATCAATTTTTTTATCACAAACCCTTGAAGTAGAGCACATCTATCCATGATCTTTTTTTAATCCTATATATAAACAAGTATCATACCTAGGGTGGGCATGTTCCTCCTCTTACTTTTGGGAACACCCTACTGTGTCTATGGAGTAGCTATTCTTCCACCACTGTACTTTCTTAATAAACTTGCTTTTCACTACGGACTCACCCTGAATTCTTTCTTGTGTGAGATCCAAGAACCCTCTCTTAGAGTCTGGATCAAGACCACTTTCCAGTGTCAATGGTATTTTTAATATGCTGTTGAGTTTTATTTGCTAGTGTTTTCTTGAGGATTTTTGCCTCAATATTTATGAGGGATATTGGTCTGTAGTTTCATCTTCTTGTAGTTTCTTTGACTTAGTATCAGAGTCTTGCTGGCCTCATAGAATGAGTGAGAAAGTGTTCCTTCCTCTGCAATTTTTTTTTTTTTTTTTGGAAAACTTCGGAAGCATTGGTGTTAATCATTCTTTAAATGTTTGATAGAAATTACCATTGAAGGCACCAGGTCCAGAGCTTTTCTGCATTGAGAAAGTATTGATTACTAATTCAATTTCCTTACTAATTACAAATCTATTAAGATTTTCTAGTTATTTGTGATGAAACTTAGTAGGTTTTGCATTTCTAACAATTTATTTCATTCACATTATCCAATTTGTTAGCATATAATTGTTCATAGTACTTTCTTATAACCCCTTTTCCCTGTAGAACTGGTAGTAAGGTCTCTATTTTCATTTCTGATTTTAGTTTTTATTAGGTTATCTAGCTTTCATTTTATTTATCTAGTTTTTATTAGGTTTTGTCAGTTTTGTTGATCTTTTCAAAGAAACAACTTTTGGTTTAATTGATCTTCTGTAACACTTTTCTATTCTCTATTTTGTTTATCTCTGTTCTAGTTTTTACAATTTCCTTTCTTTGACTAGCTTTGAATTTAGTTTGTTCTTTTTTTACTTTCTTACGTTGTAAAGTTAGGTTGCTGATTTGAGTTCTTTTTTAATAAAAAAAAATTATGGTTATAAATTTCCCCCTTAGCACTGCTTTTGCTTTGCCCCATAAGTTTTGGTATGTTATGTTTTTAATTTCATGAATCTCTAAGTATTTACTAATTTCTCTTGTAATTTTTAAAAAATTCATTGGTTGTTTAAGCCTGTGCTGTGTTATTTTTATAATTTTGTGCACTTTCCAGTTTTGCTTCTGTTTTTAATTTCTAACTTTATTCTGTTGTCATTAGAGAGAAAAAGATTGTATATCTATATTTTTAAATTTATTAAGACTTAATTTGTGGTCTAATAGATGGTCTATCCTGGAAAATGTCCATATGGATTTGAAAAAAAAAATATGTATGCTGTCATTGTGTTCTGTATATGTCTGTTAGATCTAGTTGGTTTGTTGTGTTAAATTCTCTATTTCTCATTTGTCTCTGTCTGATTGTTCTATTTGTTATTGAGAATGGCATTAAATTCTCCACCTATTATTTTAGAACTTTGTTTCTCCCTCGATTCTGTCAGTTTTTGCTTTATATATTTTGATAGCCTGTTATTAGGTACATAAATGTTTATAATTGTGATATCTTTTTGCAGTATTGAAACTTTTATTAACATATAATGTCCTCTTTGTCTCTTGTAAACTTTTTAAAGTTAAAGTTTATTTTGTGTAATATTAGTATAGCCACTCATTTGTTTACTATTTGCATGGAATATATTTTTCTATCATTTTGCTTTTAATCTGTGTCTGGATCTAAAGTAAGTCTCCTGTAGACAGCATATATGAATGCTTGACTTACACTGAAGTTGTGTTCCAATAAATCCAGAGTAAGATGAAAATAATGCAAATGAAAAAATACATTTAATACACCTGATTTACTTAACATCATAGTTTAGCTTAGCCTACCTTAAAGGTGAAGGTGCTGAGAACACTTACATTAGCCTCCAGTTGGGCAAAATGTTCTAATACAAAGCCTATTTTAAAATAGTGTTAAATGTCTTATATAATTTTTTGAACACAGTGCATTACTGTTGTTTACTCTCATGATTTTGTGGATTACTGGAAACATCACAGGAGAATATCAGAGAGTATTGTACCACATACGGCTAGCCCAGGAAAAAAAAAAAATTCAAAATTCAAAGTACACTTGTCACTTAATATGTATCACTTACACACTGTCATAAAGTTCAAAAATCATAAATTGAACCATTTTAAGTCAAGGGCTGTTTGTAACTGGATCATGATTTTTATCCACTTTCCCAATCTCTATCTTTTGATTAAATAATTTGTTACTTTTACAATTAAAGTAATTAAGTAGGAATTAACTTTTGTCATTTTGTGATTTCCATATCTCTTACAACTTTTTTTTCTTTCATTTCCTGCATTATTATTCTCTCGTTTTTGTTGTTGTTGTTGTTGTTGTTGTTGTGAAACATTTAAATTCCATATATATATTTCCTTTCCTTTGTGGCTACCATGGAAATAGTACTTAACATCCTAAAATTACAACACTCTAATTTGAAGTTATACCAGCTTAACATCAATAATATACTAAATCTTTGCTCCTTTAATGAATTCATCCCCTACCTTTGTGGTTGTTGGTGTCACAAAATTACATCTTTATACACTGTGTACCCCAAAACATAAACGAATAATTCTTTCTAAATATATTAGTCTCTAAAATTATGTTAAAAAAATGTGAAGTCACAAATCAAAGTTACAATAATAGTAATTTTTAGATTAATAGTTGTTTTTAAAAATGTATGTCTGTTAAATCTAGTAGAAAACAAGAGGAGGAGGTTTAAACTGTTGTTACAAAAATACTACCTTTAAAACTTTTTCATTTATTTAGCTTTATTGACATATTTATTTCTTAATACAGTTTTTAGTTACTGTTTAGTGTGTTTTCATTTCGTTATGCAGGATTTCATTGAGTGTTTCTTGCAGGGCAGGCCTACTGGTAATGAATGAGCTCTATCTGCTTTTGTTTATTTGAGAATGCCTTAATTTCTCCCTCACTTGCGAAGGACAATATTGCTGGATAAAGAATTCATAGTTGACTTTTTTCTTTGAGTATTTTGAATATATCACCCCATTGCCTTCTGGCTTTTAAGGTTTCTGATTAAAAAAAAAATCGATTTATAAGTATATTGAGAAGCCCTCATATGTAGTGAGTTGTTTCTGTTTTCCTGATGTCAAGATTCTCTCTTCATCTTCATCTTTTAAAAGTTTGATAAAAATGTGTCTCAATGTGCATCTGTTTCAGAGTTCATCTTTTTTGGAGTTCATTAGGCTTCTTGAATGCTTATATTTGTGTCTTTCATCAAATTTGAAAACTTTTCAGCCATTGTTTTTTCAAATATTCTCTCTGCTCCTTTCTCCCTCTCTTCTTCTGAGAGTCTCACTATCTGTACATTGGTCCACTTGATGGGGTCCCATAGGTCCCTTTGACTCTGTTCACTTTTCTCCAATCTTTTTATCTTTCTATTATTTAGCATCCATATTTTTATTGTCCTATTTTCAAGTTTACTGATATTTTATTCTGCCTGCTCAAATTTGCTTTGGAATTCTTCTAGTAAATTTTCATTTTAGTTACAATTTTCAGCTCCAGAATTTCTTTTTGGCTTCTTATAGGTTTTCTATCTTTCCATTGATATTTTCATTTTTTTGTATATTACTTTTTTTTTTACTTTCTTCACATCTTTTTTTTTCTCTTTAAGCATCATCTCTAAGAGATTTGTTTTAAAATCATTTTTTCAGTAGATCTGCCATCTCTCTTTTTTTTTTTTTTTTTTTTTTTCAGGGAAAATTTCTCCCAATCTACTTTTTTTCCTTGGAATGGGTCTTAAGGTCCTATTCTTTTGTATGATTTATAGTTTTTTAGTTGAAAACTGGACAATTTCATAATGTGGTAACACTGGAGATCAGGTTATCCACCTTACACTAAGCTTTGTTTTTATTGATTGTCATTTTTGTTTATTGCAGTAAAAATTGTTTTAGGCTGTCTGTGCAAAGAAGCTGCCTGAGGTGTAAACTTAAGGCCTCCTCAGGTCTTTTCTGAGCCTGCATCTTTCCCTGGACATATGCAGCCACTTTCTAATTTTCTCTCTTTATGCAGTTGCTTTTGAATGTTTTACTCGCTAATGCCTTGCTACCAAAAGGGAATAACAAGAGGTAACTGAAGAAGAAAAAGAGTTCCAATCATTTAAATTTTATAAAAGACACTTCAGCTGGAAAAAGAGGAGCTTGAAACAATACGGCAGGAGGTGTAGCAACCATGGTTTTCTGCCTCTTTGTCTACACCTCTGTGATTAGAAGCAGCAATGAGGGATAAGAATACAGATCCCACATATTTACAGGAATTGGTGTTTTTTTTTTTTTTTTTTTTCTCACCATGGTTCACGGTAACTGTGTGCACGTCTTTCCAGGAACACATGCATAGGTGCCTGGGGTTGGGAGTGAGGGAGGGGTTGCTGCCACTATGCTAAGAGATGAAATTGAACAGAATCAAGTGCAATTTACTGTCCAAGTCTTCCCCCAAGCCTACTTAATAGCCTTTTACTCAATTCCTTATTTTTCGTGGCAGAGCCCCTAATTGATTGTTCATCTTCCCATACAGGGAAGCAACACAATAAATAAAATATTGAAATTTAACTTAAATAACCTTAACATAGAGCACAAGGGAATCTGAGCTGTGCAAGGGGCAAACTTTCTCACATGTTGATGTATTACCGATATATTCTCGATGTTCACTGTTCTACTACATGTTGAAAGCATCCTAGCACAAGCTCCTATGATTCTCCACCTGAGAAGTTTCTTGCAACCTGTGAATGAAGGTAGGCCAAAAATATCAGGAAATTGGTTATTTGATGTGACTCCATGAGTGTACTTCAGCTGTGGGGAACTGGAGAATAAACACAAAATATTCTTTGTCATTCCGGTGAGAAAATTTTCAGGCATGCTTCACATGGTCTCCCACAGGTTTTCAGAAGAATTAGGCCCCATGTACCTTTAGTAATAATCTATTCATTAGTGCACTATCTATGGGCTTCTTTCCACTCCCTATTTCACTTTCCATTCCTCCTCTAATACTTCTTCCAAAATAAACCACTCATACTCAAATCCTTATCCCAGACTCTTTCTAGAGGAAGGCCTATAACAAAGCCACAGGAAAATTACTTAAAGTGGTAATAAAATTGAACTGTTTGCCAGACTCTGAACTCTGTAAGCAATTGTATGTTACATGCCTTTAAAAGATATTCTTTATTTTTGAGTTAGAGTGAGAAGAGGTGACTACAAATAAAACTTCTAGTCTAAATAATCTGAAAAATATGAAAAAGCATCTCAAAATTTTGGTTTAAATACAACAAATATTCCATTAAGTGTATAAATGAGCTTACAATAATGTAAAGGAATCGATGACAAGGCTTTGGACTAGCACAATATTTGTAGATAGAATGGAAATTTCTTCATCTCTGTGAAACCAGAATCACTGAAGGGCGATAACATCAGTGAAAAGCAGGTCAGCATTTTTTAATCCTGTCTTCTAGCAAAGGGAGAGGGCACAGTAACTTGCCTTTTTGACCTTACATTCTTGTGAAGAACAAAATATTCCCTTCAGAAGTGGTCCTCATAGTCCTTCTATCATGTGGGGCTGTGGTCAGAATTTGTATTACCTGTATATTCCAGAAATTCTAAGCCAACCCATTAATTTAAAGTGTTTTCAGATATCAAAGTAAGCTTCCAGTCATAAGCAAAACAAATCCTCATGGGCCTTCAATCCAGACTTCTTAGATCCCCACAGATTTGAACCAAATAAACATTCATATACAATAAAAAAATTACAAAACACGTGATGAGATAAGCCATTATAAGTGAGAGTCAGCAGAAACAGTTAACAGCAGAATTGTATATCTCCTTCCAACATCTAACATCATTAAATATTGGAACTATATAAAATTTTAAACAAACAAAAACATAACTAAATAAATGAGTAAAGAATAAAAGTATCAAAATATCTAGGAAGATTTGAAAGTAAATAAAAATTTGCATTAGAAAGGAAAAATAATATAATTAAAATAAAAAAATTCAATGTATGGATTGAAGAACTATCAAGACACAGTTAATCAGAGAATTGATGAACAGGAGAAGAGACTGGAAGAAATTACCCAAGAATCATAGAAAAGAAAAAAAGGGAAAATGTTTAACAGAGTAAAAAAATGTGGAAGCTTGAAGTAAAAGAACAAACATAGTAATAATTTTAGTTTCAGAGTTAAATAACATAAAGAATGAGAGAAAATATTAAGACAGTTAATGATTGAAATTTTTCATTTAATCATGAAAGACATGAATCCCAAAATTCCAATTTATGCCTATATACCTTAAAATAAAATTGCATAATATAAAAATAAAAATGTTTTTAAGTATCAGAAAGACAGATTAGATACAAATGAATGATAAATTTGATTACAATAGGCTTTTCAAAGTGAAAGCCAAAAAACGGTGGAATGTTATCTTCAAATTTATGGTTAAAAAATAACTGTCTTCAGAACTATTTGGTTTGGAAAAAAAATAACTGTCAACCTGAAATTACACACTAATCAAAAAATATCTTACTTGTATGAAGATTAAAAAAGGCTTTTTCAGACAAACAAAAATGAGAATTTTACTTAAAAATGACTGTCACTTCTGGAAACGTACTTCAGCAATAGGAAAATAATTCCAGGACAGTGTAAGAGGCAAGAAGAAGTGATAAACAAAGGAAAACCTGGCTCAATCTCAGAAAACTTGGCTGATTAAAGAGTAGTAATAATAGTTACAGTAATTGCAGTGCTGTTATTAGTAGCAGTAATAAAACAATAATAATAGTGGAGGAGAAAATTATAAAACCTTACATTTTTACATCACATATAGTATTCTTTGCTTTAAATTATCTTTTGTTTTGCAATATTTTATAATTAATAGTTTTATTTGTTTTTTATTTACCTGCTATAACTTTTTTCCATATTTTAATTTTAATATTTTCTGTCTTAATATTTTAAATATATTTGTCTATAACATGTGATTAATGTCTATTTTGTACAAATTTAACCCAAATACTTTCAACATAATTATTGATATATACTTAATAATATTTACTACCTTGATGTTGTTCTTTATGTATTCCGAATTTTCTACTTTTTTAAAGTAAAATGTTGGCTTAAGTGTTTTCTGCACTGTATAGTTATGGGCACATCAGTCCTCATGTCAAGAGTCTCTTGTGTAACCCCCACCTTCTCTGGGTTGTCCCTTGGCCACCCTGTGGGATTAAGAGTGTGCACACTAGAGATGTGGCATAACCTCCAGCTGATGAAACTAGGGAAGAAGAAAAGGTCAGTGTGGGTTAAAGAAGCAGGCTTAGAGCTGCTTGATCAGAAAACTCCGAGTTCCTGGAGGTGTTAGTGTAGCCTCTAGGCCTAATTGACTCCTCATCCAGTGGTAAAGGGTGCGGCTGGAGTAGAGTGAGATTAAGCTGGGCCTTATAAAGCACAAATCTGGAGACAAGGGTACTCCTTCCCTGAGTCTAGGGAAATGCCAAATATATTAATATAAATAAAATAATAAAACTTTAAAGTTTACTAAGCAAAAGACAAACCCCAAAAGAAAAAAGAGGGGGCCATTTTATAGGAAAGGAAGCATAATTGTCTAAGAATAATATGAAAAGATGTTCAAGCTAGTTAGCAATTATGAAAGTACACAAATCTAAATATACCACAAAGATATTATTTCATACTCATTAAAACAACAAAAAGTAAAACAGCATGACAAAATTTATTATTTAGAATTTGGCAGAACAAGACTTCTCTTAGACTTCTGGTGGAAATGTAAAATGGAGCAGGCATTTTGAATAGCCATTCAGTTTTATCTTGTAAGTTGAAAGAGTCTTTCTCACAATCCAGAAATTCCATTCATGGGAATTTATGTCTTGGAAAATTCTCACATATGTCCAAAAAGAGACATGTTCAAAAATGTTTATAAAAGCATTTGGTTTGTATTGGCAAATAAAGGAAACAACATACATAATAATAAATGAGATTATACATAAATACATTGTTTCTATTTTTTGTAATGGAAACAATATCAATATGAAAATGAATGAAATTGAGGTGTAGCTATTAAAATGAATAAGTCTTTAAATAAAATTTTGAGAAAAAATGTCAAATTGCAGATCATATATATAAATGTACATAACATTTAATAAAATTCTAAATATCATTTATAGGTATTCTAGTACAAATGTTTGTAAATACGATATATGTAATAAAAATTACAAAGAAGTTTAAGAAAAAAAATAAAACATCCAGTTGCAGCAGAAGCAACATGCTGCATTGCTTACAGTGGGAGATAAATAATTTTCTTCCTAACTCTGAAAATGAATTTTGTTTTTGCCTCAGTCTGGTTGGACAAATTTTGGTTACCTGCCCACTCCACAACAATAAGAATTGTAGATGTAATAACCAGATTGACTTAAATTTGTGTTTCTAAATTAATAATTGCCAAGGGGGACATGATTGCTATAACTGGATGATTTAATTAGATCTTATCTCTAAACATGAAGACAGAGTCAGCTTCCTTTAGGTCACCTGGCAGTTTTCAAGAGACAGAAATAAAATAGATTCTTTTCTAGGAAAGAGAAATTTGCAGGAGTTAGTATTGTAGTGCCCAGGACTATACTGGCAACAGTGGGATTAGGGGTAGAATGTGGATGATGAGCTACGAGAGAGATAAAGAGAAGAGGGAAGAGGATAGAATAAGAAAGAGAAAAAGAGAGGAGTTAAGTTTGGTACTCTGGTAGCCGGATTGTATATTTTCATAGAGAATATTACCAAGAATTAAATATGGGGAACACAGGAGGAACAGAAGATTTAAAGAGGATGCGTTCAGTTTTGGACACACTAAGTTTGTGGTAGCAATGAGGCAGCCAAGTAGCATTTGGCAGATCAAAATACATATTTGAGGGCGCGGTGGCTCACGCCTGTAATCCCAGCACTTTGGGAAGCCAAGGTGGGCAGATCTTGAGGTCAGGAGATCAAGACCATCCTGGCTAACACGGTGAAACCCCGTCTCTACTAAAAATACAAAAAATTAGCCAGGCGTGGTAGCAGGCGCCTATAGTCCCAGCTACTCTGGAGGCTGAGGCAGGAGAATGGCGTGAACCCTGGAGGTGGAGCTTGCAGTGAGCCGAGATGGCGCCACTGCACTCCAGCCTGGGCAACAGAGCAAGACTCTGCCTCAAAAAAAAAAAAGGGGGGGGGGCATATATGAAGTTCAAGAGAAATCTCAATGGAGCAGCAATTGGGAATCATATGTATAAAAATCGTAATTTGAGACATGGAAAAAATACATTTGCCTAAGAAGAGAAAAGGGCCTAGTATATAGTGATTTTGAGGAACATAGCATGTAAGAAATGGTCAGAGGAAAAAATTAAGAAGGTGAAGAAAGAAAGAAAAGGAAAGAAAGGAAGGAAGGAAGGAAGGAAGGAAGAAAAAGAAAGAGAGGAAAGAAGGAGAGATTAAAGTGGATACAATAAAAGCCAAGGCAGAAGAGTATATGAAGAAAGTGGGAGTAGTCAAAATTGTCACATGTTGCTGAGCATCAGGGGGAAGTAAGTGAGCTAAGTGCCTACTAGATTTATGATGAGCAAAATGGTTGTTGTAAAAATAGAATAAAAGCAATTTTCGAGGAATTGTAGTTACAGAAGTCAAATGGCAGTGGATCAAGGAATGCATTTGAGAAGAGCATTCCTTTTGGAGATATCAAATGTAAACAACTTCTGTAAATATGGCTGTCAACAGAAAATATCAGACTAACTGGCTGCAGTACTGATGTCCGTAGAGGGTGGTAGATATGAGGGCTGTTGCTATTACTGTTGTGTTGAGCTTGAGCATGTTCAGAGGTTGGTGTCAGGGAGCAAATAGCAGGTTGTTGTTTATAAGGAAAAGTATAACTAATAGAGCTAGATTGCTCAGAAGACAGAGGGGATAAGGTGGAGTCCAAAACACAGGAAGAAAAAATCACTGTAGTAAAGACAGGATTTCCTCCATTGCCAGAGAGGGCATGAAGAAAAGGATGGGCACAATTGAAGGTAATTTTGCAGTTTTCATAGCTGGAATTTGAGAGAATTCCTCAACACACAGGATCTTCTGAATGTGTCTCTTCTCTCTGCCCTTACCATCATTTTATCACGACCTAATCTTTGCAACCTTCTCTATTTTCTGTCATAAAATCAGCATGATATCTCTTTAACTGATCTCTTGACATTTTCTTCTTCCAACTCACTCTCCTCTCTGCTGTGAAAGAAATATTTTAAAAATTTCTCTCTGATGAGGATACAAAAGTTGTTGTAACTGTCTGGCTTTTTTCTAAATTATGAGCCTTTGAAAGAAAGTCTGTTGTTCATCACTCTGTACCAACTGTTTTTTTATATAATAAATGTTTAAAAATAGTTGAAGAAATTAGTGTTCAACTATTTTTAATCCCACTGGCACCAAAGTCTTTGCTTTTTATAGAGGTTTCCAGGTGATAGCTTGCTAGATATAGGTATAAAATTTTCTGTGGATCTTAGAGGATTCACAAGTAAGGTCTTTGAAACTTCTTTTCAAAGCCATTTTCCAACTTGTCTCAGCCTCCCTAACCTACATATCTCCCATTTAGAGGCTTATTTCAGCAAAGTTTTTTCAATTGTAAGTTGAAATGTATCTTCCAAAAAGATCATTCCAATCAGAACCCCTAGTTCCAGTAAATGTGGCCTTATATGGAAATATAATCTCTGACGATGTGATAAAGTTGAGTTCATACTGGATTCGGGTGTGCCCTAATTCAATGACCAGTATCCTTATAAGAAGAGAAAAATGTGGACATCGAACATAAAGAAGATAACACCATGTGAAGATGGAGGCAGAGATTGGAGTGATGTGCGCATCAACCAGGGAACACCAAGAGTTGTAGGTAATCACCAGAAGCTAGGAAGAGGAAAGGAAGGGTTTCCCAGTAGATTACAGAGAAGACACAGCCCTGCCAACACCTTTACTTCTACTAGTACTTCTAGCCTCCAGAACTGTGAGAAAACAAAGTTACGTTGTTTTAAATGACATAGCTGTGCTACTTTGTTAAAACAACCCTAGGAAACTGTATATGATGATGATGATGATGATGATGATGATGATTTTGCTTGCTTAGATTTATTTCAAGAATGTTATATAAAAGTTCCAACTAGACAAATCTCACTTTTTTAATCAAAGTTTTTCACTCTTTCATCCAGGAAGTTACTTTTTCCAATTACCATCTGTAATTTATACAGTAATCTTGCCCTTATCTTATGGTCTTTAGAACAAAAATGCACTTACTCTTGGCTTTTTTTTTTTTTTTAAATTTCCTCTGTGATTTTTTGGTTTTCTTTTTAACTTCTGTGTTGTTTTTTGACTAAGAGGAAAGATCTGAAATGACATTAATCTGTTGAAGTTGCTATGAATCACACTTAGGAGACAAAAACAACTAAGTAGGTGGTAGGACAGATTTGGCACCAGTTAAATACTTCACAGAAGAAATTTCGTAGGAGAAAAATCTCCTTGCCAAATGATTTCTGGAGGATCACCAAAACCTAAACACCGAAATGATGGAGCTGTAAAACTGCTTCACAACTGACAAAAAGTAAACTCACATGGGAGTTTGTTTTTAAAATATACAGGTACACCTCTTCTTACTCTTTTTTGAAACTGGAAGTAGCAAAAATGCAGCTTAGTATTTCTTTAAACATGCTTTATCATCTTAAAGTCAGTGAACATTTAAATCATTTTTCAAAAGTAAACATTTAGAATGATATTAGAGTAAAAATATACAGTGTTATACTAGATTGCAATAGGTACATTTATCTCAATTTATGCAAAAGTCTTTCAAAAATGTGTATGTAAATTGCATTTTTATGTCATGATCTGATAGATGACACTACCGTTTAGTTCATCATGTATTATGAACCAAGACAAGTGAAAGTAAAAAAAAAAAAGATACGAGATGTAGCTTCTGTTTTTCATTTCCTTTGAAATATCGCAACTCGTTAATTTCTTTTCTTCTTATATGTGATAGATTTGTTATATGATGATGCTATCTAAAGTGATTATTGTCATATTACTTTTTTTTTTTTTTGCTTATGCTCAGTGACAAGAATATATTAGTATTTTTAACATGCGATTTTGCCTTGTTTAAGCAAGTCCAGGCCCAAAGATTTCCAGTTATTTAAGGAAAATATCTTTTGGTTTACTTAGCTCAGGAGTAAAGGAGAGAGATAAAGAGAATGACAGCAATTAATTCCTTGTGCAAGAGTTGTAGATTATGGTAGTGACTTCTGGCTGTACATTCTTTCCTCATAGAGAATTTTTTTTTTCTTTTTTATGGGGAGGTGGTCAGTATGGCAGAAGAGAAAAGGCAAGGGTTATGCCCTTAAGTCTGTGTGGTCTAAACTTTGTCATTTGCCATAAAAAAAGACAACAGATAGTACTATTTTATCTATTACAAGGACACTGGTGGAAATCTTGTTCTTTGCTTGCAAGTGTGTATCTGTCAGCATTCCCTAGCCCTGGATAAACAATCTTTATTAATCGTTGCATATGGTTCTTTGGCACATGTTATCATTTAAAAATATTGCTGTAACTCTATTTACATTTAGAAACACACATGAAATAAATACTGAGTGCAAATTCAAAATATGCGTGCTTAGGAAGCAACTTATTAGAATTTAAACAAGATTTTCACTCTTAGGAGAAATATATAATGTTTTCCCACATTGTAATAAAAATCCATCTCAAGACCATCTAGAAATGTAATTTACGAACTAGCAGTATCTTTGACGAGACAGACTGAGTTTAATAACTGCTTACATGAGCAGATCTTTCAATATTTTTCTTCCTAGAACATTCAAGTGCTAACTAACCAGTAATGCTGATTTCCTTTTTTCTTGTGTGGTCTGTTATTTGGGAAGATTTTTTGTTCAAAAAATAGACTGCATTTATTAAAGAAAATCTTACACAGTTTTGTTGGGGCCAAATATGTTGTTTTTATTAGTCTCTCTGGTGTATTGTACATAGCTTTGGTATCTCCATTACTGTCTTTGAAGATCCCAGATAGTGTACAGCAGACCTAAAAAATTACCCCTCCCTGCCCCCACAAATATATAAATCCCTCTTTTCTACACACGAAGAGTGTGCCTCTCCCAGTATAAAGCACAGAAAACGTACATTGGGGCAGTGACTATGAGGAAAATCATGGCTTTTTATTTCAGAAGTGTGAGTAAAGAGAGAGAAATATATTTTTAAAATCCTACTTTAGAAATTAAAACTAATTTCCTCTCTGAAACAATGTTTATCTTAATAATTAGGAATGGTTGGAATTCTATTATTTCTTCTAGAAGTCAGATTGACTAAGGGCTAAACACACTGTTTTGATATGGTCTAAGAATTTGGTCACCAATTAAATGTTCTTATCTATTCTTTTTTTTTTTTTTTTTTTTTTTTTTTGAGACGGAGTCTCATTCTGTCACCAGGCTGGAGTACAGTGGTGCAATCTCAGCTCACTACAAACTCCGACTTCCTGGTTCAAGCAATTCTCCTGCCTCAGCCTCCCGAGTAGCTGGGATTACAGGCTCGCGCCAGCACAACCAGCTAATTTTTATATTTTTAGTAGAGACGGAGTTTCACCATGTTGGCCAGGATGGTCTCTATCTACTGACTTCGTGATCTGCCTGCCTCACCCTCCCAAAGTGCTGGGATTACGGCCATGAGCCACCGCGCCCTGCCTCTTATCTATTCTTCTGAAAAAAGTCTGGATTTCCAAAATTAAGTGAATCACTCAGAGTACTACAAACTATACTATTCTTTTGTGCTCATCAGTATCAAAGAAATAAAAACAGAGCTTATAAAAGTATCTGGAGCTGCAATCATTTACATCAGAGCTTTTTGCACTTTGTTTACATTACTCGGATTGGTATGTACCTGAGACACGCCTCTCATTCTCATTATGATTGGAGGTTTATATTATGAAAATTGTCACCCTTTCAGAGCTTGAACTATTACCTATTTTATAGATATCTACAAATGTCAGATACATAATTTACATGTATCATGTGTTATGTGAAGATTTTTAAATTAGAACAATGATGCAATTAACTAAAAGTTTGTGTGTCAGTTAGGGTTCTCTACAGGGACAGAACTAATGGAAAGATGTGTGTATGAAGGGGAGTTTATTAAGGAATATTGATTCTCATGATCACAAGGTGAAGTCCCACAATAGGCCCTCTGCAAGCTGAGGAGCAAGGAAGCTAGTTCTAGTCCCCAAACCTTAAAAGCAGGGAAGCCCACAGTTCAGACTTCAGTCTGTGGACGAAGGCCCAAGAGTCCCTAGCAAATCACTGATATAATTCAAAAGTTCAAAAGCTGAAGAACTTGGAGTCTGATGTTTTAGGACAAGAAGCATCCGGCATGCGAGAAAGATGATGGCTGGAAGACTTAGTAAATCTGCATCATTCTAGCCATATTGGCAATCGATTAGTTGGTGCCCACTCACATAGATGGTGGGTCTGTGTCTCCCAGGCCACTGACAAATGTTAATCTCCTTTGGCAAAACCCTCACAGACACTTCAATCAAGTTGACAGTGTTAACCATCACAAGTCCACTCCTTGTCAACTTGAACCCATACACATCTCCTGAAATCATAATCTCCAAATAAATATAATAATGTCAAAATTACACCCAATATAATACAGCTATCACTTGTACAACCGTAAGCACACTAATCTTAACCTAAACACTATTACATAAAGTTAACACTTAAAACACTAATATGAAGTCAATAAATCTTTTGCCACATGATAAAGGAAAGAGAAAGAAAATAAAATGAAAGATATTTTCTTAGTACAAGTGTATACATACACAAAGATATTCTTAACAAAATATTCATGACAATTACAGTCCTTGTTTCTGCAACTGGTTACTTAGTAGTAGGTGGTATTGATGACTACCTTCTTCTACTACCCATTCTGTATTCCCTTTGCCTTCAGAAAGCCTCTCAGCAGGTCATGATATTTTAGGTGGTGGAGTGACCCAAATCTTGATCCCTGAAGGGTCTGAACCAGTTGTAGTCCTGGCTGGATTGGGTTGCTGTAGTTTCCCATTCACCTTTTCACAGGGCATGGTAATACTAAGACACCCTAAAGGATTCCCTGTATTCCACGCATACTATTCCTTTCCTCTACTGGGGAGTAGTAAACTGATTTCATCTTGATAGTCTGGGCCAATCACTCCAGCTAACATTGTAACTCCCTTCTTAGACTGTTGACTTAGAGGTAGGAGGATCCCAAAGTGGCCAGGTAGCAATTTTAACTTCTGGTTTAATGGAGTAATTGTGTGTCCTGGTGGCAGCATTCTTCCCTCTGGAACTAAGACCTCTGGGCCAGCAGAACAGAACATAATGTCACAGGAACAGGAAGCAAAAATTTTGCTAGTGGGTCACTAGGGGTGATGGTGAGTGCTGTGACTTCCACTTCTGCCCCTCGATTCCTGGACCCATGAATCATGGCTGTGGGAGAAAGAGTACCATATATTGAACACTGAGTCAGAGTATACACAGTGTTCTGGAGAACTTTGCCCCAGCCCTGCAAAGTATTGTCACCTATTTGGCATTGTAATTGTGACTTCAAAAGGCTATTCCACCATTCTATCAATCCAACTGCTTCAGGATAATGAGGAACACGGTAAGACCAATTTGATGAGCACGAGCCCACTGCCACACTTATTTAGTTGTGAAGTGAGTTCTTGGTCAGAAGTGATGCTATGTGGAATACCATGATGGTGGTTAAGGCATTCTGTGAGTCCACAGATAATAGTCATGGCAGAAGCATTGTATGCAGAATAGGCAAACCTCTATTTGGAGTAAGTGTCTATTCCAGTGAGGACAAATCACTGCCCTTTCCATGATGGAAGAGGTCCAATATAATAAACCTGTCACCAAGTAGCTGGCTGATCACCCCAAGGAATGGTGCCATATTGAGCAGTGTTGGTCCCTGCTGCTGGCAAATTGGGTACTCGGTGGTGGCCGTAGCCAGGTCAGCCTTGGTGACTGGAAGTCCATGTTGCAGATCCCATGTATAACCTCCATCCCTGCCAGCATGGGCTTTTTGTTCATGGGTCCATTGGGTGATGACAGGGGTGGCTGGGGAAAGAGGCTGAGTGATGTCCACAGAAGGAGTCATCCTATTCACTTGATTATTAAAATCCTCCCCTGCTGAGCTCACCTTTTGGTGACCATTTGGTGAGCATTCACATGAGACCCAAATATCTTCACAGGTCTTGATCATTCAGAGAGGTCCATCCACATACCTCTTTCCCAAATTTATTTGTCACCAATTTTCCAATAATGCTTCTTCCAAGTCCCTGACTATCCAGCCAAACCATTGGCTATAGCCCATGAATCAGTATGTAATCAAGGTGCACTGTTCAAAGTTCTGCCCATTGGGAATATTTCCCTTTGTCAATGTCCTTCAGGGAAATCCTAGAAAGGGTTGGTAGTGTGCAGAGCCATCTGTAAACTAGACCCTAGTATTCTCTTCCTCTGTCAACTGATCGTAGGAACTCTCCATGAAGCTATCAGTGAAGGCTGGAGGAGAGAAGGCAGGGTGGTAGGAATGGAGACGATGGGGATTTGCACCACTTCCTTATGTAACTTACTTTTGCCTTCAGAATTGGCTTGAGCCCAATCACATATATACCACTTCCATTTGATGATGGAATGCTGCTGTGCATGAGCCACTTTATGGATAGATGAGTCAGAAAGCACCTAGTTCATGATAGGCAGTTCAAGTCACATGCTGACTTGATGACCCATAGTCAAACGTTCAGTTTCCACCAAAGTCCAGTAATAGGCCAAAAGCTATCTCTCAAAAGCAGAGTGGTTATCTACAGAAGATGTCAGGGACTTGCTTCAAAATCCTGGAGGTCTCTGCTGTGATTCACCTGTGGGGGCCTGCTAAAGGCTCCAAACAGCATCCCCATCTGCCACTGACACCTCGAGCACCATTGGATCTGCTGGGTCATATGGCCCAAGTGGCAGAGCAACTTGCACAATAGCCTGGACCTGTTGCAGAGCCTTCTCCTGTTCTGGACCCCACTCAAAACTGCCAGCCTTTCCAGTCACTCATTAAATGAGCGGGAGAAACACACCCAAATCAGGAATGTGTTACCTCCAAAATCCAAATAGGCCCACTAGGTTTTGTTCCTCTTTCTTAGTTGTAGGAGGGGTCAAATTCAGCAACTTATTTTTCACCTTAGAATGAATATTTCAACAGGCCCCACACCACTGCACCCCTAGAAATTTTACTTTTGCCTTCAGAATTGGCTTGAGCCCAATCACATATATACCACTTCCAAGTAGAAGGTCTCTAATTTTAGTTGTATTTATTCCCCATCTCCTGGCATGCAAATGCACCACCAATAAGTCTAGCGTGTTTGCTACTTCTTGCTCACAGGATCCAATCAGCATAATGTCATCAACATAATGGACCAGTCTGATATCTTATGGAACAGAAAAGCAATCAAAGTATTTCCAAATAAGATTATGGTGCAAAGCTGGAGAGTTGATATACTCCTGAAGTAGGACAGTGAAGGTAAATTGCTGTCCTTTTCAGCTGAAGGCAAATTGCTTCTGGTGGGCCGTATGGACAGGAATGGAGAAAAAGACATTTGTGAAATCAATGGCTGCACACCAGGTACCAGGAGATTTGTTCAAGCAATGAAACCACATCTGGTACAGCAGCTGCAATTGGAGTCACTACTTGATTAACCTTACAATAATCCACTGTCATTTTCCAAGATCCATTTATCTTCTGCACAGGTCAAATAAGAGAGTTGAATGGGGATGTGGTGGAAATCACTTGCCCTGTGTCTTTCAAGTTCTTGATGGTGACACTAATCTCTGCAATCCCTCCAGGGATATAATATTGTTTTTGATTTACTATTTTTCTAGGTAAAGTCAGCTCTGATGGCTTCCATTTGGCCTTTCCCACCATGATAGCCCTCATCCTACCAGTCAGGGAGCCAATGTGGGGATTCTGCCAGCTGCAAAGTATGTCTATGCAAATTATGCATTCTGGCACTGGGGAAATGATGCAGGATGAGTCCGAAGAACCAATGGACCCACTGTAGGTTGGACCTGAGCTAAAACTCCATTAATTTCCTGACCTCCATAAGCCCCTACTATAACTGGAGGACCACAGTAACATTTTGGGTTCCTTGCAGTCAATGTCAGCTCAGAGCCAGTGTCCAGTAGTCCCTGAAAAGTCTGATCATTCTCTTTTCCCCAATGCACAGTTATTCTGGTAAAAGGCCCGAGGTCTTCTTGGAGAAGGAAGGGAGAAAGATTAACAGTATAAATTGTTGGTAGTGTAGTAGGGTCCTTCCTCAAGGGGACACAGGCTCTCCTTCATTCAAGGAGTTCTGGGTCAGTAAACTGGTTCAAGTCTGAAAATTGAGAGGTTGTGATTCTCTATTTTTATAATTCAAATTTGTCTTTTGTCCACTCGGCCTGCAAGTTTTCTGCTTATACAATTTAAGTAAGACTGTAGCAGGCTTCCTATCAATTTCACTTCTAGGAACACTGTGATTAATTAACCAATGCCAGAGCTTTACATGAACCAGACTATTTTGATTGCTGCTTTCCCTCTGCTGTCCTTTATGGTAACTATGCCCACCTTGTGTTTGATGGTTGAGTGCCGCCACTTGGCCCCTGCCATCTCAGGATCCAATTATTATCATTGCATTTAAATTTTCTCATTGAATGACTGCAGTTCCTACTGTAAGATCTGGCATACAAAGAAGAGCAATCAGAGAACTCTTCAAGGTTGCAGGTGTTCCTCTCACAAATCTATTTTACAAAGTATTGGTAAAGGATATGTCTTCTGGACCCTCTCATCTGGGATGAGTAGGTCCAAAGTGACTAATCTATGCTAGCATTCCAATCTCCTTAAGCCTTAGGATCCCTTCCTCTACATTAAACTAAGGGAGAGCAGGCATTTCCAGTTCACTCACGGTGGGCCATCTTTTGATCCATATTTCAGCTAAACGAGCAAATAAATGCTTAGAATCTTTTTAAACACTCAAGTTGCAACATTAAATGCAGGATCCTTGCTTAGTGGGCCCATATCAATAAATTCAACCTGATTCAACTTTAAGTTCCTTCCACCACTATCCCACACCCTTAATATCTCTTCCCATACCTGTTCCCCAGATTTCTGCTTATATAAATTAGAAAATGCAAGCAGTTCTTTTGGAGTGTAGTATACCTCCTCATGGGTTGCACTCTGTACATCACCTCTAGGGGCCTGACAGGACTTGACTGTAGTTATAGGTCTAGAAGCAAATAAGAATCAGTAATGTCTTGCCTGTGAACTGACTCAGGGGAGGCCATTACTGTTGCCTCAGGCAGTACAGACTTAATCTCCTCAGACAAAGGTGGAAAGGCTGATGGCAGCTGGGTGGGGGAGGGTATGCTGCCACCACCAAAGGTGGGGAGGCTATTTCCTTTGGCAAAAAAGGCTTCTCAGAACTAAGGAGCCCAACCTCATCAGAGTCCTCCCACATGTCCCCATTCCAAGTTGCAGGATCCCATTCCTTTCCAGTCAATGCCCGCACTTGGTGAGGCTGAGTGTGCACTTTTCATTGCAGGTCAGCCACTGACATGATAAGAGCTTGCATCTGATTTTCCAGTTTCAGCCATTTCTCTGCAGAAGATAAGACTCTCACTCAGGGCAGTCTTAGATGATTTCAGGCTCGGTATGTGCTTCTGGAGCCAGGAGTTAGCAACCCTGAGCTCATTATTTTCTTTCATCATTTTGTTCCGTGAATTTAGGAGCAATCAACCAACTTCATTATATTCCTTGTTTCTCCACATATGGTTGAAGGTATTATGTATAGAGTCAATAAACTCCTTGCCTCTCCCGAGCACTGAATCAGGAGTATCAAATGTATTTGTTTTGCATAACTCTCTAAACAGTTCATGCCAAGGACTATCAGTGTTCTCCATACTATTAGAAGTTGGGCATTTTGGGTCTAATCATATTAAGCAGCCAACTCCAGAAACCCCAAAACCAACTAAAGAAATTCATCCTTAAAATTCTGTTCCTCTAGAACGCTTTCTGGTACCAAAATTTGAATTAGGGTTCTCTAGAGGGACAGAACTAATAGGATATATGTATATATGAAACAGAGTTTATTAAGAAGTATTGACTCACATGATCACCAGGTGAAGTCCCACAATAGGCTGCCTGTAAGCTGAGGAGCAAGGAAGCCAGCCTGTTGTCCCAAAACCTCAGAAGTAGAAAAGCCAACAGTGCAGCCTTCAGTCTGTGGCTGAAGGCCTGAGAACGCCTGTCAAATTACTGGTGTAAGTCTATGAGCCCAAAAGCTGAGGAACTTGGAGTCTGATGTTTGAGGGCAGGAGCCACTCAGTTTGAATGCTCACATGGCCTTGGGTAACTCCGCCCCTATGGGTGTGCAGTGTACATTTTCCTTCCTGGCTGCTTTCACTGAGTGTCTGTGGCTTTTCTAGGCACATGGTTCAAGTTGTAGGTGGGTCTACCACTCTAGGGTCTAGAGGACAGTGACCTTCTTCTCACAGCTCCACTAGGCAGTGCCCCAGGGGAACCCTGTATCGGAGGTTCAACCCCACTTTTCCCTTCTGAACTTCCTGCAGAGGTTCTCCATGAGGGTTCCACCCCTGTAGCAGACATCCGCTTGGACATTCAGGGATTTCTGTACATCCTCTGTAACCTAGGCAGAGGTTCCCAAACCTCATTTCCTGTCTTCTGTGCACCTGCAGAATCAACTTCATGTGGAAGCTGCCAACACTTGTGGCTTGCACGCTCTGAAACAATGGCTTGAGTTATACCTTGGCCCCTTTTAGCTACGGCTGGAGTGGCTGGAATGTAGGGGCTGCACACAGCAGAGGGGTCCTGGAATCCACCCAGGAAATTATTTTTCCTTCTAGGCCTCTGGACCTGTGATGGGAGGGGCTGCTGTGAAGACCTCTGACATGCCCTGGAGACATTCACATTGCCAGCCTACAAATTTTCCAAACTTTTATGCTCTGCTGCTTCTCGAATGCTTTGCTACTTAAAAATTTCTTCCACCAGATACCCTAAATTATCTCTCTCAAGTTCAAAGTTCCACAGATCTCTAGGGCAGGGGCAAAATGCCACCACTCTCTGCTAAAGCATAGCAGGAGTCACCTTTACTCCAGTTCCCAATAAGTTCCTCATCTCCATCTGAGACCACCTCAGCCTGGACTTCATTGACCATATTAAGGGAGGAGACCACCCCTCATATTGTCTTATGCCCAATTTCTGCCTCCAAAGAAAGAAGAAGTAAAAACTAAAAGGCAGAGATGAAATCCACAAGCAGACAGCCCGGTGCCACACTCTGGGCCTGGTAGTTAAATATCCACCCCTGAACTAATCGGTTATTTATATAAAAAAGCACTGTGAAGATCTCTGTCCTGTTCTGTTCTGTTCTAGTTACTGGTGTATGCAGCCCTCAGTCACGTACCCTCTGCTTGCTCAATGATCACAACCCTCTCACGCAGATCCCCCTTAGAGTGGTGAGCCCTTAAAAAGGACAGTAATTGCTCACTCATGGAGCTCAGTTGTTGGAGACGTGAGTCTTGCTGAAGTTCCCTGCCAAATAAAGCCCTTCCTTCTTTAACTTGGTGTCTGAGGGGTTTGGTCTGCAGCTTGTCCTGCTACAACATCACTATCAGCATTTTGGCCAAAGTCATTCAACAAGTCTCTAGGAAGTTCCAAACTTTCCCACATATTCCTATCTTCTTCTGAGCCCTCCAAAGTGTTTCAATCTCTGCCTCATTTTCCAAAGTCACTTCTGCATATTTGGGTATTTTTACAGCAGCACCCCACTCTCTGGGGTATAAATTTATCGTATTAGTCCATTCTCATGCTACTATGAAGAAATACCCAAGACTCAGTAATTTATGATGATTAGAGGTTTAATTGACTCACAGTTCTGCATGGCTGCACAGCCCTCAGGAAACTTACAATCACAGTGGAAGGCACCTCTTCATAGGGTGGCAGCGGGGAGAATGAGGGCCAGCAGGGGAACTGTCAGATTCTTATAAAATCATCAGATCTAGTGAGAACTCACTCACTATAATGAGAACAGCATGGGGAAAACTGCCCCCATGATTCAATAACCACCCACCAGATCCCTCCCATGACACGTGGGGATTATGGGAACTACAACTGAAGATGAGATTTGGGTGAAGCTACAAAGGCTAACCGTATCAGTACTGGAAGGGTTTAGTTTTTTCAAATTTAGATTTTTTGAGAGAAGGGTTTAGACATAGATAATTGTGTCATATGTAAATAGAAGACATTTCATTTCTCCTTTTCTAATGTAACGCTTTTAATTTTATTTTCTTGCCTTGATCACGCTGGCTAGAACGTCTTCAATGCCAGGCAAGAGTGGCAAGAAATGAGATCCTTGCCTTGTGCTCCAACTGTTTCACAAATGAGTGTGAAATAGGCTTTTCACTGAAGCTGTTTATTAGATCTAATAAGTAGAGAGAATGATAGTTTGGATGGCTCAACATAGGGTTTAGGTTGCTTTAGGATTTTAAATAAACTTGGAAACTCATCCATGAGCCATCTTTATACTTACTTATCAACAAGAAATACAGATAATTTAGCCAACATTATTATCTTAACAAAATGGTAATTAAGAACCACTCTTAACTATATGACTGTCTGGTAGTTAATGCCTTTTTGTAGCATTTTTAAAAACCTCATAAAATAGAAATTTTGATGACAGACTCAAGGTATTCATGGCCTGAATTTTAGCCTAAATACAAGGATACAAATCAGTGAAGTAGATAAATCTGACTGGAAAAAAAGAAGACATATCGTTATTTTCTAATCATTCCTTCTTCCGTGAAAGGAAAGCTTCTTTTAACTTTAACTTTTACTCTTGTTGATAAAGTAATGTTTATTTTTATTTAGATTATAATTGAACAAAATCCTGTCATAAATTTGTTGTGGGAAATATTCTCAAGATAAACTTACAAATACAGAGCTCTTCTCCATACCCTTCTGGGGATCCCCTAATTTGTCACTTTGCTGGTAATCCCTTAATATGTTTCTCAGTTAGGTTTAAGAGGGAACACAACTCCTTTGTTATCTTGAGCTCGACTCTGTGGCAACCTTTCGTGAGGAAACTTGTTTGAATTTTCCCATGTTGAAGTATGGTTTTAAGTATTTGGTATCTGCACTTGCATAAATCTCTTATCCAGTAAAATTTTATTACAGACTTTATATTTATAGACATTATATTTGGTTCCTAAAATTGGATTTGATACATCAAGTTACATATAATTTTAGACAGCTTGCTTACTTAAATTAGGGTGTTAAATTATCTGCTTACTTTAGGAAGATTTTAAAATAAATTTATTATAAGTTCACTTACGGAAAGAAAGACATTCAAATACTAGATAGGTGAATTTCAGTTTCTTTCATCTCTCTTCAATTTTAAAAATTATTATATTGCTAGAAACAGTAGTTTGGTCAATATTGTTCAAAGGTATAATGCTCCTGTTATTATGTATTCTTCCTGGGAATATAAGGGTATCAGTACTTTCTCCTATTTAGTTTATTATCCTATCACAGTTGCTGATTAAAATCTTGAATGTTACTTTAAGTTTGTCTTGTCTTAAAAGACTACTTCAAAATCTGAAAGCTCATTTCTCTCTGGCTCAGCCCAGCTCTTAACAGTAATGTTTTTCTCCTAAATTAATGACATTTCCCCACCCTGTGCCCCGTGGTAAACTGCTTAGATTCCCATCTTTTACATTAAGAAGTAGATATGCTCAAATACGATTTTCAGACATCATAATCTTTGTTCACAAGAGAGGCATAGTACAGGATCCAATATTCTGTAAGCCATGAGAGCAATCAATTATATTATGCACTTTGAACAAAAGCTGAAGCAAAGCAGAAGCAAAACGGAAGTCAGAATCTGATGGACAACTCAAGGTATTATTATTTAACTACCCACTTAATCCCAGAATTCTAAATCCAGGAGGTTAGGTAAAGGTTCTTATTGGAAAAGAGTCCATGAGAAAACCAAGGCAATAGTGTAGTAGAGGGTTCCTAAAACATTTAATACCTGTGTAGGTGCATGAATGTCTTTGGGATATCAGTCTCAAACAAGAATTTGGGAACACTGGCTATTTTCTTTTGGACAACTACTAATTACATATTGGTGATGCCATGAACTAACTGAAAACATCTGGTCCAGCTGGGAGCAAAGTCAGGAGTCCACTTTCTGTAAACGAAATTTTATTAAAGAGAACATAGGATGTATATGATCCTAAAATGAAAAGGTCAGACAGAGAATGGTGGTGATGATAGAAATGGCACCAATTAGGGACTGACTTTTCTCACAAAGCAGAAAGTCTTGAGCAGACCGTTTGGAGTTGGTTCAGAGGCTCAAAAATTAAGGACTCAGTATTTTTCTGTCTTTCTCTTTTGCCATCCTCAACATTTGACTTCCCTTGTCATAGTCACAGATGCTCCAGGCTTTTTTTCTCCTCATTATAGGCATAAAGAAAGGGAGAAAGGAGAAGAGCCAAAGACAACCATGAAAAAAGTCACATGTTAAAAGTCCCATCCAGTGGCTTTGTTTACATGCTTAAACTCATTGTCCTAAACTGTCACTTGAAGTTCCCTAGTGACAATGAAACTAGAAATGTACTTTTGAAGTATACGTGTCATCATTGTAAAACAACAACAACAACAACAACAACAAAAACACTGTGGTTACTTTAAAACAAAAGGGAATACATGGTGGATAATCAACAAACAATATCTGCCACAATTATGGAAATTTTGTTTTCTAAAAGTTGGTAAGAAATAGTCATATTGGTCACGTGACAGGCATTTAAAAAGTGTGTAAATTTCAGGGACAGAAGAAAAAAATTTTGCTTGAAAGAAAATGCGTGGTGCAGAGAGAAGGAACACTTAATTTCAAAATGCTTAATTACCAAAGAATTAAGGATCAGTCCCAGCACTTTGGGAGGCCAAGGCAGACGTTTGAATCCAGGATTCGAGGGCAATATGGCAAAACCCAATCTGTACAAAAAAAAAATACAAAAATTAACTGGGAATCGTGGCTCCTACCAGTTGCTTGGGAGGCTGAGGTGGGAGAATCACTTGAACCTGGAAGGTCGAGGCTGCAGTGAGCTGTGATTGTGCTACTGCACTCCAGCCTGGACAACAGAGCAAAACTCTGTTCAAAAAAAAAAAAAAAAAAATTGGCAAGTTCAAAAGGAAGTGTTTACTTGTAATAGAGTAGCCCTTGGAGTGGTAGGAAAAAATATTTATTTATTTACTTAATTTATAACGTTGTCTTACTAGAAAATAATTTGTTACCAAAATTCCAAACTTCAACAAGAATAAAAGGAAGAAATGCAAATGATTTTATCTTTGACATCATATATCCTTTCTAGATAAAAGCTAGTGCAAAAGGATTATAGCTAATCAGATGATCATACAACAAACACTATATGTGAAAATGCACAACTATTTCTGATACTTACACTTGAGAAAATAAATTCCCATTTATTATTAAAGAAAATAATATTGACAGTAATAATACTGAGTGCTTGCTGACTGTTAAAAATTGTTCTATGCATTTCATATGAATTAGCACAATTAATTTTAACATCAATCATGTTATATAAATACTCTAATTTCTTTCATTTGTACAAATAAATAATGATGCACATATCAAGGTCACCAAACTAGAAAACATGCAATTTAAAGAAACACTTCAGCAGCAACAGTCTTATAATGAATAGGAGTTTCATCCCCCAATGTGTACTGATAACGTAGAGCAGTTCAATAAAACCAATTATATATCAGGTGAAAGCAACGTCTTGAGGTCCACAGTTTCTGGTGGTCTGGCCTAATGCATTTTAAAGTCTTTAAAGGAATAAATGACTCCATATCTGGCAAGCATGCCAGATACACAATTATTTCAAACAAGTTTTAAGTAAATATTGAGGCACAGTGATTTTGAAGACATATCTTAAGAAATATTCCTGTTCTGCCTATGTTGCCAATTAAGTAAGATTCATATCCTTTGTTAGCTAACTAGGCTAATGAAGCATGATATAGATGAGTGGTTGACAACTTGGCAGCCAGGAGACCCCTGATGAACCGAGATGTGAGGCACAGATGTCCCCTGAGGTTTGAAAAATCCATGTATTCACTAAGCATTTTCATTTGACTTTTAAATTTAGATCCCCTAATATTGAAGCATAAAAAACTCATGTGGATACTATTTTAATTAATAAAATAAAAATAATTTTAAAAGTTGAATTAACAGCAGGTTCTTAATAACGATAAATTTTCCCAATGAAAATTGTCAACAAAATTTATGATATTAGTTTTTATATTTAAAAAGATAAGGAACTACTGATATTAACACCTAGATTTCAATCAAGTTGACATCTTAGAATATCCTTGTATAGTCAGGACAATAAACAAATTGATTTATTTCTCAGAATTTAAAACATATAAAATGTTTAAAGACTATTAATATCCATATATAAAATAAGTAACCATTTGTTCACCACTTAAACAAATTATATTTTACTGACACCCATTCCTCTTAGCTCAGAGACACTCTCTGTTCTGAATTTGAGTATATTGTCTATTACTTTAAACTCTACCATATATGTTTGTGTCTTTAGGTAACAGATGAAATGTTCCATGTTCTTAAATATTACATAAGTGATGTCAGATGAATCATGTTACGGAATTTGTCAGTAAACATTTCTTTGACATACATCCATTTTGATATGTGTAGCTCTAGTTTATTAATTTTGATTGTTGTATTGTATTTCCACTTCATAAATTTAAAATTATTTATGTATTTTCTATTGATGCACATTTCAATTCTATTTTTTTTTTTTTAATGGAGTCTCGCTCTGTCGCCCAGGCTGGAGTGCAGCGGCGCCATCTCGGCTCACTGCAAGCTCCACCTCCCAGGTTCATGCCATTCTCCTGCCTCAGCCTCTCGAGGAACTGGAACTACAGGTGCCCGCCACCACGCCCGGCTAAGTTTTTGTATTTTTAGTAGAGAGGGAGTTTCACCGTGTTAGCCAGGATGGTCTGGATCTCCTGACATTGCGATACACCCGCCTCGGCCTCCCAAAGTGCTGGGATTACAAGTGTGAGTCACCACGCCTGGCCATTCTTAAAAATATCTTGCTGTAAAAAACAATTCTGTTATGAATTTTCTCCTATAACTCTTTTGAAATTCATGAGTAAATGCTTTGAGAGAAAACACATCCAGTCATACATCCATACACAAATACATACATACTACTACACACATACATATATCCATATAAGAGTTCCTGTGTAATAAGATATGCATCTCTTCAATGTTATAAACTATTTCCAAAATGCTCTTGAAAATTGAATTATCAGGGGAGGAATATCAAGATAAGGAAATAGAAAACTCCACCGATTGTTCCTGCAAGTATAGCAAGTTAACTATCTACACAGAAGAAAACATGCTGATAAGAAGCAGAAATCAGGTCAGCACTCATAGTACCTTGTTTTAACTTCACATTCACCAAAAGAGTCATGGAAGAGATAGAAAAAACAATCCTGAATCCTGGACACCACCCCTCCCCAACCTCGGGCAGTGGCCACATTTTGCAGAGAGCATCTCGGTGCTGGGAGAGGGAGAATACAAGAAACCAGACCAAACTCATCTGACACCCACCCAAGGAAGGGTTATTTAAACCAGCATTAGCCAGAGGGAAATCATCAATCCCACCTGTCCAAACTTGATTGCGTGCAAGGCCTGCAGCATTCTGTGTCTCAAAGTAAACTTTAAAGCCAGTCTAGGCCATAAGAACTGCAACTCTTAGGCTAGTCCTAGGGCTGAGCTAAGCCCAAAGACAGTGGACTGAGGGGGCACAGGACATACTGAGACACCAGCTGGGGCAGACAAGGGAGTGCTGGCATCACCCCTCCACTAATCCCAGGCTGCACAGCTCCAGGTTCCAAAGAGACTCATTCCTGCCACTTGAGGAGAGGAGAGGAAGAGTGGGGAGGATTTTGTCTTGCATGTAGGATACCAACTCAGCTACAGGAGGATACAGCACCAGTCAGACTTGTGAGGCCTTCGCATTCCAGGCCCTAGGTCCTAGACAACATTTCTAGACACACTGGGCCAGACAGGAGCCCACTGCCTTGAAGGAAATAATCCAGTCCTGACAGCATTCATCACCTGTTAACTGAAGACCACTTGGGCCTGAATAACCAGCACCAATACCCAGGTACTACACTGAGGGTCTTGGTTGAGACTCTGAGACTTGCTGGCTTCAGATAAGACTCAGCACATTCCAGCTGTGGTGGCTACAGGGCAAAACTCGCTCTGCTTCAGAAAAGCAGAAGAAAAAGTAAAGGGGACTTTCTCTTGGACCTTAGGTACCAGAACTGCCACAGGGGGCAAATCACCAAGCAGGCTCTGGGGTCCCCAGTTCCAAAACCTGACTCTTGGACAGCATTTCTGGAACTATCCTGGGCCAGGTGGGAGTCCACTACCCTGAGACTTGAGTCCCAGGCCAGGCAGCATTCATGACAAGCTGACTTAAGAGATCTTGGGCCTTAAGGGAACATTAGTGGTAGTCTGTCAATATTCCTCATGGTCTGGGATGGTGGTGTCTACAGAGTGAGGCTCCTCTGCCTTTGGAAAAAGGAGAGAAGAATGGTAGAGACTGTGTCCTGCAGTTTGAGGGCCAGCTAAGCTGAAACACAGTTTGACTCTAGTCCCTGAATCCTGGATGGCACTTCTGAACCCACCCAGGGCCTGAGGGACCTCACTGCCCTGAAGGGTAGAATGTAGGCCTGGCTGACTTTGCCATCTGGTGATTGATGTACCCCAGACCCTTGAGCAAAAATAGGCAGTAGCCAGGAAGTGGTTACAACAGGCCTTGAATGAGACTCAGTGTTTCACTGGCTACAGGTCTGACCCAGTGCAGTCTTTTTTTTTTTTTTTTTTTTTGGAGACAGAGTCTCGCTCTGTTGCCCAGGCTGAAGTGCAGTGGTGTGATCTCAGCTTACTGCAAGTTCTGCCTCCCAGGTTCATGACATTCTCCTGCCTCAGCCTCCCAAGAAGCTGGGACTACAGGTGCCTGACACCATGCCTGGCTAATTTTTTGTATTTTTAGTAGAGATGGGATTTCACCATGTTAGCCAGGATGGGCTGGATCTCCTGACCTTGTGATCCGCCTGTCTCAGCCTCCCAAAGTGCTGGGATTACAGGCATGAGCCACTGTGCCTGGCCCCCCAGTGCAGTCTTAGTAGTAGCCACAAGGGTCCTTGTGTCACTCTGCCACTAGCTTTAGATTGCTCAGAACAGAGAGAGAGAGAGAGACTCTGTTATGTTTGGGAGAATGTAAGAGAAGAGAACAAGAGTCTCTTCCTAGTAATCCAGAAAATTCTCCCAGATATAGCAAAGACCATCAAGCCAGTCCCCTTACGAGTTCACAAGAACCACAGTGTTACTGGGGTTGGGGTGCCCTCTAAAGTAGATACAGTTTAGATCACAACACCCAAGACTGTCCAAATATCTGGAAAGCCTTCCCAAGAAAGATGGATGCAAAAAAGACCAGACAATGAAGACTAGAATCCCTAACACTTCAATGCCCAGATATTGAAGAACATCTACTAGCACCAACATCATCCAGGAAAACATGAACTCAAAAAATGAACCAATTCTAGAGAAACAGAGATAGGCAACCTTTCAGACAGAGAATTCAAAATAGCTATGTTGAGGAAACTCAAAGAAATTCAAGAAACCAGGGAAGGAATTCAGAATTCTATCAGATGTATTTAACAAAAAGATTGAAATAATTAAAAAGAATGAAGCAGAAATTCTAGAGCTGAAAAATGCAATTGGCATAACAAATAATGTATCAGAGTCCTTTAATAACAGAATCAGTCAAGGAGAAGAAAGAAATATTGAGCTTGAAAACAGGCTACTGGAAAATATGCAGTTAGAAAAGACAAAAGAATAAAAAAAAATGTAAAAAAATGAAGCCCACCTACAGGATCTACAAAATAGCCTGAAAGGGGCAAATCTAGAGTTATTGGCCTTAAAAAGGAGGTAGAAAGAGAGATAGGGGTAGAAGTTTCACTCAAAAGGATAATAACAGGAAACTTCCCAAACCTAGAGAAAGAAACTCACAAAGGTCAAGGATAAAAAAAGGATCCTAGGCTGGGCATGGTGGCTCATGCCTGTAATCCAAGCACTTTGGGAGGCTGAGGCTGGAAATCACTTGAGGTCAGGAGTTCGAGAACAGCCTGGCCAGCATGGTGAAACCCCATCTACTAAAAACACAAAAATTAGCTGGGTGTGGTGGCAGGCACCTGTAACCCCAGCTACTCAGGAGGCTGAGGCAGGAGGATCACTTAAACCCAGGAGGCTGAGGCTTCTGTGAGCTAAGATCGCACTACTGCACTCCAGCCTGGGTGACAGAGCAAGAGCAAGACTCTGTCTCAAAACAAAAAAAAAAAAAAAAGAAGAAGAAGAAGGAAAAAACCCTTGCACAAAGTCATTTCACAAGTCATTTCACAATGGCAAGAATACAAGTTCAACATCTTCCCTCACTAGAGTAAAGAAAAAAATTTCCTTGGGGGCTCAGAAAACTCAAAATAACACAACTACAAACTCAAAAAAAAAAAATATATATATATATATACACACACACACACACGCACATATATATCCTAAAATTAGAAACAAATAACATACAATGGAGCGCCAAAGTCTGACTGTATTGTATATAGACTGTAGACTTTTTAAGTGGAAATCTTACAGGCCAGGAGAGAGTGGCATGACATATTTGAAGTACTGAAGGAAAAAACCTTTTACCCTAGAATAGCATATCTGATTAAAATATCCTTTATACTTGAAAAAAAAAAATACTTTTCCAGACAAACCAAAGCTAAAGGATTTCATCAATGTTAGGCCAGTCCTACAAGCAATGCTAAAGGGAGTAAGTACTTCAGTGAAAAAGCAAAGGACATTAATGTGTAGTAAGTAATCACCTGAAGGTACAAAACTAACTGGTAATAGAAAGTACACAGAAAAACAAAGACTATTATAACACTGTAACTGTGATGTGTCAACTACTCTTATTCTAAGCAGAAAGACTAAATGATGAATAAATCAAAAATAATAACTACAACAGCTTTTTTAAAACAGTCAGTACAGTAAGAAATAAATGGAAATAACAAAAAGTTAAAAAGTGGAGGGACGAAGGTAAGCATAGATTTTTTATTAGTTTTCCTTTTGCTTGTTTTTTGATACAAATAGTGTAAGTTGTTATCAGGTTGAAATAACGGGTTATAAGATAATATTTGCAAGCCTCATGGTAACTTCAAACCAAAATCACAATAGATATATAAAAAATAAAAATACAATGGATAAACAACAAATAAAAAGCAAGAAACTAAATCATACCACCAGAGAAAAAATCACCTTATCTAGAGGAAGACAGGAAGGAAAGAAAGAAGAAGGGTAAAACCAGAAAACAACCAGAAAACAAATAACAAAATGGCAGGAGTAGGTCCTTACTTATTAATAATAACATTGAATCTAAACGGACTAAACTCTCCAGTCAAAAAACACATCCTGGCTGAATGTATTTAAAAAAAAAAAAAAAAAAAAAAGACTTATTGATTTGTTGCTTACAAGAAACACACTTCATCTATAAAGAAACACATAGACTGAAAATAAAAGGATGGTAAGACATATCCCATGCCAATGGAAACTGGAAAAGAGTAGACATCATTATACCTAGACAAAACAGATTTCAAGACAAAAGCTGTAAGAAGAGACAAAGAAGGTCACTATATAACAATAAAGTGATCAATTCAGCAAGAAGATACAACAATTTTAAATATATATGTACCAAACACTGGAGCACCCAGATATATAAAGCAACTATTATTAGAGCTATGGAGACAGACAGGCCCTGAGACCATAATAGCTGGAGACTTCAACACCCTACGTTCAGCATTGGACAGATCCTCCAAACAGAATATCAAGAAATAAAGTGCAGACTTAATCTGCACTACAGACCATATGGATCTAACAGATATTTACAGAACATTTCATCCAAGAGCTTCAGAATACACATTCGATTACTCAGTATATGGATCATTCTCAAGGATAGATCATATGTTAGGTTACAAAACAAGTTTTAAAGCATTCAGAAAAATTGAAATAATATCAAGCATCTTCCCTAACCACAACAAAATAAAACTGAAAATTAATAACAAGAGGAATTTTGGAAACTATACAAATAAATGAAAATTAATCAATATGCTTCTGAATGACCAGTGGGGTCACTGAAGAAATTAAGAAGAAAATTGAACAATTTCTTGAAACAAATAATAATGGAAACACAACATACCCAAACCTATGGGATACAGCATCAGCATTGCTAAGTGGGAAATTTTAGCTATAAGTGCCTACGTCAAAAAGGTGAAAAATCTTCAAATGAACAATCTAATGATGCATCTTAAAGAACTGGAAAAACAAGAGCAAATCAAACCCAAATTTAGTAGAAGAAAAGAAATAATAAAGATCAGAGCAGAAATAAGTGAAATTGAAATAAAAAAATGCAACAGATGAATGAAACAAGAAGTTGTTTTTTTCAATGGTTAAACAAAACTGACAAACCTGAAAAAAGAACAAAACTGGGGGAATTACATTACCTGACTTCAAATTACACTACAGAGCTGTAGTAACCAAAACAGCATGGTACTGGAATAAAAACAGACACATAGACCAATGGAACACACTAAAGAACCCAGAAACAAATCCATACATCTGCAGCAAACTCATTTTTAACAAAGGTGACAAGAATATAAGCTGGGGAAAAGACAGTCTCTTCAATAAATGGTGCTGGGAATACTGGATATCCATATGCAGAAGAATAAAACTAGATCCCTACCTTTCACCATATACAAAAATCAAATCAAAATGGATTAAAGACTTAAATACAAGACCTCAATCTATGAAATTACTATAGGAAAGCATTGGGAAAAGTCTCCAGGACATTGGTACGGGCAAAGATTTCTCGAGCAATATCCCACCAGCACAGGCAACCAAAGCAAACATGTACAAATGGGATCACATCAGGTTAAAAAGCTTCTGTACAGCAAAAGATACAATCAACAAAGTGAAGAGACAACCCACAGAATGGGAGATAATATTTGCAAACTACTCAACTCTTATAGCATTTATTTATGACACTTTTCTGCTTATTTCCTGCTAGATGTAGCTAGTTATGCCTTTATTATATGTTTTTGTCACTTGAAATAAATATTATGCTCCTTGAGGGAGGGAACACTATTTTATTCCTCTGAATAGTCTCTCCTTCAACTACGTATGTGCCTTTCTCTCTGTTGTAAATAAAATATAAGATCAAGTTTATTCTTCAGAATAATGTTCAATATTTATTTTTTCTTTTACTTTGCATCAAGTATTCTATAATTTGTCTGATTCCATAGTGCCAATATTAATATTCTATTTTTTTATGAATGTATTTTACAATGCCTTTTGTTTCTAACAGCATTGGAAATAGCAGGGACCTTTTCTTTTTTTTAATGGTGAAAGAAATTGGATGACCTAGGGAAACAGGATTTACTTGTTTCACAAACTGATACTGAATTGCCTATGCCAATGCGTTATTCCTTGTCTCTTCCTTGTCTTCTTCCTTGTCTCTAAGACAAAAGGAAAACAGATTGTGTTACTTCTTTCCTATGAACTGATGAAAGGAAGCTTATCAGTTCTTACAGTTTTTTAAATGTGAATTTTATAGGAAAATAATTGCAAAACATAAGCATTATCCTTAATAGCAGGTATGCAGAAGCTGTACAAATGTTTTTCATACCATATTGTAGTTGGCAAAAAAAAAAAAAATGACCCCCCAAATCTGTCTGTGCCTTAATTCCCAGAACCAACGAATATGTTCCATTAAATGGCAAAAACCATTTCTGCCTTTGAAGATAGAAGACTAGGAGCCAAGTAATAGCGACACCTTGATTTTAGTCCAGTGAGACACATTTGAACTTCTGACCTTCAGAACTGTAAGATAATATATATTTTTTTTAAGTCACTAGTTTGTGGTCATTTGCTGAAGCAGCAATAAGAAGTCAATACAATTGTCATATTTGTTTTACAAAATTTAGGGAAACGGCACTGTCACAGAGATAGTATTCATCAAATACTCTATTTGCATCCTCCACTTAACATTTTCCATTCCTTTTGAAGTAAGATATTACTAATTCTGGTGAATGAAATGTGAGCAGAAGTGAAATGGGTCACTCTTCAGATTCACTTTTTCTGCTACTGCATCTGTAATGTCTCAGATAGTACAACTACAAGAAGATAGATCCTTACTCAACCTGAGCTTCTAAGTGAAAATATATAGCATACCAACCACCCTTAAACCCTTATTGAACTTGCACTGGAGCTAGAAATTGTTTGTTTGTTTGTTTCATTATTATGTTAAGGCAACTCAATGTTAAGGCATTGAGGAGTAATGTGTTACCGTAATGTGACATAATATAGCATGTCCTAAAAAATACAGACACTAAATTATAGCTTAGTAAAGATATTTTACTCAGGAGCTGATTTCTCTCATTTCTAGAGTTCTGGCCTGGAGACAGGGCTTAAAAAATTTAGAATACTTCATGGCAATCATTCCCTTTAAACTGCTATATTTCATCTGTATTTAGAGTGCACAGATTTGTAATTCTAAATTGTGTTTTCTGGTTAGTACCTGAAGTTAAAAATGTGTATCTGATTTATAATAAAAGAGTCTTTTTTAAAAATAGAAGATGCAACTATATGTATTTTTTTGTTATACTTTAAGTTCTGGGGTACACATGCACAACGTGCAGGTTTGTTACATATGTATACATGATGCAACTATATGTATTAAATAGGCTGTTTATTTTTGTCTCAAGGTAATCCCATCTCCTCTTGGAAGTGCCCAGGGCAGTCTATGACAATGCCTGGCAAGGGGCCAATAATTTTCTGTTTTGAGCCTCTCATGCCGAAACAAATACTTTTTGACAATTCAGCGTTACCTGCCAGAGAACTAAGTTATTATTTTATATTAGGCTAGCTTTTAAAGGCAAGTTGTTGTCATTTGACCAAGTCAATTGTGGATGAACTTTAGTGTGAATCTGTTACATGAATGAGTAAAGATGACCCTTAGCTTGTTTATTTCTTCACAGCGGTCTACAATCTGTGAACTCAAAAGCCTACCAGTGGCAAACTCAAATTTTTACATATCCAGTTGTTTTCAACATAAGCCAAATGTTTAGCCATTTAGAGCCTGCCTGCTTTGCATATCTCAGGAAACTGCCCAACATCTGCTAGCCATAGATAAGATCAACCGTGTAGCTATAAAATATCCCAAGCTGCTTCTGCCTTTTGCAGCTCTCTGACCCAGACTCACTGCTGGAGTGCTGCGTAGCATTACCCACACATGCAATACTTCTCTATGATCCCCTCTCCCCAATGAGTTTCCTTGCCCTCATCCCTTACCCTCGTAAATGCTATATAGCCTTTGGATGGTATCATGCTGTGGGGGACTTTGCACACATGAAATCCTGTCAAAATGTTGCCTAAATAAAGCTCATGTCATATCATTTGCCTTGATCAGCCCTGAAATTCCTCTAAATCACTACCGACTCTTACAGAATGATTTTATCTATCATTAGGCCCACTAAATGCTAATTTTCAAAAGTACCTCAAAGTAGCTGAAATAATTTACTAGTTAAATACGATTACTTAATATTATTATTTGGATTATGGTGAATAACCACCCCCCAAAATGTGGTATCACTTTGACATAGATGTTAAGAAGTATTTTTTGCTTATTGTTTTATTTTTATTCTTTTTTAAAGATGGGGTCCCTGTCACCTAGGCTGAAGTGCAATGGCGTGATCGTAGTTCCCTGCAGCCTCAAACTCCTGGATGCAAACAATCCTCCCGCCTCAGCCTCTTGAGTCGCTGGGACCACAGGCGTGAGCCACTGCACCTGGCTAGTTCATTTTTATTTTTACTTATGTATAGTGGAGCCTTGCTTAGTTACCCAGGTTGGTCTCAAACTCTTGGCTTCAAGAGATCCTTCCTTCTTGGCATTCCAAAGTGTTGGTGTGAGCCACTGTGCCCAGCTGCATTTTTTTCTTAAATTTATTTGGCAATAGGTTCAGATGCTTTGTAAAAGTTTATCCTGGCTTAGAACTATTTCATTAGTAAAAATATAACTACTATTTTACAGGGCTTTTTGAGTGCATTATAGTGCAGTGACTAGGACCATAGACTGTGTCTGAGAGTCCAGGGTTTAAATTCCAGTTTGTCACTTAATTATGTAACTTTGGGCTAGTTATCTAACTTCTTTAAACCACTTCCCTCATTGTAAAAATAAAGATAATAATTGTACAGAACCATGTGTATTAGTTATCTATTACTGTATAAGAAATTAATCTAAAACTTAGTAGCTTAAAACAACAAGTATCACTGTGCAACAAGTTAACCCAAAATTTGGTGGTTTAAAACAACATTTATCATCCCAGATTCTGTGGATTAGGAATCTGGATGCAGTCTATCTGAGTTCTGCGGCTCAGGGTGTCCCAGGAATGGAATCAATGTGTCACCTATAAATGTAGTCAACTTAATGTTTAAGTAGGGAAGAATCTTCTTCCTCGCCCACTAATACGGTTGTTGGAAGGATTCAGTTCCTCAGGGTTGTTGGACAAAGGGCCTCAGCTCCTCACTGGCTGTTGACTGGAGGCCTCCTTCAGTTCTTTGCCATGTGGGCCTCTCCATAGGACAGTTCATATGGCAGTTGCTTCATCAGAGCCTTAAGCAACAAGAGCCACAGGCCAGGAGCAGTAGCTCATGCCTATAATCCTAGCACTTTGGAAAATCAAGGTATGAAGATTGCTTGAGCCCAGGAGAGCCAAGATCACACAACTGTACTTCAGCCTAGATGACAAAGTGAGACTCTGTCTCAAAAACTAAAAATAAAAATAAAAAAGAAAATTAACTTCCCATAATTTTTAAATAAAACTAAATTACAACTTTACTCAGATTTCACCGTTTTCTCTACCAGTGGAAATATTTTTTCTGTTCCAAGGATCCAGTCCACAACATCACATTGCATTTAGTTGTCATGTCTTCCTAGTCTTTTTGATCTACAAACATTCCTGAGGTTTGTTTTTTGTTTTTTTTTTTTTTTTGCATTTCAAAATCTTGATACTTTTGAGAAGGACTGGTAGTTACTTTGTAAAATGCCTCTCAATTTAGGTTTGCTTTATATTTTTTTCAGGATTAGGCTGAAATTTCACATTACAGGAAGGATAACACGGAAGTGGTTTGCCCTTTGTATCATATCATGGAGTACATGATGTCAATATGTATTACTAGTGCTGTTGACTTTGACGATGGTCAAGGTTATATCTACCCATTTTCACTTCAATAAAGTTACTATTTTTTTTTCATCTCACCAAGTTTGACATATTCTGTTTGTTAGAAATAAGTCACTAGATCCAGCCAGCACACACAAGGGGAGAGGATGACAGAGGGCGTGAGTGCCAGGAGGCATGTTTCATTGAAAGCCATTTTAGAAACTGTTTGCCACATCATGGAAGGTGTTGGGGGAAGGTTAGGACACAATAATACAGATCAAGGACTTAGGGTGTTACTGTTGAAATAAACGGTAGCTATCATAATGATTCGTACAATGATATCTGTTTTATGGATCACTTTCACACTGATTCATTTTATTTAACACATGTTTATCGAACCCTAACTGTGCTAGAACTGGAAGTATAAAGCTATTCTGGTTTAGGAAAGAGATAATAATAAATAAGTAAAAAAAAATCTAAATTATTTTAAAAGATACAAGTAAGAAAAGTAAGCAGGACAAGATGACAGAGAGAGAGAGTGAGTGAGTGTGTGTGTGTGTGTGTGTGTGTGTGTGTTTGTATGGGTATGACCATTTCAATCAAGTCAGAGAAAGCCTCCGTTTTACAACATCCTGAGAGAAGAGCAAATTCAAAGTCTACAAGACAGGAAAGAGTTTGTCATGTTGAAGGAAGGAACAGAAGATCCTTATAATAATGTATATTGAGAAAAGGGTAAAGTAGTATGAGATAAGATTGGAGAGGTAGGCAAGGGCTAAATATATAGGGCTTTGTAGGCCATAGGCATGGCATTTTATTTTATTCTGTGTATGATGGAAAGGATCAGATGGTTTTATGAAAGGTCTTATTTTTTTCAAATTTTATATTTTCAAATTTTGGTCTAATTGAAAAATTACACAAAAGCTGCAAGAATAGTACAAGGAAATTTCACATATCATTTACTTGGTCTTTCTAATTATTTATATTTTGTCACATTGATAGTTTCCTATTCTTTATCTATGTATTGAGAGTAAATTTGAGCTATCACATCTCTTTACTTAAAAGACTTATGTGTTTCCTAATAATATAAACATTCTTTTACATTATCACAGTATAATTATCAAAATCAGAAAACTTAATATAATAATTCTATTACTTAATCCACTGTCTATATTCAAATTTTGTCAAATTTCCCACTAATATATTTTAGAGCTGCTTTTCCTGGTTCAGCATTCATAACAGAATTCTGGTTTTGGATTTAGCTGTGACGTTACTTTAGTTGCCTTCAATCTGAACAGTTTTTCCGTCTTTCTTTGCTTGTCCTTGACCTAAACAATTTTGAAGAATACAGGACAGTTATTTTGCAGAATGCCTCTTAATTTTAGTTTGATAATTTCTTATTATTTGATTCAGGCTACACATTTTTGTCAAGAATGCCACACAGAAGCATGGTATCCTTCTCAGTGCATATCAAGATTCATCGATATCAGTTTGTTCCAATACTGTGGTGTTAATTTTGGTTCCTTGATTAAGATAATCACTATAGTATTTTTCCACTGTTATTGTTATTTTTTCTTTTATAATTATATACAATTTGTGAAGGGATATTTTGAGACTATGTAATATCCTGTTCATCAATCTTTCACCCACTAGTTGTAGCATCTTCTAAGTCTATTTTTTTCTGTATTATTAATTGGCATTTTATTGTGCAGAAAGGCTTGTTTATTTACTTATTTTTATTGGTATATATTTATATTGGTATATATACACAGATTTTATTTTTTATTGAATTATAACCCATTGTTAGAATTTTTATATTGATACTTAAATGTTTCTCATGTTTTAAATGAATCACTGTGAGTTCAATGTGCAACAACAACAACAACAACAAAGTGTGGAATTTAAGGAGCCATAGAAGGCTATTAGAGTAGTTTAAACAGAAGATGGGTAACTTAAAGAGTGTAATGGCAGTAAAGAGGGAACAAAGTATATGGATACAGGACATACTTCGGAGCTAGTATAAAAAGTGCTTGTTGATGGATTAATATAATATATTAGTCAGGGTTCTCTAGACAAACCATACCAATAGGATCTCTCTCTCTCTCTCTGTCTCGCTCTCTCTCTCGGTGTGTGTGTGTATATAAAGAGGTTTATTATCAGGAATTGGCTCACACATTATGGAGGCTGGCAAGTCCCACATCGGCAGGGTGGGTTCAGCAGGCTGGAGACCCAGGAGAGCTGATGTCCAGTTCAAGTACAAAGGCAGTCTACTGGAGAATTCTCTGTTGCTTAAGATAGGACAGTCTTTTTGTTCTATTCAGGCTTTCATCTGATTGGATGAGGCCGACCCACGTTGGGAATGCCAATCTGCTTTACTCAGTCTACTGATTCAAATATTAATCTCATCCAGAAACACTTTCACAGACACAATAAAATATTGTTTTTCCAAATATTTTGGCACCCCTTGGCCCAGTCAAGTTAGGCCATGAGGTCTCATAAAATTAACCATCATGTATGAGATATGAGGAAACATGAATAGTCAAAGGTTTCTTATCAGCTTTCTGGCTTTAGTGAGGCCATTTACCAAGATGAGGCTACTGAGGGAAGACTTCATCAAATTGACTGTTCAGCTGAAGCTATTTTCTTATTGAAACAGGAAATGTAAAGAAGATGCTATTTTAAAATAAAGTGCCTAACAAATACTAGTTAAATCTTCTTGATTTTTAAAAGACTGAATTTATGGCTCTTTGGGCCTGACCTTTATTCATGTATTTAAAAAGTAAATACTGAGTGTCCTTTTCTAGGAGTTTTAGTTCATGGGCCAAAGTCATTTGCACATCTGTACTCCTCGTTTCACACTATTTTGGTTGGGACATACTGTAAAACCTTAAGAACCTGATAGAAAAAGGCAATATCCAAGAACTCCAAAGAAGTTCTTTCACCTGGAGGAAACTTTTCACTTCTTTATTCTTTCTTTCCTTCTTCGAAATGATGTTTTGGATGAGAACATTTAGCAAAGAGCCTTTGGGGGTTTTGAAGTACCTTCCTCTTGAGAAATCTCAGAAATCCAGAATGAGATACAGAAAAGTTTGATTTTATCTCAAAACTGGTTCTAAACCAATAAATTTTAATTTTGGGGGGGTAGAGATATAATCAAACTTTTCTGTATCTCATTCTGGATTTCAACACTTAAAAGTTTTAATGATAGGTACAAACCTGTTTTGAAAAAATTCACATAAATACAAAGTTTTTTATGTGACTTCAGGTATTTCCCAGACTTCTTGAATGCCTCTATGTACCTTGGTTACATGAGTCCATCAAAGGAAGGTGGAAGGCCTTGGAGCTAGGGTCAGCAGGAGGGCCTCACCGCTAGGAAGCCTGAAGGATAATAGAGCCAGTACTGGTAGAAACCTGCTAGGGCATGTGGCTGTTTGAAGGGCTACCGATAGGAACTGCATCCTTGGGTAGAGAAATGCATTTGAATCCCAATCCTTGTTGTGGCAGGGAGGAAATTGACCTTGCCATCCTCTCTAAAAATATATTTTTGATGAAAGAGATCATTGTCAAAACCACTATTTATAGAAAAGGCTGGCCCAGCAAGATGGCTTATGGCTGTCCCAACACTTTGGGAGACTGAGACAGGCAGATCACTTAAGCCCAGGAATTTGAGATTTGCCTGGGCAACACGGTGCAACCCTATTTCTACAAAAAAATTAAAAGTTAGCTGGTTGTGGTGGTGCAGACCTGTAGTCTCAGCTACTCGGGAGGCTGAGGTGGGAGGATCACCTGAACCTGGGGTGGATGAGGCTGCAGTGAGCAGAGATTATGCCACTATACTCCAGCGTGGGTACAGAGTGAGACTCTGTCTCGAAAAAAAAAGTGGGGGTGCAATCTGCTCTATAACACTATACAATCCCAAAGGAGAAATCTGCACACTACAGCATAATTCCATTAGAACGAAGAGGCCCACCCAGCAATCTTTTTTTCACCACCACTGTGAATCCTCCTCTTTTAGTCTAAGTTATTGTTATTTATCACCATCTTCCAAATATAATTTATACTTTTTTCATTTGTAATTGAAATCTAGATTATTAATGAGCCACATGTCTGCTTATAATAAACACTATCTTACAGGCTTTGCTTTAGACAGGTGTGACTGATTTCTGGCTTAAGCGATGTAAACAAATGTGGTGTGTGCAACTTCCAGGTAGTGTACTTTTTCATTCTTTTCCTTCTTCCTGTTGGATGAAATTCAGATGTAATTTAACAGCAGGAGCTTCAGGAGTCATTCTGGGCCAAAAAATTAATTTGGCAAGTGGAAACTACATATGGTAGAACAATAGACTAGAAGGAGCATGAATCTCTGACTTCTTGGACTACCATACCATCATGAACTGGTTACATCTGGACCTCTTCAAAAGAAAATAAACCTACATTGTGTTCAAAATAATATTATTTTGTTTCTTTTTTGTAACTCACAGCTGAACCTAATACAATTTCCTGACAGGTTTTTGGGCTTCCCAAATCCAGTGCCACACAGGAGCCGTGTTAGTATTTTAAAGCAAGAATTAGTCATTTGTCTGTTTAAAAGCTTCCAAATGTTCCTGTGACCCTAATGGACAAAAATACAGTTTGCCATGGCTAACGAATCCCTTCAGGTTTTGCAGGCTATCTTTAAATTTTCCCCATTCAGATCTCAGTTTCAATGTTAGTTCCTAGACAGGCCTTTCCTTACCACTGGGACTAAAGAAACCATCTGGTCTCTATCTACCATGTGCACCTATTTTGATTGCCTGCCAAGCAGATACAGTTATCTTCAGGTACTTTCATTTTTACTATGAATAGTTTCCCCTAAGTTAGGATATAGAGCTCCATAGGTGCAAGGATGTATCCATTTTATCCTCCTCTGTATACCAAGGCCTTGGTAAAAGAATTTCCATGTAATAGATCCTGAATTTGAGTGTGTGTGAATAACTGAGTGGAGTCCTTCTTATGTGCCAGATACTCTGCCAGGCATATTAATGAATTAACTCATTTAATTGTCACACCACAGTCCTATACCACAGCTGCTATCTTCTCCATTTTACAGAAAAGGAAATTAAGAGAAGTGGAATAACTTGCCCAATGTCACAAAGCCAAGAAATGGCAAGGCATCAATATTGTAGATATTGAGATACTTCATTAAGACCTTTTGAAATATATGGTGCCTAGTTTGCTCTTTTACTAAATTCAAACAGATTTTTAAAAATCTATTTTATTTAGGTGTAATTTACACACAAAGCTCACCAATTTTATGGGTATAATTTGATGAAATTTGCAAGAATACAGCAGATCCTCGAATAATGTCACTTTGTTCACCATCATTTTGTTATGACATTGATGAGAAAAAAAGAAAAAATAACTCCCTGCTGGACCCCCTGTGTGGAGTTTGCACATTCTCCCCATATCTGTGTGAGTTTTCTCTGGCTACCTCTGTTTCCTTCCACATCTGAAAGCCGTGCTGGTTAGGTGAACTGGAGTGTCTCAGTGGTGCCTGTCTGAGAGAGTGTGAGTGAACCTGCAAGCGCATTCTGTGGGGGGGATGGGGTCCTGTCCAGGGCTGCTTCCTGCTTTGCCCCTGTGCTGCCAGGACAGGTTCTGCCCACTCACTACCCTGAACCGGAACAAGCTATAAATAATTATCTTTTGTTTTTATTAATCTTTCTTATACATATGTATAACTCACTTTTTTTTTCAGTATTTAACATTAGAAATATTTTGGTCTTTATTTAGAAGTTTGTTGATGTTTCTGTAATCAGAAACATGCGCAGGAACTTATCACTTGTTTATATCAACTAGCCTAAGGTAAAACTGATTTCCTTATACCTCGTTTGGCTTACAGTCACGGTTTCCAAGGGCCCATGGACAACCCTAATTGAGGATTTACTGTACAGTCATGTAACCACAATTATGACACAGAACATTTCCAACACTTAAGTGTACTGGTGAGTATTGGTAAGGGTACAACTGACAAATAAGTGTGTATTATTGAATAGCTAGGTACAATGATATGAAATTTCTTTCCTCTCTCCTTTCTTTATTGTTTAATTTTATTTATTTTAAGTTGAAAATCAGTGAAATTGCTGTTTCAGTCAGTGGTATATTTTAGGTTCCTCGTGCAAGTAGATCTGAGATTAAAAGAAAATTTTATTTACTAAAAGTTTTAAGTATTTGTGTTTTGCCTTCTATCAAAACAGCCATATTTTTAAAATCTTGACATTTTTATGTGAGGTTCAAATTATATGACAACGCCAGGTTTGTGTTATTCTCTTTGTTCAATCTGTTCTCTTAAAAATATCCAAACTGGTATTCTGGTCCTTACTCTTTTAGGACTCAAAAAACCCCCACAACATTTCTGTATCTACTATGTAAGAAGCAGGGATTATAATAAATGGGTCCTTTCCTTTCTAAATATTCAGATACAAAGTGCAAACATGTTTGGAGATTATTGAAATTTTCTCCAGGGCACCTATTGGCAGCAGGAAACCATCTTCCAGATCAGCCTCTACTGCCTGCTATCATCCTAGGTATCCAGTAGGCAGTTTTATTTTGCTGCCTTAATTTCACTTCAGAATTTCGGCTACAGCCTTGATTATTTCTCCCCCCAAGGAAATACAGGTATAAACTTCTGAACCATGAAAATCTTAAAACAGTATGTAATTGATTCCAAAACATTGAGACAACAATCATGCTTGAATATTACGACAAATACATCACAGCAACTAATTAATATCCATGCTTACAACATTTTTTGTGCTTATAAAATTCTACACTCACTGATTTCTTTAGGAAGTCTTGCAGGACATCTATTTAGTATACCTTTTATATTCAGGCCTGTTATTTGGGAAAGTCTTGTTGGTGTCCAATTGTATGTGCCTTAGTGTTTTATGACATCTCATCCAACAGATCAGGGTCCCCAACCCCAGGCCAGAGACTAGTACTGGTCCGTGGCCTATTAGGAACAGGGCTGCACGGGAGGTGGTAGTGGTGGGAGACCTAGCATTATTGTCTGAGCTCCACTTCCTGTCCAATCAGCAGGTCATTAGATTCTCCTAAGAGCAGGAACCCTGAACCCTGTTGTGAACTGTGGGCAAGATTGTGCACTCCTTATGAGAACCTCATGCCTGATGATCTGAGGTGGAACAGTTTAATCTTCAAACCATCATCTGCACCCCCACCCCTGCCCACGTCCATGGAAAAGTTGTCTTCCACAAAACTGGTCCCTGGTGCCAAAACAGTTGGGGACTTGGGGACGGCTGCCATAGACGATCTCAAAATTAGGTATTGTTTTCATTTGCTTCATTCTTGTTTTCTTACTTCCCACCCACAGGACTGAATCTTTGTCTTTCTTCGCTAATACATACTTTGAATGCCTTGGACATACGTGGAGAGCAAGAGTCAAGGTAAATAAACAGCACATTAGAAGACTGAGAGGTCTATGTTCTATTCAGTCAAGGAGTGCTGAGAAAGGAAGGTGGTGGAAACCAACAATATCTTAGACGCTGAGCTCATGACTGGTTCCAGTTAGGATAGAACACAGTCCATTCGTTTGCCTGGCCAAGGCCTAGAGGTGGATGTAAGGTTGATAACTGAAGGAATAGGAATTGGGGAAGGAATTTAGTGGTGTAGTGGAAAGACAAGATAATTCTAATTATGGCTCTGACACAGTAGATTTTTGACAAAAATTTTAACTAACTTTATGTTCTTATCAGTATTTTATAAAATTGATCAATGATTACAGAGTTTAAGCTTCACTGAATTTTAGTTTTGGAGGAGGCTTCACTGGCTGTCCAACCCAATTCCTATGGTTTGCATGCCTCACACAATATCCCTAATAACTGACCAGCTAGCTATGATAGATAACTCATTATGTATTCAGGCAATCAATCCTATTTTGTATAGCTTTACTTCACTGGATCTTAGACTTTTTGGTCTCCATACCCCTTTTTACTCTTAGAACTTACTGAGTCTTTCCTAGCTCATGTTTTGTAAAGAAACAAACAACAACAAAAAAACTAAGCCAAAACTTGTTGAAGATTCCAAATAACTTTTGTTTAATGGAATATAACCTTTGATATTTATTATATTAGAAATTAAATGAGTTGTTTTAATACTAAATTAATTCACTACCAGTAATAAACTCAAAATACATTAACACTTTTTAAATTAAAAAATTATATTTTCAAAAATTATAGTGAGAAGAATGGAATGGTTTATCTCTTTAAATATCTTTTGAATTTCTGTCTTAATAAAGGGTTCTTATGTTTTCTTTTTTGTGACACAACATGTTAAGCAGTCCCTGGAAAACTCCACTGCACACTTGTAAGAAAATGATGGTTTTGTTGTTTCTTAAAATTTTTTATTGCAGATACTACAGCCACTTATTTAAGAAAATGAGAGTCTAAAAGGCAAATAACATCCTAATACTATTTTTAATATAGTTATGAACTTGCAGACCCCTTGAAGGTCTTAGTTGCCTCAGGGGTTCCTGGATCACATTTTGAGAAAAATTGCTCTATTTATAAAGTAATTTTCTTTATATTGAGCCCATATTTTCCTTCTATACGCAAGGTACTCATAATCTTAAGATCCATAAAAAAATAAGTCTGATCACTGTATTAAATGATGCCCCTACTCAAATATTTTATGACAACTATTATGTTAACCACTACACATTTTCTTCAAGATAAAATTTCAAGTTATTTCAACTAATTTTCATATGACAAATTTCATTTTTTTTTCATTTTAACTATGTTATTAATGGGCTTGCTCGCATTAGCCAATGGTTCTTTTAGTGCAATATTTATAATTCAATATAATATTTTGGGATAGTCTGAATGGTACAGACAGAGAGAAAAACATTAACCTGGACTTGATACTTCAATTAATGTCCTTCATGTTTATTTATTTTTGACCTATGTTTTAATTTGCTGATGTTTAGATAAATCTCTCTTACCTTACAGTTTTGATATAAGTTGACTGTAAATTTTTTTTTAACCTATATCAGCTTGTTAGATATGGATCATAGTTTTAGCTTGTTTGGTTCTAATGCTGTTATACAAAGTATTCGTAATATTTATGGCAGATACATTGCTATGTGTTTACCAAGTTATTTTACTTTCCTCCTGGCATACAGGACAACTACATAACCGAACCCTCTCATATGTTGGCAGGGCAAGGGACTAAGTTTTGGTCAGTGGCATATGGGCAAAAATACCATATGATATATTTCAATGCTGGGCAGAAACATCTGGCATGAAGATCTTCACCCTGTCCTCACTTTACTTGCAGGAAGAAAATAACCATGAAATGAGAGAATCAGAAAATGGGAGGAACATGGATCTGTGAATTCATAATTTGCAGGAAAACTTTTCAGGAGAGTCATTATTTATTGTTTTTACCTCATGGGATTGTTTGATAGTCTGTCCTTGAGAGCTTGTTTGGAGGTTCTAGCAGGGAAGTACAGCTACTCGTATACTCTTGAGGGAAGATCCATCCTCCTCTACTGGAGATGGTTGTCTTCTTAGACCCAGGGCACAGCTTCCAGAGCAACGCACATGGAGTGGTGAGGGAGGAAGGGGACACCCCCCGTAGCCAGTCACATCAGCTGAATCAACTGTGGAGATGAATGGGCTGAAAGATGTTGCAGCCAGATGGCCCTCACATTCTTGACAGTTTATCCTAATACATGTTCTCAGCGTTTATTAAAGTTCTTTCTCTGTTGACACTAATCTGTTATTCAGTCATTGTTTTGATATAGTCATGAAGTCAAAAAGAATTTTCTGTCTCAACTGTACTAACAGTTACTGTCATTTAGCACACGTTTATTTATCATAACCACAAGGATAAAAGGTAATTTTGGGTGGATACTATGATGAAGTCTAGCCAAATGATGAGTAATTCTGGCACCATAGAATGAGTTGGAATCACTTCTGATTTTCTGAAAGAATTTGTTAGAATTGGTATTAGGTCTTTCTTAAATGCTTGGTAGAATTCACCACTAAAGTCATCTAGCCTAAGACTTTCTTTATGGGAAGGTTTTAAACCAAAAGTTCAATTTCCTTAGTAGATAAAGTCTTCTTTAGATTCTCTATTACCTCCAGAGATCTTTGTGTCTTGTCTTATAAGAAATTTGACCATTTCATCTAACTATCAAATTTCTAGCCCATTTTTAGTGTAAGCATGATTTCCCACTTTTTTTTTACTTTTAGTGTATTAGCCTTTATATATAATAATTATTTTTATTTATTTATTTATTTATTTATTTATTTATTTATTTTTGTGATGGAGTCTTGCTGTGTCATCCAGGCTGGAATGCAGTGGTGCCATTTCGGCTCACTGCAACCTCGGCCTCCCGGGTTCATGCAATTTTCCTGTCTCAGACTCCCGAGTACCTGGGATTACGGGCATGTGCCAACACCCTGGGTAACTTTTGTATTTTTAGTAGAGACAAGGTTTCACCATGTTGGCCAGGCTGGTCTCGAATTCCTGACCTCAAGCAATCCACTGGCCTCAGCCTCCCAAAGTGCTGGAATTGCAGGTGTGAGCCACTGTGCCTGGATTAAAATGTGTTTCTTATTGGTAGTATTTGACTGGTTCTTGCATTTTATATCAGATCTGATAATCCTTTCCTTTTAAACAAAATGTTTACACTGTTTACATTTAGTGTGATTATTAAAATGGTTAGGCCCAACTATTTTCTGTTTATCCCATACAGTTTTTTCCCCTTTGTCCTTCTTTTTGGATTACCTGAATATCTTTCAAGACTCCACTTTATCTCCTTTTCTGGCTGTTTTTTATCATAGCCATTTTAGAGGTTGCTCTAAGGCTTATAGTATAAATCATTATCATATTCTACCTTTGATATTACATCACTTCACTTATGAGACACATATATCACTTTCTGTAAAAGACATTTACAATAGCATACTTCTATTTCTCTTTTCCTGGCCTTTGCACTATTGTTGTCACACGTTTTACTTTTACATATCTTATAAACCCTGCACTACTTTATTATTATTTTTAAACAGTGAATTATCTTTTTAAAGAGATGGAAATAATAAGAAAAAAATCTTACATATTTCTCTATGCATCTTAAGCTCTATCTCCTCATTTCTGGTGCTCTTCATTCCTTCATATAGAAAAATATTTCTACCTGGTATCATTTTCCTTCTGCCTGAAGGACTTCTTTTTAACATTTCTTGGTTGTAGGTGCTTTTGGTTATTTCATTTTTTTTCAATGTCTGAAAACTTCTTTATTCCACCTTTCTTAGGCCCTGTGTGAGCGAGCACTAGCTACTATTCCTCTGATCCCTTCAGATGATTCTTTCCTTGGACTAGAACAGTTTCTTCACACCCATATGCTATGCATATCTGCTGAATACAAGAGGGGACACTCTGCACATCACCTCTATACAGCTTTCTCCTTTTCAGTATTCTACTCTGCAAATTCCAGTTGTCTCAGTCTTGTTGGACTTTCAGCTCCGTCTCCTCAACTCAGAGAGTCTTCTGGGCCTTCTGTAATTTTTACATTAGTGTTTTACCATCTACTTTGTTTGCTTTCTTATAGGAGTACTGTATTAAATGTGGACATGTTTTTGTTTCAAATAATTATTATCAGCCATGTTTATGTATGTGTTTCTTTTTCTTTCTTCTCTTTTCTTTTTTTTTCTTTTAGAGATGGTGTCTCGCTCTATCACCCAGGCTGGAGTGCAGTGGCGTGATCTTGGCTCACTGCAACCTCCGTCTCCCGGGTTCTAGCAATTCTCCTGCCTTAGCCTCCTGAGTAGCTGGGACTACAGGCAAACGCCACCACTAATTTCTTATATTTCAGTAGAGACGGGTTTTCACCGTGTTGCCCAGGCTGGTCTCGAACTCCTGAGCTCAGGCAATCTTCCTGCCTTGGCCTCCCAAAGTGCTGGGATTACAGGCGTGGGCCACTGTGCGTGGCTTATGTATGTATTTCTTAATGATTTATGATTAATAAGATGAAAAGAAAAAGTATAGTTGCATTTCTTCTCAATATGATTGGGTATTTATGTGTAATTGCAATTTAAAACAGTGTTAAGAATAACACAGTTCAGTGTTAATTTTTCTTAGATTTAACTTATTTTTAACTATATGTTTTGTGAAACATTTAAAATTGAAAAGATAAATCAATAATACTAAGATGGTCATTTTGATTGTCTGGTTGCTTTTATTTAGTTAATATAAGATGCTGTGATATTAATAAACCTTTAATACTAGGATTTGTAATTAACCTCAACAATATTCACATTTGACCATGTTTGTAATCAGCCACTGTCAAGATCCCTCTAATTTTAATTTTCTATGAGCTCATAGTGTTATACTGCTAAAGGGTTCATATTTAGTCTAAACCCGGAAGGGAACTAATAAAGCATTAACAACACAGAGGGGAAAATGATAAAGTACTCAAGATAGGCATATCAAAACATTTTCATTCAGCATACGTATCTACATGACAGGCCCAAATCATAAGATCACTCTTAAGCATGGAATCAGAGCAAGGGGAGTTAGTAGGACAATCTTGATGACTTCTGTCATTAAGCCACTTCATCTCGTTTCATCCAGTTCCTGAAAGGAAAGATCTACTGTACATCCCAGAGAATGATATCCAGAGGCAGGGACTGCTTCTGTTTACAGTGTTGAAGCCTTACAATAATTTTTGGACATTGTTCTTTCTCCCATTCTACACCCATGAAAAACATAGCAAATAAAATGCAAACATAAACATAAAAAACATAGCAAATAAGAAGAGTAAACTATCAATTACCTTCTGAAATTTAACATGGTATATTTTGACTGTGTTCATTAGAGGCAGATTTAACCTAGATTGATAATTAATTTTAAAATGGACATTTTTCCATAGAATTATTCAGAGATGAAAACTACCAAGTTTTTGTGTTTTGGTTTTTGTTGCAAACCTGAGTCCCTTCCTTTCATCACCGCAGCGTAGAGAATGTAAGGGAACAGGAAATTGAAACTTTCAGTAAGAGCAAGATGTATTTAAGATGAAGCAATAGTAATTTCGCTAATCTTTAACCAAAATTCTCTCTCTAACACTGTGACAGTGGAGATTTCTTCTTAGTATGAATTTAAGTGCACGACGATTATGCTACTCTGATTTTGATAGTATAGCATGGATTTATTAAGTCACAGCTGCAAAATAGTCTTAAGCCATGATTGTATGTATCCACATCTTATCAAAACAAAATTTGCTGGTTGTGTAAATTACTTCATATTACATAGATACAATGGTGATCAAAAGAGTTACCTACTTTGAGTCCATTTTTATCTAAAGAAAGCCCAGGAGGATTACATACCATGCTTAATTTGAATACCTCCAAAATCTGAGGTTTTCAGAGCAGCATTAATCTTCTAAACTTCACAAATGTCAGAGAATTTTGAATTTTGATCTCTTAAAATTGCTATGCAATAGCTTAACCTGATGGAGATACACTGTAGTTATTAAAAGACAGAAAATGCAAAGTTCAGGGAAGACTTCTGGCTAAGAGAGCCAAGTTCAGATCCTTAAATGGCAGTTCACTTATTAGCTATGTGACTTTGGGACAGTTACTAATCTTTGTGGGATGTGGTTTCCTCAACGTGCAAACTATACATAACAGTGCAGCTGCTTTTGTAAAGATTTTACATATAGTAATGGGGCATATAGCAGACATTTAAAATGTTAGCTCCTACTTCTACTCTTTCCCCATGTTTTAGGCCAATATAGAATTTATTTTTATTTTTATTTTTTATTCTTATTTTTTTGAGAAAAGGTCTGGCTCTATGGCGCAGCTAGAGTGCTCATTGCAACCTCAGTCTCCCCAGTTGTAAGTGACCCTCCCACCTCAGCCTCCCTCCCATCTGGGACTACAGGCATGCACCACCAGGCCAGGCTAATCTTTGTATTTTTGGTACAGACAGGGTTTTGTGTTGCCCAGGCTGGTCTCAAACTTCTGGACTCAAGGCACCTGCCCTGGCCTCCCAAAGTGCTGGGATTACAGGCCTGCACCTCCGTGCCCGGCTGGCCAGTCTAGAGTTTTTTTGATTGTGAGGGAACAGGCAACAGAATGTACCTCTGTCCAAAGTAAGATACATATTTTATATCTGTCTCTCGACCCAGTAAACACAGCATATATAATTGAAACTAAAGTTTCACAAAATAGTATTTATCATATTATGTGCCATGTACTATGTATTATTACTGTCTGTTTCCTATTAAAACATAAGCACCATAAGGGTAGGGCTATTTGCCAGTTTTTGTTCACTTGTGTACCCCTAGAACCTAGAACAATGTTTGGCACCCAGGACACAAGAATTTTTTGTGTCTGTGTTAAGTGAAAGAATGAATGACTAAATTGTAACTACCATGACACAATGGTGTTAAGCTCTTCAAAGTGTTTTTCTTATTCCACGGGTGGAAATGTATTATTTTATTATTATTATTATTATTATTATTATTATGAGACAGAGTTTCACTCTTTCGCCCAGACTGGAGTGCAGTGGCACGATCTCGGCTCACTGTAACCTCTGCCTCCCAGGTTCAAGTGATTCTCCTGCCTCATCCTCCTAAGTAGATGGTATTACAGGCACGCACCACCACACCTCGCTAATTTCTGTATTTTTAGTAGAGACAGCGTTTCACCATGTTGGCCAGGCTGATCCTGAACTCCTGACCTCAGGTGATCCACCCGCCTCAGCCTCCCAAAGTGCTAGGATTACAGGCGTGAGTCACCGCGCCTGGCCCGGTAGAAATTATTTACATAATTGTCATCACTGTGTATCTTAGATATGCAATATACAGCAGAGAGACAATTTCTGGTCCTTCAGTTTCGGAGAAGTAAAAGCAAAGCGGTGGTTATACTGTGATGTTCATCCTGGTGGTGATGGGGGTGGGGTGGATTTCTTTTTCTAAGGAGGACTGAGGCAGGAAAATAGGATCTGGAGGCAGGAAACACAAGGCCTATTCACACTTCAGCTATAACAGGAAATATCCTCTCCATAGGGCGTAGGCCATAAATGACTTTGTAACTTTACTTCATCTTCTCCATTTACATAGGGCATACCCAAAGTAACCAATGGAATCCTCTAGGGGGTATTTAAACTCCCCAAAATTCTGTAACCGGGCCCTTGAGTCCCTATGCTCGCCTGCTCCCACACTGTGGAGTGTACTTTCATTTTCAATAAATCCCTTCATTCCTTCCTTGCTTTGTTTGTGTATTTTCTTCAATTCTTTGTTCAAGATGCCAAGAACCTGGACACCTTCTACAAGTAACAGGATGACAGGCAAAAGTCTTATCAAGATGCTCATGAACCAAAGCATACCTCTGAAGTCTTGATTCTTGGAGTCTAAGCCTAGCCTGGTTTGGTAAGCAGCAAAGGAAGAAAAACGCAAGATATTTTCTTGAACGATCTCCTGATGCAACTGTGTTCACAGGTTTCATGTCAGCACCCAGGGGGAGCTTTTGGCCAGTGACTCCCACAATCTCTGTGTGTTCCCAGTGCTTGGGCTCAAGGGAGGCGCGCTGCGGGCTGGAGACTCAGGTCAGAACCGCAGGTACTCGGGTGGAGGCGGACTCCGGTCGAAGGCTGTGGGGTGAGAACTCTGGCTCCCTCCACTCGGCTGCCGCCGGGTGGCACGCCCACGCCGCGCCTTCCGGTTGGCCCCTGCGGCGCGGGTGAGGCACAGCTGAGCGCCAAAGCCACAGGCTGGGGTACTAACGCCGCCGCTCCGCGCTCTGCTCTCTGCGCTCCAGGCAGCCGCGAGCTGGAGTAGGAAGGTCCCGGCGGTAGCAGAGAGCGCGCTGGAGGCTGGAGGGCCAGGAGGCGGGAAGCTTCCCGCACGGGGGCGCTGTCACCTGCCCGTGGGAGGAGCCAGAGAGGGACCTGGCTCTGCAGCTCTGAAGCACAGGAGTCGGGAGAACCCATCCAGACATGAAGAGCGCCAAAGGTATCGATAACTTGGCTTTCGTACCCTCCAGCCCAGACATCCTGCGCCGCTTGTCTGCGTCGCCCTCCGAGATCGAGATCTCTGCCTTTTCCTCTGATCCCCAGAAAGAGAATTCGCAGCCACAGGAGCTTCAGAAGCCCCAGGAGCCCCAGAAGTCACCGGAGCCATCTCTGCCTTCAGCCCCTCCCAATGTCTCCGAAGAGCAGCTCCGGTCACTGTCGCTGTCCGAGTTTGAGGAGGGGCCTTGCGGGTGGAGGAACTTCCATCCTCAATGTCTCCAGCGCTTCAACACACCTCGAGGCTTTCTGCTTCACTACTGCCTCTTGGCCGTCACACAAGGTAAAGTCCAGTGCCCGCTCGAGGATCGGGCCAGTGGAGAGCGAGGTGGGCACGGCGAGTCAGCCGAGGAAGAGGGCAGGTGCGCGGGGTCCGCGGGGCGATGGAAGCGCCCTGCAAGGTGTCCCCGGGTTTGGAACTTGCGTGCGCTCTCACCAATGTCAACCTACTGGCTCCAGCCAGCCTTCCAAAGTTCAGCTTCTCCTTTATCGCTACAGTTCAAACTTGCCATACAAGCCTTTTTCTCTTTTGTGTTTTACCTCAGTTTAGCGGATTCAAGACTTCCAGGGAAGATTACAAGAACCTTCTTTTGGGAAAGGTATACCCTGGGGGAGTTTATTTTACATTATAAAGACAAAAATTTACCGAGTCCCTCCTTAAAGATATTTTACGTTTGTTTCATTGCCTCAGGGGAAGGAGTAATACATTTGCAGGTCAAAGTGGGATGCCTTGCAAAGAAAAAAGCTGTGTAAAATCTATCGTATAAATTAGATACAGACATTCATGTTTTGTGAGTGTATTTAGTTTGAGAGTATGTGGGCACCAGAGGAGCCCAGTGAGTAAATTAGCAAAGCCTCCCGACGTTGTTGAAGGGTGAGGCTTAATCTTCATTGTGTTACATTAGTTATCCAGTATCTGTTTTGTTCTAGGATCTCTTTTAGGTTCTCCTGGGAGTTACAGATTCAGTTCAGATTTATACCCTCAGGGGTTTGCAATCTAAGCTCAGTTCGGAGGAGTGATATTCTGAAGGGAGAACAACTCCCTTGAAAGAAAGCATGGAGAAGGTTAAGCTGCTATGGTGTGTTTAATATAGAGGTTGAAAGAAAATAGGAAGTTACTCTGAGGTGACTTTGAGGAAGGGTGGAGATGAGGTGGAGAGTCACGAAGGACATGCCGAAGCTTAGTTGAATTGGCACCTAGATATATTTTGGTCACTTGAGTCATAGTCTGATAATATTTTCTGTATAACCAGTCAAGGATTAATTGGAAGAAATACAACCTTAGAAATATATTTTTTAGAGGGTTGGAAACAACTCATTTTTTTTTTTAAGTTAATAAAAAACTAAGTCAAAGCATACTTTTTGTTCTTATTCTCCCTCTTCAAGTAACCCAGGGCCCCTTGCTTTGCGCATGAGATGCTAAGTACTATTTATTGATTGCAAGTCAGCTGCAGCTTTTCTACTGAAGGTAGATTTGTGTTGAAGAATTATTTCCCTGTCCACTTTTCTTGTCCCTACCAAAGTTCCCCTCCATTAATGTCTTGATAATAGTTTTACAAAACTGGTAATTGTGAAGCATCTCAGTGTCAAAGGAATGTGAAGGTAAAAAAGTTGGACACAAGTAAAAAAATGTCTTGTGTGTTATATTAAAAGTCCTCTGAAATTTCTATATTATTCCAGAATATGTCATTTTACATTTAACATAAAATATTGCCTAAAATTGTTATCAAATATAATTGTCACTCCTAGAAAATTGTGTCAGGTTTAGTCTGGAGCAGCATCTACCCATAGGTCCCCAATTTAAGAAGCTTAATCTGAGATTAAAATGACCCAGTAGGCCGGGCGTGGTGGTTCACGCCTGTAATCCCAGCACTTTGGGAGGCTGAGGTAGGCAAATCACCTGAGGTAAGGAGTTCGAGACCAACCTGGCCAACATGGTGAAACCCTGTCTCTACCAAACATACAAAAACTAGTTGGGCATGGTGACGCATGCCTCCAATCCCAGCTACTTGGAGGGCTGAGGTAGGAAAATCACTTGAACCTGGGAAGCGAAGTTTGAAGTATGCCGAGATCCTATCATTGCACTCTAGCCTGGGCAACAGAGTAAAACTCTGTCTCAAAACAAAACAAAACAAAACAAAACACCACAAAAATTAGCCGGGTGCGGTGGCACACGCCTGTAGTCCCAGCTACTCAGGTGGCTGAGAGGCAGGAGAATCGCTTGAACCCAGGAGGTGGAGGTTGCAGTGAGCCGAGATGGCGCCACTGCACGCCAGCCTGGTGACAGAGCGAGGCAAGAACATAAAAAAAAAGAAAAAAAAAATTATGATAATAAAAAGTGTGACCCAATAAATTATTAGTTTACTTTTCAGTTTAAGTTTGAATGCCTGAAAACTTTATTGCCATGTTTCTCAAACATGATCTTTAAGATTATTTCCATGGTATATGTAAATATACATTTAATGGGAAAGAAAAACAAAATTTGTCAAATGAGTTTATTTAACCTAGCATTTCTCAAAGACAAACAGGGGTTCTCTAAGTACTTAATTTTCTAATGTGCTTCCTACTGTCATTCATTTACAATAGAGAGATGTAGTATGGAGTGCTTCCAGATTGTTTTTGTCTTTTTAAGTAGTGTTCCTGGAACTTGTGTAGCATATAATTCACTTTAAGAGTCATTGGATTAATGTGCTATCCTTCCTGAGGAGTTTACGAATTTTTTTTTCAAAGAGAAGTTTTACCATAAAGACAACGCTTTCTATTAACTAATTTTTAGTCAGTATGGCAGGTAATAGGGAAGTTGATTTTATTTGATGGGGAAAATTTTGTATTACTAGATAATGCATAAAAATGTCATCCTAAGGTACTTTCGGTACTTTATCTTGAAATCCCAAGAATTGTAAATTGGCTTATAGTCTTATGAAACTGGTATAAAAGTAAAAAAGTTATGAGTTTTGAAACTTATTAAATTCGTTGAATTTATTTATTTATTTTTTGAAATATATTTTCAGCTACGGTCTTGATAAATCAAAATTTAAAGAGATTTGTGGAGATCATGACTTGTATGTATATACTCATTCTGTTATTGAATGAAAACAATTTATCATACCTAAATAATAAAAGTAGTTAATTCAATCAGATGTTTTTTATTTTCAATTTGTAGTAATGTTTAAACTCCTATAAGTTTAATATATATCTGGACTGTTAATGAAAAAAATTTATCAAACCTAGGTAAAAAGGAATCTCTAGTTAATTCAATCAGATTTTTAAAATTTTCAATTTATAGTTATGTTTAAAACTCCTGTAAATTTAATCTATATCTGGACAGGACATTTTTAAGTAAGTCAAAATTTTCAGATTTTCAGTCTTATCTTGTTTACTTTCTGTTATTCCTTCACTATAGTTAGAATAAATGTATGTTTTTTTCTTTTACTTTGCATACAATTTAGAATGCAAGCGGTTGAAAGACTTATGTTTACTTTTGCTCTAGAATTCTTTACATGGTAACTTTAATATCTGTAAGAATGTTAGAAAAAAATAAGGGTTTGAGAGCTCAATTTCTTCTTCCTAAGACTAAATCAAGGTTATCTCTTTTTTTGGAGTTGGGGAGAGGAGGGAAGAGACAAAGTAATAGTCAAAGTTATCTTTTGTCATAGATAAATATGTTTAAGGATTGAATAATTTGGGAAGCAATTGAGTCTAACTGTAATGGCCTAAGGGTTCTCTTGTACCTTTTGTAGTCTTCTGAGTGAGGGCCATGGGAGTATGATATATTAATACTTGGAAACTCTAGCAAACTGACTTTCTGGGTCTTTACCAGTTTGACTTTGCCATTTAAAGAAAAATGAATTAAGGCAAGTTAACTATAATTTTGTATGTAGCAAGCATCAGGTTTGCTGGACACCTGAAAATTCACAAGTGTACAATTTAAAAAGCAAACTGGGCCGGGCACATTGGCTCACACCTGTAATCCCAGCACTTTGGTAGGCCAAGGCGGGTGGATCACCCGAGGTCAGGATTTCAAGACCAGCCTGGCCAACATGGTGAAAACCCATCTCTACTAACAAGATACAAAAAATTAGCCGGGTGTGGTGGCGTGTGCCTGTAATCCCAGCTACTCTGGAGCCTGAGGCAGGAGAATCACTTGAACCTGGGAGGCGGAGGTTGCGGTGAGCCGGTGAGCAGAGATCGCGCCTTTGCACTCCATCCTGGGCAACCAGAGTGAAACTCTGTCTCAAAATAATAATAATAATAATAATAATAAATAAAATAAATAAAAATAAAAAGCAAACTGATTTTCAAGGAAATATGTTTTGGTTGCCTAACTTTGAAACTTTGAGACTTTGAAAACTGGTACATTTAAAAAAACAAAAGAAACGAATAATCAAACTCTACTGCATTGTGTTAATAATCTTAATCATATGGTAACATTTTAATGATGCACATCAATTTTTCTCTTTTTTAGGTATTGTAGTTAATGGCCTAGTAAATATTAGCATTTCCACTATTGAGAAGCGTTATGAAATGAAGAGTTCCCTGACTGGCCTGATTTCATCAAGCTACGATATTTCCTTCTGTTTGTTGTCTTTATTTGTATCATTCTTCGGTGAAAGAGGACATAAGCCGAGGTGGCTTGCATTTGCAGCCTTTATGATTGGACTGGGAGCACTTGTATTCTCATTGCCACAATTTTTCAGTGGAAAATATAAGTTGGGGTCTCTTTTTAAAGGTAAGTTTCTGTTGTGTTTATGTTTGTTTTAATTTACAGAAGTGGATAAAACTAGGTCATTAACTTTATATTGCAATTCACTTATACAGTATGTTAAGGGTTTACATCTCTTCCACGGCTCACTGGTTTGTTCATTGTGTGAACTCTATGAGATAGGAGATTAGAGAGACTGTACATCATTCATCGTTTCAGTGGTTCTCCAAGTTTTTAAGCCTCTGATTCTTATTCCCCATATTATATACACGATCCTCCTCAAAAAGAGATGACTTGTTTTCCTTTGCAGGTTGTGACCTCATTGGAGTTCTGAGATTGTTAGCTTTTCCCTTTGTACTTTTATTTGCTGTGTTTACAGCTCTGCACCCTGGACGTGTTGATTCCTGATTTGAGACAAAGAGAGGTGACATTTAGAAAAGTGGAACTTTTCCTGAGAAATGAAACTAGCTCTACCTTTGTACCTAAATAAGAAACACAGAACTTTAGAGCAACCTACATCATAGGTTGCTCTGGTTAGATGGATAAATGTGTTATTCAAAGGCTCAGAAAGGAAATTTAATTATATACGTATTTTTTCCAAATGACATTTTTAATTAAAAAACTATGTAGTAGAGCCAGAAGGGTGGACAAATGAAAGTAGACCTTAACATTTTAATGTCCTTCCTGGGACTTCTAATAGCAGATATTGAAATAATTAGGAATAAAATCAGATGGTTATAAATTCAGAGGCTTTATTCACTTACTTAGCCCCTGAAAATAAAAGGCAAAGGATAATTGGAGCCTGTTATGCTATAGATATTATTTTTAAAAAGTTAAGATTGTTAGATTTGTGTGTTAATACTGAAAATTAATATTTGCTATAGTGTGGATGTTTGTTCCCCTAGACCTCATATTGATCCTCATGTTGGAGGGAGGTGTTTGGGTCATGGGGGTGGATCATTCATGAATACATTAGTGCCCTGGAGATGAGGGTCAGTGAGTTCTCTGTTTGTTTCCCCAAAAACCGTTTGTTAAAGAGAGTTTGAGCTAGGCATGGGGTCTGAGCCCTAAAACCACAGCACTTTGGAAGGCTGAGGCAGAGGAATCCCTCGAGCTGAGGAGTTAGAGACCAGCCTGGGCAATATAGTCAGACTTTCTACAAACAAAAAAAAGATTCTGGCCCCTCCCCTCTAGCTCTCTTGCTTCGTCTCTCCCCATGTGATCTCTGTGATCTCTGGCTAGTTGCCCTCTGCCTTCTGCCCTGAGTGGAAGCAGCTAGAGGCCCTCATATAGAAACAAGTGCTGGCACTGTGTTCTTGTACAGTAGAACTGTGAGCCAAATCAATTTCTTTTCCATATGAATGCCTCAGGTGTTCCTTTTTAGCAACACAAATGGGCTAAGACAGTATTAAAGTATTAATCTTTCCCAAGATAAATTTTCCAATTCTAGAATGATAACAAACAGGAAAGTATTCTCAGTAACAAAGCATGGTTTTAGAAGTGCACCATTTTAGAAGTAAAAATAGAATATATAAGCGGATGAATGGAGAGTATTTTTAAAATATGGTAGAGTTTGGAATGAATAAGATAAGGAGAGTATGTTATCAGCAGAAAGAGCACGTACATAGATTCTAGCACATTATCCAAGATTGGAAAAGACTGCACAAGGCAACTGACATATTTCACTGGGAGTAGTTTTAGGAACAAGCCACATATTTCAGCGTAGGCTTTAGTATAACACTATTGAAATCTAAATTGTAAGGGAATATCTAAATTTTAATCTGCCACACAAGAAAACATGATACTGATTCTATGACAGTTATTTGTTCATAGCGTTTAGATGGTAATCTTTGTGCTGTTTCTAGGCCCTTACCCTTTCAGTTGCTCAGATGCCTTTCTTGTTCTTAAGTAAACAAACCTGGCTCAAAAATCTATGACTCTCTAAACTGAAACATAAATACTTCTTCGAGTACAAAGCCTGATCTCTCTTCCACGATCTTCTCAGCTTCATCACTGGCCATTTATACCTCGAGTTATGGCCATTCTGAAGAACTTATTTTCCTAAAGGAAAATTGCCACAAATTAAGGTGTTTGTGTGTGACCAGAGATGAAGCTAAGATTACTGAAGCCAGATCATAAACTTTTAGTAGTGTACTGTGCAGGTTTTCACCAAGTTCTTGTTGATCTAATTTACATTTTTCATTATTTTGGTAGATGATTGAAATAGGTTAGATAGAGGAATTGGCTGATCTAAGATTTTTACTGTAAATTGACTCATAATTTAAATAATAGCTTAGATGTGGCAAATGAAAGCAAAAACTCAGCTTGCCCTCCTGTTATTCTGCCATTCACACAACATATATTTATTGATATGGACTACACATGGTGTTGAGATAACACCAGTAAAACAGTTCCATGCCATCTGATTTTATGTACTGGTGGGAAGAAATATGCAATTAATAAACAAATGAACAAGATAATTGAAAATTGAGGTGAGTGAGTAAAGAGACAAATAGAATGAAGTAATACTGTGTTAAAGGCTAAGTGTGTTTGCCGGGAAAGGCTACAATGATAATATCTGGATAATGAAGAGCTAACCTTGAAAGATACTTTCCAGGCTGGAGAAAAACATGGTTAAGGGCTCTGGAGCAGAGGAAGGCTCGGTAGGTTTTAGGAATTGTCAGTTTTAGCCAGCATCATCGAAGCAAGAAAGGCTGTTTTGGGGAGGCAGGTAGACACTAGGGAGGCATTTAGATTGTGCTTGAAGTGCAATGCAAAGTTGTGGAAGAGTTTTACACAGGGAATTGCATGATCTTACTGGCGTTCAAGAGACAAGAGTAAATGGGAGCCAGTCACTCTAGATATTTTTATTGTAGTCCAGGTGAGAGATAAATGCAGCTGAGACTGGGGTGGTAGCAGTAGAGATCCAGAAGATGACTGATTCTCAGTGTGTTTTAGAGGAAAAAGAAATAGGACTCTGTTGGATTTATTGTGAAGGAGGAATGAAGAGCTCCTTGGTATTTGGCTTGATCAGCTGGGGCCATTTTTACTAGAAGATGGAATATGAGGTAGAACAGAATTGGAATGAAATTAAGAATTCGGGTTTGATTTTTTTTTTTTTTTTTTTTTTTGAGACGGAGTCTCCCTCTGTTGACCGGGCTGGAGTGCAGTGGCCGGATCCCAGCTCACTGCAAGCTGCTCTGCCTCCCGGGTTTACGCCATTCTTCTCCTGCCTCAGCCTCCCGAGTAGCTGGGACTACAGGTGCCTGCCACCTCACCCGGCTAGTTTTTTGTATGTTTTTTAGTAGAGATGGGATTTCACCATGTTAGCCAGGATGGTCTCGATCTCCTGACCTTGTGATCCGCCCGTCTCGGCCTCCCAAAGTGCTGGGATTACAGACTTGAGCCACCGCACCCGGCCTGAAGTTTTTTAGTATGAACTGCATATTATATGTCCAGTGTTGCAGTGTGTATCGTCAAACATATGTGTTTACATAAATGTGCAAGTCATTCATTTGGTTTGATTCCTAGAAGTGCAAATACTGGATTTGAAGGGCTTCTTCATTCTAGTTTTTGATAGATAATGTCTCACTGACTTTCAGGAAGGGGTATGTTAGTTACTCCCCCATTGTCGGTGAATGAAAATGCATCACTGTTGTGTTGAATTTTTGCATTTTTTTGCCCTGTGATTTTTCTTAACAGAAGTGTCATTGTGGTGTGTGTAGGTGTTTATAATATGACAGACACAAAATTCAGGATTGAAATTGCATTACACATTTAAAGGAGTACAGACATTTAGAAATGGAAGGGATGTTAGAAATAATAAATCCCGGCCGGGCGCGGTGGCTCATGCCTGTAATTCCTGCACTTTTGGAGGCCAAGGCGGGCAGATCATGAGGTCAGGAGTTCGAGATCAGCCTGGCTAACACAGTGAAACCCCATCTCTACTAAAAACAAAAAACAAAAAATTAGCCAGATGTGGTAGCATGCACCTGTAGTCCCAGCTACTCGGGAGGCTGAGGAAGGAGAATTGCTTGAACCTGGAAGGTGAAAGTTGCAGTGAGCTGAAAATTGTACCATTGCGCTCCAGCCTGAGTGACAGAGCAGAGATTCCATCTCAAAAAAAAAAAAAAAAAAAGAAATGAAAAACCTCTTCTTTTTACAGTGTAAGCCTTAGGGCAAGAGGTGAACAGATAGTTAACAACAACTAAAGCTAATCCTAATTTTTATGGTTTGTTTATTGTTTTTCAAATGTGTATGCTTATTACTCATACTAAGTTATTAAGAATATTGAATGATTTTAATATTTTTTATGAATGTCAACCATTTATTCTCCAATTTCTAGTAGTCCAGTACAGTGGTGTGTATTAATCTACTTTTGCAAGTATGGGAATCTGTAATGAAAAATCTGAATTATTTGTCAAACTTTAGGGAGAGTAGAGAAGAAAACTTAGGAAAAGGAAACTGCAAAAGGAAAACAGATTAGTTGAAAGCTTCCTGTAAATTAATTACAGGCAAAGGGATGTGTAATTTTCTTAAGTAACTTAACATAGAGCATAATGTTAATAAATGATTTTATTAATTGAAATTATACATATGATTTAATTTAAAATGGACAGTGAGGAAAGTAACATACCCTTGTGTGCTTTTTCTGTTGTTCTTGTGGGAAATCAAAGTCAGGACTCACTTTGGTTGGGATAATCTCTATAAGAGGAGACTAAAGTAATAAATAATGTAGCTAGTAAGTAGTAAGAAAGAAAAGAAAATATGATAAGCGTGTATAATTTCTACAGGTGTGAGAATAACACAAAAGGATATTAAGAACAAAAGTTAGGAAGATATATTTGGAAACAGCTTGGACTTTCTATTGTGTTGTAAACAATAAATTTAAGTAGGTTGGAGAGAAAGTTTTTCTTTAAGGGAAGCTTTTAGAAAGACATAAGCATTAGAGGTGATTAACTTTGAATGGAGATGATCAAAGGGAAGTTGTGGTTGTTATTGGATTAAAAAAAGAGGAAGTATTAAAATTAAGCAGAACAAATACATACTATTAAGGGCTAATTTTTTGTACAAGTTAACCCAAACATAGAATAGTGTCAAAACACTTTCAAATAAGTCATATTTGACATTCATTTTTGACTTACTTCAACTTAATATTAATATGACACAACATATTGCAATATGACTTTAAAATATTTAAAATGCAATAAATACATCTTTACTACATAATGTTTTCATGTAAGCAATTTTAATTTCTTTAAATGAGTGTTATTTTAATGTTCTTAGGCAAAATAATCTTTATATCTCCTTGAGACTTTGGGAGAGAGGCATTATTAAATACTGAGGAATTGTAGAAAAGTAGTTACTTAACCTAGTAAAGTTCTTTTTATTTATTGACCAATAATTGGATAATTTTTCCTACATTGCACTATATCTTTGTTTCTCTTTTCCATCCCCTTTCCCTCAAAGGAACCTTAAATGATAAAAATTCACATTAGCTGTAGCACTAAATTTCTAATTTTTTTTTTTTTTTTGATTGGCATTTCAGAGAGAATGCTTCATCAAAGGACTTTGGTTATACTTGGTAACTACTCACAAAAGCTGTGCTAGGAAAATGATTAGAGTAGGACTCAAAGTGGACTTTATTTCTACTTACTATTTTATCTTTTGTTCTTGTTTTTTTTCTTTAATGGAATGCTTGCCTAGATTTGAGAAGACCTAGGGCAAAGAATCTTAGTGCTTTTCAAGCACAAATTCAATACAGGACGCTTTAATTTTGCTTGGCCTCTGAGTGTTTTTCCTTTTTTGATATTATTTTTTCCTTTACAGAAATCACTTATTTTTCTTACATTTTACTTCTTTGTAACTGAAATGAATAAAGGAATAATGAGGAGAGGTGATTTCTTTTAGATTAGAAGCTACAATGGTGTAATAAAACAAATGATTCAAATTAAATATAATACATACAATAAAAGGCCTAGAGCTACCTTTTAGCAATAGTCAATGCTCTAGATAAAACTATCACAATTTTTTTATATCAGAGGCTTTTCGGTCTTTCTCATATTTCCTAGATAATGTGAATTACCCTGAGACAGGCTCAACGGCTCACACCTGTAATCCCAACACTTTGGGAGGCTGAGGTGGGTGGATCACTTGACGCCAGGAGTTTGAGACCAGCCTGGCCAACGTGGGAAACCCCGTCCCTACTAAAAATACAAAAATTAGCTGGGGGTGGTGGCAGGCACCTGTAATGCCAGCTACTTGGGAGGCTGAGGCAGGAGAATCGCTTGAACCCCAGGAGGCGGAGGTTGCAGTGAGCTGAGATTGGGCCACCGCACTCCAGCCTAGGCGACAGAGCAAGACTCCATCTCAAAAAAAAAAAAAAAATATATATATATATATATATATATAATATTGGAGATCCTGATTCAGTAAGTTTGGAGTAGGACTCAAGAATCAATATTTTAAAAAAATTATCCAGGTTATCTTAGTCTAACTTAGGACCTACATGTCCATTTTAATGTCTGATTACTTTGTAAAGCTTTTAACTGTGGATATAGAGAGAAAGGTTTCTTTTCCTTTCTGGATTCTTGCTTTATGTCTTCCTTTAAAATAGGAGTTTCACAATCATCATGAAATGCTAGGTGCTCTAATGCAGCCAGTTTTGTTAAAATGCAAATGACCAAACTTCTGAAATAGAGGAAACTTACAGAGAAAAATAAGTAGGAAAAAAATATGTCAATGAAATTTTAGCACAAGCTCAATTCTCCTTGCAAGCTGTAGTTTGCTGATAGGTAGAGGTTTAAAAAATCCGTGGCCTTCTGAAAGAGAAAAACATGTCCAAACATTTCTGAAAGCGTGATCTACAGAGAACAGTTTCTAGAGGTATTAGGAATATGTTAAAAATGTGTTCAATGGTTGAATGAGTTTGGGAAAAAAACAAAAAAGAAGAAAGCTAAGCAGGTGTCTTTATTGCAGCACTATAAAGCAAATGCATTTTGTGAATCTTTAGTTAGGGGTATGATATGTAGAGTTGATGAAGAGGCTCCATTGTTACACTTGTCCCCTTCATCCGGCTTTCACCCTTTATTTTGTCTTCCTCTAGGTAAAGGAGGCAGTGAACACACTGGTAAAATCTGCTCTATCTTGCTTTACGTTTAATTATGTGTATTTGAAAGCCCTTGTTGAGTTTAGAAACTTTATTATGATCAGCACCTAGAACAGCATGTGATATAGACTAGGTGCTTAAGAACTATTTGTTGAGTTGTCACATATATTAATTAATGGAGTGCTTTGATGAGGTATATTAAGAGCCCAATGCCTTGTCCTTCTACAGAAGACAGTAAGAGTAGGTAATGGCAGATAAAGACAATTTGGGATTCTCTGTCCACATTTTCCATAAACTTGGGCTAAAAAATAACGGAACATTTAAAGAGAATTTTCTCTTTCTCTCTCTTATTCATTTTTTTTTTTTCTGGTGACCGAATTGGGACAAATTACATTGTTACAGGTAAAAATTATTTTCCATAATCTTTTTGAGTAAGATTTGGGATCTGAAAAATTTGCAGTGTGAAAAAGTAAGCTAAAATGAGAAGCATATTCAGAAATAGCAGCAGAATGCTTCGATATTCTACTTTTGGTTTTTGTCTTAATGACTTGCTAAGATGTTGATTTCACTTCAGTGCTTCTAAGAAAATTCTCTTTTAATGTTCCATTGTTTTTTAGCCCAAGTTTATGGAAAATGTGAACAGATAATCCCAAATTGCCTTTATCTGCCATTACCTACTCTTACCGTCTTTTGTGGAAGGACAAGACATTAGGCTCTTAATGTTAAAATGTTAGCAATTCTCTTTTCATGGACTTTTTAAAAAAAAATCTTCATATATAAAATGAAATGCTCTGATAGGACATTGAAGTGGCCATAGACATAGTTGTGTCTAACCAGATATATTGTGTGGAAGGTCTTTCAGCAATGTCTTTTTTTTTTTTTTTTTTTTTTGTAGCTTCTTTAGAAAGGTTGGAGGTTTGTGGCAGGAAATAAATGAGGAAATTCTAGTTTCTTAGTCACTGTTCTTAAAAATGCACAAATTTGCCAGTGTGTGTTTTAATGTATTTTTTTTTGTGTGTTTCATTTTAATGCTGTTAGCTCATCCTATTTAATGAAAGTATTCAGCACTTTAGCAGAGATGTAAGAGTCAGAAATAAGTGAGTTTAAGTTTTTGCTCACACACTGTGATAGAACTATAGTGATCCTGGAGATAAGTTTCTTTGACTATAAATTATGTTAATAATAATCAATGCCACCTGGAAGAGTATACATATTTGGGGATAAGGTAGTGCCTGGTGTGTGATAAGTGCTCATTAAATAGTAGCAATGAACAATAAAGCCCTTTTCTTTTTGTGGATGTCATTTGGTGTTGACATATCCCCAAAGTCTGACCAAACACTTTTGAACTAGTACATTAGAAAGGGTTTTAATTAGCTATATTTCTAAGATCATATTGCTATGAGATAAGAAAATAATTCATTTGGTGTAGCTCAGTTTAATTGGGTCCACTTAGAATAACACATTGAAATATTGCCTTTTAAATAGCCGAGTTGCCTTTTGAAAATGTCTTGAATTTTTTGGCTTTGAACATGATATATACTTTGTAAAATGTTCAGAAAATAGGAACATACAAACAAAAATGGAATAAAGAAAGAGTTTTCATGATAATACACCTCGATTATTCACTGTTAACACTCTTCAGTCTTCTTAAAATGTATATACACATTCATACATATATTATCACACATAAACTACACTACACAGTCATTAACACATGTTCATGCACACATTCACACTCACATAATTTTATTAACATTCACACATCTTTACCTCACATTTGCACAAACACATTCAAAATCCTTGTTTGAAGGAAACAAGATTTTTAATCTATGGATGTTGACTTCTTTTTACTTGGAAGATGTATTGGACACATTTTATATTAGTAAAGATGAGACTGCAGAATCTTTTTGCTTTTCTATTATTTCATTTTATAAATAACTTATTTAATCAACCCTCCTTTGTTATATTTTTTATTAATACATTTAATTTTTCTGGTTAGAGAGGTTCTATGGGTCATGCAGACAATTTGGGTAATACTAAGAAGTAGAAAGAGAGAAAAACCCAATTCACTGTTTTTCTTTTCTCAAGGAAAACAACTTCAGAATTGTCTTACTGTTTTTCTGTGCCTATTTTTAATACAGTTAATAAAATATGTTGCAACCTGTGAGCATTTTTATTCTTGCATAGCATTCTGTTTTACATTTTAAACATTCTCATAGAGCTCAGTTTTTACATATAAAAAGTTTTTAATTATAAATTAACTCATGATGAACATTTTTATGTTTAAAGGTTTTACTATATTTCAGTAATTATACAGTATATAATATTTTGGAATTGACTCTTTTTAGTCTGAGTGGTTTTCTGAATACTCATCAGGTTGTTGTATATATCAGTTGTTCTGTTATTTCTACTGCTGATTAGTAATCCATGGTATGGATGTACCATAGTTTGTTTAACCATTTGCCTGTTAAAGAACATCTGGTTTGTTCCCAGGTTTTGGTTATTACAAATAAAGCTACAAACATTAGTGTGCAGATTTTCATGTGAACATAGTTTTCATCTTTCTGGAATAGATGCCCAGGAGTGAAACTGCTTTACAAATAAAGCTACAAACATTAGTGTGCAGATTTTCATGTGAACATAGTTTTCCTTTTTCTGGAGTAGATGCCCAGGAGTAAAACTGCTGGGTCATATGAAAATTCTGTGTTTAGTTTTTTGAAAAACTGACAAACCTTTTTCCAGATTCACTGTAGCACCTTATATTCCCATCAGCAATGTATGAGTGACTCAGTTTATTTGAATCTTTGCCAGCATTTGCTATAGCCATTCTGATAGGTGTACAGTGAAATCTCATTGTATTGTAATTTGTATTTCTTTAACGGCTGTTAACATTGAGCATCTTTGCTTGTGCGAATTTGCTATCTGCATGTCATCCTTGGTGAAATGTCTTTTCATGTCTTTGGATATTTGTTTCTTTACCGTTGAGTTTTGAGAGCTATTTATGTTAAGTACTAGGTCTTGTCACAAGCTAGTTTGCAAATATTTTCTTCCAGTCTGTAGCATGTCTTTTCATCCTCTTAACAGGGCTTTTCACAGAGTGAAAGTTTTCAATTTAAATAAAGTTGAATTTATCAATTTTTTCCTTTTATAGATTATGCTTTTATTGTCAAGACTACAAACCCTTTGCCTAGCTCTGATCTCTAAGATTTTCTATTTTTAAAAAAAGTTTTACAATTTTCTATTTTACATTTAAGTCTGTGATATATTTTGAGTTAATTTGTATAAAAGATGTGAAGTTTAGATCAAGTTTTATTTTTTGTCTATAAATGTCCAATTGCTGTAGCTCCATTTGAAAAAGCTGTCCTTTGGCCATTGAATTACTTTTGCAACTTTTCAAAAATCAGTCGGGCATATTTGTATAGCTATATTTCTGGGATCTCTGCTCTGCTCCACTAATTTATGTATCTCTCCACCAATATCACATTCTTGACTATTATACTTATATAAGTCTTGAAATCCTATAGATATTCCTCTCACTTCATTGTTATTTTTCCATATTGGTTTGCCTCATTCCTTTTTATTTCCCTATAAATTTTAGAATAATCTTTTCTATATCTACAAAACATCTTAATAGGATTTTGAGAGGAATTGTATTGAACCTTGATATGGTTTGGTTTTGTGTCCTCACTCAAATCTCATCTCAAATTGTAATCCCCATAATGCCCACATGTCAAGGGAGGGACCTGGTGGGAGGTTATTTGATCACAGGGGTGGTTTCCCCTGTGCTGTTCTCTTGATAGTGAGTGAGTTTTCATGAGAGCTGATGGTTTTGTAAGTGTTTGACAGTTCTTCCTTCACATTCTCTCTTGCTTGCCACCGTATAAGATGTACCTGCTTCCCCTTCAGCCATGATTGTAAGTTTCCTGAGGCCTTCCCAGCCATGTGGAACTGTGAATCAATTAAATTTTTTTCTTTATTTACATTTACCCAGTTTCAGGTAGTATCTTTACAGCAGTGTGAAAATGAACTAATACAACCTGCATATTAATTGGGATTACATTGATGTAGTTACTATGTTGGGTCTTCCAATCCATGAATATATATGGATTTATACTCCATTTGTTTAGATTTTCTTTAATTTTTTATCAGTATTTTGTATTTTTAGCATGCAAGTTATGTATATGTTTTGCTAGATTAACATCCAAGTATTTCTTTTTGCTTTTTTTTGAATGATTGTAAATAGTACTGTATTTTAAATTTTGGTTTCTGTATGCTCATTGCCGGTATATGGAAATACAATAGATTTTTGTATGTTTTATTGTGTGTTCTGTAACCTTACTGAACTAATTGGTTCTTGATATTATTTTGTGGATTCCTTGGTGTTTTCTATGTAGACAGTCATGTCTTCTGCAAATAGGAACAGTTTTATTACTTCCTTTACCTTCTGTATGGCATTAATTTTCTTTTTTTTCTTTTTTTTTTTCTTTTTTTGCCTTATTGCGCTGGTTAGAACTTCCAGTACTATTATGAGTAAGAATGGTGAGAGTGATTGTTCTTACCTCTTCCCTACATTCGGGAAAAAAGCTTTCAGTCTTTCACCACTGTTTCATGTTTTTAGAAATACTCTTTATCAAGTTGGGAAAGTTCTACTTTATTCCTCTTTTTCTGAGAATTTTTATCAGGAATCATTGTTGAATATTGTCAAATACTTGTTCTGCATCAATTGTTCATGTGATTTCTGATCATATGATCATGATCATGTGATTTTTTCTTCTTCAATGTGTTAATACAGTCACTAACATTTTTTAATTTTTTGATTTTTTTGATGCCAGCCTTGCATCCCAGAATAAATATCACTTGGCAATGGTGTACAATTCTTTTTTTTTTGAGATGGAGTCTCGCTTTGTTGCCCAGCCTGGAGTGCAGTGGCATGATCTGTCTTACTGCAAACTCCGCCTCCAGGGCTCACGCCATTCTCCTGCCTGAGCTTCCCGAGTAGCTGGGACTACAGGCTCCCGCCACAACGCCCGACTAATTATTTTGTATTTTTAGTAGAGACGGGATTTCACCGTATTGGCCAGGATGGTCTCAATCTCCTGACCTTGTGATCCGCCTGCTTCGGCCTCACGAAGTGCTGGGATTACAGGCGTGAGCCACCACGTCTGGCCAATGGTGTACAATTCTTTCAATATATTTATGAATTCCGTTTGGTACTATTTTGTTAAGCATTTTTGTGTCTATATTCATAAGGGATTTTAGTTTTAATTTTCTTTTATGTAATGTCTCTATTTGGCTTTGAAGTTTTTGTGGATTTTAGGGGATTATAAACTTCATACAATAAATTGAGAAATATTCCTCCTCTACTATTTTCTGAAATTGATTTTAATTTTTCTTTATATGTTTGTTAGAATTCTGCAAGTGAAACTATTTCAGCCTATAGATTCCTTTTTGGGGAGTTTCTCAATTAAAAAGTTAATATTCTTAATAGTTATATTTAATAGTAATTCAAATCTATTAGGTTGGTGCAAAAGTAGTTGTGATTTTTGTCATTACTTTTAATGGCAAAAACTGCAGTTACTTTTGCACCAACCTTATACTTCATTTTGGGTGAGTAGATGTAATTTATGCTTTTAATGGAATTGGCCCATTTCATCTGAGTTGTCAAATTTATGTATATAGAGCTAACTGTTCCTGGTATTTATTATATTTTCTTTGTCTGCTGTATCTGTTGTGAAATCCTTTGCTTGATTTCTGGTATTGATAGTATTTGTCTACTTATTCTTTGTCAGTCTTGCTAGATGTAGCCAATTAAATTCGTCTTTTCAAAAAATGAACTTTTAGTTGCATTGATTTTTCTCTGTAGTTTTCTCTTTTCCAATTTATTGATTTCTGCTCTTTATTTTCTTCCTTCTGCTTGTTTTAAATTTATTTTATTATTATTTTTCTCTAGGTGGCTGGCATGGAAGCTTAGACTATTGATTTTATTTTTATTTTTTCTAAGGTATGCATTTTAGTGCTATAAAATTTTCTTTCAGTATTGCTTGAGTTGTATTTCACAATTGTTATATATTGTGTTTTCATTTTTACTTAATTCAGTGAATGTTTTCATTTCCTTAGAGACTTCTTTTTTGACCCATAGATTATTTGAAAGTGTGAAAGCATGTTGTTTAGTTTCCAATGATTGGAGATATTCTTGTTATCATTTTGTTAATGATGTTTAGATTCCATTGTAGTCAGAAAATGTGCTATGTAGGATTTCAATTTTTAAAAATTTATTAAGGTTTGCTCTGTGATGCAGGGTGTGGTCTGTCTTGGCATATGTTCTGTGGGCATTTGAAAAGAAAATGTATTTTGCTGTTGTTTGACAAAATGTTTAAAAAATGTTGGTTAGATCCTGTTGGTAGATGTGGTCAATAAGTTAGTTTATACCCTTGCTGATTTTTTGTTCTATCAGTTGCTCAGAGAGGGATTTTGAAATCTTTGATTGTAATTGTGGATTTGTCTGTTCCTCCTTTCATTCTATAAATTTCCGCTTTATGTTTTACAGCTCTATGATGGTGAATACATGTTACTCTTCTTGGTAAATTGACTGTTTTTTCAATACGTAATGTCTCTCTGTGTCTAGTAAATTTTTTTGCTCTAAAGTCAGTTTCAACTGATATTAATATGGCTACTCCTACATTATTTTGATTAATGCTTGGATGATATTTTTTCCCCCAATCTTTAAATTTCAGCCTGCCCACATTACTGCATTTGAAGTGAATTTCTTGTAGATGGCACAGTTGGGTTGTTTTTTTTTTCACTATGTCAATATCCTTTAATTGTAATATTCAGACCATTTACATGTAATGTAAATACTAGTACGTTAAGGTTTAAACCCGTACTGTTAATATTTTGTTTTGTGTTTGTTCTTTGTTTTTTGTTTCTCTATTATCTGCTTCCTGCTTTCCTGAATGTGGGTTGGTTGAACATTTTTACAATTCCATTTTGATTTATCTATAGTGTTTTGAGTGTATTTCTTTGTATAGCTTTTTGAGTTTTTTTTTTCCAGCTATTGTATTAAATGTATAGAAGTATATTCTTGGTATTATATTATTAGACTCTGGTTCTTATTTAAATCTTCTGTCTTAACTACTTGGAACTGCTCTGATGGCTTTGAAGTGGGGTGGGTGTTATCTTATTTGCCGAGTGGCATCAAAATCCAAGTTTACCTCTTGGCCTCAGTTGACAACTACTAGGAAGACAGGCTCCTTGTTATTGTTGGGTGGTGGTGGCAATCCTGGATCTCCACTAGAACTCCACTGATATCACTCTGTCTGGGAAGGGTAGGAGTGACTTGCTACTCTTCTACTGACACCACAGAGGAGAAGTATGACCTAATTCCAACTCGACTACAGTGTAAATTTGGACTCTTCACTAGGCTTCCTCTTGTACTAGCAGAGAGGGAGGAGGGGTGCTTCTGTTGCTACATAGAGCTGGAAACCCAGGCTACCAATGTAGATGTCACTGGCACCAGGGGTGGGGATCGTTATCTCTTGATGGGGGTAGAAGTGCCGGGTCCCTTCTCAGCCTTCTCTGACACCACCCTGGAAGGGGGATGGGCAACCTTATTACACTATATATTGCGGGAGTGAGTGTGGGTGAGATTGCAGTCTTTCTCTGTGGTGTTTGACTAGAGTAGCATGGTTACTGTATAATATTTCTGCCTCGCCAAGCTGCTGCTTTCATGATCTTTTGGCTAGAATGATGATAATTTTCTTGTGGCTTTTTGTTTGTTTGTTTGTTTTGTATGCAGCCTTTGGCATTTGTGGGTTGCTGACTTATTCATCTGCAAATCTGGGATAGATAAGCAAAAATAAAACCCAGGAAAAACTCACCACTATGTTCGTTGGGTACTGTCTAGGGAACTAAGGAGCGGCAATGAATTGGTGCCTCTCACTACTGTAGCTAATAATCCACTTAGTGGAATTCTTATACCCTGCCTTGTTGAATTCTAGTACCCAAGGGATGCAAGTTTCCATCAAAGCACACAGTCATTATTCCCTTAAGTCCAAAGCTTAACTATAATGTTTGCTAATCCTTTTTGATCGCTTCATAGTAAATATTCAACAGGGAGAGAAGTTCACTAAATTGACAGAGCTAATGGATCCTAGTTACCGAGGGAAAATTGAGTTGTTCCTTTCCAGTTGCAAGGAACAGCATATTTTTGGACTGCAAGATTCACTTAGATGCCTCTTAACACTCCCATACCCAACAGTACTTGTTGAGAGAAAACTTCAGTAGCTCAATAGGGAAAGAACAGCTGGAGACTTGTAAAAGACTGTAAAATACCTGATCAGTTAAGGTATGGGCAGTGGTAAAGGGAACAAGAACTGCGTGATAGAAGGAAGCTATGCTTATTAGTCGGGCCCTCTGATCAACTATAGAAAGAGAACTATGGAGCTGGTTAATTGTCGCCTTGCTCTTGTTTTCCTCTGCCACCTTTGATGCAGACCACAGCTGGGGCTAACACTTCAGTGTTGCTTTCAGGTGGGAGAATAACTGAATGGATGTTACCTCACGATGATATTTTGCTGATAGCTTTTTGTGGGTTTTTTAATGTGGGAGACATACAGATTTTTTAATTCAGACAAATAAGTTAATATTTAAATATATGTTTTAATATTTAAAAGTATAGATTTTTAAATTCAGACAGATAAAAGCGGATGCTAAAGAAGGAGGGGAGGGCCGGGCGCGGTGGCTCAAGCCTGTAATCCCAGCACTTTGGGAGGCCGAGACGGGCGGATCACGAGGTCAGGAGATCGAGACCATCCTGGCTGACACGGTGAAACCCCGTCTCTACTTTAAAAATACAAAAAACTAGCCGGGCGAGGTGGCGGGCGCCTGTAGTCCCAGCTACTCGGGAGGCTGAGGCAGGAGAATGGCGTGAACCCGGGAGGCGGAGCTTGCAGTGAGCTGAGATCAGGCCACTGCACTCCAGCCTGGGCGGCAGAGCAAGACTCCGTCTCAAAAAAAAAAAAAAAAAAAAGAAGGAGGGGGAGCTGTGTTGGATATTCTGTGTCCTTCCGGAGCCAATATTCACGATTTATCACTTTCGCTTTGTGTTTTAGTAGAAAAACCCAACAGACTCTGTCAATCTGGCACTTTTCTCTGCCCTGGATTGTAGTTGGGTTAGCTAACAGGAGTGTGCATGTTGGGAAGAAAGAGGTCCTAAGTGTGTATTTTCCTGGTGTCCTCCCCACTGGTGTGGTTTGGAGTGGCTGTGTGCCACTGTAACCCTCTAGGATTTAAGTTTGTTTGTATAAGGGCTAAATTTAAATATTTTTAATGACCTAGGACTGTTTTGTTTCTTTTGACACTTTTGTCATGCTTCTAAACAGTCTTTTACCAAAGTGATTTATAGAGCACTAGTTCTGGGAGATGTTAGACATTAATGAAGAAAAAACTAGCTTGAATATATGGTAGATGATTTTTAAAGTTAACATTCTTTATCATGTTACATATAAATAAGTGATTAGTCCACTTGTTATTCTCCAAGAAGGAAAGATAGAAAGCACACAAAGCCTTTGTTTGCCTGTGCATTCTGAAATTATTCAGAAGTGCTTGTGACACGTAATATACAGTATACTGCTGGTGTTCTCTACAAAGAAGATTCTCAATAGTCCAAGTGTGTCTGCAACTTGGAGTCTCTCTTCGAAGTCTACTCTAAGCTATGTCCTGGTGATGACCATTCATGTCATAGTTTCCTGGCCTCCAATTATGCAGGTTGACCTATAGAGATTTACATACACACTTTTAAAGTATAGTGATATTTCTTTAAATTATATGTTTAAGTATTTTGTTCTATGATTTTAGTTTTCTTAGGTACATCAACTACTTCAACTATGTGTATATATGATCTTCTTTGGCCTCCTTATATTAACATTTCTTCCTTTTTTATCATTAATTTTGCTCACTTTTCTCATTTGTATTCTATATGCCCATAACTGTGTTTTCTCAGTCAGTTTACCCGTGTGTCCCTTTCCATTGTGTCTTCTTTTCTATGAGGTTTTAGTTTTTTCCTTTTACTCTTTTCTGCCAACATTTGATCTCCTCTTTCTTTCCTTCATCATTTCTTTTCTGTTACTTCATTTCTTTGTATAAATAATTGCCTCATCTCATGATGAACTGTGTGTTCACATTTCTAATTTGCTCCCTGAAAATATTTTTGTGGTCAGTGCCCTAATCTTAACTGTAATAAAATTATGCTGCTTTTTTTTTCTTATGACATCTTTCTGTAAATGCCGTGGTAGCTCTGTTTGAAAATCACTTTATTGACTCCGTTGGGCTCCCATAGGGTGGGAGTGACTTATTTGGCATCCCAGGCGTTGGTTGCAGGGATAAAGGCTCTTGGCTTTTCAGTTCCCACAGAGAAGGCTGAATTGTCTGTGAGATTCTTTGTGCAACCTCTTCTTACCCTACCCTCTGTTTTTATGAGTCATAGCAGCCCAGAAGGTCCCTACTGACACCTATTACAGGCAAGAGATATAAATTTGGACTTTAGAGTGTTTCTTGTCACCTTTAGGAAGAGTATTTCTCTTGCTCCCTTCTTGGATCTTCTGCCACCAGCTGACATGAGGCCTGGATAAGAAGGGTCCTGCCCTGAGCCCTGTGCTTAGCGGGACCCACATTATCACAAACATTGAAACTTGAAGATACTTTACTTTTCTTTCTCGAGTTTTATAAGGGGAGGTTTTGAAAGATTGGTAACAGGATAAGTGAACAGAGATGATAGGAGAGGAACGTAGGATTGGGCTGAATTCTCCAGGCCAGAAGATACTGTTTAGACTAGGAGGTGGTCAACTATAAACAAAAGCAGCAACTCTTTCTCCTTCCTCAGGGCAGTGGTTAGGAGGTTAGGAGATGAGGAGTGAGACTGAGGGAAGAAAAGTACAGCTACCCCCTGGGAAAGGAGAAAGAGAGACTATTTGTTTAAAGTTAGTCACCTCAAAGCACCTGATGCAGGTAATTGGGGAGACTTGGTTCCCTAAAAACTATGCTTCTTTACTCCCCTCTCCAGGATGCATAGATAGGCATCTCCTGGGAATCTTATTAAATATGTGGCTGGGGAAGAGGAATCACATCACAGCGGAGTCCATTCTGCTCTACCCCTGGCAGCAGGATAGGCCTAGAAGAAAAGACGTACCTTTAGCCTCTAGGTCTTTAGGGCAAATGCCTGGAGAGCAGCAGGCCGTGGGTCTTTGAGCATTTGGCTGAGCTTGGTATTTATCTTCTAAATGTTTTGACATATGGTATGTGGATTTCCTTTTGTCCTTTTGTCACAGCCCTGCCAATGTTAATGGGTAAGACTGGACACTTCTTTGTTCATTAGGTAAAGTTCTAATTCTTAATTTTATTGGCAATGTTCCTCCAAATTTATAAAGAACATAGGACCTTCCTCTTGTGGTGTATTGTCAAATCACATACTTTTTAATTAATGTTGAAAGTACAATATCCATGGGGGATTGGTTCCAGGACCCCCATGGATAACAAAATTTGTGCATGCTCATGTTCCTTCAATAAAATGGTGTGTTATTTGTATACAACCTACCTACATTGTCCTATAAACTTTAAATCATCTCTAGATTACAAATAATAGCTACGCAGTGTAAATGCTATGTAAATAATTATAGTATATTTTTATTTATATTTTTTAATACATTTTATTTATTTTTTTAAATAAAATTTTATTTTTTATAAAATTTATATAAATTTTATTTATATTTTATAAATATATATATTTATTTATATTTTATAAATATATATTTATTTATATATATTTTATATATAATATTTATTTATATTATTTATATTATATTTTATTGATGTGTTGTTATTTTTCTTCCCTGAATATTTTTGATCTGTGGTTGGTTGAATCCACAGATATGGAACCTGTAGATATGAAGGGCTAACTGTATTTGGTCAGAAATTGTTTGATTTTTCATTAGAAGTTGAAATTCTGGGTTCAAATGATTTCCTCAACTAATAATCTCACAAAATTACTTGAATAGGTAAATCTAGCTATTTTATGAACTATATTATAAAATATATTTTATGTATTTTATATAAATTTGCCTCTGATTATCTTGAGGTACACATGGCATCTCTGAATGAAGTATTTCTCTATAGGCTAAAATGTACCCTTTAGTAGTGTTTATCAGGGCAAGTTCATTTTATGAGATTTAATAGGTTTAAATAATATAGGTTTAAATATTTTTCTTTGTCTTTTGACATGACAGTTTGACTAAGCATAAAATATGAGGGTCGCATTATCTTGCAGTGGTTACTTTTTTGGCATTCCTTTACTTCCTCTATGGGATTAATGTTGCTTTAGAGAAGTCTGAATGTAAGCTTATGTTTTTTATTTCCTTCTGCCTAAGTGGCTTTACCTTCTTGTTTAGCTGTTCAAAAAAGTCTTTTCATCTTTAAAATTCACAAACTTTACCAGGGAATATTTTGGTGTTGAAAGTCCTGCAGCAAATTTTCCTGGGATGCTCTATATCTTTTTAAATTATAGATCAATCGTTATTTCAGAAAATTTTCCATAATTTTACCTTTAAACATATTCATTTTTCTATTTTGGTTGATTAGACATATGTTTGATTGCCTTTGTCTGAATTCTATATCCGTAATTTTCTCTGTAACCTTTTAAATCTTGGTGTCTTATTTTTCCTTTATTTAATTTTGTTCTTATTTCTCAAGTCTATTCTCTCTGTCATAATTCTTACAGTCTCTATTCTTTTTTTGACCATTCCAGGGTGACTTCCACTTCTGATAGTTTTGTTCTTTTATGTTTTATAGAACAAAATTTGATACTGAGTTATTTTAGCCCATGTTTGAGTTTTTTTCTTTTTTCTCCTTCCTTCCTTCCTTCCTTCCTTCCTTCCTTCCTTCCTTCCTTCCTTCCTTCCTTCCTTCCTTCCTTCCTTCTCTGTCCTTCCTTCCTTCCTCCCTCCCTCCCTCTCTCTCTCTCTCTCTCTTTCTTTCTTTCTTTCTTTTTCTTTTCTTTCGATGGAGCCTTGCTTTTCTGCCCAGGCAGGAGTGCAGTGGCTCACTGAAACCTCCTCCTCCTGGGTTACAGCAATTCTCCTGCCCTTAGCCTCCCAAGTAGCTGGGACTACAGGGGTGTGCCACCAGATTTAGCTAATTTTTGTATTTTTAATAGAGACGGGGTTTCACCATGTTGGCCATGATAGTCTCAAACTCCTGACCTCAAGTGATCCGCCCACCTTGTCCTTCCAAAGTAGTGGAATTACAGGTGTAAGCCACCACTCCCTGCCTCAACATATTTCTATGAGCTTATTAAATCCCTGTTTTGAGCTCTGGATTTTAAGAGGCAATTGTTTCAATTCCTTTTTTAAGTATGGCAATATAGTACTTTTAAAATCTACGTTAATAACAGCATTTTTCTGGAGACTGTTCTCCCTTACTAGTCATTTGTTTTTCTTTTTTGGTTATTATTTAACTTTTAATGAGGTGAATTATTCCTTGTCAGCAGTATTATGAAAATGGATCAATTAAATAGAACTTTTCATGAAGCACTGTAAAATAAGTTGTAGCTGGGTTGACATATTGATGCCTTTAAACCTTAGAAAGCTGCAGTAATAACAAGAGACTTGTGCTGGAGTAGGATTGCAGAGATTAGTGACACAAGATCAAGCGGCCATAAATAAATTCACAAATAGTCAAGTTACTAAAAGATGTGCTTTTTGGTTAATGCAATAGAATGCTGGATCTCTGTCTTCTCCCACTTAAAGATATTACATATGAATTAGCACATCACAGCCCTGCTTCCTTTCTCAATGTAGGCCTGTATTATCAACATTTTCTACTGGGGGCCTGCTTGGATGCCTCTACTTTCTCAAGTTAACTAATTGACTGATTATATTCACCAGTGCTGATCTAATTGGCTTATTGCAATCACCTGGGCTGAGCTAATTGGCTTAAGGTATTTACCCTAGTTGCAGAAGATGACCTCTGACCTACTTTTCTTCTGAGGCTTTTTTTTGCAACATATACACACACATTACATAGACATAGCCATGTGATCCCTTCTGTGTGTATATGTTTATCCACCTATCTTATATCTAAATCAAATAGTAAAAATGTTAGGATAAAGCCATTGTTTGTGTAATTATGGAACAAGGAACAGTCATGTATCAAACTCTGAACCTAGGAAAATTGAACTAATTGAAAAATTAGAAGAAATGTAAGTGACAATAAATATATGGAAAAATGCTTAATGTCACTGAGGATTTTTAAAATGAAATTAAAAAATTATATATATTTTTTAACCAATGAGCTTGGTAGTCATTTAAGTCTTATTATGTAAAGTGTTAATGAATTGTTGGTGGGACTGCATATTTGTATGACTTTTTGATAAAGTGATTTGGCAGTATCAAAATATAAATATTTATTCACTTTGACCCAGCAGTTTCACTCATTGTAACCTGTCCTATAGATAGGATTACCCAAAATGTGCCAGGGTAAACTTAAAAAAAAAATGTACCTCATAACATTCTAATGGAAATAACAAAATGGTCTAAACCTATGTATAACACAATATAATATTAACAATATTCATCATTAAATACATGTACTGGACTAGGCAATAAAATTACAGGACATTTATGCTGTAGAATATTATGACAGTGCCAATAAATAAATTTATAGCTTTAAGTGCCCATATCAGAGATGTCCAGGACATAATAAGTGAAAACTGGACATTGTTGAATATAAAGATAGTATGTTTTATTATGCCTATAATTGTGTGGAAAATTAAGTGGGTATACAACATGTAACTATATGAGTAAATGTCTGAAAAATTGAAAAGAACTGTTAACAGTGGTTACCCTCATCTAAGTGACCTAGGTGAATAGGGGTTACCTTCATAAAGTGAGGGCAGGCTGGGGTAAGAAAGTATATTTTTCTCTTGATTTATTTTTAAATAGTTTAAATCAAAGTAAAATGATTGGAAGAAATAAATAAGGTTATATCATATTAGGCAAATATAATTTATATGATATAAATTTAAATTATTAGTTAAATTTCTGTTAATTCACAATTTTGTTGTTTTTTTTTCCCCAAGACACTTGTGTAACAGCAAGCAATAGCACCAGTTGTACCTCTTCAACTTCTTCACTTTCTAACTACTTGTATGTCTTCATCTTGGGACAACTATTGCTGGGGGCAGGAGGAACTCCTCTTTATACTCTGGGAACAGCCTTTCTTGATGATTCTGTGCCCACACACAAATCTTCTCTCTATATAGGTAAGTTTACTCTCTAAACTGTCTCAGTATCAGTTTATCTTATTATATGTTTACTTTAGAAGTAAAGTATAACATAGGCTTATTAAAAAGTTAGTTGTAATGCCATAGGTATTCCCAATAAATACATGCAGTATTACTTTTATTTTCTGCCATATAATGTCAGTGAATATAAATTGTCATCATTTTTGTTGATCCTCTGCTGTATTTCTTGGTATTGGCAGGCCAGCTTTGCAGGATAAGAAGAGCCATTTAAGCAGCATTCTCTCTAGATTGCTTGAATTGACATAGAGGCAGATCTCTGCAAGGTGTTGAGATTGAGCTCTGCCATTCTGTGTGATTTATTACATCCTATATTGACATACAGTCCACAAAACAAACCATTGTTTCTCCTTTGTGATCTAATTCCTGGTAGCATAAGTTTCTCTTAAATTCCTTCTCTTATGTTCCTGAAAGGTAAAACTAACTAGACAATACACAGCCCTACATCTAATTATTGAGTACTTTATTTGCATATGAGTTTTCTCTTTATCAGTCTGTTAATCTAACATAGGAGATTCATTGCCATAGGGTTAGTAAGATAGTATGTTCAGTGCAGCCTAAGCTACTGAGGAACTCACAGATACCATTGGCCTTGATTACAGCCAGAGGATTCAAATGGAGACTACACTGCCGCACCCACCCAGAATCAAACCCAAAGGGTACCTACCCAACCAACACCATAGATATATCTATAGGAATATGTCTTATCCTATGAAAACTACTCATTAAAATTGCAAGAGTTACTGTTGCTCCAGCTGTGCAGGCATCAATATAGTAACAAGCAAAAACAAAAACATGAAAAATCAAGGAAACATGGCACCTTGAAAGAAATACAATAATTATACAGTAACAGAACCAAAAGAAAATAAAAATCTATGAAATGCCTAAAAAGGAATTTGAGCTAATGGTCTTAAAGAAACTCAGTATGATATCAAGGGAACTCAGATAAACAATATAAGGAAATCAAGGAAACAACTTATGATCTGAATGAGAAATTCAAGAGAGATAGATATCATTAAAAATAATCAAATATAAATCATGCAACTGATGAGTTAAATGAATGAAATTACAAGTGTAGTTGAATGAAAAATTATATGTGAGAGGTTTAACAATAGACTAGATCAAACAAAGAATTTCTGACCTAGAAGAGAGGTCTTTTGAAATAACCCAGTCAAACAAAACAGCAAACAATATGAAAAAAAATAAAGAAAGCTTATGTGCCATATGGGCACTATTAAGTAAACAAATATTTGAATTTTAGGAATTTCAGAAGGAGAAGAAATGTGAAAAGGTATAGAAAATCCATATAATGATATAATGCTGAAAACATCCCAAGTTGTGGGTGAGAAATTAGACATCCAGATACAGGAAACTCAGTGATTCCCAAATAGATTCAACCCAAAAGGGTCCTCTTCAAGGTATATTATATTCAAACCAACAAAAATCAAAGATAATTCTAAAAATAATAAGAGAAGAGCATCAAATCACCTATGGAGTAATTCCCATCAGAAAGATTTCTCAGCAAAAACCTTACAGGTCAGGAAAGAATTGGATGATATATTTAAGAATGCTCAAAGGCAGGGGTCTGGGGGTCAGAGGGGGGACACAGCTGTCAGTCAGGAATACTACATCCAGCAAAGCTATTCTTCAGAAATAAAGGTGAAATAAAGTCTTTCCCAGGCAAGCAAAAACTGACGGAGTGCATCATCACTAGACCAGCCCTATAAAAAATGCTTAAGGGAGTCCTACATCTGGAAGCAAAAGGACAATAATTACCACCCTGAACACAAGTGAAAGTATAAAACTCAGTGCAAAGCAGATACTCAAGAAAAAGAAGGGAATCAAATGTTATCACTACAGAAAACTGCCAAAATACTAAGATGAACAAGAGAGGAAGAAATGGACAAAAGATATATAAAATCATCAGAAAACAATTAACAAAGTGACGGAAGTCCTCACCTATCAATGATAACAACCTTGAATGTAAATAGTTTAAATTCCCTAATTAAAAATATAGATAGGCTGAATGGATTAAGAAAGTATATCTAACCATGTGCTGCCTAGAAGAAACTCATTTCAACTGTAAAGATACACTTAGACTGCAAGTGAAGGGATAAACAATATATTTAGTGTAATTGTAAACCAAAAGTGTGTAGAAGTAGCTATACTTAAATTAGACAAAAGAGTGTAAGTCAAAAAGTACAAGGGGCAAATAATATCGTTTTACTCTTATGAATACACCAAGAATACAAAAATAAATTCACCAAGAAGATACAGCAGTTATAATCGAATACACACCCAACACTAGAGCATACATGTATATAAATCAAATATTATTAGAGTTAAAGAAATGGACCCCAATATAATAACAGTTGGAAACTTTAATACTCCACTTCCAGCACTGGAAAGATTATCTAGGCAGAAAATCAGCAAATAGTACTGGACTTAAACTTCAGTATAGACCAAATTGACCTAACAGGTATTTACAGAACATTTTATTCAGCAGCTACAGGATACATGTTCTCTTCAGCACATGGAACATTCTCTAGGATAGACCATATGAAACCACAAAATAAGTCTCAATAAACTTTAAAATATTAATAATATATTAGGTATATTCTCAGACTAGAGTGAAATAAAACTAGAAATTAATAATGAGCAACTTTTGGAACTGTACAAATACATGAAAATTAAACATCATGCTCCTGAGCAACCAATATGCCAATGAAGAAATTAAGAAGGAATTACATGAAAATAGAAATACAATAAACCAAATCTTATGAGGTACCGCAAAAGCAATGCTAACAGGGAATTTTATACCAAGAAACACCTACATCATAAAAATAGATTTCAAATAAACCGCCTAATGATGTACCTTAAGAAAATGGAAAAGCATGAACAAACAAACCCAAAATTAGTAGAAGGGAAGAAGTAATAAAGACTATCTCAGAACTAAACAAGAGTAAAAAAAAAAAAAAAAGAAAAGAAAAAAACTACAGAAGATCAATGAAATGAAAATTGGTTTTTGGAAAAGATAAAATAAAGCCATTTGCTAGACTAAAAAAAAGAGAGAAGGCCTAAGTGAAATCAGAAACAAAATAGAAGGCATCACAGCCGATACCACAGAAAAACAAAGGATTATTAGTCTTACGAACAAATATATCCAACAAATTGAAAAACCTATAGAAAATGGATACATTCCCAGGCACATAAAACCTACCAAGATTGAACCAGGAGGAAATAGAAAACTTGGTCAGACAAATAACGTGTAATGAGATTGAATCAATAATAAAAAGTCTCTCATGAAACAAAAGCCCAGGGCTGGATGGCTTCACTGCTGAATTCTATAAAACTTGTAAAGAAGAACTTAGTACCAGTTCTTTTCAAACTATTCCAAATAGTTGAAGAGGAGAGAATTCTTCCTAACTTGTTCTGAGACCAGTATTACCCTGATGCCAAAACCAGAGAAAAACAGAATGTAAAGAGGAGCTATAAGCCAATATCCCGAATGAACATAGATACGAAAATCCTCAACAAAATTATAGTTGGCTGAATTTAATAGCACATCAATAAATGATATACCATGATCAAGTGGAATTGATCTCAGTGATGCAAGAATTAGTTTGTCATATGGAAATCAATGAATGTGATACATCACATAAACAGATAGAAGGACGAATATCACATGATCTTCTCAATAGATGTAGAAATGTATTTCATAAAACTCAACATCCCTTCATGATAAAAACTCCTAAGAAATTAGGTATAAAAGGAACATATATCAACACGATAAAGGCCATGTATGGCAAACCCACAGCTAACATTATACTGAATGAGAAAAAGCTGAAAGCCTTTCTTAGAACTGAAACACAAGAAAGCCCACTTTCTTTTTTCTTTTCTTTTCTTTTCTTTTTTTTTTTTTTTGAGATGGAGTCTCATTCTTGTCGCCCAGGCTGAAGTGCAGTGGTGCGATCTCTGCTCACTGCAACCTCTGCCTCCCGGGTTTAAGCAATTCTCCTGCTTCAGCCTCCCAAGTAGCTGGGATTACAGGTGCCCACATCATGCCCCGCTAATTTTTGTATTTTTAGTAGAGGCCGGGGTTTCACCATGTTGGCCAGACTGGTCTTGAATTCTTGACCTCAGGTAATCCACCTGCCTCGGCCTCCCAAAGTGCTGGGATTACAGGTGTGAGACACCAGGCCTGGCTGAAGGCCCATTTTCATCATTCTTATTCAACATGGTACTGGAAGTCCTATTCAGAGCACTTAGGCAAGAGAAAGAAATAAGGGACATCCAAATTGGAGAAGAGGAAGCCAAATTGTCTGTCTCCACAGATGACATAATCTTATATAAAAACATCTAAAGACTTCACCATAAAACTCTTAGAACTACTAAATAAATTCAGTGATGTTTCAGGGTAAAAAATCATATTAAAAAATCAGTAATGTTTCTTTACACCTTTGATGAACTAGCTGAAAAAGATATCGAGAAAGTAATATCATGTATAATGGTTACAAAGAAATACATAGGAATAAATTTAACCCAGGAGGTGAGAATCTTTAAAGGAAAACTACAAAACACTAATGACAGAAACTGAAGACAGAATAAAAATGGAAAGGCATCCCATGCTCATGGATTCAAAGAGTTAATATTGTTAAAATGACTGACTATACTACCCAAAGCAATTTACAGATTCAATGCAATCCCTATCAAAATTCCAATGTCACTTTTCAGACATGGAAAAGCAGTCCTCAAATTTATATGGAACTGGAAAAGATGCCAAAACAATCCTGAGCACAAAGAACAAAACTGAAAACATCACACTATCTGATTTCAAATTATACAACAAAGCTTTAGTAATCAAAAAAGAATGGTGTTGATATCAAACCAGACACATTGACCAATGGAACACAATAGAGAACTCAGAAATGACCAACTAATTTTTGCTAAAGATACCAAGGATATACACTGGGGACTCTTTAATAAAAGGTGCTGTAATAACTGGATATTGATATGCAGAAGAATACAACTAGACCCCTATCTCACACCATATACAAAAATTAACTCAAAATGGATTAGACACTTAAATGTAATACTCAAAGCTATAAAATTGCTGGAGGAAAACACAGGGGAAACACTTTATTACCTTGGTCCTGGGAAAGATTATATGGTCAAGACTGCAAAAGCATAGGCAACAAAAACAAAATTAGACAAATGGGACTATATCAAGCTAAAAAGTTGCTGCACAGCACAGGAAACAATCATCAGATTGTAGAGACAACCTATAAAACAGGAGGAATTATTTGCAGACTGTTCATCCAACAGAGGACTAATGTCTAGAATATATAAAGAGCTTTAACAACTCAACAGCAAAAAGTCGAAATAATCTAATTAAAAATAAGCAAAGAATCTATATAGCCATTTTTCAAAATAAGATATACAGATGACCACCAAGTATATGAAAAACTGCTCAACATCAATTATCAGGGAAATGCAAATCAAAGCCACAATGACATATTATCTCACTTCAATTAGAATGGCTATTATCACAAAGACAAAATGTCAAATGCTGGTGAAGATGCAGAGAAAAGAGAACTTTTTAATAGACTGTTGGTGGGAATGTAAATTAGTACAGCCATTATGGAAAATAGTATAGACATTTCTCAAAAACGGAAAGTATAATTACCATATGATCCAGTAATGCTACTATTGGGTATTTATCCAAGGGAAAGGAAATCAGTGTATTGAAGAGATAGTTGTGTCCTCATGCTTATTGTAGCACTTCTCACAATAGCTAAGAGATGGAATCAAGCTAAACATTCGTCAACAGATGCATAGATAAAGAAAACATGAAATGTACATACAACAGGATACTATTCAGCCATGAAAAAAAAAAAAAATCCTGTCCTTCATAGTAACGTGGGTGAGCCTAGAGGACATCCTGTTAAATGAAACAAGGATACAACAGGATACTATTCAGCCATTAAAAAAAAAAAAAAAAGAATCCTGTCGTTCATGGTAACGTGGGTGAGCCTAGAGGACATCCTGTTAAATGAAACAAGTCAGGCACAAAAAGTAAATACTACGTGTTCTCACTGATGTGTGAGAGCTAAAAAGAAAAAATACCAGCTCCTAGAATTCAGGAACAGAATTATGGTTATTAAAGATTGGGGAAGATATGGGAAGGGGAGGATATAGAGAGATTTGTTAATGGATAGAAAACTACAGTTAGGAGAAATAAATTCTGGTGTTCTATATAGCACTGTAGATTGAATATAGCTAACCATTACTCATTGTATATGTTCAAAAAGCTAGAAGAGGGGATGTTAAATGTTCCCAACACAAACAAATCTTAAATGTATGAGGTGATGTGTGTGCTAATTAATCTGATTTGATCATTACACATTGTATAGATGTATTGACCCATAACCATGTATCCTCTAAATGTGTACAATGGTTATGTGTCAACTAAAAAAAGGAAAAAAAAATGAAACTATATTCAACTAACTCCCCAAAATACTTGCGAGCTTAAATAAACAGCAACAACAACAATAAAAAGACATGAGTGGTCAAATAAGTTTTGTTTTATGAAAATTCAGAGTTATATATGGCAACATTTTAAATATCTCACAGATAGAAATAAGCTCAATTTAATTCCACTGCAAGTAAAAATAGGGAGAGTCCCTAAGAGGAAGAAGTTTAATGACTTACTTTTAAGAAGTTTAATGACTTACTTTTAAGAAGTAGACTTCTCAGCAGATCCAGATTTGAAGTCAGCTGCTGTAGTGCAAAATATAAAATTCTTTCTGAGTTGCACAGAGTAGAAAAGGCTTCTTGTTTCACGTTGCTCGCATTATTTTCTTCCGTGATATTGTAAACAGTAACTATGATCACTATCAGTAAAGGATAAATAGTAGATATACTACCTCTACTGCCAGTTAACAACACTTTCCATGGATTTATAATTTTTGGTTTTGTTCTAATTATTACTACAAATAGCTTTTACATTGAATTACATGTTTTAGACTCCTTGACTGTCTATTCAAATGTTATTGTTTTAATGAAAATATGTGTGATTTTGGTATGTTTAATTGTTTAGATTTTTCTATAGTAAGACATTTGTTTTCACTGTTAGATAGGCAAAGTGAAGTTGTGCATATGACTGTATTCAATGTCTCTGTTCTTCTTCTAGGAACTGGTTATGCTATGTCAATCTTAGGCCCTGCTATTGGCTATGTATTGGGAGGACAACTGCTAACCATGTACATTGATGCTGCTGTGGGAGAAAGGCAAGGCAGTATCTAGTTTTCTTTTATTTAAAGTCATTTTATTTTAATTATGCCAATATCATAGACAAAACATTTTCACAGTACTTCCCTCAGTATAGCATGAAGAATTATTCAGGAAAAAAAAATTGAATACAAAAGATTCTTATATAATATCTAATTTGGCTGCATTACCTTTTGGGTTAATGCTATACCATCTTTTATTATAATAACATATTTTCATAAATAATGACATTTAATAAAGTCATCTGGTGAAATTTTTAAAAATACATATGTAGGACCCCATGCATTGTTCAAAAATAAGAATTCAATAAAAATTAGCAATATTTTCCGTGGATTTAGTTGGGACTAGATAGTCTGAAGAGTCTCAAGAGTCTATGATTCTCAGAAAATGTTCCAGAATAACTCTGATAATGTCACAGAGATCACAATTATGCCATTTTAACAATGATGACAATGAAGGATAGTAATAGATAATATTTATTTGTCCTATACTGTATACCAGACACCATATGTTTTGTGTGTTAACTTATTTTACATGCTATCTTATTTAATAATCTCAAGTATTCAACAAAGTAGTTGATACGCACAGGTTGGTAAGTGTCTAAGACATGAATTAAAGTAGATCTCTTTGACCAAAATCCAACACTGAGTTAGTTACCTTCTCTATTTCCTGGTTAGAGAAATTTGTGCCTTTGCTGAGGTCATATGTTTTTTCATTTTGCCACTGGGAATTATAACTGCACAATCCTCTACATGACCATGAGCAGTGAATACAAAAATAGGGTCATAGGTATGTGATTTGTTCTCTAAACTGTTAGTCCTAGGTTACTCTTTCACAGACTGTAAAAAGGCATGCAGAAGAACTCTTGAAGTAGTGACCCCGAGATTTAAGAAAGGACACTTTAATTTCGGTGGAAAATTACGTGAGTTGTAGGAGTAGTGTATTTTTGGAAAGGGTCAAAGTGTATTAAAATACGAGATCCCTGGCTGGGCACGGTGACTTATATCTGTAATCCTAGCACTTTGGGAGGTCAAAGTATAAAGATCACTTGAGGCCAGGAGTGACTTGTACCTGTAGTCCCAGCTACTTGGGAAGCTAAGATGGGAGAATCGTTTGAGCCCAGGAGTTCAAGGCTGCAGTGAACTATGATCATGCAATTGCACTCCAGCCTGGGTGATAGACTGAGACCCTGTTTCAAGGAAATAAATAGACAAATAGTCACTTTAAGAATAATTTTACATTAAAGAAGTGCTCTAATTGAAGCACACTCTATGGGCTTTTAACACAGATCAGTGATTTGCTGTGATATATATTTATTTATTTATTTATTTTATTTATTTATTTTTGAGACGGAGTCTCACTCTGTCGCCCGGGCTGGAGTGTAGTGGCCGGATCTCAGCTCACTGCAAGCTCCACCTCCCGGGTTTACGCCATTCTCCTGCCTCAGCCTCCTGTGTAGCTGGGACTACAGGCGCCCGCCACCTCACCCGGCTAGTTTTTTTTTTTGTATTTTTTAGTAGAGACAGGGTTTCACTGTGTTAGCCAGGATGGTCTTGATCTCCTGACCTCGTGATCCGCCCGTCTCGGCCTCCCAAAGTGCTGGGATTACAGGCTTGAGCCACCGCGCCCGGCCTGCTGTGATATATATTTAATACAGTAGAGAAGAAAATTTAGCCAAAGTTAAAAGAATGTTGAGAAATTCTATGTATCTTTTCAAATATTTGTCATATTTACTATTAGATATTTTAAACTTTCATGTCATATTTGCCATTGTTAAACATTTTGTAAACCATTATTCTCATAACTCTCAATTATGTCTGCTACCTGTTTTCTGATTCTTTGCAATGGCACCATTAAACTGTTGGATATTATAATCGTATTCTACTATATGCACTTGAAGTATAAAGTATATAATTATCTTAACTGAGTTTTAATTAATAAGGTAGAGTTGACTTTTACCTCTTGTTTTTCTATTGTATAGCACTGATGTCACTGAGGATGATCCACGATGGTTGGGAGCTTGGTGGATTGGATTTCTTCTATCATGGATCTTTGCTTGGTCTTTAATAATACCTTTTTCTTGCTTTCCAAAACATTTACCAGGTAAGCATGCTTTCTTTAAAACCAGAGAGGTTTATTTTAATTGTAGGCCAGTTGTTCTTTTCTATATGATTAATAAGAACTGTAGATTCACCCTGTTTGTTTTATAGAATCTCAACTGTCTGCCTATGTAAATTTTGAATATTCTTCATTCTAGAAATTATTGGGTAACAATCAATATTCATGGTTTTTCTTTCAATTTCCAATTAATGATAGAACTATGAATATTTACTTCTTTAGTACTTAATAAATTTGTTTCTTATGTTTTATCTGGAATTCTGCTTTATGTGTATACAAGGTACAGTATCTTTTAAACTATTAGTTTGTATTCAGTTAGTCATTAATTTCAGTCTGTCTTAAATCATTCATATCAATTATTTGTAGTTAAAAGTGCAAGTACTTTTTTTTTTTAATTATCACTGAAGTCATTCTGTAGTGTACTTTTTTTATTTTTTTACTGTATGTGAATATTAAACATTCTTTTCTTTCTTTTTTTTTTTGAGACAGAGTCTCCCTCTGTTGCCCAGACTGGAGTGCAGTGGTGCGATCTCCGCTCACTGCACCCTCTGCCTCACGAATTCAAGCAATTCTCCTAACTTAGCCTCCCAAGTAGCTAGCACTACAGGCATGTGCCACCACACTCGGCTAATTTTTGTATTTTTATTAGAGATGGGGTTTTGCCATGTTGGTCAGGCTAGTCTCGAACTCCTGACCTCAGGTGATCTGTCTGCCTCAGCCTCTCAAAGTGCTGGGATTACAGGCGTGAGCCACCACTCCCAGCTTGAATATTAAACATTCTATACTAAAAGAAAAGGTTAATTAGAAGTAATATTCATTTTTCTCTATGAGCTCTTGCTTCTGTATAATCATGTAGTTAAAAAACATATCTGTAGAAGTATTTTTCTTTAGGTTGGAGGTATTTAGTAGTTTACTTTGCTATTTTCAGCAGGATAGATGATTAACTTTTGGAAATGGGCAAGAGAAAATCTGACAGACTGGGAGTAGATAGACTCATTAATTTCTTTCTACCCTGAGCCATTCATTTATAGTTCCATATGTTAACTGTTTTCTCAAATTTGTTGGCAGTACCATTATTAAAAATCAAAAGGACATGGTAATAAGATGGTAAATATTTCATTTGTCAAGCATGTTAGGATTAATAGAGCAGAGGAAAAAAGCCACAAAAGTACTTTAATATGTAAAGGATCAAAAAGAGAACCATTTGAAAGGAAGAAAAAATGTTAAGAGATTTTAAATGAAAAGCATAGATATGTGATTGGAGCAAAATTGTCTCATTTGAATGTTTAGACTAGTTGGAACTTCCTTAGCTAGTACTAATGAATACTGGTTCTTGGGGCATCCTGATTACAGACATAGATATTTGAACAATTTTCTTAACAGAACAACTAGCCTCTTATAGAATTTATATACTAGCGGAAGTATGTGTCAATTAGAAAGTAAGCACATTTTTATATGAAGAATAAAGTGATAGAGCAAGTTTAATTACTACTTTTTTTTTCTTTTTAGGTACAGCAGAAATTCAAGCTGGAAAAACTTCCCAGGCTCATCAGAGTAATGGTAATGCAGATGCGAAATTTGGGAAAACTATTAAAGATTTTCCAGCTGCTCTAAAGGTAAAATAAAACTCTTCTCTGTCTCTCTCTGTCTCATACACACATATGTATACACACACACAACTCACATGTACATATGTATAGATGTGTGTGTATATTATATATAGTATGTATAATATGTGTATAATATATATTATATATAACAGGTGTATAAATATATAATATATAATATATATTATATATTTTATATATAATTATATATAGTTATATATAAATATAACATATGTACTATACATAATATATAGTATATAATATTTATTATATACTATATATTATGGATATTAATATACATATATTATGTATATTATATACTATACATAATATATATGTATAGTATATTATATATTATGTATAGTACATTATATATATAAATACATATAAACATGCACATAAACCCACACACACCAACACATACCCACACGTACACACACGCGGGCCATCTTTTCAGAGTACAATTTTGTTTGCTTGTTTACTACAATTGGAGCTCTTATAAACAACTCTTTGGATTCAGTTTTATTGTCCTTTGAGTAAATGAAAACTATTCTAGGGTAGAATGGTTGAAAGAGCATGAGTTGTCTTATTGGCAATATCACATTCAGTGGTTCCTTGTTAACGCTAGCAGCCCATTATTCCATGACATTTTCCTTATGAAATTGATTAGTCACTTGTCACTGAATTGTAAATGTATTTGATAATTCTGAACCAATATTTTTCTTTTGTGAAAGAAGTAGTTAGTGGTAACTTGGTTTGAATTTGAGGAGAAAGAACAAAAATGTTATGGTCCATTCAGTTGTACTCAGCAGAAAAGTATTCTATTTAGTGTTATTAAAGTTTTATTCATAAAGGACTTTATAATTTTACGTTTTCAAGATGTGAAATTGTTTGCTTTTCATTGTTTTTTGTTTCTTGTCAAATAAAAGCCTTAGAATGTTTTTACTTCTCCACACCATACATGCACATTCTTGTGTTTTGCTGATATTGTTCATGCTTTAATTACAACTACTAATATTTTCTCTTACAGTAGTTCTATTTCATTATCCCTGTTAGATTTATCTTATACATTTTAATTTACATTATCATCTAGAGTCATTACTGACCATTACTTTTTTTTAATCCTTGTGTCCTCCTGCTTAGTGATCTCTATTCTGATTTCAATCTCTATGAATTCAACATTTTCTTGTTGGTTTTCCTTAGATAGGATACCACCTAGATATCCTTGAATGTTTGAATAATGTATTTTACTAGGTGAATACTTTTAGATTATTCCTTTTTAATCTCTGTAGCCTGTGAATATTGCTTGCTCTTCTCTACTTAATTGTGTTGTATTTGAGAAGTTTTATGTTAGTGTGATTCTGGCTTATTCTTTTCATCTGTATGTTGGTAAGTTTTTTCATTTATCTTTGATTACAGGAAATTTACTTAGTTATTCTGAAGTATATGTCTTTTCTCATTAATTCTTCTCAAGAATTGATTGTTTTCAATCTGAAGGCAATTTTTTAAAATACCGCTATTTATTATTATTATGAATTATTTTAAATTATTGCATGTTTTTAGGTACGTTTTCCTTCCTTTATCAGTCTATGTGGCTCTGACTTCTAAAGCTGCCATCTTGCTCCTTTGTGATTCTGTGTGTGTGTGTGTTTGTGTTTTGCTTCGTTTTATGAAAAATTTTTTGACATTTAATATTTGAGAACTATAATTTGGTTTTCATTTCGTGGTTAAATATATTAACACAATTAACCTCCATACTCCCCTCTGTCAATAAATAAAATTCTGAGAGGTCTAGCCATATAGACACCTATCTAAAGTTGCTTAACTGTGTTTCTAAAGTTTTTAATTGCTGAGTCTAATCATGGAACAATACTATGAATTTGATACTTACAGACTATTCTCATCTGTGCTCATAGGCTCAAACTCTTTCTTTACTGGACATAGGAATTCAAACACAATAAAATACCAAATAGGTGGTAGATTTGTAGTGTGTAGATTTACAGTAACACTTGGGAAGAGAACTTTTCCAAGAAGGCTTTTACTTTCTTTCCGTGGCCCTTGGAATGCAATAAAAGCATAACCACCATATTGAGGAATCATCTACCAATTTTCTAGGTATTCCACATATAAATTTTCTTATCATGTATATGTAAATCTATTAATTATCCCTAGCTACATTTTTGTTTTGGAGGAAATGCTGAAATTTTACAGACGATTGTAAAATTTTGTTATTTCATCATGCTAACCTTCTAACCCTATACTTTGCAGTATAATCATAGCTATTCATTTGAGGAACTGTATTTTTTCTTTAGAATTTGATGAAGAATGCTGTCTTTATGTGTTTAGTTCTATCAACTTCTTCAGAAGCCTTAATTACTACTGGATTTGCTACATTTTTACCTAAATTTATAGAAAATCAATTCGGATTGACATCCAGCTTTGCAGCTACTCTTGGAGGTAAAACATTTTCTTTATTTTAACTTAATCTAAAAATTTCACTTTGCCATATTAAATTTTTATTAGGATAATGTATAATTTGAGATAGCCCCTCCTTGAAATTTAAACTGAAACCAGCCTGGCCAACATGGTGAAACCCTGTCTCTACCAAAAAAACATAAAAATTAGCTGAGTGTAGTGGCATGTGCCTGTAGTCCCAGCTCCTTTGGAGGCTGAGGTGGGAGAATCACTTGAATCTGGGAGGTGGAGGCTGCAGTGAGCCGAGATTGCACTGTTGTCCTCCAGCCTGGGTGACAGAATGAGACCCTGTCTAAAAAAAAAAAAAAAAAAAAAAAAGACATTTAAACTTAATTTTGGTACAAAGTTCTGATTTTCTGACATTAGGCAGTCTATTGTATAAACTAGAGAAAGACAAAAGCTAAAATGGCTAAAGAGAATATCTATTAATCTTAATTCTTAATGTTCAATACATTAATTTGACTAATTCCCTACTTAGTGGACCTGTTAAGTCATTTGTACACATATTTCTATATCAGGTGAATAAATATAAGTTAAAACCATATTGGCATTTGTTTTTGATGTTTTTCAGTTGTCAGTATGAGTGAGTATATGTATATGATTTCTCACAATCCACATTCTTCTTTCTTATTAGGGGCTGTTTTAATTCCTGGAGCTGCTCTCGGTCAAATTTTAGGTGGCTTCCTTGTTTCAAAATTCAAAATGACATGTAAAAACACAATGAAGTTTGCATTGTTTACATCTGGAGTTGCATTTACGCTGAGTTTTGTATTTATTTATGCTAATTGTGAAAATGAGCCGTTTGCTGGTGTATCCGAATCGTATAATGGGTAAATACATCTCAGTGCTTTTTGATATTAATACCAGAATAATAGACTAAGCATTTCCAAGCATATGTTTTCTTAAATAAAATGGTGAGAAATTGGCGTTTTAAAAATTTGGAAGGCCTTTTTTCCTATGTAAGAACATGTGGTTTTGTTTTTAGTTTAGATAATTGATGTCTTCTTAAAAGTTGGGGATATTTATACAAAGAACATTTAAGGAGCAACTTTCATAATGGGCACTATGCTTCCTCAGGGATACAAAGATTAATACAGTAGGATTTTTGCCTCTAAGCGATTCATATCCTAGGGAGAATTTCACATTATATGTTTTTATTGATTCAAATTTTTAAAAATACAAATAACTCCCTATGATAAAAATTACCTTATTAGGTTGGTTGCAAATAGACAAGAAGAGAAATTAGAATAAAGCTAGTCCTAGCTAATACTAATCATTATTGTATCTACTTAAAAGTTTGTTTATTGTAGATAAATAAATAACTTGTTCTCACCTGTAGACATGCTTCTAGCTATAACTGATTTGACCATTTATATTTCTTTGTTTTCCTTTGAAATTTTAAGCCCTAAGTAAGTGGTCAGGCAAGAGGATATTGCACAGCAGTACATTTTATACCTCACAGTGCTGCTTTGTTTCATTACATGTGTTTGAGGCTGTCAAGGAAGGTGGTACGTTAGGTCAAGGACTCCATAATTTTGTGTAATATGACCTACAGATGATATAAATATAATCTACTTGGGAAAAGTTTGCCAATGACAATTACCATGATTTGTAGTTGCTGCTAATATATCTGTGATTCTTTTACATTAATGCTGAGCATTCTAAAGCAATATTTAGTTAAGCTCCATTACATTTTTTTTTTTTTTTTTGAGACAGAGTCTTGCTGTGTCACCCAGGCTGGAGTGCAGTGGCACAATCTTAGTTCCCTGCAACATCCGCCTCCCGGATTCAAACAATTCTCGTCTCAGCCTCTGGAGTAGCTGGGACTACAGGCGTATGCCACCATGACCAGCTAATTTTTGTATTTTTAGTAGAGACGGGGTTTCACCCTGTTGGCCAGGTTGGTCTCAAACTTCTGACCTCAAGTGATCCGCCCGGCTCGGCCACCCAAAGTACTGGGATTACAGGTGTGAGCCACCACGCCTGGCCAAGCTCCATTACATTTATTCGATATTTGTTGAATGCTTCCTCTGGCAGACCTTCATGGCAAAATCCCTGTTCTAAAGGAGAGATTGCGGAAGAAAACAGTGAATGAATAGTCAATTAGATAATGGGGGATAAACAAATTGCTATGGAATTGAAAAGAAGGTGAGCTTTTCAATTTTATTTGATTAGAATCTGGAAGGGCTTCATAGCATAATAGTGAAATGGGGTTTAAAAATCCTTCAAGGATACAAAGAATTTTGAGAAATAAAGATTTGAGAAGAGAGAAAGGGAGAGGGAATATGCTAAACCAAAGTTATAAATGCTATTAAGTGTGAAGGCTAGTTTCAGAGACCAAGTTGAATGGAACTTAGATTAAATGTCTAGAGATAGTATAAATATGTTTTGGAATGTTGAAAGGTAGGTAGAGGTTAAGTTGCGGAGACCTGACTTTCACCCCTGTAAACTTCACGCAAACTTATCCCACTAAACTTTTTCTGTATGTTCCTTTTAGGAAAAAAAAAAAAAAGGAAGTTCTGGATAGTTTAACACATAGTTTTATCACCTTGAGTAACAAAGTACATGTGAATCCATTTAATATTGTCTACATTAAATGATAGTTACTACCAGGTGTGCTGTCCTTCATGTAATCAGAAAGGAAGGCATGTGTGATGGGGTAATTCTGAGGTTCGTGTAGGAGTTGGCCATTAAGATATATTAAGATCTGGGACATAGTGTTTAATACACATACACATTTCTTAGTGATGAGAAAAACTGAAAGTAAATATACACATACACACACATAAATGTCACTAAATGTATGTGTTTTTACTCACATTTATGTATGTGTATGTATATAGATAGAAATAGGGACACAATTTAATGTCACCAAGTAGGTGTGACATTTCAGATCATATTTTTCTCATCGCCCCAAATTCTTAGTTTTAGCTTCTGTACCCTGAGTATTAAAATGTGTATATTACAAACTAGTCAGTCAAACTAGTCTCATCTAAGAAACATGTGTAGAAGAAAAGGTACAGGCATATGTTGAGGATATGTGGGTTTGGTTCCAGACCACCAAAATAAAGCATATATTGCAATAAACAACTCAAATGGATATTTTGGTTTTCCAGTGCTTATAAAGGTTATATTTACTCTATACTGTAGTCTATTACATATGCAATAACTTTATGTCTACAAAAGAAATGTCCAATGTACATACCTCAATTAAAAAGTTATTTATTGCTGAAATGTACTGACAAACATCTGAGCCTTCAGCAAGTTGTAATTTTTTTTGCTGGTAGAGAGTCTTGCCTCAGTGTTGATGGCTGCTGACTGACCAGGGTGGTGGTTGCCAAAGGTTGGGGTAGTTGTGGCAACTTCTTAAAATAAGACAATAATGAGCAGTCAGAACACACACATCATTTATTGATTAAATTTTACTTCTTAAAGGGGCATGGTTCACGGTGTCCCGAAACAATTATTTTAGTAACATCAGAAATCACTGATCACCATAACAGAAATGATAATGAAAAAATTTGAAATCTTGCAAGGTTACCAAAATATGAAATAGACATAAAATGATCGTGCACTCTGGGAAAAATTGCACTTGATAGACTTACTGAATACTATCACTATCACTACATTGCCACTAACCTTCAATTTGTACAAAACACAAGATTTGCCAAGTGCAATAAAACAAAGTGAAGTAAAGCTAGGTAAGCCTATCTATGGAAAGAACAGACTAAGAAGCTCAGGAAATACCTTTTCAGGGAGTGAGAGACAGAAGAGGTTCTGAGGATGCAGGGTTTCTAGTAGAGGGATGCAAAGAATCTTTGTCCTTTACCATGGTAAGCACAGATGAGTAAAAATAGGTTTTGCATCTATGAATTAATGAATTAGGTTCATTGATATATTCTTTGAAAGCTCCTGTTTAATATAACAGCATATCCAAAAAATGTAAGATCAGGGGATATATATATATATATATATATATAAATGTAAGATCAGGGGATTTATATATATATATAAAATTTCAACTTTTAGATTCAGGGGGTACATGTGCAGATTTGTTACCTGCATATATTATATGATGCTGAGGTTTGGGGTACAATTGATTCTGTTACCCAGGTACCAAGCATAGTACCCAATAGTTAATTTTTTTTTCTTTCCTTTTTTTTTTTTTTTTTTTTTTTTTGTGAGATAGAGTCTCCTTTGGTCAGCCAGGCTAGAGTGTAGTGGCATGATCTCAGCTCGCTGCAACCTCTGCCTCCTGGGTTCAAGCGATTCTCCTGCCTCAGCCTCCCGAGTAGCTGGGATTACAGGTGTGCCATCACACCCACCTAAATTTTGTATTTTTAGTAGAGAAAGGGTTTCACCATGTTGACCAGGCTGATCTTGAACTCCTGACCTCAGGTGATCCACCCGTCTCGGCCTCCCAAAGTGCTGGGATTACAGGTGTGAGCCACTGCGCCTGGCTAATAGTTTTTCCACCCTTGCCCCACTTCTTCTCTTCTCCCTCTTGTAGTCTGCAGTGTCTATTGTTGCCATCTTTATTCCGTAAGTACTCAGTGATTAGCTCCCACTTTTAAGTGAGAGCATGTGGTATTTGGTTTTTTGTGCCTGTGTTAATTTGCTTGAGATAATGGTCAGGATATTTTTCAATAATATTTTAAAGTAATTTATTATTAAATCTTCAATTGGGCATAATACTAAATTCGATTGCATGAATACTGTTTATTTTCCCACTGTTTCCCACTGCTGTTTTGTTGCCTTGACAATCTATAGGAACTTTGAGTCTTATTTTGGTGATCAGGGGTGGTAATGATGATTTGTGTTTTACTTAATACTTAAAAACCTCATAGAATATAGAAATACCATAGTGTATACACACAGTATTTTTTTCTGTATCTGGCCTTTAGCTAGAATTTTACTGATTATATGAAATAGCATCTTAAAGAGGCATATTAATATTTTGCAATGGTTTTAGGGAAATTTTAGCCTGTTATGGAGACGTAATTATAGAATAATACTTTGTATTTAAGAAACTAATGTTTGAATTCTACTTGTGACAAATGTATATATGCACGTTTATTTTATTATATCTTAAAAACTAGTAAACATTTCAAAATAGGATATTTTTATATTTTTAAAATAATATGTATACACTAAGAAAATTTAATAAACTTCACAAGCATCCGCTGTTTTTCTAATAGTTTTCTAGTTACCTCAAGAAGTAAACCTTTGTAAAATATGTAGACAAGTGTGACCAACCCTTGATATTAAGGAATATAAGCTAGACTTCTTTGTTTCTACTATAATTTGCATCATGCTGTCTTATACTTTGTATGATCTCAGTAATTATTTATCAATAATATGAGAATTATCTATTGGGAACTTTAAAAGTTGCTGTGTAAAGGCTATTTCTAAAGTTGCAGCAATGGTTTTTCTCTGATTATCTTATTTCTGCATCTGTGTTTTGAGCTCTGTGAGCAGACACTCGTGATTGTTTTTGTGAACGTGACCAACCCTTGATATCATCATACTTGATAAAGATAAATCTGGCAGCATCCTGTGGAATAGATTTGAGTAAGATGAGACTGCAGTCAGAGTGGAGATTACTATCTTGATCACTCTTTCCTTCAGACTCTCTACTGATTTAGTCATTTTTTTTTCTCTTTAATCTGTTTTCTTCATGACTTTCTTGTTCTCCACCTACTTTGTATGTCATCATTTTCCAACATAGTGTCGATTATCTTCTAATATTTCCAGAAATGACTCATTTACTGTGTTTGACCCCTGATGCAAGAAAGTTAGCTTCATGGGGGCAGGGGTTTCCTTCTTTTCCTCCCTCCCTTCTTCCCTTCCCCTTTCCTTCTTTCCCTTTCCTTTTCTCTTTCCCTTCCCTTCCTCCCTTCTTCCCTTCCTTCTTTCCCCCTCTCTCCCTTCTCTGTTTTCTCCCTTCCTTCTTCCCTCTCCCTCCCTCTGTCTCCTTTTCTTCTTCACTCCCTCATTCCCTTCCTTCCATCCATTTCTCTCTCTCCCTCTGTCTGTCATTTTTAGTTCTAGCTCTAGCTCCTTCTTCTTTTAAATATAATTCTACCACTTTGAGTAGTCTAGCACATAATTGGTGTTCATTGTGTGTTTATTAAATAAGTGGACTCCCAAGACCTCAGTACTCTCCTCATTCCACACACTATATGACTGATCTTATAAATGCTCGTGGTTTCAGCTACATCTATGTCCAAATGGTTATTAAGAAATTTAGCTCCATTCAAGATTTCTTCACTAAATTTGAGATACTCTTAATCTCAATAGGTACAATACCATACTCATCATCTTTTCTCCAAAACTTGTTCTCCTATACCTAAACATCAACATCAAGTTAGATATTATGAGTCACCTTTGACTCTTGCATTCTTTTTTTATTTAGAGATGGGATCTCACTGTGTTGCCCAGGCTAGAGTGCAGCACAGTCCTAACGCATTGCAGTCTCAAACTCCTGGGCTCAAGTGATCTTTCTGCCTAACCCTCTTGAGTAGCCTCTTCCATTTTTAACAGGAAGAGTCATCTTCAACCAATCCATCACCTAATCTTACTGATTCTACATCCAAAAGTTTTCTTTAATCTGCTTCCTATCATCGTATGTTCTATCTTAGTTCTCCTTTATATTGTCATCACCTACTGCCTAGGGTATTGTAACTGGTCCCCTTTCTTCAAATTCATACTCCGTACAACTCCTAGAATTATTTCTTTAAAATGAACTTTTGACAGTGTCACTTTCCAGTCTAAAACTACCTTAATGATTACCTTTTGTCAGGCCCATGTGGTTCTCAATTAAACTGGTCCTTTACTCCTCTCCAGCTACATTTCCTATCACTCTGTGCCTCAGCCAACATTCATATTTCTCCACAGAGGATGCTGTTTCTCTACTCTATGCCTTTGTACCAGCTTTTTCTGAAATACGTTTCACCTTCCCCATTTGACTGGCTTACTTGTACTCTTTCTTTATATATTTTTTATTTTTTTTGGAGTCTCACTCTGTTTCCCAGGCTGGAGTGCAGTGGCATGATCTTGGCTTACTGAAACCTCTGCCTCGTGGGTTCAAGAGATTCCCCTGCCTCAGCCTTCTGAGAACTGGGACTACAAGTGCCTGCCACCATGCCCAGCTAATTTTTGTATTTTTAGTAGAGACAAGGTTTCACCATGTTGGCCAGGCTGGTCTAGAATTCCTGACCTCTAGTGATCCACCCGCTTTGGCATCCCAAAGTGCTGGGATTACAGGTGTGAGCCACTGCACCAACCTCTTACTCATTCTTTAAATTGCATCTCAGGCAGTAGCTCCTCCAGCCCCTTTTCTCCAAACTGTGGCTTGTGATAGATGTCCTTCCTTGGTGCTTCTAAAATGCACTTTGCAGATATCTGTAACCACACTTAGCATATTAGTAAATAATTATCTATGTCCCTTTCTACCTCTAAACTGTGAAATCCTTGAGGACAGAGACTGTCTTATTCTACTTTGTATTCCTGTTACCTAGCATAGGGCCTAGCAGTTGCTCAATATATGTTGTTTGAAAGAATAAATAAACAAATGAGGTATGAGGGATGCATTTTTGATTAGTGTAACCCTTTATATTAGGGAAGATATTTTCTGTAAGAGGCAGCTTGAAATGACACTGATCCTGGAGACTGGGAAAATTATATTTGGTAAGGGAAGAAAAGTAACTTAATCTCCCTGGACCTCAGTTTTCCCACTGATGAGATGATTATGTTCAACAGCATGATTTTGTTCATCCTTCCAAGTTTGAAATATTGTCTGCATCCTGGAGGTATTTGGCACTGTATGGAGATATTTTGGTTGCTGTAATGAAGGAGAGTGCTACTGGTATCTGGTGGAGGTCACGGATGCTGCTAAACATTCTACAGTCCACAGAACCAACCCCACAAGAGAATTATCTGGTGCCAGATGAGAAATTCTTGTTTTCTTCACTTATTCTGCCTTATATTTTTAATTACTGACAGATACTATACTATATGACTATTGTATTTATTGCCTCTCTCTGACAAGAAGTTAAACTTTATGTGCAAAGGAAGACTTCTTATTTGTTTAGTAATTATGTGTTGAGTGAGTGAATAAATGTTCTAATGGTAAGATATAACAGTGCTTCGAAACTGTTAGTTAAAAGTTATGACATAGATCATTTACCCTTCTTTCATTTCTTATTTACAGGACTGGAGAATTGGGAAGCTTGATAGCCCCTTGTAATGCCAATTGTAACTGTTTGCGATCATATTATTATCCTGTCTGTGGAGATGGAGTCCAATATTTTTCTCCCTGCTTTGCAGGCTGTTCAAACACAGTCTCACACAGGAAACCAAAGGTAGCTTATGTCTCGTACTTTTCCCTTAGTGAGGCAATGTGTTTGTGGGTTTCTATCTTGACTTCGCTAATGGGGTTATGCAATGCCTATTCTTGCCTCCCTGCTCCACTGCCTCCATTAAGCAGCCCATGATGTCTCCAACTGAAATGGATTCTTGTTCCTTCATGCCTCTTGCAGTTATTGTTGAAAAATCAATTTGGAAGTTACAAACATTTTAGCAATATCACTTTGTTGCAGTTGTGAAATATCTTTTACCTTTTCAAATTGTTTTATGGTCATCCCTCAGAATACATGAGGGATGGGTTCCAGGACCCCTGCATATACCCAAATATGCCATACTTAAGTCCCGCCGATGGCCTTGAAGAACTTGCTTTAAGTCAGTGCCTCAGTATATATGGGTTTTGCATCCTGCGAATACGTATTTTTGATCCATGTTTGACTGAAAAAAAAATCCGCATATAAGTGGACCAGTGCAGTTCAAACCTGTGTTGTTCAAGGGTCAATTTTATTTTTCCTTAAATATACTTTAAGATCTTTGACGGCAAGAGAGTTTTCCTATTTTCACTAGGTACAGTTTATATAATAGAAACTTAGTATTTATTTGATGTACCATGAATACATTTAAAATATTCAAATCAATTTATTTTTAAATACAAATTCATATTTAATTCTGGATCTGAATACTAATCAATGTGCCTGGATGTTATTTCTTTTTTGTATGGTTAAATAGTTTAAAAGAACTCAATGCAATTTTATTGTACTATATCTTAGAAACTAAATATTTCTAAACTTAGCTAAACTTAAGAGCCTTGGAAATAAATAATATTCAGATTATGAGTAGTACACAGTATATTATGCATTAGTAGATAATGTGATAACTTTAAAAGGATCTGAGGGAAATATATACTGTGGTATAAACAAAAACAATGAATAAGACGTGTAAGAGTTATATGACAATTTTGAATATTTGAATTTTTTTCTGTATATATAACCAATAAATGCTATTGGCTAACTTTGATTAGAAGCGGATTATGACAAGGAGTTATTAGGAAGGGTTTTAGTTACGTAACTAAATATATATAGACACAAATACCATCCTGCACAGGGAAACAACACAGAAAATCTAATACCCAGAGCATACTTAAAATAGTTTTGGTTATTTTGATATGGTTAATTTAATATTTATATTTTTCACCAAATGCTAAGATAATTACTGTCTTACACAGCAAGTTGTCTTCTAGAATTTTTTGGGAAGAGAAAATGATTTTGACTTGCAAATTTTCTATTTGTCCTGACTTTTTTATGTCCAATCAGTCTGTGAAATAATCAATTGATTCACAATATTTTTTTCTTATGAAATATTTCAGATAGGCAATATACATTTATAATACTTTTAATAAACACCCATATACATTTGTTCACAGCAATACAGTTTTAATCTTATATTTCACACCAGTGACCCAAACTACAAAATCTGACCTTGACTAACTGCTATATTGCAGGTGAATGAGAGTTGTAAAGTTTCATTAGGATAGAAAATACTGTTCTCAGTTTCTCTCCTTAAAATTTTAAAGGCTGAATTACCTCATTATTTGATATATCTGATTGCTGAATATGTAATAGTCAATTTTGGAGGTGTCATCTGCATATTTGGTTTTCCTGAATTGGTACCAGAGGTCTTAGAATGGCTTTAGCACCAAAAAAAAAAAAAAAAAAAAGTTTCTGGCCTTTCGAACAATGAAAGCACTGCTTCTCTTTGATATCTCTGGCTGTGCTCTGATTTCGTTAAGGCCTTAATGTCTAAAAAAGATTTACAGTAAGGATAAAGGATATGGAATGATGGAGTTGAGATGTAAAATGCCTTTAAGAAATAATTACTGTTGTAAGAAGCCTAGAATGTGCAAGATCACATAACTTATATTCCCATTAAATTGTTCTGTAAGTCAGTAATTACTATAGCAGGGTACAAGCTGAAGTAATGGCCACAAAAGTCAAATACAAGTAATTCCACATCATAAATATGGTTTGTTTCCACTTGTTTAATTTCTTAAGGGTTAAATATTCTCTCAGCATAATTTGTTGTATATGGATTAAGACAGTATGATAGTGTTTGCCATGTCTAGAGAATACCTAATTTACAATAATTTATTTTCTAAATAATCACTTTCATTGTTTTTGTGTCTAATATTTTTAGGTATATTACAACTGTTCTTGTATTGAAAGGAAAACAGAAATAACATCCACTGCAGAAACTTTGGGTTTTGAAGCTAAAGCTGGAAAATGTGAAACTCATTGTGCGAACCTGCCCATATTCCTTTGCATTTTCTTTATTATAATTATTTTTACCTTTATGGCCAGTACTCCTATAACTGTGTCTATCCTAAGGTATGTAGTATGTTGAGAAAGTTTCATTCCCAAGGCAACATGTTGATGGAAAGCAAATGGACTTGGGGTTCATTTGGGGTTCATATTGACCATTGATTCAATACCAATCAACCCTTACAAGATCATTAGTTCTGTGGCATTGGATAAGCGCCTCCATAGAACCCCAGATGTAGAAGATTTAAGTGATATGCACGTGAAAGTGTCTTCACATTGCCTGCCTGGCTTGTGCTTGGTGTTTTCTCTGCTTCTTTCATGAAACTTCAGCTGTGAGCTGGAGAAATGTTCAATTTTGAGTATCACAGAAATAAAATGCATTCCAATATGCCAGAATCAGAATGGCAGGCTTTCTACCTTATGCATTAGGCACTGTGTCATTAAATCTTCCTTAAGCAGTGCTAATCAATAAGAAACTGGCTGTTACCTGTGTTGTTCACCTGTTTTATGTTTCCAGTTGCTCTTCTTCCTTCTATCCCACTGTACAAACACATTTCATACCTGTACATTTCATACCTGTCCTTCCATGGAGTCATCAGTCTTTGTATATCTTTCCTAATGAATTCTAGCTTTTTTTCTTTTTTTGTTCCTCAGTATTTACTCATTACCTTTCTTTTTTTTTACTGTTTGATTTTTATTTTAAGCTCATGGGCACATGTGCAGTTTTGTTCTCTTTGCTTAGGATAGCTTTGGCTTTTCTGCACTGAAGCCATTGGGTCCTGGGCTTTTCTTTACTGGCAGACATTTCATTACAGCTTCAATCTTGCTGCTTGTTATTGGTCTGTTCAGGCTTTGGATTTTTCTTGATTCTGTCTTGATAGGTTGTATGTATCTTGGAATTTGTCCATTTCTTCTAGATTTTCCAGTTATTGGCATGTTGTTGCTGATAGTGGCCACTCATGATCCTTTGAATTTCCACAGTATCACTTGTAATGTGTCCTTTTTTATTTCTGATTTTATTACTTTGCATCTTCTCCTTTTATTCTTAGTCAGGCTAAGGGTTTGTCAATTTTGTTTAATTTTTCATTGATCTTTTGTATTGTTTTCTTCATTTCAATTTCATTTATTTCTCCTCAGATCATTATTTCCTTTCTTCTACTAATTTTAGGTTTGGTTTCCTCTTGTTTTTCTAATTCTTTAAGATGTATCATTAGATTATTTGTTTGAAATTTTTCCTCTTTTTTTGATGTATAGCTATAAACTTCCCTATTAGTACTTCTTTTGCTATATCCCATAGATTTTGGCATGTTGTTTTCATTATCATTTGTTTCAATAAATTGTTCTATTTTCTTCTTAATTTCTTTATTGACCCACTGGTCATTCAGGAGTATATTGTTTAATTTCTATGTGTTTGCATAGTTTCCAAAATTCCTCTTGTTATTAATTTCTTGTTTTATTCCATTGTGGTCAGGGAAGATGACTGATATTATTTTGGTTTGTTTGAATTTTTTAAGACTTGTTTTGTAACCTAACATATGGTCAATCTTTGAGAATGATCCATGTGCTGACAAAAAGAGTATATATTCTGCAGCCATTGGATGCAATGTTTTATAAATCTCTATTAGATCCATTTCATCTATAGTACAGATTAAGTCTGATGTTTCTTTCTTGATATTCTATCTGGAAGATCCGTCCAGTGCAAAACATGGGGTGTTGAAGTCTCCAGCTATTATTGTATCAGGGTCTGTCTCTCTCTTTAGCTCTAGTAATACTTGCTTTGTATATCTGGGTGCTCCAGTGTTGGCTACAGATATATTTAAAATTGTTATATCCTCTTGCTGAATTCACCCCTTTATCATTATATAGTGACCTTCTTTGTCTCTTCTTATAGCTTTTGTTTTGAAATCTATTTTTTTCTAGGTATAGTGACTCCTATTCTCTTTCAATTTCCATTGGCATGGAATATGTTTTTCCATTTCTTTATTTTCAGTCTGTGTGTGTCTTTATAGGTGAAGTGTCTTGCTTGTCGGCAACAGGTCAATGGGTCTTGTTTTATCATCCATTCAGCCAGGCTGTGTTTTTTCACTGGAGAGTTTAGTCCTTTTAGATTCAGTGTTATTGATAAAACAAACAAGTAAAAAGAAAACTAATAAAAACTCTACACCTTAACTTTGTCCCCTGGCTTTTTATCCTTTTGTTGTTTCTATGTATATCTTATTGTACTATGTCTTAAAAATTTGTTGGAATTATTATTTTTTATTGGTTCATCATTTAGCCTTTCTACTTAGGATAAGGGTGGTTTACACACCACAATTACAGTGTTATAATAGTCTGTGTTTTTCTTTGTACTTATCATTACCAGTGAGTTTTGTACCTTCAGGTGATTACTTACTGCTCATTAATGTTCATTTTCTGATGAAAGTACACCCTTTAGCATTGCTTATAGGACAGGCCTGGCATTGATGAAATCCCTTGACTTTTGTCTGGGAAAGTTTTTACTTCTCCTTCATGTTTGAAGGATATTTTAACCAGATATACTATTCTAAGGTAAGAGTTTGGTTCCTTCAGCACTTTAAATATGTCTTGCCACTCTCTTCTGGCCTGTAAGGTTTCCACTGAAAAGTCTGCTGCCAGATGTACTGAGGCTCCACTGTATGTTATTTGTTTCTTTTCTCTTGCTGCTTTTATGATCCTTTGTTTATCCTTGATGTTTGAGAGTTTGATTATTAAGTGCCTTGAGGTAGTCTTCTTTGGTTTAAATCTGCTTAGTGTTCTACAACCTTCTCGTACTTGGATATTGACATCTTTCTCTAGATTTGGAAAGTTCTCTGTTATTATCCTTTCGAATAGACTTTCTTACCCATCTTTTTCTCTACCTCTTCTTTATGACCAATAACTCTTAGATTTTCCCTTTCGAGGCTATTTTCTAGATGCTGTAGGCATGCTTCATTGTTTTTTATTCTTTTTTCTTTTATCTTCTATGACTATATATTTTCAAAAAGCTTGTTTTCAGTCTCACTAATTCTTTATTCTGTTTTATCGGTTCTGCTACTAAAGGACTCTGATGCATTATTCAATATGCCAATTGCATTTTTCAGCTCCAGAATTTCCACTTGATTCTTTTTTTTTTTTGAGATAGAGTCTTGCTCTGTTGCCCAGGCTGGAGAGCAGTGGCCATGATCTTGGTTCACTGCAACCTCTGCCTCCCAAATTCAAGTGATTCTCTTTCCTCAGCCTCCCGAGTAGCTGGGATGACAGGCGTGCACCACCATGCCCAACTAATTTTTGTATTTTTAGTAGAGACAGGGTTTCACTGTGTTGGCCAGGCTGGGTCTCAAACTCCTGACCTCAAGTGATACATCTGCCTCAGCCTCTCAAAGTGCTGGGATTGCAGGTGTGAACCACCATGCCCGGCCAATATCATTTCGTCTTTTCGTAAAATATATCTGACAGAATTCTGAATTCCTCCTCTGTGTTTTTTGAATTTATTTGAGTTTCCTCAGCACAGCTATTTTAAATTCTCTGTGTGAAAGGTCATGTATTTCTGTTTTTCAGATTGGTCTCTGATGGCATGAGCTCATTTGGTGAGTTCATGTTTTCCTAGATGGTGTTGATTCTAGTAGATGTTCTTCAGCATCTGGGTATTTAAGAGTTAAGTATTTACTGTAGTCTTCATTGTCTGGGTTTATTTGTAGCCGTCCTTCTTGGGATGGCTTTCCATATATTTGAAAGGACTTGGGTGTTGTGATTTTACTTGGATCTGCTTTAAGGGGCACCCTAAGGTCAGTAATGCTGTGGTTTTTGCAGAGTCTCTCTCTCTGTGTTCTGAGCCACCTAAAGCTGAAAGTGGAGTGATGCAAACACCTCTGTGGCCACCACCACTATGATTGCACTGGGTCAAACCTGAAACCAGCACAGTGTTGGCTCTTTCCCAAGACCTTCTGTAACCACTCCCTGGTTACTGGCTCTGCTTGCTTAAGGGCCTGGGGCTCTACAATCAGCAAGTGGGAGAGCCAGCCACGCCTGTGTCCTTCCCTTCAGGGTGGGGAGGTCCTACAGGCACTGGTGGGTCTAGAAGTGCCACCCAGAAGTCAGGGACTAGAGTCAAAAACCTTAGAAGTGTACCTGGTCTATTGTATTACGGCTAAGCTAGCATGAAAACCACACAATGTAGTCCTTTCCACTCTTCTTTCCCCTTTGCAAAGACAGACAAGCATCACCCTATAGGCACCTCCAACCCAGGCCACGAGGAGCACTGCCAGACTACCACAAGTGTTCCCTTATGGCCCACTGCCTCTTTAAGTCAGCTTGTTGTGAATGCTGCCTGGCCTGGGACTCACCCTTCAGGGCAGAGGGCTCCCCACTGGCCCAGGACAGGTCCAGAAGTCAAGTTCTGGAGTCAAAGAGTCAAGTTCTGGAATTGGGAACTCCAATAACCTGTTTGGTGCTCTACCCGCCTGTGGCAGTGATGGTACCTAAAGTGTAAGACAAAGTCCCCTTTACTTTTCCCTCTGCTTTTCTGAAGCAGAACGAGTTTTTCACCATAGCCACCAAGCTGGTAATGTGCTGAGTCTTATCGGAAGCCAGCAAGTCTCAAGAGTTCTCGCCCAAGGCCCTCAATGTAGTACCTGGGTACTGGTGCTGGCTGTTCAGGCCCAAGGGCTCTTCACTTAAAAGGAGATGAATGTGGTCAGAACTGGTGTCTTTCCTTCAAGGCAGTGAGCTCCATTCTGGTCCAAAGTGTGTCTAGAAATGTTGTCTGGGACCTAAGGCCTCAAATGGGAGGGACTCACGACTCTGACTGGTGCTCTGTCTTCCTGTAGCTGAGTTGGCATCCTAGATGCAAGACAAAAATCCTCCCCACTCTTCCCTCTCTTCTCCTCAAAGTGGCAGGAAAGGGTTTCTTTTGGAACCTGCAGCTGTGCAGCCTGGGATTAGTGGAGGATTAACACCAGGACTCCATTGTCTGTCCCAGCTGGCGTCTCAGTATGTCACGTGTGCCTCCAGTCCACTGTCTATGAGCCTAATTCAGCACTAAGACTTGCCCAAGAGTTGCAGTCCCTATGGTCTAGACTGCCTTTCAAGTTAACTTGGAGACACTGTGCTGTAGCCCTTGGTGGTGAGTTGTTTTGTAAGCACTCAAGTTTGGACTGCTGCCTAGGAGATTACCCTCTGGCTAGGGCTGGTTTAAATGCTCCCTCTGTGGGCAGGTGTCAGGTGAGTTGGTCCTTTCCTTTCTGCTCTAACAGGACAGCACTGATTTTATTGCCTCACAGTTGCTATATTCTCCCTCCCCACCCCTGAGAGTCTCTCTCTACTAAACTGCCACTGCCTGAGTTGGGGAGGGGTGTTGTCTGAGATTCAGGACTGTTTTGTTCAATCTCTTCAGTGCCTCTTTCAGAAATATAAAGGTCAAACCACGTTTTATAAGTGCTCACCTGACTTTTGATTCTTGTTAAAGTGTTTTTCTTTTTTCTTTCTATGTAGATAATTATTAACTTGGAGCTTTTCAGTCCCTCATCTTGTGCTACCCTCTGGCTGTTTTAGCTATTCTGAATTTTTTTTTGTTGTTGCATATGAATTTTAGCATTGCTTTTTCAATTTCTGTGAAAGATGCTATTGGAATTTATTGGAAATTACACTGCATTCTGTAGACCACTTGATGCAGGATAAATATTTTAAAATATTTATTCCTCCAATTCATAAACAAGGGATATCTTTCCATTTATTTGTGGCTTCTTCAATTTCTTTCATCATTGTTTTATAGCTTTCAGTGTACAAGTATTTTACCTCTTTGGTTAACTTTATTCCTAAGTATTTTATTTTTCAATGCTATTGTAAATTTTGTTGTTTACTTGATTTCTTTTGTTCATTGTTGGTGTATAGAAGTGCAACAGATTTTTGTATTATGATTTTGTATCCTGAAACTTTACTAAATACATCTGCTAGTTGTAGTGCTTTTTTGGCAGGATCTTTAGTGTTTTCTACATACATGACCATGTCATCTTCACAGAGATAATCTTACTTTTACTTTCCAATTTGGATACCTTTTATTTTTCTTGCCTACTTGCTCTGGATAGGACTTGTAGTACAATGCTGAATAGAATTCGTGAGAGTGGGCATCCTTGTCCTGTTCATCTTAGAGGAAAAGCTTTCAGGTATTCACCATTGAGTATGATGTTAGCTGTGGATTTGTTATATCTGGGCTCTGTTATATTGAGGCACACTCCTATACATAATGTATTGATGACTTTCATGGAAAATATGTCTTGTGAATGAATACCCTTTCTCCTTTACATTTATTAAAATTAATAAAGACTAGTGACTCTTTGGTGTTATTTGCAATATTTTAGGTCAGATAACATTTTTCTTCTTTTATAATTCCGGGAAGATTAAACCATTTATAAGCTCTTACAAATACATTGTTTATATTGTGTTTACAACATTTACTTTTAATATAGGAATGCTAACCTCTTATAAATGTGAACTTGCTCAAAGAGTGAATATACTATTCCACGTTTTTTGGTCTCATATGTATTTAATATTTCCAGGTGTGTTAATCACAGACAACGGTCCCTAGCCTTGGGAATACAATTTATGTTCCTTCGATTATTAGGTATGCCATTTCTCTTTATTCATTGCTAAGTGTCGGCTATTGTGGTTCAATAGTGTTATTGATTTTTTAATTTATGGCCTGTGACAAAAAAAATTATAGTGGAAGACTAGGCTACATCATACTTGTTGAAGGAAGCCATTTTCCAATGTTTCAGATATAGGATTATTTACATATTGCATACTTTTAACCTACCTGCCTGGTTACCTGTTCTAACTCTATTGCAAATAAAACCTTAAAAGGTGTATCATGTCTGTTTCAAATATGAAATATGATCATCAACATGTAATTTGTTTTCTCTCTGCTTTTATCTCTATTTGTGACACTATTGTGTTACATTAGCAATTAAAAATAATGTTAAAATGTTTCAATAGCAACTGTGGTATGGATATTGTGACTAGTTAAGAATTATTGGAAGAAAGAATTTATACCAGAGAATTTTATAAAGTTCCAGATACAGGACAAATTACAAGAAAGGCAGACATAGTAAACATAATATTAAGATTATTTATTAAAACAAAAACAAAAAGTGAGCGCGTTAGAGATCACCTAGTGCAACTTGCCGATTTTTTCAGATGAGTAAATTAAGGTCCTGAAAAGTGCAGGGTTTTGCCCATAGTTACACAACTAGTAATATAAATGAAACTAGGAAAACGATTCCTAACTGTGAGTCTAGTATTCTGACTGTATCATGCTATAGGTCATGAAATAACTGACGGGATGTAACTGAAATCTTTGCCTAAAAATTACTACCTCAAATAATTGGAAATTCCTTAGCTATATGGAAGTTGAGTACCTCATGGCTTCTTGGAGATGGTGTCGGGTATATAAGATAGTGATATTCCTAGATATGGTATTATAAGACTATATATCTGTATATACATACACTAATACATACAGAGGTCCATGTTAATTTATGTATACATGCACACCCACATAGATATAACATATACTGTAGTTCAACAGATTTATTTGTGCATCATGAATAATTTATTTTGATTTTTAAAAAGTATAATAGCTAATTTCAAAGGCACATTTATTCATTATATTAGAAAAGTGGTGAAATGAAATATTAACTGTTAGTCCAATATAGATTGGATATTTCTATTAAAATAAATACTTTTTTGAATTGATTAGAAATACATAGTAATTACATATAATTATTTTAGAATATTATATCTGTGCTTTATATTCCTTTGACTCATACATGAATTAATTTGCATGTGGACAGATGAATATCTATTTTTATTTCTATAAAATATATGTATGATCATGTATAAAAAGATCTGTAATTCTAAACTGTACTTTACCCTTGTGTATTTCACCCATAATTCTTTTAGGAACAATACCTGGACCAATTATATTTGGTTTCACAATAGACAGCACATGTATTCTTTGGGATATAAATGATTGTGGAATTAAAGGAGCTTGCTGGATTTATGATAACATCAAGATGGCCCATATGCTAGTAGCCATAAGTAAGTGGTGACTTCTTGATAATTTTAGAGTAAACTAAGAACTTTAAAAAAAAAATTTCATTGTTGGTTACTTAGGTCACAGTTATTTTCAATTGTTCCATCCACATTGTTGAACCATCCAGTAGTCTTCCTGAAGCAGAGAACTCTTATCACAGCATGTTATGAGAGGCTTTGAATGGATGGAGTCTGCAACGCTCAGTATTAAATACAAGAAAATAAAATTCTTGCTGTCATTATATCATACAGTATATACTTTTAATAACTTATCTCAAACATTTTTGAAAAGTATACTTGAAAGGTAAAAGAGAATTCTGAGAAACTCCCTGGAATGATTGTCATCTAGGTATCTAGGTGTTGCAAACACGGACAGCTCAGGCAGGGAAGTACCTTTTGTCTCTAAGGCACATTGTGAGGAAGGTTTTTATAGCTTAGAAGGTTAGCTGTGATGTTTAATTCTTTTTTGCCTTTTGCAGTTTGTAATGTCTTGGTTAAACAATGAATGAAATTTAAGGCAAGATTAAGGAAGTAGAACAATGTATCTAGTTTATACTAGTAAAATAAAAGTTGAAATTTAAAATTTGAAAAATAACCTAAGAAACTAAAATATCTTAGAGAAATCCTGAACGTATGTATACATATGTATCTAATATAATGTGTGATTTTCATTGTGATTATTTTGACACAAGTATCAAGATAGGCTTATGATTACTCTTTACATGCATGTAAATCCAGAGTATACTTTCTGAGTTGATAGAGATAGAGTAATAGAATATTTCCTGAAGAAATATGTATAAATTCATATAGCACTTGGGGAGTAAGTATTGACAAGTATAAGCAAAATGAATCATCCCATTACTTTACTTGTTTTTAAAAACCATTTTTTATTCAATTTTTTAAACTATATATTTTTACCACAATCATGACTACATACGATGTTTTTATGTTTAAAATTTATTTAATTCATTTTGTTTATACTTTTTGGTCAAAGATATAGATAGATAACAAATTGTTCATTTTCCTACTCAGTGATGAATGTGGGAATTCCCCCACAAAATACATAAAAATCTTAAAATTTTCAGAATGAAACAAATAAAAAAATATTGTAAGTTGTACCTATGTAACTAATCATTCTTTAAATCTAGTAATGTCTAGATGAATGAGCATTCCTGTTTTTAAACAAAATATTAATAATCAACACAAAGAAACCAGCTACTGCAAGAACTATGCTGTGAGACCACATTGAATTTATCAGGCTGGCAATTATTAAATGCTTATACTGTGGTTGGAACTAGTTTAAGTTCATATAACTTCATATTAAAATCAGATTTACTTGAAAATAAATCAAAGTTTGTGAAGTGAATCTTAATGTTTCATATTTTTAGCTGATAAGAAGAGTAGATTGGTTAAGTATTGAGTGTGATATTCTCCCACAGAGGCTTTCTCTTAAGAACTCCAAAACCTTTTTAATTTTTAGAATTATTTTCTATCCTGGACCAGAATGTTCTGTAATTTATTCAGGTTCAAGAATGTTACAAACTACTTTCCCTCATTATTGACTTTTGGTTGCTTGCAATTTTTTATAGATATGATATTGTGTTAACAAATTTATTTATTTATTTTTGAGACAAGGTTTCTGTCTGTCACCCAGGCTGGAGTGCAGTGGTGTGATCTCAGCTCACTGCAACCTCCACCTCTAGGAGTCAAGTTATCCTCTCACATCAGCCTCCCAAGTAGCTGGGACTACAGGCTCATACCATCATACCTGGATATATTTTGTACTTTTTTTGGTAGAGACAGAGTTTCCTATGGTGCCCAGCCTGTTCTCAAATTCTTGGACTCAAGACATCCACCTCTCTCAGCTTCCCAAAGTACTGGGATTATGGGCTTGTGTTAACAAATCTAGATTGTGGCCCAATTCCTATTTAGTTCTATACAACACTTATTTTACCAGAATGCACAAGCATAACCAAGAATAAGTTAATTATTGTACTCTATTACTGCTTAGAAAGAAAATAAATACTACTGCCTTGAATTGTATACAAATATTTTTTCTTTCCCCTTAAAGTTTCAAAAATTTTAAACATAGAACTCTAATGGTTATGTAATTATTCTCTTTGAAAATGTTCTATTCATGAAGATTTTTCTCAGTGATAATATTTATCATAATTAAAAACAAAAACCATGACTAATTTTTTTTTTACTTAGGTGTTACTTGTAAAGTTATCACCATGTTCTTCAATGGATTTGCAATCCTTTTGTATAGACCACCTCCACCAGCCACAGATGTGTCATTTCATAATGAGAATTCAGTTGTGACTAATGTTTTAGCAGAACAGGATCTCAACAAAGTAGTAAAAGAAGGGTGAAATGAGAAAAGAGAAGACTGTTTTACACCTGGAAAATTTACCTCGATTTTTAAGAACAGACGTTGCCGTGACAACATTATCTATCCAATATGGACAATCATATTTACAAAATTGATGTTTTCATAATCAAATGTATTTTTTTACATATGTAGTTTTTGTTTTATGCAAGAAACAGACCTATGCCTTCAAAGCCCTCCAAAAGCCTCAAAACACAGCACACACACACACACACACACACGAACACACACACACACACTTATTTCCTATTCCCATTGTCTAGATATGAAATCCTCAAGCAATAACAAGAAAAAAGGCCCACAATTAGAAAAGTTTACATTTAAAAAACAATGATGTTTCTATCCCCATTACAACTTGTTTAATTTTAAGTTTCATTGCCAATATTTTGAGCTTAGAACATTTATGGTATAAAAATTTAAACTAATCAAAGTTGTGTGATGATTTCCAGGAATTATTATTGAAAGCCTATGAACTTAAAACCAGGTTTGTCACATAATTTGTTTTTAAATTTATGTGTACTAGTCTGGCCTTTCTCAAATTATTGAACGATTAGAATATGTTAGTTATCATCCTTGTGTCTTGGTATATAGTGAATACAGAAACATCAGCATTGTATACACATAGTTTCACTTTAACTCAAGAATTCCAAGAGGTAATTTGTTGATATTACAATGTTTAACACATCTATGATTCTGTGATAGTATTATTCAATTACATATATTTCAGAGGAAAGTACCAGTCAGTAAAGAAAAATGCCAAATAAACATGAAACTATTGATCAATACTTATAATTTTTCTTACTTGAAAAGCCAATCACTTAACACATTACTCATAGTGCCTAAAACAGTGCCTTGCATAGTGTAGTCATCTATTATTGTTGTTTAATTAAAACATTAAACCCTACCCTTTAACTCAGCAGTCCCCAACCTTTTTTGCATCAGGGACCAATTTTGTGGAAGACAATTTTCCCATGGGGGAAGAGGGTATGGTTTTGAGATGAAAGTGCTCCACCTCAGACCATCAGGCATTAGTTAGATTCTCGTAAGGAGAGTGCAACCTAGATCCCTTGCATGTGCAGTTCCCAGTGGGGTTTGCACTCCTATGAGAATCTAATGCTACTACTGATCTGACAGGAGGCGGAGCTCAGGCAGTAATGCTCACTCACCTGCCTCTCAGCTCACCTACTGTGTGGCCTGATTCCTAACAGGCCACACACAGCTCAGAGTTGGGGACCCCTGCTTTAACTGATGCATTGATTTAATAAAGTATTTTACAAGCCTGATAATATTATAACCCTATTTATACAGGTGCTGTTTATGCCAACTTTGCTGAGAATATGGAGGGTATAGATGAGTGAACATCAACAAACATAACTTCTACCATGGTTAAGAATTTTACTTAAGAAAAGTATTGAAGTTTAAATCCAGATATTACTACATTTGAAATTTTTATAAGGGTTATTAATTTAATAAAATTCATTATCAGGTTTCCCCTATAAGCTTTCTCCTAGGTTAGTTTTCCACAAGCATTGTTTTATATACACTGTAATAAGGATAACACAAGCCTAGTGTTAGATCTTGTAGGAAACCAATATTAGAAACATTAGAAATTTGCAGAATTTAAGAAATTATGTTTTGTGGTAATCCGTGGCCAAGGATGATAGAATGTAGTGCAATTGTAAAGTGAAATTCAAGGAGAAGGAATGAGAAGTTAGTCAAGCAAGCACACTTGAATATTAGAGAAGGAGAGGAGCTGTGGGTCAGGAATCAGAGAGACCTGCTAAAACCAGACAGATACAAACACCAAAGACGGAAGCCAAATAGGTAGCCAAAAATCCAGATATTTGAGAAGCAGGAAATTTATAGCAGCCAAAGAAACAGGGCAAGATGGGCAGGTGAACACACGTGATACCTCAGTTGACAATCTCCCGCCCACCAAGCTAGACACAGTGTAAATGCTGCTTCCTGTTGGAGCCCAGAAAAAAGGAAAGTTTAGGCTTTCTGTGTCCCATGTGTGGAAGCAGGAAATTGGATTGAAGACTTTCATAGTTGTAAAATAAAGGCAAATCCTGAGGAACTCACTGATAGAGATGTGAAATGACAGTAAGGAAGAAAACAGAATAACTATACAAATATGTTAGTCTAGGGCCACTTAATTTAGAGGAAGAAAAAAAATCACCTCATCCATAGAAATAGTTTGATAAACAGGTGACTAAATAATTGGCATTTATAAAGATTCTTAGTTATCAAGGGCTGCATCGTATTTTATATATTCAGTTTTATAAGGTGATACTTTTTAAATAAGCTTTTTATGAAAATGGTTAAACTGAACATAATTTTGGTTCTTAAAAGGAGTCCAGAGCTTTTATATATAATGTACATATTTTAAAAGAATACCTCCTTTACAACAGGGTTTTATAGACACTACCATAATTTATGATCATTGTTTTTTACTTTTGGGTTCACCTAGATCATATGAGTTGTTATGATACTTCTAGAACAAAATTATTCAAAATGTGTTTTTTGTAATTTATGATTTTTAAGTAAGATTGACTTATAAATTGACATTGTAATTTTGTACATAATTGGATATATGTGTTAAAATTTAACATTTAGATTTATTTAATTGTAGAAAATATATGTGGAAAGAACTGTATGCATTTGACTTTACTATGTAAATTGGAGGGAAACAAAGTTTTAGATCCATTTTCTTTCAAAATTGTCTTTATTGTAAAGCATGCAAAATATATATTCATACCATTTATTAAATCAGAGTGTTTATTACAAAATTGTCATGTTTGAGCTTATTAAATGACACAGGTTTGAAAATTGGCTTATCTCTGTGAATATAAGCATATTTTATGGATGGGAAAGGGAAATTAGTATTACTTTTGAACTTGGTGAATGTATTAATAATTTGATCCAGAGATTTCTTGTATCTCAACAGATGTTTTTAATTCAATACAAACCACATTTATTATGAAATATATATTAGGAAAATTCTCTTACACAAGTTTCTATATATGACAGATTAATATATATGATTTATATGAGTAGGATACATTTTACAGATGGTTTATTTTTAAAATATCTGATAAAAAAGTGTGGGATGTATTTATCTCAATTTATTATAATAGTAAAATATTTTAAGGAAATACTATTAGATATTAATTTGAAATATAATGTTCTTTTCTCCCTAGGCTCCTTCAGCTTTTTTTTCAGTAAAGTCCAATAAACACTAACTTTTACAGCACACATGAGTAATCAAAAATAGGTGAAAGACAATCCACTTTGAAAAACTCAGTAGGTAAATTGTACTATAACATTTTAGTGCTTCAGCTAAAATTAATTTAGCTTTTAAAAATTACCAAGAATTTATCATTTTTTTCTTTTCAAATTTAGTGTGTCTGACTTTCCATTTAAAAATTTATTTTGTGACTTTGTAAAATAGTACACATAAAATTCCTCTATAAGCTTTCCCTAGTGTTAACATTTTAAAAATCCATAGAACAATTACCTAAAACTAGAAACAATTACAAATAAACTAGCATTGACATGATGCTATTAACTAATCTACAGATTTTATTATAATTTTGCCAATCATAACACTAGTGGTGACAAGGACAGGAGGCTGAGAAATTCTAGGCAGAAGAGAGAGGGTCCTGGTAAAGGCCCCACCCTCAAGTCTGGAACCACAGCCCAAAGTGAGAACATGCATTCCTGTTTTCCTACTCAAATGTTACCTTTTCCAAAACTACCCATGGCCCACTCCACCCCGCATCCTGTGCCATCCCAGGCTCTGCCAGTAGAGTAGGAGAGGAGAAGATGAAAAGCAGCTGGACATTGGAAACTATGGTTTGGGGTTGGAGAGAAAAAGTCCAGGCCGCTGGACTTCGGGAAAAGATCACCTTCCTGCTCCATCCGTTTTCTAGCTCCCCTTCCGGCTGAGAGCCACTTTCATAGGCAATGAAGTCCTTCACATTCACCACCCTTCAATTTTTTCATGCAACCTGATTTTTCCTGGATGTTGAACAACAGCTCAGGTGCCACAGGTGTGAATGCTAAAGGCTATCACTCTGACCCTCTGCCCTCACTGGTGGAGAGCAACTGCCTCACGCCAAAAGACAGAGGGCCTACTGAGCTGTTTCACACTTAAACCGTCAGCAGATAGCAAAGCTAAAAGAACACTGTAAAGCATGCAACTGGGGCTTCGGGGGTCGCAGGTACTCCCCATTAGATGCTTCCATGGGGCCGGCATGGAGTTTCCCTTTGGTGCCCAGAAGCACTCACCCTAGCTCCTGCATCCACTTACTTATGTGCTCTCTTCCACAAGGGGTTGAGCACAACAGGTTCTACTGAGTGGAGTTTACACCTGCTGGCACCAAAGCAACCAGCTAGCTCCAGTGCCCACACTCCAGTTCCTGCCTGCAAAGGGATCAGGGAAATTTCCTGCTTCAGTGGTCTTTATCTGATCTGAACCCAGTCAAGGATCCCACGTTAAATTTATTTATTACTGCTTCTTAATCTCTTCCAATCTGGAATGGTTCCCCAGTCTTTTTTCTTCATGATGTATTTCCTCTCTATTTCTATGTGTCCAATAACTCTAAACTTCAGTGGCTTAAAACAGGAAACATTTCTTATCCTACCATTTCTGTGTGTCAGGATTTCAGGAACAGCTGTGCTGAGTGGCTCTGGTTTGAAGTTTCTCAAGAGGTCTCAATAAAGATATTGGCTGGGGCCGTAATCATCTGAAGGGTTCTCTGGGATTGAATAATCTGCTTGTAAGAAAGTGTGCTCACATGTTTGTTTGAAAAAGAACTTCATTCCTCAACATGTGAGCCTCTTCACAGGACTGGTGACATGGCAGCTGACTGCCCCCAGGGTGAGTGAGAGCAACCAAAACTGAAATCACAGTGTCTTATATGATTTAATTTTAGAAGTGACATATCTTTTCTACCACAGTCTACTGGTCATACAGGTGACCTTAGTAATCTTAATTCCAGCTGCAAAGTCCTTAAAAGGATTTAAAAGAACTTTGCAGTAAACTACAACGCCTTGATTCATATACTTGGTTGAATACTCCAGGGAGGAGAAGATGTCTTTACAATTCTGTCTACCATGCCTGGTATAGTGTGGGAAGAAAAGACAAAAGGTGAGTACCAAGAGGCATGAATATTGTGATTATCATTGGGATGATATTGGGGGCTGGCTACCATATATTACTTTGACAATTTTGAAAAGGATTGGCCAATTATTTTGTAGAGTATCAGTTTGGATTAGTCTGATGTTTTCTCATGATTATATTAACATTATATATATTTTTTTCAAAAATGATATATTCTTCTCAGAGCACATATTAGACAGTACGTGTCGTCTAAATATGATAGAACTTTGATCACTTGGTTAAGGTATGTATCTGCCAGCAATAACCACTCTAATTTTATTTTCTCCTGCGTTATTAATAACTAGCTCTTGAAGGGATACTTTGAGAGCATGCAAATATCCTGTTTCTCAGCAAACTTTCCACTAATTTTAGCATCCATTTTTTATTCTTGCATGCTTAATGTGGTTTTTGCTAATAGTGATTTTCTGTATTCATCACTTCTTTAACATGTATTAATTGGTATTGTAATCTAAGAAAGAACCGTCCCTTTTTGTTTATTTAAAGTTACTTCATTATTTGAATAAATATAAATTAATTGACTAGGTTATTATCCACTAGTTTTTTTTTTTTTTTTTGTCAATTTGTTTTATATGTAGACATTGGAGCCCCATTATGTTGGCTCCTGTGTCTTTTGGACATATTTACATCATTATTTGAGGACATCCTTACTGTTTAGCACCACAAGATACTCCAGGCTCCTCTTATACTTTCCATTATTTAAGGATCAAATAATTGAAAACCAAAATGTGCATGCATAACATCTATTTCTATATTAATTTATGTGTGTATGAATATGGATACCTCCAATTGCAATCCAACACCATAGAGTTCATGTTAATCTTCCTTTCCCTCATTTGTAAATACTTTCTTAAAGAGTGAGAAAACTGACTTTTGTTATTCACAACACATCATTTGTCCAACACTAGATGGAGTATTAGTTTCTATTGCTGACATGACAGATTACTACAAATTTTATGTCATAAAATAATACCCATTTACATCTCACAGTTTTGTAGGTGAGAAGCCCATGAATAGTGTGGTTCAGGTAGTTCTCTGTTCCAGGATTCACAAGTTGAAATCAAGTTGTTGTCCAAGGCTGTATTCATTTCTGGAGGCTCTGGGGATGAATTAAATCCCAAGCTCATTCAGGTTGTTGGGCAAATTGATTTGCATGATGATATGGTTTGGCTGTGTCCCCACTGAAATCTCATGTCAAATTGTAATCCCCACATGTTGAAGGAGGGGTTTGGTGGCAGGTGATTGGCTCATGGAGGCAGTTTCTAATTGCTTACCATCATCCCCCTAGTGCTGTCTTATAAGTGAGTTCTCACGAGATCTGGTAGTTTAAAAGTATTTAGCACTTACTTCCACCCTTCTGTTCCACCACGGTAAAACATGCTTGCTTGCTCTTCACCTTCTGCCACGATTGTAAGTATTCTGAGACCTCCCAGTCTTGGTTTCTGTGAAGCCTGTCAAACTGTGTGCCAATTAAAGCTCTTTTCTTCATAAATTACTCAGTCTCAGGTAGTGCTTTATAGCAGTGTGAAAACAGACTAATACACATAGCAATGTAGGACTTAGGTCCCTGTTTTTTGTGTGTTTTTTTTTTGTTTTTTTTGGTTTTTTTTTGTTTTTGCAATAGTGTTTGGAGATTGTTCTTGGGCCCTAGAGAACATCCACATTTCCTGGTTTATGCACCTCCCCCGACTTCCTCCATCTTCAAAACCAGCAATGACGTGTGGACTCCTTCTCAAGATTTGAACCTCTCTGACTTCCCCTGTGTCTCATCTTTTCTGCTCTCTTTTGCTGCTGCTTTTATGACTCTAGTTGGATAAAATGATCTGCTTTTAAGAGCTCAAGTAATTAGATTGGGCCAACCTGGACAACTCGTGATAAACTCTCTGCTTTAAGATTCACCATCTTAATTACATTTACAAAGTCTCTTGACCACAGTATCCAGTTAAGAGCTTCTTTGAATAGCCCAAGGTATAGAATGTTGGGGAAGAAGCAGCTTTAGAATTCTGTCTAATACACCTTATAAGTGTACAAATTAGTTTCAGTATTTCTGCACATACACTGTAAAAACATGATCTACTGGAATGATGGAATGAGAGGTTCATCAAATCCTCTCCTAAAATGCAGCAATACAACAAAACTATACAAAATTGTCAAAAACAACCACTTAAGGTCCTGGAAATCAAGCACAGGCATATGACAGACTAGGAAATATTTATTTACCAAAAAAACCTACTAAATCTTGTATAAGAAAAGCGGACCATGCATGGTGGCTCGTGTCTGTAATCCCACCAGCCTGGGTGGCCGAGACGGGAAGATCACTTGAGCCCAAGAGTCTGAGACCAGCCTGGGCAACATAGGGAGACCTTGTCTCTACAAATACTATGAAAAATTAGTCGAGGATATTGCCCATGTCTGTGGTCCCAGCTACTTGGGAGGCTGAGGTAGAAGGATCACTTGAGTCTAGGTAGTCCAGGCTGCAGAGAGCTGTGGTTACCACTGCACTCTAGACTGGATGACAGAGTGAGACCCTGTCTTGAGGGGGAAATAAAAGATAGGAGTTTCTGATGTATTTTAGCCTGGGGATGCTCTTGTTCCTTCACCAGCTTCATCATCGTGGTGGTACTATAAGGGTGCCAGACTGTGAAAACCAGCAGTTTTGCAGGTAGAGGAGCCTGTCTTGGCTTGGAGTGGAATACAGTGAAATTCAAGGTCCATGGGCATTTTCTCAGTCACTGACAATCTCAGTGGCCAGTGTTGCAGCTAGTCTGAGGTTGAGATGCTGGTTAAAACATGCAGTGCTATCAGAGTATCAAGAAATTTAACAGGGATCTCTGGACTCACCCAGAGGGGAAAACAAATTCAAAGTTTACTACAGTATATTTTCTTCAGTGTCTGGATTCAAAGAAAAAATTGTGAAACATCGAAAGCAGAAGATCATCACCCATACTCATCACACTACCCGTCTCGGCCACCCAAGCTGGTGGGATTACAGACATGAGCCACCATGCATGGTCTGCTTTTCTTATACAAGATTTAGCAGGTTTTTTTGGTGAGTAAATATTTCCCAGTCTGTCATATGCCTGTGCTTGATTTCCAGAACCTTAAGTGGTAGTTTTTGACAATTTTGTATAGTATTGTTGTATTGCTGCATTTTAGGAGAGGATTTGATGAACCTCTCATTCCATCATTCAGGTTTTTACAGTGTATGTGCAGAAATACTGAAAATAATTTGTACTCAGGGAAAATAATGAAACCTGTCTTGAAAGGGAGCAGATACTAGCCTTAGCATGCCAAGACTTCAATACAATTATTACAAAATGCCCAAATAACTGAAGAAACCATGTTTAAAGAGTTATATGAAATTATGATAAAAATACCTCAAAGAGAATGTTAATAAGGAATAATTTTAGAAAAGAAAAGGGAATTTTGGAATTGAAAAGTATAATAACCGTAATGAATGAGAAATTCACTGGGGAAACAACATCAGATTAGAAATGTCAGATGAAATAATCAGCAAGCTTGAAGATCTCCCAATTATTCTATCTGAGGACTAGAAAATAAGACGAATAAGTAAAAATAAGAGCCTCAGCAACTATGGGAAACCATCACACATACCAATATACAAGGTAATAGGAATCATAGAGGGAAATAAAGCTACAGAAAATATTTTAAGAAGTAATGGCTAAAAGCTTCCCAATTTGCTGAAAATTTTAAATTACATAGCCAAGAAGATCATCAAAGTCCAATGTAGGGTGAACACAGAGAGATTCATAGCTACACACACCTTATTCAAACTATTGAAAGAGAACATTTTGAAAACAGCAAATGGAAACCCAGTCAACATGCACAGGAGGAAAACAATGCAACTAATGGCTGACTTCTCTCCAAAAATAATCAAGGCTAGAAGGTAGGGGGGAATGACAGAATCAAAGTATTGAAAGAAAAAAAATCATTATAATATATATATTTAGCAACTATATGCTTCAAAAGTGAGGGTGAAATGACATTCCTAGATAAACTAAGAATGAAAGAATTTCTTCCTATCAAACCTGCCTTACAAGAAACACTCAAGTAAGTTCTGAAAGAAATAGAATGACGTGCTGAAAAGGCTAAAAAGAAATGACGCTAGATTGTAACTAATTCACATTAACAAATAAAAAGCACTAGAAAAGGTAAGTACATGGGCGAATATGAAAGATTATATATATATTTTCTCATATTTATCTTAACTGATTTAAATGATAATTTATCCATATGCAAAAATGCAGTTAGACCCCTACTTCACATCTATATGAAACTAAATTCAAAATAGAACATAAGTTTAAATGTAAGAGCTAAAGTTTGTAAATATTTCTTCTAAAATATTTAGGAGGAAAAAAGGTAAATCTTGGTGATCTTGGGTTAGACAATGGTTTCTTAGATATGACACCAAAAGCACAGTGACAAAATTAAAAATGGAAACATTTGACTTAACATTAAACACTTTATACTGTAAAAAATATCATAAAAAGTAAAAAGGTAACCCAAAAATAGGAGAAAATATTTTCAAATAATATATCTGATAAGGGACTCATTTGCATCCAGAATATATAAAGAACTGTTACAACTCAACAATAAAAAGATAAATGGGCCAATGAATACACGGGCAAAGCATCTGAATAGACATTTATCCAAAGAAGAGACACACATGGCAAATAAGCACATGAAGAGATGGAATAGATTCTGTTTGTCAAAAAGGTTGGAGATACTGGTAATCCAGCAGTAATGAGCACATGTAAGCAGACAGATGTTGCTTTCCAAAAACTATTTTTTATAAAAACAAACAAACAAACAAACAAAAAAACTAGAGCTCTCTGGCGATATGGCTAACGCTTGATTGGAGAAGGGCACAGCAGTGATGGCAATGTTAGTGTCTTTTTTAAAATCATTGAACTGTGCACTTAAAAATGGTGCATTTTGTGTTATGTATTTTTTCCCTAATAACACTGATTTGAAAATTTTAGAACATAATATTAGAAACAATGATTTTAAAAAACTAAGCTATTTAAAAAACAAACAGCTGTTGATCGGTTCCACCAAGTTGAATGAGAAAGTCCTAGTGATGAAGGTGTAGGAGAGGAGACTGATAAAATATTTGTAGTTGGATGCTTGTTGAATTGCAGTCCAACCAGAATGGAGTATGAACCTCAATATGTTGAGGTGTAAAGGGACTTGGAAATGGGTTACTGTTTTAAGCCTAGGGCCCCCAATGCAAAGAGAGGGAGTCTTACAGGAATAGCTGCATTCCTAACATCTGAGGATGAGAATTTCCCATGCAATAAGATGCCATGAGGCATTACTATACTTGATGGAACTCTGCCTCAGGGGCTCCTTGCTGTGAGGTCCTTCCTACTAAAGTAAGGAACAAGGGAGGATAGTTCTGTAAGAAGTCAACTCAAGGGAGCGTCAATCTGTCTGGGAATTGATCAGTTCAGAGGTAAACATGGACCTAATATTGCACCTTATAAATGAAGCAGTCTTTGAAGCCATGCTGTAATGGAGGGCATGGAAGTCACCCAGTGTCAGCCAAGAGAAGATGGTGTAGGCCCTGGTCATGTAAGGATTTTGCCCCTCTTCCTGTATTTCTTTCATCCCTTCCCTGATGCAAAGAGCACAGAGAACAAAATGGACTAATGAAGAACTACCCTCTCTTCCCTTATTGGTACCTTTTACATGAGTGAGTTCTAATTTGGGGGTATAAGAGAAATGAGTCTTTTCTATTGCCTAAAATTGCCATATGGCGATGAAATTTTAGACTGTTGTCAAGAAAGTGGGGAAGGCAGATCCTACAAAATATATTTGAAGATAGCAATGGGATAAAAATAAGGCCCTTTATAGATTGAATCCTATCAGTTCCACCTCTTTCAGTTACTTTACTATCTTTGTATTCTTGCTTTACTTATACAGAGAAAACAAACATAATTTTAGTACAATTTTCCCTTCCAAACCTATGAAAAAACCTATTCCTTACCTCATGAAATTTATTAACTAGGGTTTAGGTCGAGGGTTGGCAACAATGGCTACAATTGAAGTCACTCGTGGAATTTTTAAAATTAACAATGTTCAAGCTCCATCCAGAACAAATTAAATTAACTTGTTAAAAATTTACCAGATGAGTCTAAAGTTAAGTTAGGGTTGGAAACCGCTGAATATAAGCTATCTCATTGAAGAAGATGCAGTGCGGGAGGGAGACATGACTCACTCTTTGTTGTCAGTGATTTAATCAAGATTTCTTATTTCTGACTTTAGTCTCAGAGAATAAACATTTAGTTTTGAAAGTAAAAGAGACATGAAAAATAATGGGGTAATTTGAGGTTGAGACATTACTCAGCCTTCATCTGAAAATATGGAAGCATGTGTTCTTTGGGTTGGATGAGGTTAATTGGGGAAGAAAGGGTGTCAGAAAATTGGGAAGCAGGGAAGAGAAATTTTTGTTTTTAAATTTTGCCCAGAGTTCTTCCTTTCAGAAATAACCACAACAACAAATTAGAGAATATCGCTTGGTAAATTCCCTCTTTCTCTGCATTCGTGAGCTACTTCAGTAATAGTATGAACACAACACTACTGGATATTTCATGAATAGATCCAGAAGTGATTTGGCAGAGTACAGGCAACATATGGTGATAGTAATATGAGAAATTCTGATAAGGAAAATGGGGCAGATTTGGCATAACTAAGGTACAGGTGCTAAAGATACTCAGACATTAAAAAAAAGACATCCTAGGACATGCTCTGCAGCTATATTCTTGAAATCTTTCTAATAATATGGAAACAACTGATCCATCTGGCTGCACAATGACACAATATTTTGATTGGTCTCTTGACTGTTGTCAGCAAAGCTTACCCAAGGAAGTGGAACATAAATCACAATATCAGATATTTTCAAATTTTTTCCTTCTTCCCTCTCTTTTCCTTGTCCTATATACATCCTGTTTGGGGCCTGGTAAGATTAAATAAATCTGTTATTGGCTTTCCTTTTATGTAAGTAAATAACATATTGATAATTACCATGTGTCTTTATTTATTGAGACATGGTCTCACTTTAAAACCCAATCTGGAGTGCAGTGGCACCCTCGTAGTTCACTGCAGACTAGAACTCCTGGGCTCAAGCAATCCACCTACCTATGCCTCACCAATAGCTAGGACTACAGGTATGCTCCACCACACCCAGCTACCAGGTATCTTTGACAGATGATTTGAAGGTCTGAAAATTAATTAATTATAAGCAGCAAAACCATGTTGAATAACATTATCCATGAAAACACTTTCAAAAAAAGCATAGCAGAAATCAGGTAATTCTAATGAAAATGAGGTAGTTATCAGTTATTGCTTATCTACTCGGTATGACAAAATGTACTAGATGTATCACACATTTTATGCTCACGACACCACTATTGTTTTGCATGTGAAACAACTGAAACCCGGGGGAATTAATTTGTCAAGGCCACAAAGGTAGAATCAGAGGTAGAACTTGAATCCAGGTATCTGCGGTTCCAAAGTTCAGGCTTTCTCTTTTCACTAGTATATCCTGAAGTTCACTTTGTAGGTTAAAAGGAACATAACCCGCAACTTTTAGTCATGGGTATCATACAGTATCTCTTTTAATCCTAAAAATCACATTTAATTAAGCAATTGAACAAATTTGAGGCCCTAGACATAAAAATGTGATATTTTCAAGAAAAGAAAATCTTCACTAAGTTTTGGACCTTCAACAAATAAAAAAAAAGAAGCAAGAAAAAAGAAAAAAAAAATGTGTTATAATGTCCTTTCAGTCTTTCTGGGATTGCAATTTCTATTTTTACCAGAAGGTGGCGGTGTTGCTTTTTATAATACTAAGAAAATGAAGTGCTTTGTTTGCTGAACTTTTTTCTTGTTCCTGGAGTAAAAACTGCATTTGCATTTGCATTTGTTCATTTTCTTTGTTCCCATACTCCTACTAATTTTGCAAGAATTCTTTTCTCATTGCAGCTTATTAGAAAGATTTGCAGCTAAAAGAAAAACTAGTAACGAATGAGAATTATTTTGTGGATGCCGCTTTCACTATTTTCAGTTCCTTTCTAGGTTGGAAATAGAATAGCACATTTCTCATTTCACAAGTTTCACTGCAGATATCGACCAAAAGCAAATTTTTGTACTATTCTGTAGTTTATTTTAAGATACCGAATAGCTATTTATATTGTCATCCGTAGTACATTTGGAAAAATGTACTAACAAATAAAAAACTTCAAAATTTTTACAAGATTGTCTTCTCACTGATGAGCATGAATTCTGTATATACTAAAAATATTAACATGTTCTACTATTAATACTAGCATTTTCTCCCATGAATATCAGTAAGACTGCTTCAACATAAAATTTAAAAATCAAATCTGAAAAAATTGATATGTTCTTATACTTATTATATAATTTCTGTTAAAATATTTCAATTGTGCTTATAAGTCTCAAACCATTTTTGGCTAGCCATGGGATGAATTATGTAATGTGACTTTCTTACAAAATGCCTCTCCCAAAGTTTTCTTTTTAAGTCAATTCAGGCTTTATTTAATATGGGATGTTGTAACTAGAGTTACTCTCCTCAAAAACTTAAAATCTAATTGGGAAAATAAAGCATAAATATGTGAAAAGTTTAAAAGTAAAGCAATACAAGATATAAACAAAAAGTCAAAGACAATATAGTCATCTTCCAAAAACATTTATTGACCCTTTACTTAATGCAAAGAACTATTGTGAGCTCCAAAAATGAGCAAAGGGAGATAGATAAAGAGAGGTACTCTGTCAATATTTATTCTCAGAGGCCCATGGATTTCTGTAAATACAGGCATACCTCAGAGATACTGTGGGTCTGGTTCCAGATCACTGCAACAAAGCAAATACTGTGATAAAGCAAGGCACACACGTGTTTTTGGTTTCCCAGTGCCTATAAAAGTTAATGTTTACACTACACCGTAGTCTACTAAAAGTGCAGTATTATTTCTAAAAGTTGGTAAACTTAATTAAAAATAGTTTATTGTTAAAATAATAGTAAGAACCATCTGAGCCCTCAGCGAGTTGTAGTCTTTTTGATAGGTTCTTGCCTTAGTGTTGATGGCTGCTGAATAATTAAGGTGGTGGTTAGTTGCTGAAGGCGGGGGTTGCTGTGACACTTTCATAAAACAAGACAACAATCAAGTTTGCTACATTGATTGACTGTTTCAGGAAATATTTCTCTGCAGCATGTGATGCTGTTTGATAAGCGTTTCACACATGGTAGGACTACTTTCAAAATTAAAGTCAATCCTCTGACTCCCTGCTGCTGCTATTTTACCAACCACATTTATGAAATATTCTAAATCCTTTGTTATCATCTCAACAAGTGTTGAAAGCATCTTCACCAGGAGTAGATCCATCTCAAGAAATCGCTTTCTTTGCTTGTCCGTAAGAAGCAACTCCTATTCCTTCAAGTTTAATCATGAGATTATAGAAATTCAGTCACATCTTCAGGCTCCATTTCTAATTCTAATTCTTTTGCTCTTTCTACCACATCTGTAGTTGCTTCCTTCACTGAAATCTTGAACCTCTCAAAATCATTCATGAGGGTGACTCCATTAGAGCCCTTGGGTGACTTGGTGCATTGTCAATGAGCAGTAACATTTTGAAAGGAATTTTTTTTTTTCTGAACAGTAGGTTTCAACAATGGAGTTAAAATATTCAGTAAACCAAGAACTTTTTCTGTTTATGTGTTGTCATTCAGGCTTTGTTGTGCCATTTGTAGAGCACAAGCAGAGTAGATTTAGCATAATTCTTTAGGACCCTAAGATGTTCAGAAAGGTAAATGAGCATTGGCTTCAATTTAAAGATGCTGGCTACCTCTAAGAGGAGGGTCAGTCTTCCTTTTGAAATTTTGAAGCTAGGCATTGACTTCTTTATAGCTAGCACAGTCTTAGATGACATCTTTTTCAATAGAAGGCTGTTTTGTCTACATTGAAAATCTGTTGTTTTATCTAAATGTAATAAAAGCCAGATATGACAAACCTACAGCCAACATTACATTGAATAGGGAAAAGTTGAAAGCATTCCTCCTGAGAACTGGAACAAGATGAGGATGCCCACTCTCACCGCTTCTATTCAATATGGTACTGGAAATCCTAGCCAGAGCAATCAGACAAGAGAAGAAATAAAGGGTACAAAAATCGGTAAAGAGAAAGTCAAACTGTTACTGTTTACTGATGATAGAATTGTATACATAGAAAATCCTAAAGACTCCTCCATAAAGCTCCTGGAACTGATAAATTAATTCAGCAAAGTTTCAGGATACAAAATAAATGTTCACAAATCCGTAGCTCAGCTATATATCAACAGCAATCAAGCTAAGAATCAAATCAAGAACTCAACCCCTTTTGCAATAGCTGCAAAAAAACTCCAAAATACTTAGGAGTGTACCTAACAAAGGAGGTGAAAGACTTCTCCAAGGAAAACTACAAAACATTGCTGAAAGAAGTCACAGATGACACTAACAAATGGAGACACATCCTATGCTCATGGATGGGTAGAATCAATATTGTGAAAATGACCATACTGCCAAAAGCAATCTACAAATCCAAAGCAATTTCCATTAAAATACCACCATTATTCTTCACATAACTAGAAAACACAATCTTAAAATTCATATGGAACCAAAAAAGATCTTGCATAGACAAAGCAAGACTAAGCAAAAATAACAAATCCGGAGGCATCCCATTACCTGACTTCAAATTATACTATAAGGCCATAGTCACCAAAACTACATGGTACTGTTATAAAAATAGACACATGGACCAATGAAACAGAATAGAGAACCCATAAAGCCAAATAACAGTCAACTGATCTTCAACAAAGCAAACAGGAACATAAAGTGGGGAAAGGACAACCTATTCAACAAATGGTGTTGAGATAATTGGCAAGCCAGATGTAGAAGACTGAACTGGATCCTCATCTCTCTAAAAAAATTCAACTCAAATGGATCAGGGACCTAAATCGAAGACCTGAAACTGTAAAAATTCTAGAAGATAATATTGGAAAAACCCTTCCAGACATTGACTTAGGCAAAGACCTTATGACCAAGAACCCAAAATCAAAATGCAACAATAACAAAGATAAATAAATAGGATGTTAGTAAACTAAAAATCTTCTGCACACCAAAAGAAACAATCAGCAGAGTAAACAGACAACCCACAGAGTGGGAAAAATTTTTGCAATCTATACCTTTGACAAATGAATAATATCCAGAATCTGCAAAGAACACAAACAAATCAGTAAGATAAAACAAACAATTCCATTAGAAAGTGGGCTAAAGACATGAACAGACAATTCTCAAAAGAAGATATAGAAATGGCCAATAAGCATATGAAAAAATGCTCAACATCATTCATAATCAGGGAAATGCAAATAACATTCACCTTACTCTGGCGAGAGTGGCCATAATCAAAAAATAAAAAATAATAGATGTTGGCATAGATACGGTGAAAAGGGATCATTTTTACACTGCTGGTGGAAAAGTAAACTAGTACAACCACTATGGAAAACAGTGTAGATATTTCTTAAAGAACTAAAATTAGAACTACTGTTTGATCCAGCAATCCCATTTCTGGATATCTACCCAGAAGAAAAGAAGTCATTATACATAAAAGATAGTTGTAGATACATGTTTATAGCAGCACAGTTCTCAGTTGCAAAATCATGAAACCAGCCCAAATGCCCATAAATCAATGAGTGGTTAAGAAAATTGTGGTATATACATACCATGGAATATACTTAGCCATAACGAGGAATAAAATAATGGCATTTGCAGCAACCTGAATGGAATTGGAAACCATTGTTCTAAGTGAAGTAACTCAGGAATGGAAAAACCAAACATTATATGTTTTTACTCATAAGTGGGAGCTAAGCTATAAGGACGCAAAGGCATAAGAATGATACAATGGACTTTGCAGACCTGGGGGAAAGAGTAGGAGAGGGGTGAGGGAAAAAAGACTACACATTGGGTACAGTGTAGTTTGTTCGGGTGATGGATGTACAAAATCTCCAAAATCACCACTAAGGAACTTATTCATGTAACCAAACACCATCTGATTCCAAAAAACCTATTGGAATAAAAAATGAATTATTAGATGTTAAACAAAGAAAAAGAAAATCTGTTGTTTAGTTTAGCCACCTTCATCAACGATCTTAGCTAGATGTGAGTAGCTTGCTGCAGCTTCTACACACTTGCTGCTTCATATTGCATTTTTATGTAGGAAGTTGGCTTATTTCTTTAAACCTCATTAAACAATATCTGTTACCTTCAAACATTTCTTCTGTAGTTTCCTCACCTCTCTTAACCTTCACAGAATTAAAGAGGGTTTGAGCCTTGCCCTGGATTAGGGTTTGGCTTAAGGGACTGTTGTGGCTGGTTTGATCTTCTATCTAGAACACTCAAACTTTCTCCATATCATTAATAAGTCTGTTTTGCTTTCTTATCATTTGTGTGTTCACTGGAGTAGCACTTTTAATTTCTTTCAAAAGTTATTTCTTTTTGCACTGACTACTTGGCTGTTTGGTGCAGGAGGCTTAGCTTTCAGCTTATCTCACTTGTTGACATGCATTTTTCATTAAGCTCAAACATTTCTAGCTCTTGACTTAAAGTGAGAGATGTGTGACTTCTTTTCACCTGAATATATAGAGGCCATTGTAGGGTTATTAATTGGCCTATTTTCAATATTGTTGTGTCTCAGAGAATAGAGAGACCTAAGGAGAGGGAGAGAGATGGGGGAACGCCCTGTCATGGAGCAGTCAGAACACACACAGTATTTGTTTATTGTTAGCCATCTTAAAGTTGTATGGTTCATGGCACATCAAAACAATTTTAATAGTCATGTCAAAGAGCACTGACTACAGATCACCAGAACAGATAATAATTAAGAATTTTGAAATATGGTGAGAATTACCAAAATGTGACACAGAGACACAAAGGGAACCTATGCTGTTGGAAAAATGGCACTGACAGAGGTGTGCAACACAGATTTGTCACAAACCTTCAATCTGTAAAAACTGCAAAACTTGCAAAGCATGATAAAGTGAAGCACAGTAAAGAAGATATGTCTGTAGACATGGAATTAATCAATTTTATTAAAACAATTCAATTTTTCACAAGGTACTTTATTGAGGAGGTGTTTAGAGAGTCAAGTTTAACACCAGTTTTATAGAGATATACTCCACCCCTGCCACCAGTGCTTACATACAGTCAATAAAGCAGTGAAGACATACAATATAGAGTGTTCAAATTGTCACCACAACACACAATGAAAGTGACTCACCAACTCTGAGATTGTTATGCAGGACAGTGACAGCTGTGTTAGTGATTTAGAAAGTGATGAATTGACATAATGTTACAAAGCAATGCCTGATCACAAATGACTTGCACAGCTCTACGCTGAAAATGGTTTAGTTAGAGCTATCTCCATAATGGGGGAGACATCCAGAAACTTCTATCGTGCTTTGCATCCTAATATTATTTGCCATGGATGGTATTACTTCTTACTTCAGAGAGAAAAGACAGACTGTTAAATAGGATCATTCTCATCTTTCATTTACATCACTTTACCTCCCATTTACAAATTAACATATATCTATTATTTCATCTCATCTCAATGGCAAAGAGGTCCCTTCTTTTTTGGGGTCACCTACTAACCTAGTCCTTTCATTCTATTATGAATCTTCCCGATCATCTTATTTGGGGCCTTGATCAATTAATTTTTCTCTGCTCTCTAGAGTATATTAATTGCTTCTCTCTTTCATCTTTTTCCCATCTGAAGACCAAGTTCTCTCTTCTGTAGAATATTCTCCCCCTCCCCTCATGCTTACCAAATGCCCAATTCCAAGCCTAATCTGTCTTTTCATATCTTTGCTCATAGCAGACATCTCTTTTGGGGTAAATCATAAGCATCATAAACTCAATTTGTCAGCAACTGAACTCAACATCTAACTTCCCTTCCCAGGAGTCTACCTTTCTTGCTTTCTTCTTTTTGAGTAATGGCAGTACCTTACCTGTTGCCTTTGCATTCTAAACCCATCAGCAGTCCCTATGTCAACAGTGAACTATAAACTAGCATCAAATATTGCATGTAGTGACTATAATTTCACAGAAAGGATAATGTACAAACATCATTTAAAATTTCTTCATTGAATAGATATTGGATTACACCATGTAAAAGCAGAATAATGGAATGCCATATGTAGATATAGACTAAACATTTTCCTATATTACCTATATATATTCTCAAGAAATAATTAGAGAAAAATCAAGAGTGACAAAATATTTAATTTAATTTCTTGGCTTAATTTTTATTTTCAAGCATTATTTCTCTCATGAATATATATGACAATTTAATAATCTTCAATATGAATCACTTTCTGATGTAAATTGGAAATGGAAATGCTTGTTCTTTTTGAATTCTTATTTTCCAGCTTAATAATACCTGGCTGATAGCCCAGAAGCAGTCCCAGAAAAAGCTACAAAGTAAAACTGGTAGTTTTAAAAATTTTTATAATTTTGTCCAGCCTTGGGGTGTCAAAGCCAAAACTGTATCAGGCAAAGGTAAATAGACAAGAAAGCCTTTATTCAAGGTTATTCGCAATAGAAGAGGAAGACCAGAACTCAACTCTGCTCAAACAAAAGCAGGTAAGGTGTTTAGGAGGTAGGTTAAGAGAAAGATCATAAGCCATCTGTGTTTACCAGTTGGCTTTAATCCAAGAAAAAGTAATTTTTTTTTTTTTTTTTTTTTTTTTTTTTTTTTTTTTACAAGTCAGAAGGTAGTTTTACAACTTAGAGTGAGGGGCCCACTGAAGTTAGGCTCCTATTCTGCAAAAACTCGGAAATAGGGGCACTACCTTCCTTGATGATTGAATTTTCATGGGATGGCCCCTAGCTATTTGAGAAAGACATTCCCATTATTTACATCTCAGAGGGGCAGGGAAGGTATGAATTACAAGTTTTTCCAGAGTAAGTGCTCTACGAAAAGAGATGTCAGGTGCCTAGAATCAGGAAAAAGCAAGTCTAAAGTTTAGTCAAACTGAGGGAAATGTGAAAGCTGTCAGAGTTAAGGGGGATGCAAATTCTTTGACTTGGTTTCAATTTGTTTAAAGTTTCTCTAAGTAAGTTTTATGTAGCTTATCCTGTGGTGGCTAGGTATTTGATTTTGGATTCAGGTACTCCCTAACATAGAAGCCCTTCTTAAATTTCAGTCAGGCTTAGCCTATTGTTTTTTCATTAAACAGCATATCTGTCAATGGATTTGTGGTTTTAATCAAATGAGTATAACAGAGCAATTAGTTGCTAGAAACTGAAAAACTAAGCCACAGTGTCCTCGACAGACATTGATCCTATTTTTCTGCTTTGAATTCTGATATAGGAAGGGTACTCATAAAAGACTGCTGTGAACAGAGCAGGCTGAGATAACACAGGCTCAGACAGACTAAAGCTAATTACCTACAGTAAATGGTTTGAATGTGGGCCAATAAAAGACTGGGGAGTAAGCATATTAAAACCACTATAATAGAAGACATGAAATGAGACAAAAGAAATGAGGGATGGAAATGTGATGCACAAAAGGAAACTCATACAGGAGATTAAGAAAATTACTTCGCTATTGTGTTTTATTCCAGTTAAAGTGAATGACCTTCTCTGGAAATGGTTCATGAATCTAGTATTTATAAAAGAGCACAGAGTCATTCAATAGTTGATGGCATACAGGTTAATTCCTTTTTGCTTTTCCTTGTTTCTTTCCTTACCATTTTCCCTTTATGGGTTGGATAATTAGCTGCATTGCAGATACACAATGTATACACATAAAATCACCAAGAATGGAGATGCAATGGGCTATACTTAGAAGATTGGACTGAAGATTGGACTTTTCCAATGTCACACCCTCTTCACCAGTCACAAAACTGCTGTACTTAGACATTAATAACTATTTGGTTTATGAAGGGATGTGTTTTGAGAGCATTTTCCCAATTTTCAGTGAGTTACTAGGCCCAGGTAGTCTGGTGCTCTGTTGGATGGATGTTTCTATTTTGGTGGAAAGTTATTTTTTTCATAAAATCACTCTCAGGCACATATAAATGTGAATAATAAGCCTTGTTATTGCCATGACAATAGAGCAGCGGACCCCTGCTGGGAGTGGGCGGGGTAAACAAAGCATTAGTTAGGCGCCGTCTTGGATTTGTGTTTTTTTCCTGCTAGGTAAAAAGATCGTCTTCAAATTATTCCCATTCTAATGAATATAACCTTAGCTCTCAGAGGATGGGAGGGAGCAAATATCGTTCTGCCATTAATATGAAGAAAAGGGCCAGGCGCGGCAGCTCACGCCTGTAATCCCAGCACTTTGGGAGGCCGAAGTCAGGAGTTCAAGACCAACCTGGCCAACATGGTGAAACCCGGTCTCTACAAAAATACAAAAATTAGCCGGGCATGATGGCGGGTGCCTGTAATCCCAGCTGCTCAAGAGGCTGAGGCAGGAGACTTGCTTGAACCTGGAAGCGGAGGTTGCAGTGAGCCGACATCACGCCATTGCATAACAGCGTGGGTGACAGAGGAGATTCCGTCTGAAAGAAAAAAAAAAAGAAAAATGAAGAAAAGGCGTACACACTGAGGTGAGTTTACTGTAACCCTATAAATTAGTACAGCAGTTTTTCAGACATTAGATACTAGTCCAGGGGTTCCGACATTTTCTCTGTTCACAGCAAACTTAATGTTTCCGTAATTCTTTTTTTTTTTTTTTTCCTAGAATACCTAGACCCTAAGAAATGGCTAACATTTTTTTAAATTAACTAAATAGGTCCAAAAATTAGTAAATATTTATTTCCTAATTAATTAATTTGATCATTATAGGAAAACAATACTCATAAAGTATATGTATTAATATATTTTTATTTCATTATTAAATAGTCACAATTACTAATGTGTGTACCTTGCCGGAGACTGCATAACTTAAACCTCGTAACTGGTTTGGATGTTGACTTCCTTTTTTTTTTTTTTTTTTTGAGACGGACTCTTGCTCTGTCGCCCAGGCTGGAGTGCAGTGGCGCGATCTCGGCTCACTGCAAGCTCCGCCTCCTGGGTTCCCGCCATTCTCCTGCCTCAGCCTCCCCTAGTAGCTGGGACTACAGGCGCCCGCCACCACACCTGGCTAATTTTTTTGTATTTTTGGTAGAGACGGGGTTTCACAGTGTTAACCAGGATGGTCTCGATCTCCTGACCTCGTGATCCGCCGGTCTCGGTCTCCCAAAGTGCTGGGATTACAGGCGACTTCCTCCTTTTATATCTCACATTGATTTACACCAGTAATTTCTTTTTATCATAGTGATTGTTGAAGACCCAGCTTTGCAAAGATACGACGTCGCCTAAGGAATACAGTACAATTAAATGTTAAGACTCTGAATTCCTCAATCTAGCAATTTGTACCAAGTTCAACAGATATGAAGTATTCCTTTACTTTTCTAAAAATTTTAAAAATATTCCGCAGGGCTTTTGTGAGTTTGCTACCACACGATGGGGTGTGTAAAGTAAATGCAAATTAAAAATAAAAGGTTTAATTCTCCCTGTTGAAAATAAGGAAAGAGACTTCTCTCCCCTCCCTTTGCTTAGAGCATTTATTTTACAAAACCTGTAATTGTAACTTATTTCTGTATCTTTGAAATGTATGTAAATCTTTTCAAAAGCTAAAAGAGCCTCTTGCCCACTTAATGACCCAGGAATGTTTTTTTCTTCAAAACCTGGGGACCATCTCTTTGAAATGTAATCATCAAGGAAGATAGAACCCGTATCTCCCAGGTTGTATGGGAGGGAAGGAATTTAAGGTAGTCAGGTCTTTGGTCTCAAGCTACCTCCTGTTACCAAGATAGGAGAAGTTTATTTTTCCTTTGAATAAACCAATTCAGTTACTAAGTAAATTTACAAATCTTAATTCTACGTATGGCAGATGGTGCTGATAGGTCCGTTTACTGAGGAACTAGTTTTTGTTTACTCTGAGAATATGCATGTGAGTTATATCTATTTGGCTGTGTAACAGTGCCATAACCCTTTCTGCTCTTGGAATCTCTTTAGTGGATCATGCTATGATGTACATCACATTCTGGTTTTATTGCTTGTTAGATAATAAAATTGCTTTATTTCTCTTTTACCTTTGTGAAGAAGTTTTCAGGACGAGGACGAGATTTTATTTTAATTACATTTTTCCAAGAAGTGCTTTTAGCTTATTATGGAAAAATGGTCCTGTTTCAGGAAAAACTGCCCATTGTTCAAAAATAAGTACCATGAAAAAAAAAAAATTGCCAGGCAAACACTACCACAAGGGTTGACAGGAAAAGACACATAATTGCAATATGCTTACTTGGTGAAGAAATATGTGGTAATACACACAATACATGAATAAATAGAGTTTAGGCAAAAATTATAGTATGGTGGATAGATGAGTGGAGGGCAAGACAGATTGTAATGGACCTGATATTTTCACTTACTATAATGGGAAGCAAAAGGATAATTGCTAGATTTGATGAACAAAGATCTGACTACAAATATATTATTTAGTAATAGAAAAGTAAATAAATAACAAGAAATGGGCAATAAACATGAAAATGGTTGCCTATGGTCAGTAGGATGATGTTTGTGTATGGGAGAGGTGAAGAGGTAGGGATATGTGAAAACTTGTTTTTGTTAAGCTTTCAGAACTATTTGACATTTCAAACGCTTTGAATATTTTTTGATAAAGACTAAATTAAAGTTAAATAACCTCTTGATTCTTAGAGCAGAAGTGATTATTTTAAAGGGAAAAATGACTTAGGAGAGTTTAGTGAATTTTTTAGTGCAATATCTAGAATGTTCCTTCAGTTATGATTGCTGAAACTTTGAGACACCTTTCATAGGATATCCTCTTTCACTCTACTTTTCCCGTGTACTTAAGAAGAGGTTGCCCCAAAATTGATGGATCTCAAAGTGAAACATGGAGTTTGAAGACATTGTCCAAGTGCCAATTTGTGAGATCTGTGATTTGTCAGGAAATTTAGAATAGACAGAATACTAATATTCTGTCTACAGTATACATGATGCCAGGATAATCAGCTCCAAAGTGAAGAATTTAGGCAATCAAGGGAATGCAAAAAGTCTTTTGTCTCATTGCCATTTTTTTTTTCAGTCTTTTACAGACATGCATTTAGTCATTTCTAGCATCTAGGGAAGTTTTTGAAAGTAAATCTGCTTTGTAATTGACTAAATTTTGTAATTTCTAGCTTTTGTACATACACACAAAACCCTATAGGAGTAAACATTTTTAAACAAAGTAATAAAAATATGTGGAGACAGAATACTTATGTTTATGGTCAGAAGCATGACCTTAAATTTATTTGATTGAAAACTAAATATTGTCAGCTTGTGGCATGAAAATAATCAGGAATTGGTCAGAAAGGCAAGTTCTGTGATTTTTTTAATGTGAGATAAATTTTGGCTCAATATGGCCTTTAAGAACTATGTGCTTCACATGACTTTGTTAATCTAATATCTGTGGATAAGTTACCATAAAACACTCTGAAGAAAGTAATCATTATTTTTCCATTACTGATAAGCAGGCTTAAACTAAAAGGCTGAAAAAATGAGAACTAATCTACTAAAATTTTCACTGAGTTCATTTAATATCTGGATATTAGAAGCTTTAACATTAAACAGAAAAAGAAAACCAGTTATTTATGCTGCTGAGATACTACAATGAGAGATAATAAGCCTGAAGAATCTCTCAAAAAGGACTTCATTGTCTTTTCCCTCTTTCTTCCTGCTAGCACATTTCTGGCATGCTTTTATTACCTTATATTTTTTCTAGTCACAAAACTGCTAGGCACCTGGACCTGAAGTATGATATTGATTAGGAGAACAACATTTGCAATCCCAACAATAGCTAACTTTGCAGTGGCAGTGCCATTTTAATTTCTTTCTGAATTAGGAAAAAATGGAAACAAAAATGGAAAAGAAACAAAATAATTGTTTCTTATTAAACAAAGGCAAAAGTTGTTTGGACCAAATGACTATGTTAGGGGTATGTAATAATGAATACAATAGCTAGGATTATAAACTAGCTTTTCACAAAATATGCTGTCTTTAATTTAAATAATTTCCTAATCATTGATTTGTGTGTGTGTGCGTGCGCATGTGTGTGTAATGAGAACATTTAAGGTCTACTCTCTTCGCAAATTTTAAGTGTACAATACAGTGCTGTTAACAATATTCACATTGCTATATGGAAGGTCTCCAGAACCTGCATAACTGAGACCTACATAACTGAAATTTCAGACCTATCACTCACATTTCCTCATTTTCCCCTTCCACTACCAGTCCCTGGAAATCACCATTCTACTTTGTATTTCTGTGAGTTTGATTGTTTCAGAATCCATATATAAGTGAGATCATGCAGTATTTGTCTTTTTCTGTCTGGTTTATTTCAGTTAGCACGGTGACTTCTGGATTCATCCATATTGTCACAAATGTCAGGATTTTTTCCTTTTTAAAGACTGTATAAGATTCCATTGTGTATATATACCACACTTTCTTTATCCATTCATTCACAGATGGACACTTAGGTTGATTCCATATCTTGGTTATTTTGAATAATGCTGCAATGAACATGGAGTAGAGATCTCTCTTAAAGATGCTGATTTCATTTTCCTTATATTTATACCCAGAAGTAGGATTCCTGGGTCATAAGGTAGTTGTACTTTTTAATTTTGTGTGGAACCTTTGTGCTGTTCTTTTAATAATGGTTGTACCAGTTTACATTTCCACCAACAGTGTACAAGGGTTCCCTATTCTCTACATCCTTGGAACACATCTTTTCTTTTCTTTTTGATAATAATCACTTTAACAGGTGTAAGATGATATCTCACTTCCATTTGACGTGCATTTCCCTGATGATTGGTGATGATGAGCCCCTTCTCATTATCTGTTGGCCATTGGTATATCTTTGGAGAAATGTCTGTTCTAGTTCTTTGCCCATTTTAAGATTAGATATTTGTTTTCTTGCTACTGAGCTGTGTGAACTCCTTTTATTTATGTATATATATACACACACACATATATATACACACATATGTATATATTTCAATAAAATATGTATATATTTTAATAAAAATATGTATATATTTAATAAAAATATGTGCATATATGTATATTTTAATAAAAAACACACATATATGTGTTTTTGAGACAGAGTCTTGCTCTGTTACCCAGGCTGGAGTACAGTGGTGCAATCTTGTCTCATTGCAACCTCGGATTCCCGAGTTCAAGCAATTCTCGTGCCTCACTCTCCTGAGTAGTTGGGATTACAGGTGTGTACCAGCACACTCAGCTAATCTTTGTATTTTTAGTAGACTTGGAATTTCACCATGTTGGCCAGGCTGGTCTTGGTCTCCTGGCCTCAAGTGATCCACCACCTTGGCCTCTTAAAGTACTAGGTTTATAAGCATGAGCCACTGTGCATAGCCCTCTTTATATATTTTGGATATTAAACTCTTATCAGAGGTATGGCTTGCAAATATATTCTCCCATTCATAGGCTACCTTTAATTTTGTTAATTGTTTCCTTTGCTCTACAGAAGCTTTTTAGTTTGATGCAATCCCATTTGTCTATTTTTGCTTTAGATGCTCATACTTTTGGTGTTATAATTTAAAAATCATTGCCCAAACCAATGTCAAGAATTTTTTCTCCTCTCATTTCTTCTAATAGTTTTATGGCTTCCTGTCTTCCTTTTAAGCCTTTAATACATTTTGAATAAATTTTTGTATATTTTCTGGGATAAGGGTCTAATTTCATTATTTTGCATGTGGCTGTCTAATTTTCCAAACAGCATTTATTAAAGAGACTATTCTTTTCCCCTTGTGTGTTCTTGGCATCCTTGTCAAGGATCAGTTGATTGTAACTAAGTGGATTTATTTCTAAGCTTTCTATTCTGTTCTCTTATTCTATATGTCTGTTTTTATGCCATCACCATAGTGTTTTGATTACTTTACTGTAGCTTTGTAACATATTTTGAAGTCAAAAAGTTTGATGCCTCCAGGTTTGTTTTTTTTACTCAGGACTGCTTTGATTATTCAGGTCTCTATAGTATAATTTCCTCTGAATTTTATATGTGTTTTTTCTATTTCTATAGAAAATGGTATTGCGATATTGATGGGGAGTGCATTGAATCTGTAGACCACTTTGGGTGGTGTGGAAATTTTGACAATACTAATTCTAATCCATGAACAATGGATGCCTTTCTATTCATCTATGTCTTCTTTAATTTCCTTCATTAATGAAATTTATAATTTTCATTGTACGAGTATTTCACTTCTTTTGTTAAGTTTATTCCTAAGTATTTTATTATTTGTGTTGCTATAGTGAATTATTTTCTTAATATCTGTAGTTTGTTATTATTGTATAGAAATGCTATTGATTGGCTGGGCATGGCAGCTCACACCTATAATCCCAGCTCTTTGGGAGGCCAAGGTGGGTGGATCACTTGAACCCAGGAGTTCGAGACCAGCCTGGCCAACATGGTGAAACTCCATCGCTACCAAAATTACAAAAATTACCTGGGCATGTTGGCACATGCTTGGAATCCTAGCTACTTGGGAGGCTGAGGGAAGAGAATTGTTTGAATCCGGGAGGCAGAGGTTGCATTGAGCTGTGATCGTTCCACTGAACTACTGTACTCCAGCTTGAGTGACAGAGTGAGACTGTTTCAAAAAGAAAAAGAAAGAAATGCTACTGATTTTTGTATCCTGATTTTGTACCCTGGAACTTTACTGAATTTCTCTTAGTTCTAATAAAATTTCTGTTGAGTTTTTAAGGTTTTCTGCATATATTATTATGTCAACTGCAAACAAAGATAATTTTACTTGTTCTTTTCTGATTTAGATAACTTTTGTTTCTTTTTTTTTCTGTCTAATTGCTCTGCTTGGGACTTCCAGTACCATGTTGAACAGAAGTGGTGAGAGTGGGCATACTTGTCTTGCATTGAATCTTAGATAGAAGCTTTCAGTTTTTCTCCACTGATTATACTAGCAGGCCTTGGTTGTGTTAAGCTTAAGTTCTTCCTACGTCAATTTTGTTAAGGGTTTTAATCATGAATGAGTATTGAACTTTTCACATGCTTTTTCTTCATTTACTGAGGTGATTTTCCCCCCTTTTGTTTTGTTAGTGTAATGTATCACTTGATGGATTTGTGTAGTTGAACCATACTTGTATCCCAGGAATAGGTACCACTTGGTCATGATGTATGATCCTTTTAATGTGCTGTTGAATTTGATTTGTTAGTATTTTATTGACAATTTTTGCATCTATGTTTATCAGGGATATTGGCCTTTAGCTTTATTTACTTGTGCTGTCTTTTTCTAGTTTTGGTATAAAGGTGATGCTAGCTTCATAAAAAAGTTTTTTTAAAAAATTTATTTTATTTTAAGTTCCAGGATACATGTGCAGGATGGGCAGGTTTGTTACATAGGTAAATATGTGCCATGGTGGTTTGCTGCACCTATCAACTTATCATCTAGCTATTAAGCCCCACATGCATTAGCTATTTATCCTGATGGTCTCCCTTCTCCCACCCCTCTGTTCAGGCCCCAGTGTGTGTTGTTCCCTTCCCTGTGTCCACGTGTTCTCATTGTACAGCTCCCACTTACGAGTGAGAATGTGCAGTGTTTGGTTTTCTTTTCCTGTGTTAGTTTGCTGAGGATTATGACTTCCAGCTGTATATACCATGTCCCTCTAAAAGGCATAATTTTTTTCCTTTTTATGGCTGCATAGTATTCCATGGTGTATATGTACCACATTTTCTTATCCAGTCTATCATTGATGGGCATTTGGGCTGATTCCATGTCTTTGCTATTGTGAATAGTGCTTTAATGAACATACTCGTCCATTCATCCTTATAATAGAATGATGTATATTCCTTTGGGTATATACCCAGTAATGGGATTGCTGGCTTGAATGGTATTTCTGGTTCTAGGTCCTTGAGGAATTACCACACTGTCTTCCACAAAGGATGAACTAATTTACATTCCTACCAACAGTCTAAAAGTGTTCCTATTTCTCCACAACCTTGCCAGCATCTGTTGTTACTTGACTTTTTAATAATCGCCATTCTGACTGGTGTGAGATGGTATCTAACTGTGGTTTTGATTTGCATTTTTCTAATGATCAGTGATGTTGAGCTTTTTTTTCGTATATTCATTGGCCACATAAATGTCTTCTTTTGAGAAGTGTCTGTTCATGCCCTTTTGCCCACTTTTTGATGTTTTTTTTCTTGTAAATTTCTTTACGTTTTCTACAGATTCTAGATGTTAGATCTTTGTCAGATGGATAGATTATAAAAATGTTCTCCCATTCATAGGTTTTCTGTTCACTCTAATAATAGTTTCTTTTGCTATGCAGAAGCTTTTTAGTTAAGTCCTATTTGTCAATTTTTGCTTTTGTTGCAATTGCTTTTGATTTTTTCATCATGAAATCTTTGCCCATGCCTATATCCTAAATGGTATTGCCTAGATTTTCTTCTAGGGCTTTTATAGCTTGGGGTTTTACATTTAAGTCTTTAATCCATCCTGAGTTAATTTTTGTATAAGGTGTAACGAAGGGGTCCAGTTTCAATTTTCTGCATATGGCTAGCCAATTTTTCCAGCATAATTTATTAAATAGGGAATCCTTTCCTCATTCCTTGTTTTGGTCAGGTTTGTTGAAGATCAGATAGTTGTAGATGTGTGGTCTTATTTCTGAGATCTCTATTCTGTTCCGTTGGTCTATGTGTCTGTTTTGGCACCAGTATCATGCTATTTTGGTTACTGTAGCCATGTAGTATAGTTTGAAGTTGAGTAGCATGATGTCTCCAGCTTTGTTCTTTTTGCTTAGGATTGTCTTGGCTATTCAGGCTCCTTTTGGGTTCCATATTTTAAAGTAGCTACTTCTAATTCTATGAAGAACATCAATGGTGGTTTAATGGGAATAGCATTGAATCTGTAAATTACTTTGGGCAGTATGGCCATTTTCACAATATTGACTCCTCTTATCCATAAGCATGGAGCATATTTCCATGTTTATATCCTGTCTTATTTCCTTGAGCAGTGGTTTGTAGTTCTCCTTGAAGAGGTCCTTTACATCCCTTGCTAGCTGTATTCCTAGGTATTTTATTCTCTTTGTAGCAATTGTGAATGGGAGTTCATTCATGATTTGGCTCTCTGCTTTTCTGTTGTTGGTGTATAGGAATGTTTTTGATTTTTACACATTGATTTTGTATCCTGAAACTTTGCTGAAGTTGCTTATCAGTTTAAGGAGATTTGGGGCTCAGATGATGTGATTTTCTGAATATAGGATCATGTTGTCTGCAAACAGAGACAATTTGACTTCCTCTCTTCCTATTCGAATACCTTTATTTCTTTCTGCCCTGGCCAGAACTTCCAATACTATGTTGAATAAGAGTGGTGAGAGAGGGCATCCTTGTCTTATGCCAGTTTCCAAAGGGAATGCTTCCAGCTTTTGCCCATTCAGTATGATATTGACTGTGGGTTGGTCATAAATGGCTCTTATTATTTTGAGATATGCTCCATCAATACCTAGTTGATTGAGAGTTTTTAACATGAAGTGATGTTTAATTTTATCAAAGGCCTTTTCTTCATTTATTGAGACAATCGTGTGGTTTTTGTCATTAGTTCTGCTTATGTGATGAATTACATTTATTGATTTGTATATGCTGAATCAGCTTTGTATCCCAGGGATGAAGCTGACTTAGTTGTGGTGGATACACTCATAAATAAGTTTTGAAGTGTTCCTTTTTTTATTTTTTGAAAGAATTTAAGAAGGGTTAGTACTAATTTTTCAATGTTTGATAGAATTCAGCTGTGAAGCCATCTGGTGCTATGCTTTTCTTTTTTGGAAAATTTTTAATTACTAATTCAATCTCCTTCTTTGTTATTGGTCTGTTCAACTTTATTTTTCTTCTTGATTCAGTTTTGGTAGGTTGTGTGTTTCTACGAATTTACCTGTTTCTTCCAGTTTATCTAATTTGTTGGTATGTGTTAATAATGGTCTCTTATGATTCTTCGTATTTCTCAGGCATCTGTTGTAATGTTGCCTCTTTTATATCTGATTCTATGAATTTGAGTCCTCTTTCTTAGTCTAACTAAAGTTATGGCGATTTTATTTATCTTTTAAAAAAGTATTCAGTTTTATTGAGTTTTCTTTTTTAAAATTCTCTATTTGATTAATTTGTGCTCTAACACTTATTATTTCTTTCCCTCTGCTAACTTTGGGCTTAGTTTGTTCTTCTGGTGCCTTAAGCTATACATTTAGATTATTTGAGGCTTTCTTTTTTTATGTAGGCATTTATACAAACTTCTCTCTTTTTAGTTAATTTCAAGTGATCTAAAATAATGCATTTAAGGTGGTATTTAAAATTAGGTTTGATTTTAGTTAATTCCAAGTGGTTAAAACCTTGTTTAAGTAAAATAAAATCAAGTTAAAATCTAGTTGTAAGTTTTTGACATTTGTTCTATGGCTCTCCTGAGGATAATGTTTCTGAAAGTGGAAGAATATTGAGCAGTACTAGAAAACTGAATCTCCGGAAACAATGTCTACTTTTGTAAATATTAATCTGTATATTTTATCTTATTGCCATTCTTAAATCAGCAATAGATGCAACTTAATATCCTAACACTTAATATTCCATAAACTTTGGTACATCTCTGAATTATTATTGGTCCAAATGTAATTATGGCTTTTGCTATTACTTTCAATGGCAAAAGTCACAAGTACTTTGCCCCAATCTAATAATATTCACGGAAAATTAATTTGAATAAAAATTCTATGTTATAAAATTAGCATAATGCTATTAGTTCAATGCCACTAAAGTCTGGCTCTCTTTCAATCTTTATGCTTACTTTTTAGGGGGTCCCTTTTCTTCTTGCTTCCTAGATGTCAATTTTTCTACTGTTACCAATCTCAGTCTTGTTCATGCTGTGTAAGTATTACTCGCATCAGTTCTCAGGTTTCAGACACATGTTTCTGATTGTTCCAGTAGCCTCACTTGCCTAGTGTTACCAAGACTAGTTTTAGAGTCCAAACAGTGCTGTTCTTTTTGACTGCACTTATTCCATTACTTGCGTCTCCGTTACACAGATTCAAACAATCTTAAATGTTTTTGACTCGTTGGCATTGACAGAGCAGGAACATTGCCATGAATGTTGCTTCTATGTCATCCAGTTGGGCCAATTAAGAAACGCTGCTGAAAAACTTAAAGAAAGGGCTAAAATGCCAAAAGCATACCAAAACAACCAAATAGATTCTTGGTTTTGGAACAAAATCATATCATGGGTCATCCCATTCCTGGGCCATCTCCTAATAATATGCCTAACACTAATGTTTTCACCCTGCCTAATTAACCTTTTTCAAAGATTTTTAACCAACCATGAGATCATGACCATCTCACAGACAACTACCCAAAAACATCTACAGACAACGTTACTCCTACAGTCAATCTGAGATCAAAGAATTCTCTGTCCCCACCTCAGCAGGAAGTTGCCAGAAAGAACATACTGCCCCTTGTCCTTTTATAACTATAGGATCTGGATTGATAGAGCAGGAGCATCACCATTGTGGACAAACACCACCATTTTAAGTTCCCCCTTGATTAAAAACCACCTAAATCTAGTCCCAAAACAGCCTAATGGCTAATGTCAGCATGACCAGAAACATTCCAACCCTGAGATAAACCCCCTTCTGACCAGAAACATGCCAATCCTGAGATAACCTGCCCTCTGACCAGAGACATTCCAACCCCTCAATCAAACTCTCCTTCACACAGAAACATTCCAAGCCTGCAATAAGTCCCCACCCTCTAAACCCTTAAATACCTTTAGTTTGTAAGAGAGACTGCTCCTGATCAAAATCAACCAGAAGCCCCTCTCAAATTTATTCTCCAAAATAAACCTGTCTTTGACTGTTAAGCCGCTTTTCATGTTTCTTTTCTCTTTCTTTGACTCTTACAAGCATTCCTTACTCTACCAAGATACTGTCAATGCCCAACCATATCCCTTCAGTTCATTCCATGAGGAAAGTCTCTGTGGGAGTATGCTTGTGTCATGTATAGGGCAAGCTGGAAGTGTCAGGAGGTTGATGGCTTAACATTTAAGCTAACATTTAAGATATATGAACTTGGAAAATACTGAAGTTAATCACCTAAAGAAAGGTTTCTGTGATTTTTTCCAGAGATATAGAATCATGATTTTATATACTTAGCTACTGATTTATGAAAACATTAGAGAGAAACTTGTAAAACACTTGTCATAAAATGAAAAGAAATGTCAAGATGTCCTTATGATGTTAGCATAACACATACATTTATTTTATTGTGTTGCCTAATCTTTTAAAGAAGATATGGACATTCTTGCCTTAAATACATCACAGAAATTACACTCTTTGTCACACAAATCTAGCAAATGGGTTACCTATTCCCCTAGTTCCTATAGCAGGATATTATCTGTCAGTTATTTTGTTCTATGGCATATTAATTATGAGACTTCTATTTCCTATGCGGCTTACCTATGACCTGTTAGAAATTTTGCCCTAAGCAGTAAAGCAAGGTGATAACTGGAATGATAATGAAGCACCATGGGTCCGGGAAGAGAAACATGGTGGAACTAGAGCCAGGGTGCCTTATGCAGACCTCTAGCCCAGTGAGAATCTTCATGTGCTGCAGATGATGATGGTATCACTGACTAGTTAGTGCTGTAATAGTTCTGAGTTTCTGGTAGAAAGGCTCCTGATAGCCTAGGTAGGAAGTACATAAAGGACTTCTCACAAACCATCATTAGGGACAGAATACTAGTATGTAACAAGGTTACTGGGTCATGCTTCAGGTTCTGCTACTGATCTAGTCATGAATGTGCCTCAGAAATTTGGAGTATGATATATTCCTATGTATCCTTGCCTACTTCATAGTGGGCACTTAATGAATCAGTAAAGATTAGGTATATTAGGAACCTGTTTTGTGCCTGAAACCGGTTCAAGTGTCTTCACGTATACTAACTTCTTTAGTCTGCATAACCATTCCGGGTGGTTTTAACAGATGAAGAAATAGAAATTTGAGAAGGTTAAATTGCTATTTGTTATCTAAACTTACTACTATAAAATGAATGAAAGAATATACTTTAAGGCTGAATAGGTACAATAACATCAAGATTTCAGTCCCTTTTCCTTCCACAAAACACACAGAAAAGATGTCTTTGAGCGATTTTGGGTCTAGTAAATAATTGTTCTTAACAATTATAACTAAAGATAGTCCAGTAAGTGAGCTTCAATACTTATAATTAATAGCGTATGTCACAAAATTTACTGTATACTAATGGAAACTCTGAATAAGTAGAAAACAATAGAAATAATCTGGATTTTTAAAAAATATTTTTGATTTTCTTTTTCTAGTAACTAAATAATAAAGAAACAACAAAATGAAATACATCAATTGCAGTCACTATATTTTATATTTTGTAACTTTTACAAAATATATTTTACAAAAAATATTTAACTTTCACTGAGCCATCTCCTAATAATATGCCTAGCACTAATGTTTTCACCCTGCCTAATTAACCTTTTTCAAAGATTTTTAACCAACAGGATCGTGACCATCTCACAGACAACTACCCAAAAACATCTACAGACAACATTACTCCTGCAGTCAATCTGAGACCAAAGAATAAAGATAGTCCAAGAAGTGAGTTTCAATACTTATCATTAATAGCATACATCATAAAATTTACTGTATACTAATGGAAACCCTGAATAAGTAGAAAACAATAGAAATAATCTAGATTTTTTTAAAAATATTTTTGATTTTCTTTTTCTGGTAACTAAATAAAAAGAAACACCAAATTGAAATACACCAATTGACACTTGAACTGGTTTCAGGCACAAAACAGTTTCCTAGTATACCTAATCTTTATTGATTCACACAGTATGAAGTAGGCAAGGATATATAGGAATATTTCATACTTTAATATATTTTGTAACTTTTACTTTTCTTCATAAAATGACTTAGAACTTAGGTTATATTGGTATCAAACACATCTAGGCCAGCATTGCCCCTGCAGGGAAATCATAGTAGAAATGTGAATGCTACTTTCTCTACTAGACATCTCTTCACCTTCCTCTAATCTATGATTGACTCCTTCCTCACCTTCTCAATCCATTCTTTTGGCTTTTATTGCCACTGACAAATATGAAGAAGTGAGAAATTGGGAAACGTCCCTAGAGAAACTCTGCAAGATTGCTGTCTCAGAAGAAAAAAAAAAAATGATTGCATTAGTTTTTCCTCCTTTTCTTCTGATTTACTTCCCAATAACCTATTTCCCAGTATCAAGGGTCATAATCCTCTAAAAAATTTGGTTCTTTCTCTCCCCACTAATCACACTTAAAATAATCTCTTCATTATACTAATATTTCTCAAAAATCAGAAAAGAAGTCTTAACTTCAAGAAGATTTTGTTTTCCTTCCTTGAAAAACTCTCTTAGGAGGGAAATATTACAGATCTACTTATCTCCTTGATAGTAGAAAAGGATAAACTATAACAAGTATAAGTACATTGACTTGTTTTTATTTATCTCACAAAAAATGTTGCTTGAAAATTCCAAATTCAAACCTTAAAAAGAAAGGTTTGATGATTGATCTTTTTTCCTCATGATTAGATACATTCTTCTCTGTGGAATTAAATAGTTAAAAGGAATAAATATTAGGAAATAGAGGTCTTAAGAGTGCTCTTTTATTTTTAATTAACTATATACTTAATTAAAAGGAAATCTTACATACAGTCATTATTCTTCATTCAGTGGTAAGATTTAAGGAATATGTTGAAAGTATCCATAGATCAGAATCCGGATGCTTGTATACCTCTTACTTACCCTTCAATTAGAGAGAAATTATCAGGAAAAATATAGCTTTTTATAATTAAATATGGTATTACTTCTTAATATCTGATTTACTACTTTATTTTGAACATTCAACCCTGCTTTTTCACATACTGTTAGTTACATGTAACTTTAAGGACCTGTTCTTTCCATTTTTCACAATATTCTAACAGCATAGAGAAACTGGACGAGAATTTCTGTTTTCAAGAATGAGGCTTCTATTAATGTAAAAAAAATTGCAGAGACCTTTGCAAAAGCTTTATTGTAGTAACAAAATAATAGGCATGGGGTTTCTGGAAATGCTTTTCACCTCATTGACTGAGACTTTAAAGAAGTATCCTAATAGAAATGCTTTAGAACTAATTAAAAAAAAAAAACAAACTCTAAACTCCTGCTATAATGCCAAACTCTTGTACTTATCTGTCACTGATATTTTGGAAGAATAATCTGGCAAAATAGAACTTAATTTCTGTCTTTGGTTATAATATTTAAGAAACTGGCATGTGACTTCAATAAACAGCTAGAGGAAAGTTGCCTTTAGAATAATATGGATCAACTCTGTGTTTTGTTCCCAGCTACCACCACTGTGATACAAAGATGACATGGGATAGTCTTCAGGGGTTCTTAATTTAAAGGAAGAATAAATCTACCTAGGATGGAAAAGCTACTGTTACCAAGTCAATATATCTCTCTGTTTATCACTCAGTTTGGATTAAAGTCATATACTTAAAAACTGTTTAGTCATTTGTAGTATTCACAAGTTGGCATTTCATCATTTGAAATTTGGAAGTAGACAAACTAATATTAAGGCAAGGTAAAGGAAATTTCTAACCTTACAAGTAAAACTAGCTATTTGAATTTTTAGAACATTTTTCTAGTCACTTCCAAGATGGCTGAATAGGAACAGCTCTGGTCTGAAGCTCCCAGCTTGATCAATGCAGAAGATGGGTGATTTCTGCATTTCCAAGTGAGGTACCTGGTTCATCTCATTGGTACTGATTGAACAGTGGGTGCAGCCCACAGAGGGTGAGCTGAAGCAGGATGGGGTGTCACCTCACTCAGGAAGTGCAAGGGGTAGGGGGATTTCCCTTTTCTAGCCAAGGGGGCGATGACAGACTGTATCTGGAGAAACGGTACACTCCTGACCAAATACTGCACTATTTCCACAGTATTAGCAACCAGCAGACCAGGAGATCCCCTCTCATGCCTGGCTTGGTGGGTCCCACACTCACAGAGACTTGCTCACTGCTAGTGCAGCAGTCTGAGATCCACCTGTGACACTGCAGCTGGATAGGGGGATTGGTATCTGCCACTGCTGAGGCTTGAGTAGCTCACAGTGTAAACAAAAAGGCCTGGAAGCACCAACTGAGTGGAGTCCACCGCAGCTCAGCAAGGCCTACTGCCTCTATAGATTCCACCTCTAGGGGCAGGGCATAGTAGAACAAAAGGCAGCAATAGCTTCTGCAGACTTAAACGTCCCTGTCTGACAGTGCTGAAGAGAGCAGTGGTTCTCTCAGCATGACATTTGAGCTCCGAAAATGGGTAGACTGCCTTCTCAAGTGGAAGCCTGACCCCTGTGTAGCCTGACTGGGAAATGTCTCCTAGTAGGGGCTGACAGACATCTCAAACAGGTGGGTGCCCCTCTGGGATGAAGCTTCCAGAGGAAGGATCAGGAAGCAATATTTGCTGTACTGCAGACTCCTCTGGTGATATACACAGGCAAACAGGGTCTGGAGTGGACCTACAACAAACTCCAACAGACCTGCAGCTGAGGGGTCTGACTGTTAGAAGGAAAACTAACAAACAGAAAGGAATCACATCAACATCAACAAAAAGGATATCCACACCTAAACCCCATCTGAAGGTCACCAACATCAAAGACCACAGGTAGATAAAACCACAAAGATGGGGAGAAACCAGAGCAGAAAAGCTGAAAATTCCAAAAAACAGAGCACCTCTTCTACAAAGGATTGCAGTTCCTCACCAGCAAGAGAACAAAACTGGATGGAGAATGAGATTGACAAGTTGACAGAAGTAGGCTTCAGAAGGTCAGTAATAACAAACTTCTCTGAGCTAAATGAGTATGTTCTAACCCATCACAAGGAAGCCAAAAACCGTGAAAAAAGGTTAGATGAATGGCTAACTAGAATAAACAGTGTAGAGAAGACCTTAAATCACCTGATGGAGCTGAAAACCATGGCACAAGAACTTCGAGACGCATGCACAAGCTTCAATAGCCGATTCGATCAAGTGGAAGAAAAGATATCAATGATTGAAGATGAAATTAATAAAATAAAGACAGAAGACAAGATTAGAGAAAAAAGAGTGAAAAGAAATGAACAAAGGCTCCGAGAAATATGGAATTGTGTGAAAATACCAAATCTACATTTGATGGGTGTACCGCAAAGTGACACGGATAATTGAACCAAGTTGGAAAACACCCTTCAGGATATTATCCAGGAGAACTTCCCTAACCTAGCAAGGCAGGCCAACATTCAAATTCAGGAAATACAGAGAACACCACAAAGATACTCCTCGAGAAGAGCAACCCCAAGACACATAATTGTCAGATACACAAAGGTTAAAATAAAGGAAAAAATGTTAAGGGCAGCCAGAGAGAAAGGTTGGGTTATCCACAAAGGGAAGTCCATCAGACTAACAGCAGCTCTCTCAGCAGAAACCCTACAAGCCAGAAGAGAGTGGGGGCCAATATTCAACATTCTTAAAGAAAAGAATTTTCAACCCAGAATCTCATATCCAGCCAAACTAAGCTTCATAAGTGAAGGAGAAATAAAATCCTTTACAGACAAGCAAATACTGAGAGATTTTGTCACCAGCAGGCCTTCCTTACAAGAGCTCCTGAAGGAAGCACTAAACATGGAAAGGAACAACTGGTATCAGCAACTGCAAAAACTTACCAAAACATAAAGATCATTGACATTATGAAGAAACTGCATCAACAAATGGGCAAAATAATCAGCTAGCATCATAACGTCAGCATCAAATTCACATATAACAACATTAACCTTAAATGTAAATGGGCTAAATGCCGCAATTAAAAGACATAGACTGGCAAATTGTATAAAGAGTCAAGACCCATCAGTGTGCTGTATTCAGGAGACCCATGTCACGTGCAAAGTCACACATAGGCTTAAAATAATGGGATGGAGGAAGATCTACTGAGCAAATGGAAGGCAAAAAAAAAAAAAAAAAAAAAAAAAAAAGCAGGGGTTGCAATCCTAGTCTGACATAACAGACTTTAAACCAACAAAGATTAAAAGAGACAAAAAGGGCCACTACATAATGGTAAAGGGATCCAGGACTTGAATTCAGCTCTGGACCAAGTGGACATAATAGATATCTAGAGAACTCTCCACCTGAAATCAACAGAATATACATTTTTATCAGCACCACATCACACTTATTCTAAAATTGACCACATAATTGGAAGTAAAACACTCCTCTGCAAATGTAAAAGAACAGAAATCACAACAAATTGTCTCTAAGACAACAGTGCAATCAAATTAGAACTCAGGATTAATAAATTCTCTCAAAACCACACAGCTACATGAAAACTGAATAACCTGCTCCTGAATGACTACAAGGTAAATAATGAAATGAAATAAGAAACAAAGATGTTATTTGAAACCAATGAGAACAAAGACACAACGTACTGGAATATCTGGGACACATTTAAAGCAGTGTGTAGAGGGAAATTTATAGCACTAAATGCCCACAAGAGAATACAGGAAAGATCTAAAATTGACACCCTAACATCACACAATTAAAAGGACTAGGGAAGCAAGAGCAAACAAATTCAAAAGGTAGCAGAAGGGAAGAAATAACTGAGATCAGAGCAGAACCAAAATAGAGACACAAAAAAACCCTTCAAAAAATCAGTGATTCCAGGAGCTGGTTTTTTGAAAAGATCAACAAAATAGACTGTTAATAGACTAATAAAGAAGAAAAAGAAGAAAAGAGAGAAGAATCAAATAGACACAATAAAAAATGATAAAGGGGATACCACCATTGATCCCACAGAAATACAAACTACCATCAGAGAATACTATAAACACCTCTATGCAAATCAATCTGAAAATTCAGAAGAAATGGATAAATTCCTGGACACAAACACCATCCAAAGACTAAACAAGGAATAAGTTGAATCTCTGAGTAGATCAATAACAGGTTCTTACATTGAGGCAGTAATTAATAGCCTACCAACCAAAAAAAGTCCAGGACCAGATGGTCAAATTCTACTAGAGGCACAAAGAGGAGCTGGTACCGTTCCTTCTGAAACTATTTCAATCAACAGAAAAAGAGGGAATTCTCCCTAACTCATTTTATGAGTTAGCATCATCCTGATACCAAAGCCTGGTAGAGACACAACAAAAAAAGAGAATTTTAGACCAATATCCCTGATGAACATCGATGCAAAAATCCTCAATAAAACACTGACAAACTGAATCTAGCAGCACATCAAAAAGCTTATCCACCACGATTAAGTTGGTTTCATCCCTGGGATGCAAGGCTGGTTCGACATTTGCAAATCAATAAACATAATCCATCACATAAACAGAACCAATGACAAAAACCTCGTGACTATCTCAATAGATGTAGAAAAGGCCTTTGACAAAATTCAACAGCCCTTCATGCTAAAAACTCTGAATAAACTATGTATTGAAGGAATGTATTTCAGAATAGTAAGAGCTATTTATGACAAACCCACAGCCAGTAGCATATTGAATGGGCAAAAACTGGAAGCATTCTTTTTGAAAACCAGCACAAGACAAAGATGCCCTCTGTCACCACTCCTGTTCAACATATTGTTGGAAGTTCTGGCCACAGCAGTCAGCCAAGAGAAAGAAATAAAGTGTATTCAGGTAGGAAGAGAGGAAATGAAATTGTCTCTGTTTGCAGATGACATGATTGTATATTTAGAAAACCCCATCATCTCAGCCCAAAATCTCCTTAAGCAGATAAGCAACTTCAGCAAAGTCTCAGGATACAAAATCAATGTGCAAAAATCACAAGCATTCCTATACACCAATAGGAGACAAACAGAGAGCCAAATCATGAGTGAACTCCCATTTACAATTACTACAAACAGAATAAAATACCTAGGAATCCAACTTACAAGGGATGTGAAGGACCTCTTCAAGGAGAACTACAAACCCTTGCTCAATGAAATAAAAGAGGACACAAACAAATGGAAGAAATTTCCATGCTCATGGATAGGAAGAAACGTTGTCATGAAAATAGCCATACTGCCCAAAGTAATTTACAGATTCAATGCTATCCCCATCAAGCTACCACTGAATTTCTTTACAGAATTGGAAAAAACTACTTTAAAGTTCATATGGAGAAAAAAAAAAATTTGCATAGCCAAGAGCATCCTAAGCAAAAAGAACAAAGCTGGAGGCATTATGTTACCTGACTTCCGACTATATTACAAGGCTACAGTAACTTAAACACCATCATACTGGTACCAAAAAAGATATATAGACCAATGGAATGGAAGTGAGGCCTCAGAAATAACACCACATATCTACAACCATCTGATCTTTGACAAACCTGACAAAAACAAGAAACGGGGAAAGGATTCCCTCTTTAATAAATGGTGCTGGGAAAACTGGCTAGCCATATGTAGAAAGCTGAAACCGGATCCCTTCCTTACACCTTATACAAAAATTAACTCAAGATGGATTAAAGACTTAAATGTAAGACCTAACACCGTAAAAACCCTAGAAGAAAAGCTAAGCAATACCATTCAGGACATAGGCATGGGCAAAGACTTCTGAGTAAAACACCAAAAGCAATGGCAACAAAAGCCAACATTGACAAATGGGATCTCATTAAACTAAAGAGCTTCTGCACAGCAAAAGAAACTACCATCAGAGTGAACAGGCAACCTACAGAATGGGAGAAAATTTTTGCAATCTACTCATCTGACAAAGGGCTAATATCCAGAACCTACAAAGAACTCAAACAAATTTACAAGAAAAAAACAAACAACCCCATCAAAAAGTGGGCAAAGGATATGAACAGACATATCCTTATCATATGAAATTGATGATTGAGATCTAATTAAACTAAAGAGCTTCTGCACAGCAAAAGAAACTATCATCAGAGTGAACAGGCAACTTACAGAATGGGAGAAAATTTTTGCAATCTACCAGTCTGACAAAAGACTAATAACCAGAATCTACAAAGAACTTAACAAATTTACAAGAAAAAAACAACCCCATCAAAAAGTGGGCAAAGAATATGAACAGACAAATTTCAAAGGAAGATATTTATGCAGGTAACAGACGTGCAAAAATGTCCATCATCACTGTCATCAGATAAATGCAAGTCAAAACCACAGTGAGATATCATCTCACGCCAGTTGGAATGGTGATCATTAAAAAGTCAGGAAACAACAGGTGCTGGAGAGGATGTAGATAAATAGGAACATTTTTACACTGTTAGTGGGTGTGTAAATTAGTTCAACCCTTGTGGAAGACAGTGTGGCAATTCCTCAAGGATCTAGAACTAGAAATACCATTTGACCCAGCAATCCCATTACTGGGCATATACCCAAAGGATTAGAAAACATTCTGCGATAAAGACACATGCACACCTATGTTTATTGCAGCACTATTCACAATAGCAAAGACATGGAAACAACCCAAATGTCCACCAATGATACATTGGATTAAGACAATATGGCACTTATACACCATGAAATATTATACAGCCATAAAAATGGTTGAGTTCATGTCCTTTGCAGGGACATGGATGAAGCTGGAAACCATCGTTCTAAGCAAACTATCACTAGGACAGAAAACCAAACAATGCATGCTCTCACTCATAGATGGGAGTTGAGCAATAAGAATACATGGGCACAAGGCAGGGAACATCACACACCAGGGCTGGTTGAGGGGTGAGGGGCTGGTGGAGGGATAGCATTCAGAGAAATACCTAATGTAAATGATGAGTTGATGGGTGCAACAAACCAACATGGCATATGTATACCTATGTAGCAAATCTGCATGTTGTGCACATGTACCCTAGAATTTAAAGTACAATATAAAAAAAAAATTTTCAGTGGGACCATACTATTTGTTTGATTTTTCTCTTCCCATTAGAATTCAAGCCATGTAACCATCTTTGACTTAAAGGTGAAAATTGCATTGGGATTTTTTTTCTCTCTTGATATATAGGAAGGGTACACAATTGTCAGTATAGCCATTGAACTAACATCTTTTGTTCACAAAATTAGTTTTCTAGGAACAAGAAATATTCTATGTGAAATCATGTGTAGTAGGGTTAAATATTTATTTTTGATACTTATCTATTCAAATAAAAGGATGCCTTTACATCCTGTAATTTATATGATCTTTTCAATGCCTTGACACTGTAGGGTGAAACAGAGTCCCCATGTCCTCCCATCCACACCTCACTATGTTCATTTGCAATACAGTAAACTCTTCACATCCAGCAATCTAAGTCCTTTTATTCCAATTAACTTGGAAACATTCTTTTTGGGATGACTTAATTTCTCAAATGTTTTTTCTGTCATCCTCAGCTGTTTGCCAACATGCCTTCTGATAATATGATATGGGGTTTATGTGCCCCCATAGTGGTGTCAGGATACAAGGTCTGTGAAATCCAGTCATTTTCTTTGACCTCTGCTGTTGGTGTGACTAGTTATTTAGATTCTTTGAACTAGTGATTGCTGTGCTGGGGCAATGGATGCTTGGGCATTGTGCTGACATGTACTATTGAAATACATGGATAGCACCTTTTGCCATCGATAATACAATAGGTACTCAGAGCATTCTCTTTATGCCAATCCTATATTCTTCTGAAGGTCCACTGTATCTCTTTAGGAGGGTTTAAGAAAACTATTTAAACCTCTTTAGGGTCCCTCACAATTGGAGGGGAGCCAGAGGAGAGGGCAACTTTAGGCTATCTCTCTAACCATTTCCGACTGCCAACCCTGTATGATTTCTGACATGCCATGTTGAACGTGGCCACATACAAGTCTTCTGTTAGAACAAGGGTGTGCAAACTACAGCCTATAGGCCAAATCCGCCTGCCACCTGATGTGAAAAAGTATTGTATTTGAACGCAGCCACACATTCATTTATATGTTATCTATGGCTGCTTTTGTGATAGGAGGACGAAGTTTGAGTAGTTGTGGCAGAGACCACCTGGGCCAGAAAGCCTGAAATTACTATCTGACCCTTCATAGACATTGGCTGACTCCTGCTCTAGAGACTTAGAGCCTTCTCAGGGTATCCTGGATAAAATGTGTCACTATCCTCTCTCCCTCTCTCCTGTTCTTAAGATTTACCATGCCCATTAGGATAGGAAAAATGAGGTGGTGGGTCGACCTCTTTCATCATCATCTTTTCTTCTTGGGACCTCAAGGGGTACCTCTCTATTCTCTTCTTGTGTGTCAGCAATTCCCTTAAGTCAATATATCCTTTCTTAATTGTATTCTCTCTTTTTCTTGATATCCAAATCACAGGCAGGGAGTATGGAGGAGGGAAACAACTTCAAAAAGAGGATACTCTAAATTGGGAGATATTTCAACATATGTTTTTCTTTGATTTTCCTACTTGTGTAAGTTTATACCAATAAATAGACACTTGAAAGACTGAATTGCTACTTCGTTTTTCTTAGTAATGCTAAAATATTCATATCACATCTCTCTTTTTTCTCAAATAAATTAAGTAAAACAATGATCATGAATGATTTAAGTGAAAAACTAATCAGAAAGACAGTTTAGGAATAATATTGTAGCATTAGCAACTATGTGCAGTGCTCAAATTGTGTTTACACCACACATGGTGTATCAGCTTCTAAAATTTATAGTTTATATTCTTCCATCAAAACATACTTATTTATATATTTCTTCACCTCACATCAAATTGGATTGACTAATGCTTCGATTCTTAATAGTAGTAGGGTTTTGTTACAATTTTTGCATCACAAATTATTCATAAAGCATGATGTTTGGATGCTTGAATTCGTATCTGTTACCTGGTGTCTAAGGTTTCCTTGAGCTGATCAAAAGCTATTCTGATTTTTCAGCATATGCTGTATCGTCTCCTTTGTGAGAGTTCATCTTAACATGGTTAAAAAACTTCAAGACACTTGTACATAGTATGCTTGAATATGCAGCAAACTTAGGAATATTCATATGACATGTAAGTGCTATGTTTATTTGATATGTATGGATGTGTGTATGTGTGTGTGTGTGTGTGTGTGTGTATCTGTGCATGCATACAAGCAGTGGGTTGCCAGGGAAGCAGGAGGCATTGGTGATGATTAACTAAGAGAATCTGAAGTACAAGACCATCTAACTCCCTTGCTTTTCTCTCCATCAATTGTACTCATTCCACAAAAGACTGACTTCTTTAAATCCAAATTTCTATCCACTAGCTACTTGCCCCCAACTAGCTGAATGTGGTTAGAGAAAAACACCCAATTATTGTCCTCATTTTAAATTTATGATCATAAATCTTAAGTGGTCCTCAGGATTGTCTAGCAAAACCATTAACCAGTAGAGAAGAAGACATTGAACATGCTGAGGAGCAATGGTTTAGCTGCAGGAAATTCTTGATGTTAGAGTGGATGGTATCACTGGTCACAGGATGGGCAAGACTTGAGTAAGAGCATGAACTATGTAACCATAGTGATAGAAGTAAAGGCAGAGTGTCCACTCATTCTTCTACTTCCAAGAAAACTATTTGCCCATTTCATCTCACCTCAAATGTCTAGACTAACTCTCACTCATCTTAACCCTTTGCTGATTTTATCTCTACTTTTACCAAGAAAATCTGAGGAATCCTAAGAAACTATGTTATCTTTGCACCTCCAACTCTGCACACTGACTTCTCTGTCTTCTCTTCTATAACTGTGGTTGAATAGTCTGTGCTTCCACCCAAGTATTGTTCATTATGTGACCAGTCGATAACATTCACTTGAACATCATGAACCTCCTGCAGTTAGCCCACTGCTTCTCAGCATCTATATTAGTCCATTTTCACACTGCTGATAAAGACACACCTGAGACTGGGAAGAAAAAGAAGTTTAATGGATTTACAGTTTCACATGGCTGGAGAGGCCTCACTATCACGGTAAAAGGCAAGGAGGAGTAAGTCACATCTTACATGGATGGCGGCAGGCAAAGAGAGAGCTTGTGTGGGCAACTCCCCCTTTTAAAACCATAGTGAATCTTGTGAGACTCATTCACTATCATAAGAATAGCATGAGAAAGACCCACTTCTATGATTTAATCACCTCCCACCAGGTCCTTCCCACAGCACATGGGAATTCAAGATGAGATTTGGGTGAGGACACAGCCAAACCATATCAGCATTTATTTCCTCCTATAATCTTAAATGATACATCTTATTTAAAACTATTTTTTTCTCATATTTTTCTCCGTGACCTAAAATTAGGAAGAAAAGAAACAGCTATGAAAGAAACAAAACTAAAAACAAAGTATGTGATAAAAATTGATGGTATCAGTATGTGGAGATATTGCGAGTGATTAGATCATGAGGGTGGGGCCTTGATGAATTACATTAATGCCCTTATAAAAAGAGAATTCAGAGACCTAGCTTCCACTGTGTAAGAACACAATGAAAAGGTGCCAACCATGAACCAGAAAATGTGCACTCATAATACACTGAATCTTCTGGTGTCTCACTCTTGAAGTTTTCAGCCTCAGAATTATAACAAATACATTTCTCTTGTTTATAAGTCACACAATTTATGGCATTTTGTTATAGCAGCTAGAATGAACTAAGACACTCTGCTATGCTATCCTTAGCATACAGCTTTCATTCATCAAAATCCACTCCCGGGAAAGTATCTGTTAGTTTCATTATTAAAGGTTTCATTTGTAAGGGTGCAGGTGTTAGGCCAAGGTTTTTCAAAATTCAATCATTTTAGCACCATTTCCAACTTTTTGCCACATACCATTTGTAATATTACTTAACACCTTTATTTTATCTTAAATAGATTTGGAATTATTATTTGCAGTAATCTGCTTGATATCTTAGATTTAATACTTTAGTTATGTTTTTTCAAGTACATGTAGAAAGAAGTATCATATATAACTGTTTCAAAAAGTTTATTAATATCTCATTTCCAATCAGTTGTACACAATTAGTTGTCCATATACTATCTGTGATAATATAGTGTGTCAACATGGCTTAGCTACGGTGCCAACATGTGTGGTCAAACAGTAGTCTGGATGTTGCTGTGGAGGTATTTTTCAGATGCAGTTAACATTTATGATCAGTAGACTTTGAGCTGATTACCCTCCATAGCCTGCTTCATCCAGTCAGCTGAATGCTATAAGAACAAAGAGTGAAGCTGCCTGCAGAAGAAGAAATTTAGCTTCAAGACTGCCACAAAGAAACCCTGCTGGAATTTCTTGCCTGCTGGCATGGACTACAGATTTCGGATTTGCCAGCCCATCACAAGCACATGAGCCAATTCCTTAAAATAAATCTTTCTTGATATATATACTATTGGTTGTATTTCTTTGAAGAACTCTAATACAGCATCCCTTAAAAAACATTGCCTTAACACAAGAGAATAAATCAATAGTAGAATTTTAATTAATATTTAAAAATTATGTTTGAAAATAAAATACTTGTTCACAGAATAAAATTCAATTGATATACAGGATATAAGGTAAAAAAAATAATACTCCCTTCCACGTTTCTCTCTCCAAAACATCTGGTTCCTTCCTTAGGGAAAACCCTTATTACCACTCTCTCCCATATCTCCAGGAATATTCTGTATATATAATCAAACATGTGTGTACTTAGTTACACAAACATACATACTTCCAGACATTTAACATTTTTGAAATCAGGGAGATTTTTCCTGGCTATAATGATTATGCTTATCATTTCTGCTTGGTTTTGTTTTTATGTGGCATAACTGGACAACTTAACTGAAATATATTTTCACAAACAATTCAGTCTTAAGGGTTATTTACAGACTGGGTGTAGTGGCTTACACATGTAATCCCAGCACTTTGGAAGGCTGAAGTGGGTGGATCACTCGAGGCCAGGAGTTCAAGACCAGCCTGGCCAACATGGTGAAATCCCCATCTTTACTAAAGTACAAAAATTAGCTAGGCATGGTGACACATGCCTGCAATCCCAGCTACTCCAGAGGCTGAGGCAGGATAATTGTTTGAACCTGAGAGGCAGAGGTTGCAGTGAGTCCAGATTACACCACAAAAACAAACAACAACAGCAACAACAACAATAAAAACTACTTACAGGAATATGAATGATTTTGATTATTTGGAAAATAAATTTGTTGATACATTCTGGGAGACCAAGAGAACATTACTATTAAAATCTGCAGAATGAGTGTTAGCCCCTTGAAGGAAAATCCCAGAGATAATATCCATTCTAATAGGCATGAGGTAATCACCTCATTGAAGATTTGATGTACATTTCCACAATGATTAGTGTTGTTGAGAAAAGCCTTTTCATATTTCTGTTGGCCATTCTTTCGTCTGTCTTCTTTGGAGAAATGTCTGTGTTTTCATAACTCCTTTGTATATGTTAAAATCAGGCTATTGTTATTTTTTGCTGTTGAGTTGTATGTGTTCCTTGTATGTTTTGGATGTTAACCCTTTATCAGATGTATGGCTTGCAAATATTTTCTTCCATTCTTTAAGTTGCCTTTTTTTTTTTTTTTTTTTTTTTTTTTTTTGACTCTTTCCTTTGCTGAAGAGAAACTTTTTAGTTTGATGCAATCTCATTTGTCTACTTTTTCCTTGCTTTTGGTGTCATATCCAAACAACTATTTCCAATGTTAAATATAAGTTCTACATTTCTCTTCAATGAATCAATATGTTAGTATGTTCAATTCTTTGCCTTCTGCTTTTAATCCTAATTCCTTGTAAAGCAACCTTTTTTGATTACCTGCTCCACCCTGACTCATTCCAATTACCTGCTTCACCATGACTCATTTTGATTATCTGCTCCACCCTGACTCATTCCAATTACCTGCTCTGCCATAAGCATTTTTCCTGCCAAACCACTCATCCCATTACTCTCTTTAAATTTACCAATCGGGATTAGTTTAGCCTTTGCAGTCTAACCCTAGCCACTAGAGGAATGACACAGCAGCAAGGGCCACGTTCATCGGGAATAAGAACCACTTCCCCTCCCTTGTCCAGGTGTGTGCTCACCATTGCTCCATCTGTAAGGGCACACCTTTCTGTAGAAGTACATTGCCTTGCTGAGATTAAACACAAAATTTTATATTCGAGTGCTATTTCTTTCACAGCACCAAAACTTTATTTATACCAATTTGGGGCCTGGTCTGGGATTACATTCCCCTCTGGGGGTGGTCTTGGTTCTCTCTTGTGAAGAGGCACACCCCACCCCCTGTGGTGGCCTCAGGGGTGAGAAATCAGGACCCTCCCAGTGTGAGGAATAACCGGAGTTCTCAGCAACACAAAAATAAACTGCCCAACAACCTAGCTTAAAGGATCCTCACATACTGCAGTGACGACTCTGTGCACAGACCAAGGAAGGAGAAGCCATGGGAGCCAGTAAAGTACTTCCTTGGTGGTCAAATTCTGGAAGGTTAAGTGTGTGTGTGCGCGTGAATGATCACAAATAACCCTGCTTGCGGTGTTGTTCGTGTTGATGTGGACAAGCCCTACTGCTGGACGGAGTGAGTGGGTCCTCTCCATGGTTCCGTAGCTACTTCATTATGGCTTCGGGTTGATCCTGCCTTGGGATTTAAACTGGCACACCAACACTAAGAGGGGCCTAATTTTTCCTTGGTGGAGCAGCCAGAGAGGACAACACGAGTGGGAAATGTGCAAGGGACCTTCAGAGGGGGAAAGGGAGGAAACAGGTCAACCTTCCAGAGCAGTAAGACAAGATACCCCCTGGTTTGAGGGGTTGAGCCCTCCAGGACAGGCAAGGCAAGACCTCCCTGGTTTGGGGGTTGAGACTTCTGGGACAGGCAAGGCGAGACGTCCCTGGTTTGAGGGTTTGAACCTTCTGCAAATTTCAGGGGGTTGAACCTCACACAAACCTCCAGTAGTAAGAAAAATATTCAGAACTCCCCTTTCCTTTCTTCTCGGGGGAAGAAAGAGCAGCTCCACTCCTGCTGTTCCCTCCCCTAGAGGAAGGGGAAGGACAGGGGAGAACAGCAGCATAAGCAGGTGGCAGAGGCAGGGAAAGCAGCAGAGAGGAAAGAGAAACTACGAGAGGAAGTCAGAGAGAAAAAGAGTGAAAGAGAGTCAAAGACAGAGAGAGAGAGAGAGAGAGAAATAGTAGAGAAAACAGTGTACCCTATTCCTTTAAAAGTCAGGGTAAATTTAAAACCTATAATTAATAATTGAAGTTCTTCTCTCTGACCCTGTAACACTCCAATACCACCTTGTTGTCAGTGTAAACAAGGGAGTAGCCTGAAAGCACTGAGGTCACTGACAATCCATAGCCTTCCTAATAAAAAGTCCTTAACCCAGTAACCCGGAGATGGCCTAAATGCATCGAATATGTAACGGCAACTGCTTTGCTAACAGAAGAAAGTAGAAAAATGCCTTTTAGAGGAAATCTCATTGAGCATACCTCATCAGGTCAGAACTATCCTAATTAAAAAAAAAAAAAAAAAAAAAAAGGTGAAAAGGTAGCTTACTGACTCAAGAACCTTAAAATATGCGACTATTCTGTTAGAAAAAGACGATTTAACATTAACCACTGAAAATTCCCTTAACCCAACAGGTTTCCTAACAGGGGATCTAAATCTTAATTACCATACAAAAGTCCGACCAGACCTAGGAGGAACTCCCTTCAGACAGGATGATAGATGTTTCCTCGCAGGTGATTGAGGGAAAAAGACACAATGGGTATTCAGTAAGTGATAAGGACACTCTTACAGAAGCAGAGATTGGAAAATTGCATAATAACTGGTCTGCTCAAATGTGGGAGCTGTTTGCACTCAGTCAAGCCTTAAAGTACTTACAGAATCAGGAAGGAGCCATCTATATCAATTATAAGTTAATATGGACTGAATGAGGTCTTATTAATAGCAAAGAATAATTGAAATCCCAAACTTACAAGGTTTTCAACAAAAGTAAAGTTTGCTAAAAGTTGACAGTGTAACATGTATTATCCTAACTTCTAATCTTGTGGCCTTAGACAGTCTAGTCTGCAGACATGAAGGAAGTTCACTTCTGAGAAGAATGGTTATCATATTTGAGGAAAAAAAAAAGTGGGGCGGGGGGAGAATATATGTAAATAGGAATGTTATATGGTAAATTCTTGTCCTAAAATAAATTTGGTTGTTTAAAGTTGGTTGTTTACTCGGTGCTTATATCCATTACTAGTCCTACCACTAGTCCTACCACTAGCAACTCTAACCCCACTTTGGAGCACTTCTATGGTTTAGGAGCAGAGGTCACTGGAAAGGATCCTACAGACTTCTTTAAGGTGCCCTTTATTCTCCCTCCTCCACCTCCTATGGCTGCCCTTTTCCCAAACCTACAAAATCAAACTATGACGCGCCTCATGCCAAATGACAAAAGCAAGGTCTCAATAGCAGAAATAGGAGACCTAAGGCAAACCATAGCCATTGAAACAGGGTATAAAGATGTAAATGCCTGGTTAAAATGAATTAAACATTCTGTCCACACGTTAAACAAAGGTAAGTGTTATGCTTATGCACACGGCAGGACAGAGACCCAAATTATCCCTTTTCCACTAGGGTCGTCTTCCAGTCGACTATGCCTGGGCTCTATGGTGGCTCTTTTCCAGGATTCTACAGCCTGGGGTAACAAGTCATGCCAAGCTCTCTCTCTGCTATATCCCGAAGATTGATACCCTGTGGGTCAGCCCTCAAGGACCATCCAACTTCCATCTCCCAACACTTAAGTTCACTTCATGTCTCTCATGACAGGGAGGGAAACTTAGCATTCCTTGGAGACCTGAAGGGATGCAGTGAGCTTAAAATTTTCAAAAGCTTACCAATCAGTCAGCCCTTTTTCATCCCTGAGCAGATGCATAGTGGTATTATGGTAGACCTTTACTGGACACTCTGCTGAGTAACTGAAGTAACTGAAGTGGAAATCCCTTTCACCCTTGCATTTCAGAAACCAGAGAAAGGAAAAATAAGACATTGTACAAAAAGAAGCCCCTTATGGGTCTTTCAACTCTCAAGTCTATTTTGACACAATTACCATCCCATGGGGAGTACCAGATCAATTTAAAGTTGGAAATCAAATAGCTGCAGGATTTGAGTCAATATTTTGGTGGGTGACAATTAACAAAATGTAAATCGGTTAAACTACATCTATTACAATCAGCAGTGATCTATTAACTATACTAGAGATGCTGTTAAAGGAATAGCTGAGCAATTAGGGGCTACTAGCCAGATGGCTTGGGAAAAATAAGATAGCCTTAGACATGATATTAGCAGGAAAAGGAGGAGTATGCATCATAATTAAAACTCAATGTTGTACCTTCATCCCAAACAACATTGCCCCTGATGGAAGTATAACAAAGGCATTGTAAGGTCTGACTTCTTTGTCCAATGAGTTAGCCAACAACTCAGGGGTAAATGACCCCTTTACAGGATGGCTTGAAAAGTGGTTTGGTAAATGGAAAAGAATAGCCTCAATTCTTACTTCCTTCACAGCTGTAATGGGTGTACTTATTCTGGTCAGGTGCTGTGTCACACCATGCATCTGTGGGTTGGTGCAGAAGCTTATAAAAATAGCACTTGCTAAAAGTTCCCGTAACAATCCTCCACCTTATCCAGAAAAGCTGCTTCTTTTGGAAAATCAAGCAGAACAACTAAGCCAAGACATGTTAAAGAAGTTTGAAGAGAAACAACTGTAAGGAAATGCAAGAGGAGGGGTTGTTAGATATGAGTTATAAATTTCTCTTCAAAGAATCAATATGTCAGTATGTTCAATGCTTTGCCTTCTACTTTTAAACTTAACTTCCTAGTAAAGCAACCTTTTTCGATTACCTGCTCCACCCTGACTCATTCCAATTACCTGCTCTGCCCTGACTCATTCTCCACTCTGACTCATTCTAATTTCCTGCTCTGCCATAACAATTTTTCCTGCCAAACCACTCACCCCATCACTCTCTAAATTAGTCCATTGGAATTAGTTTAGCCTGTGTGGTCTAATCCTAGCCAGCAGGGGCCACGTGCATCAGGAATAAGAACCACTTCGCCTCTCTTGTCCAGGTGTGTGCTCACCATGACTCCATCTGTAAGGGCATACCCTTCTGTAGAAGTGCATTGCCTTGCTGAGAATTAAAAATAAAATTTTATATTCAAGTGCTATTTCTTTTGTGGCACCGAAACTTTATTTATAATACCAAGAACAATGTCAAAGGAGCATTTTCCTTTGTTTTCTTCTTGGGTTTCAGGTAAAACATTTAAGTCTTTAATCCACATTGAGTTGATTTTTGTGTATGGTGTGATATAAAAGTTCAATTTCATTCTTTCACATATGGATATCTAATTTTCCAAACATCATTTATTGAAGACAGCGTCCTTTCTTCTTTTGTATTCTTGGCATTATTTTAAAGATCATTGGGCCATATATGTGTAAGTTTATTTCTGGGCTTTCTACTGTAGTTCATTTTTCAATATGCTTATTCTTAAGTAAGTACTATACTGTTTTTATTACTGTAGTTTTGTAATACATTTTCCAATCAGGTAGTGTAATACCTCTTGCTCTTTCCTTCTTATTTAAGATTGATTTAACTATTCAGGGTCTTCTATAGTTTCATATGAATTTAAAATTTTTATTTTATTTCTATTAAAATTACCATCGAATTTTGATAGGTGTTGCATTAAATCTATAGGTCACTTTTGAGTAATATAGACATTTTCACAACACTAATTCTTCCAATCAATTAGCCTCTCCATTTATTTGTGTCTTTTTAAATTTCTTTCATTAATGTTTTATGGTTTTTAATAAACAGATCATTTGCCACCTCACTTAGATTTATTCCTATTATATTGGATATTATTCCACATAACTTCACATGTGTTTGTTTCATGTTTTAAATATTGTGTTATGTTTTCACTAATGACATACTATAGTTTACCAATTTACTCTTTACCACTATTTCAGTTTGATTAAGCTATTTTTAATATTTTGCTATTTAAGAAATACTGGGGACTTGCTGGCAAGATGGCTGAATAGGAACAGCACCAGTCTGCAGCTCCAAGGGAGACTGATGCAGAAGGTGGGTGATTTCTGCATTTCCAACTGAGGTACCTGGTTCATCTCATTGGGACTGGTTGGACAGTGGGTGCAGCCCACGGAGGGTGAGCTGAAGCAGGGTGAGCCATTGCCTCACCCAGGAAGCACAAGGGGTTAGAGAATTTCCTCTCCTACCCAAGGGAAGCCATGAGGGACTGAGCCAAAGGAGCTCCAGCACAGATACTGCTCTGGTCCATGGTCTTTGCAACCTGCAAACCAGGAGATTCCCTCTGGTGCCTACCCCACCAGGGCCCTGGGTTTCAAGCACAAAACTGGGTAGCCATTTGGGCAGACACTGAACTGGCTGCAGGAGTTCTTTTTTTTTTTTTTTTTTCCCATACCCCAGTGGCACCTGGAAGGCCAGCAACACAGACCGTTCACTCCCCTGGAAAGAGATGCTGAAGCCAGAGAGCCAAGTCATCTGGCTTGGAAGGTCCCACTCCCATGGAGCCAAGGAAACTAAAATCCACTGGCTTGAAATTCTCACTGACAGCACAGAAGCAATCTGAGATCAACCTGGGACAACAGTTTGATGGGGGTAGGAGTGTCCACAATATCCAAAGCTAGAGTAGGCGGTTTTATGCTCACAGTGGAAACAAAGCCTCTGGGAAGTTCGGACTGGGTGGAGCCCACTGAAGCTCAGCAAGGCTGTTGTGGCCAGACTGCCAGATTTTTCCTCTCTGGCCAGGGCATCTCTGAAAAAAAGGCAGCAGCACCAGTCAGGGACTTATAACTGACTTAAACATCCCTGCCTGATAGCTCTAGAGAGAAGTGGACCTCCCAGCACAGCGTTCGAGCTCTGCTAAGGGTCAGACTGCCTCCTCAAGTGGTTCCCTGCCCCCCGTGTATCCTGCCTGACTGGGAGACATCTCCCAGTGGGGGCTGACAGATACCTCACACAGGAGAGCTCTGGCTGGCATCTGGAAGGTGCCCCTCTGGGACAAAGCTTCCAGAGGAAAGAACAGGCAGCAATCTTTGCTGTTCTGCAGCCTCTGCTGGTGATACCCAGGCAAATAGGGTAAGGAGTGGACCTACAGCAAACTCCAGCAGACCAACAGCAGAGGGGCCTGACTGTTAGAAGGAAAACTAATGACCAGAAAGGAATAGCATGCCCACTCAAAGACCCCATCCAAAGGTCACCAACATCAAAGACAAAAGGTAGATACATCACAAAGATGGGGAGAAACCAGAGTAAAAAGGCTGAAAATTCCAAAAATCACAAAGCCTCTTCTCCTCCAAAGGATCACATCTCCTCACCAGCAAGGGAACAAAACTGGATGGAGAATGAGTTTGATGAATTGACAGAAGTAGGCTTCAGAAGGTGGGTAATAGCAAACTCCTCTGAGCTAAAGGACCATGTTCTAACCCATCACAAGGAAGCTAAGAACCTTGAAAAAAGTTAGATGAATGGCTAATTAGAATAAGTTAGAGAGAAGAACATAAATGTGTAGGGAACAACATAAATGACTGGATGGAGCAGAGAAGAACATAAATGTGTAGAACATAAACGTGTAGAACATAAATGTGTATGTTCTTCTGTGTAGAGAAGAATATAAATGACTGGATGGAGCAGAAAAACAGCACGAGAACTTCGTGAAGTATACACAAGTATCAATAGCCAAATCAATCAAGTGGGAGAAAGGATATCAGTGATTGAATATCAACTTAATGAAATAAAGAGAGAAGACAAGATTAGAGAAAAAAGAATAAAAAGGATCGAACAAAGCCTCCATGAAATGTGGGCCTTTGTGAAACAATGATATCTACGTTTGTTTGGTGTACCTGAAAGTGATGAGGAGTGTGAAATCAAGTAGGAAAACACTCTTCAGGATATTATCCAAGAGAACTTCTCCAACCTAGCAAGACAGGTCAACATTCAAATTCAGGAAATACAGAGAACCCCACAAAGATACTCCTCAAGAAGAGCAACCCCAAGACACATAATTGTCAGATTCACCAAGATTGGAATGAAGGAAAAAATGTTAAGGGCAGCCAGAGAGAAAGGTCGAGTTACCCACAAAGGGAAACCCATCAGACTAGCAGCAGATCTCTCAGCAGAAACCCTACAAGCCAGAAGAGAGTGGGGGCCAATATTCAACATTCTTTTTTTTTTTTTTTTGAGACGGAGTCTCGCTCTGTCGCCCAGGCTGGAGTGCAGTGGCCAGATCTCAGCTCACTGCAAGCTCCGCCTCCCGGGTTTACGGCATTCTCCTGCCTCAGCCTCCCGAGTAGCTGGGACAACAGGCACCAGCCACCTCGCCCGGCTAGTTTTTTGTATTTTTTTTAGTAGAGACGGGGTTTCACCATGTTAGCCAGGATGGTCTCGATCTCCTGACCTCGTGATCCACCGGTCTCGGCCTCCCAAAGTGCTGGGATTACAGGCTTGAGCCACCGCGCCTGGCCTACATTCTTAAATAAAAGAATTTTCAACCCAGAATCTCATATCCAGCCAAACTAAGTTTCATAAGAGAAGGAGAAATAAAATCCTTTACAGACAAGTAAATGCTGAGAGATTTTGTCACCACCAGGCCTGCCTTACAAGACCTCCTCAAGGAAGCACTAAATATGAAAAGGAACAACCGGTATCAGCCACTGCAAAAACATACCAAATTGTAAAAAGCATTGACACTTTGAAGAAACTGCATCAACTAACAGGCAAAACAACCAGCTAGCATCATAATGACAGGATCAAATTCACACATAACAATATTAACTTTAAATGTAAATGGACCAAATGCCCTAATTAAAGGCCACAGACTGGCAAATTGGATAAAGAGTCAAGACCAATCAGTGTGCTGTATTCAGGAGACCCCATCTCACATGCAAAGACACATGTAGGCCAAAATAAAGAGATAGAGGAAGATCTACCAAGCAAATGGAAAGCAAAAGAAAAAAAAGCAGGAGTTGCAATCCCAATCTCTGATAAAACAGACTTTAAACCAACAAAGATCAAAAGAGACAAAGAAGGGCATTACATAATGGTAAAGTGATCAATGCAGCAAGAAGAGCTAACTATCCAAATATATATGCACCAAATACAGGAGCACCCAGATTCATAAAGCAAGTCCTTAGAGACCTAAAAAGAGACTTAGATTCACACACAATAATAGTGGGAGACTTTACTACCCCACTATCAGTATTAGACAGATCAATGAGACAGAAAATTAACACAAATATTCAGGACTTGAACTCAACTCTGGACCAAGCAGATCTAACAGACATCTACAAAACTCTTCACCCAAAATCAACAGAATATACATTCTTCTCAGCGCCACATCACACTTATTCTAAAATTGACCACATAATTGGAAGTAAAACACTCCTCAGCAAATGCAGAAGAAGGAAAATCATAACAAACAATCTCTGAGACCACAGTGCAATCAAATTAAAACTCAGGATTAAGAAACTCACTCAAAACCACATAACTACTTGGAAACTGAACAACCTGCTCCTGAATGACTACTAGGTAAGTAATGAAATGAAGGCAGAGATAAAGCTGTTCTTTCAAACCAATGAGAATGAAGACACAACATACCAGAATCCCTGGGACACATTTAAAGCAGTGTGTAGATGGAAATTTACAGCAGTAAATGCCCACTAGAGAAAGCAGGAAATATCTAAAATGGACACCCTAACATCAAAATTAGAAGAACTAGAGAAGCAACAGGAAACAAATTCAAAAGCTAGCAGAAGACAAGAAATAACTAAGATCAGAGCAGAACTGAAGGAGGTAAAGACACAAAAAACCCTTCAAAAACTCAAGGAATCCAGGAGCTGGATTTTGAAAAGACCAACAAAATTGATATACTGCTAGACAGATTAATAAAGAAGAAAAGAGAGAAGAAACAAATAGATGCAAGAAAAAATGATATAGGGGATATCACCACTGATCCTACAGAAATACAAACTACCATCAGAGGATACTATAAACAGTTCTATGCAAATCAACTAGAAAATCTAGAAGAAATGGATAAATTCCTGGACACATACACCATCCCAAGTCTAAACCAGCAAGAACTCGAATCCCTGAATAAACCAACAAGTTCTTACCTTGAGGCAATAATTAATAGCCTACCAACCAAAAAAAGTCCAGGACCAGATGGATTCACAGCCGAATTCTACCAGAGGTACAAAGAGGAGCTGGTATCATCGAGAGGTGACAATGTGCTAGCAGCCCTTGCTCACTCTCGGCGCCTCCTCAGCCTTGGCACCTGCTCTGGCCATGCTCGCTTGAGGAGTCCTTCAGCCCACCACTGCACTGTGGGAGCCCCACTCTGGGGCTGACCAAGGCCAGAGCCGGCTCCCTCTGCTCCCGGGGAAGTGTGGAGGGAGCGGCGCGGGTGGGAGCTGGGGCTGCCTGCAGTGCTCGGGTTCCAGGTGGGCGTGGGCTTGGTGGCCCCACACTTGGTGCAGCAGGCCGGCACCTGGTGGGCTGGATCTGGGGATGAGCTCTCTCTGGGCTGCCAGAGTGACCGGGCTAGGTGTCACAAAGTCCCATGGTGAGTGCCATTGAGAGGTGAAGCCAGTTGGGCTTCTGGGTCCGATGGGGACCTGGAGAAATTTTCTGTCTAGCTGAATGATTATAAACACACCAATCAGCCTCTGTGTCTAGCTAAAGGTTTGTAAATGCACCAATCAGCACCCTGTGTCTAGCTAAAGGTTTGTAAACACAACAATCAGCACTCTGTGTCTAGCTAATCTGGTGGGGACTTGGAGAACTTTTGTGTCTAGCTCAAGGATTGTAAATGTGCCAATCAGCACTCTGTGTCTAGCTAAAGGTTTGTAAATGCACCAGTCAGCACTCTGTCAAAGCGAACCAATCAGCTCTCTGTAAAATGGACCAGTCAGCTCTCTGAAAAATGGACCAATCAGCAGGATGTGGGTGGGGCCAGATAAAGGAATAAAAGCAGGCCACGCAAGCCAGCAGCCCAACCTGCTTGGGTCCCCTTCCACGCTGTGGAAGATTTGTTCTTTTGCTCTTTGCAGTAAATCTTGCTGCTGCTCATTCTTTGGGTCCATGCCACCGTTATGAGCTGTAACACTCACCACAAAGGTCTGCAGCTTCAGTCCTGAGGCCAGCAAGACTAGAAACCCACCAGAAGGAACGAAGAACTCCAGATGTGCCACCTTTAAGAGCTGTAACACCGCGAAGGTCTGCAGCTTCACTCCTGAAGCCAGAGAGGCCACGAACCCACCAGTAGGAAGAAACTCTGGACACGTCCAAACACAGAAAGAACAAACTCCGAACACACCATCTTTGAAAACTGCAACACTCACCGCGAGGGTCTGCGGCTTCATTCTTGAAGTCAACAAGACCAAGAACCCACCAGTTCCAGACACACCATTCCTTCTGAAACTATTCCAAACAATAGAAAAAGAGGGAATCCTCCCTAACTCATTTTATGAGGCCAGCATCATCCTGATACCAAAACCTGGCAGAGACACAACAAAAACCAAAAAATTTCAGGCCAATATCCCTGATGAACATCAATCAAAAATCCTCAGCAAAGTACTGGCAAACAATCCAGCAGCACATCAAAAAGTTTATCCATCACGATCAAGATGGCTTCATCCCTGGGATGCAAGGCTGGTTCAACATACGCAAGTCAATAAATGTAATCCATCACATAAACAGAACCAATGACAAAAACCACATGATTATCTCAATAGATGCAGAAAAGGCCTTTGACAAAATTCAATAGCCTTTCATGCTAAAAATTCTCAATAAACTAGGTATCTATGGAAAGTATCTCAAAATAATAAGCACTATTTATGACAAACCCACAGCCAATATTATACTGAATGGCAAACACTGGAAGCATTCCCTTTGAAAACTGGCACAAGACAAGGATGCCCTCTCACCACTCCTACTCAACATAGTATTGGAAGTTCTGGCTAGGGCAATCAGGCAAGAGAAAGAAATAAATGTATTCAAATAGGAAGAGAAGAAGTCAAATTTTCTTTGTTTGCAGATGACATGATTGTATATTTAGAAAACCCTGTCATCTAAGCCCCAAATTTCCTTAAGCTCATAAACAACTTCAGCAAAGTCTCAGGATAAAAAAATCAATGTGCAAAAATCACAAGCATTCCTATACACTAATAACAGACAAACAGAGAGCCAAATCATGAGGGAATTCCCATTCACAATTACTACTAAGAGAATAAAATACCTAGGATACAACTTACAAGGGATGTGAAGGACCTCTTCAAGGAGAACTACAAACCACTGTTCAAGGAAATAAGTGAGGACACAAACAAATGGAAAAATATTCCATGCTCATAGATAGGAAGAATCAATTGTGAAAATGGCCATACTGCCCAAAGTAATTTATAGATTCAGTGCTATTCCCATCAAGCTACCACCGACTTTCTTCACAGAATTGGAAAAACTACTTTAAACTTCATATGGAACCAGAAACAAGCCTGCATAGCCAAGACAATCCCAGGCAAGAAGAACAAATCTGGACGCATCATGCTACCTGACTTCAAACTACACTACAAGGCTACAGTAACAAAAACAGCATGGTACTGGTCCCAAACCATATATAGACCAATGGAATCGAACAAAGGACTCAGAATTAGCACCACACATCTACAACCATTTGGCCTTTGACAAACCTGACACAAACAAGCAATAGGGAAAAGATTCTCTATTAATAAATGGTGTTGGAAAAACTGGCTAGCCATATGCAGAAATCTGAAACTGAACCGCTTCCTTACACCTTATACAAAAATAAACTCAAGATGGATTGAAGACTTAAATATAAGACCTAGGACCATAAAAATCATAGAAGAAAACCTGGGCGGTACCACTCAGGACATAGGCATGGGCAAGGAGTTCATGACTGAAACCCCAAAAGCAATGGCAACAAAAGCCAAAATTGACAAATGGGATCTAATTAAACTAAAGAGTTTCTGCACAGCAAAATAAACTATCATCAGAATGAACAGGCAACCTACAGAATGGGAGAAAATTTTTGCAATCTGTTCATCTGACAAAGGGCTAATATCCAGAATCTACAAAGAACTTAAACAAATTTACAAGAATAAAACAAACAACCCCATCAAAAAGTGGGCAAAGTATATGAACAGACACTTCTCAAAAGAAGACATTTATGCAGCCAACAGATATATGAAAAAATGCTCTTCATCCCTGGTCATTAGAGAAATGCAAATCAAAACCACAATGAGATACCATCTCACACCAGTTAGAACAGCAATCATTAAAAAGTCAGGAAACAACAGATGCTGGAGAGGGTGTGGAGAAATAGGAACACTTTTACACTGTTGGTGAGAGTGTAAATTAGTTCAACCAGTGTGGAAGACAATGTGGCAATTCCTCAAGGATCTAGAACTAGAAATATCATTTGACCCATCAATCCCATTACTGAATATATACCCAAAGGATTATAAATCATTCTACTATAAAGACACATGCACCTGTATGTTACTGCAGCACTATTTACAATAGTAAAGACTTGGAACCAACTCAAATGTCCATCAATGATAGACTGGATAAAGAAAATGTGGCACATATACACCATGGAATGCTATGCAGCCATAATAAAGAATGAGTTCATGTCCTTTGCAGGAACATGGATGAAGCTGGAAACCATCATTCTCAGCAAACTATCACAAGAACAGAAACCAAACACCGCAAGTTCTCACATTTGGAAGTCGAACAATGAGAACACATGGACACAGGGTGAGAAACATCACACACTAGGGCCTGCCAGGTGTGGGGGGCTAGGGGAGGGATAACATTAGGAGAAATACCTAATGTAGGTGACAGATTGATGGGTGCAGCAAACCACCATAGCACATGTATACCTATGTAACAAAAGTCCCCATTCTGTACATGTACCCCAGAACTTAAAGTATAATAAAAAAAGAAAAGCAAACAAACAAAAAGAAATACTGAAGTATATATACTCACATATATAAATTCTATCACAGAGTGAGTATATTTTTAGATTGAATTATTAAAAGTGGAATTGTGAGGCCAATGATTTGGTTCATTTTATATTCTGGTCAATATCAACAAATCATTCTCCATAGATGTAGTGTCTTATTACATCTGTACCAGAATGTGTGTGAACATTTCCTTATAATTTCCTTACAACTTAAAAGTGGAATTTATAATGTCAGAAAGTCTTGGCAAGGAATAGGATTGTATAAAATAGTTATATTAATTAGAACTTATTCAATTGCAAATAACTGAAACAGTTTGAACTGTAATAAACCTAGCAAAATAATTAAAAGTAAATAAAATATTTATTCAAAAAATATGAAGAAGACTTGAACAAATGGATACAAAAAACAAAAAAACTTGTTATGTTTATAGATTAAAATTAGGAAATTGTGCAACATGGATCCTCCTTTGCAACTCCTCACTTTTTCTCTCAGGGTGCCACCTTCATTCCTTCAGACTTCTTTCCTTGATAAAGAGCCTGGCCCTGAGCATCCCTGAAGTCATGTTCTTTTAGTTTCTATCCAGAGGGAAGTTCTTTTTCATCAGCATCAACAGAAAATTCACCAGGGTAAGATTCTATTTTGCCTGATTCACGTCTCTTGCCCCAAACTTAGCAAATATGAGTAGGGTGCTATTATTGCCCCAGCCTTGATCATCTATCCACAGATCATCTGGACAATAAGAACTGCTGCCACTGCAGGGGTGTCATTATTTGCTCATGAGTAACTTCCATTTGTCTCTCAGATCACACTGTATGGCGGGATCACACTTCTTAACATCTGGCTCTAGAGAGAGCAGAAGACAAAAGTTCTTGTGGCTGTGTGTGAAGAAGAGCAGGAAGAAGAGAAAAGGACAAGGAGAAGGGGAGGAGAGAGAAAAGACAGTAAAGCAACACCAGTAAATGAAGGAGAGATGGAGAAACTAGAGAAAGCAAAACAATGGTGGAGGATGGAGGATGATTGAACAAGGATCCTTATGGTAGTAAAGAAAAAAGTGGGTCAGGCGTGGTGGCTCACGCCTATAATCCTAGCACTTTGGGAGACTGAAGTGGGAGGATCATCTGAGGTCAGGAGTTTGAAACCAGCCTGGCCAACATGGCGAAACCCCGTCTCCATTAAAAATACAAAAATTAACCAGGCATGGTAGCCTGTGCCTGTAATTCCAGCTACTCGGGAGGCTGAGACAGGAGAATCCCTTGAACTCGGGAGGCAGAGGTTGCAGTGAGCCGAGAAGATTGCACCATTGCACTCTAGCCTGGATGACAGGGCAACTCTGTCGTTAAAAAAAAAAGAAAAAGAAAAGAAAAAAAGAAAAGAAAAAAAGAAAAGAGAAAAAGATGGGGAAAGAAAGAACATGAATTATCAACAAATTGAGTATACAGTCCTGCTTCAGAGCTCTGTGCTTTAAGAAAAACTTACATGTCCATGGAAAATTGCAACTACACTTTGAAAAACACGCCTCTAGATGAAAAAGCACTGCTTATTTGGAAGACTAGGAAGGATATTTTGCTAAAATCTCTTTTGAGTGTTGCTGCCTGACTGGATATAATTGAAAATTGTTATTATCTTATAAGTGTTTTATAATGTGAGTAAAATGTGCCCTGAACTCAACCCCTTCAACACACTCCATACATCTCTTAGCCATGAAGAGCAAAGCACTGAGTACATTTTATACTCTGTTTTGAAACCACGCATAAAAAGGGAGAATTGGTCTGCATATCTGAATTCTTTGACTAAGGCCATGGAAAAACATGATAAGATCTAAACCAGTTATTCCTCTCAAATCAATGATAAAATAAAATAAAAAAACCCAAGTATATCACGTAATTGGCCTCATTTCTATTTGTGAATAATTTTCTTAAGCTAATAGACACACATTTATTTGGTGGTTAATGTGAACTCAGTTTCCATAAATATAAACATGTTGTCTCATAGGAGGGAGGCTGGAAATCTTGGTGGCATTTGGCTTTATTGATCTAAAGTGACATGAAATATTTGTGTACAAATATACTCTAAAACATATTGCAATGAGATTTTTGGCAAGGAATTCTTTTTTGAATATCAAACTTAATCTTAAAGTTTTCATCACAACACTTTGCAGCAAAACAGTTACTGTTTCTCCATGACTAATTAGATGACTCTTAAATCTGACCATCTGTATCCACTATTGCAGTACTGTTGTCTGATGAGTGTAGTCTTCTTTCTTCAAAAATAATGGTGCATTCATTGAAAGCAGGGAGAAAACGTTATCTTGCATATGCTCTTAAAAACGTCTAGTGTAGATCTAAGCATGTGGTGTATACTTAATCCAACTTCATTGACTTGATGTGGTTTACCTTATCTTTTTTTCTTTTTCTTTTTTTTTTTTTTTGAGACGTAGTCTGACTCTGTTGCCCAGTGTGGAGTGCAATAGCGCGATCTTGACTCACTGCAAGCTCCGCCTCCCGGGTTCACGCCATTCTCCTGCCTCAGCCTCCGGAGTAGCTGGGACTACAGGCTCCCGCCACCACACCCGGCTAATTTTTTGTATTTTTGTTAGAGACGGGGTTTCACTGTGTTAGCCAGGATGGTCTCGATCTCCTGATCTCGTGATCTGCCCGCCTCGGCCTCCGAAAGTGCTGGGATTACAGGCGTGAGCCACCGCACCCAGCCCTACCTTAACATGACTGTCTGCAATATGGTGTGGGTCAGCCTACAAAGTTACTTCTTTCCAGATAATACGATTGTCTAACCCCTCTGTCCTTGACATTCCTTTCAAGCTATCCAATATACTATCCCTGATCCTAATCTTGGTGAAAGCCAAAGGAGGGCATAAGGATATGTGAGTCACCTTATGTTCTTTCTCTTTATATCTAATTTTTTTTTTTTTCCAGTCTATAGGGCCATATTATGCGACTTTTTTTTTCTGCTTTTATTACTGAAACTTCTCATTATATTTTTAGATAGATTAATGGCTTGCTATTTCCTCACTGTTGTATTTTTATAGCTGAATCAAGGCTCATGGCTCTGCATTATGTTTTCTCATATCCAATTTGGCAAAGCAAGTCACACGGCTGGTCCTAAAATCAGAATTGGTACAGCTAAGGACTGAACTATGCCCTCCATCTTCCCAAACTAAAATTCACATGTAGAAGCCCTAATCACCAATGTGACTATATTTGTGGTAGAGTCTTTTAAAAGATAGTTTAGGTTACATAATGCCATATGGATGGAGCTATAATTCAATATGACTGGTGTCCTCATCAGAAGAAAGAGAGACACCAGGGATGTAAGAGACGGAGAAAAGTCCTGATGAGAACACTGTAATGAGATGGCCATTTGCAAGCCAATGAGAGAGACCTCAAAAGAAATCAAACTTGGTGGCACCTTGGTCTTGACTTTCCAATGTGAAAAATTAATTCCTGTTACTTAAGCCACCCAATATGTAGTATTTCTTATGGTAGCCCTAACAGACTAATGTAGGTGGGTTGTATAAAATTTCAGAAGAAAAGGAATGGTTATATTATAGACAGGACATTAGTGTCATCAATGTATAAAATAAATCTGCAAGGATATTTTCTATAGTACCCTTCTTAGTGTATTCTAATATTTAATGCTAAAGAGTTACTACATAAATACATACTATTTACTACATAAATATGTAAAATTGTACATATTTACGTAACATAATCTGACATATAATACACATAAAGAAAAGTGCACAAATGAGTGTGAAGTATGACTTTTGCCCAAAGTTAACACACCCGTGTAATCACCATCAAGATTAAAATATACAACACTGATTCCTGTGTGTGTGTTTTGAGATAGCAATGAATTCATATTTAAATAGATAGCCAATAAATCATAAAAAAAGTGATTAGAAATATAGCTGTTTCCTACTGCATGCCAACTTTGCTGTAAATCAGGTTTGATGTGTGGTTCTCACAGCATATTCTGTTCTATTCTGCTATTTATACCAGTACCATATTCTCTTAATTGCTGTAGTCCTACAAATTTACTGTTCTTATTTAAGACAGCCTGAGGCATATCTGCTTTTTTGCCTTTTCATAGACATTTTAGAATCAGCATGTACATAAAAAGACCTGCTTAGGTTTTGATTGGAATGACATTAAATCTACAAATCAATTAAGAAAAAAATGATATCTTTACAATATTGAGTTTTATGATTCATCAATGTTTTATGTTTTTATTTATTATATCTTAATTCTACTCAGAGCTTTTAGTGTAGCCATCTTCCAAACAGCATACATTGTACCCATTAAGTAATTCCTCATCTCCCACCCACCTACATTTCTGCTTCTTCACTATTTCTTCACCATTTATGTCCATGTGTGCACGTTATTTAACTCTCACTTATGAGTGAAATGTGATGTTTTGACATTCTGAGTTATTTCACTTAAGATAATGGCCTCTAGTTCTATCCATGTTGCCACAAAAGATGTGATTTTATTCTTTTTTTATGGCTGAGTGGTAACCATAGTGTGCATACAAATACAAACACACACGAACATATACTTTCTCTCTTTACACACACACACACGCACACACTCTTCTCTACACACACACAAACATACACACACACAAGCACACACCACATCTTCTTTATCCAACCATCTGTTTATTCCATATCTTTGTTATTATGAATAGGCTGCAAGAAACATGCATGCTGGTAGCTTTTTAGTATAATAATATTTTTGGGGGAGGTAGATAACACAGTAGTGGTATTGCTGGATCAAATGAGACTAGTATTCAGTATTTATTTTAGGAGAAATATTCCTTCAGTTTCTTTCTATCTAAAAACATATTTATTGTACATTGAATTCTAACAGACACTAATGCACTATTTTAATTAATTTTTTATTTTATGGCAAATGTAGATTCATGTGGTATTGCAAAAAAATATATAAAGGTATTCGGTGATCCTTTAAATCTTTTGTCTGATTTTCCAGATGCTAACATCTAGTAAAACTATACTGTAACATCACAATCAGGATATTAACCTTGATACACTCTACCGATCTTACTAAGATTTCCCCAATTTTGTTAATTTCCTCATTTGAGTTTGTATTTGTGCATGTATTTAATTATATGCAAGTTTATCACATGCACAGATTTAAGTATCCACCATCACCTTTTTTATTAGTCCATTTTCACACTGCTGATAAAGACACACCTGAAACTGGGAACAAAAAGAGGTTTAATTGGATTTACAATTCCACACGGCCGGGGAGGCCTCAGAATCATGGCAGGAAGCAAAAGTCACTTCCTACATAGTGGCAGCAAAAGGAAATGAGGAGGAAGTGAAAACAAAAACCCCTGATAAACCCATCTCATGAGACTTATGCGCTATCATGAGAATAGCACAGGGAAGACTGGCCCCCACGATTCAGTTACCTTCCCCTGGGTCCCTTCTACATCATGTAGGAATACTGGAAGATACAATTCAAGTTGAGATTTGGGTGGGGGCACAGCAAACCACATCATTCCCTCCAAGCTTCTCCCAAATTTCCTGTCCTCACATTTCAAAACCAATCATGCCTCTCAACAGTCCCCCAAAAACTTAACTCATTTCTGCATTAGCTCAAAAGTCCACAGTCCAACATTTCATCTGAGACAAGTCCCTTCCACCTATGAGCCTATAAAATCAAAAGCAAGTTAGTTACTTCCTAGATACAATGGGGGTACAGGCATTGGGTAAATATAACCATTCCAAATGGGAGAAATTAGCCAAAACAAAGGGGCTACAGGCCCCACCCAAGTATGAAATCCAGCGGGGGAGTCAAATTTACACCTCCAAAATGAACTACGTTGACTCCAGGTCTCAGATTCAGGTCATGCTGATGCAAGAGTTGGGTTTCCTTGCTATTGGGCAGCTCCACTGTTGTGACTTTGTAGGGTACAACCTCCCCACTCCAGCTGCTTTCGTGGTCTGGCATTGAGTGTCTGTAGCTTTTCCAGGTGAATGGGGCAAGCTGTTGGTGGATCTACCATTCTAGGGTCTGGAGGATGGTGGCCCCCTACTCACAGTTCCACTAGGTAGTTCCCCAGTAGGGCATCTGTGTGGGGGCTCCAACTCTACATTTCCCTTCTGCACTGCCCTAGCAGAGGTTCTCTATGAGTCCCCCCCTCCCTGAAGCAAACTTCTGTCTGGACATCCAGGCATTTCCATACATATTTTGATATCTAGGCAGAGGTTCCAAAACCTCAGTTCTTGACTTCTTGCCTCCCTCTAACAGCCTGATCCTCACCCCAGTCAATAGCAATTGCAATCACTAATCTTTTCTTCATCTCTATACTTTCTGTCATTTCAAGAATCTTATATAAATGGACTCATACGGTACGTAACTTTTTGGGATTGGCTTTTTTCACTTGGTGTAATTGCCTTGACATTTATCCAAGTTGTTGTGTATGTCAGGAATTATTCAATTTATTACTAAATACCATTTCATGGTATAAATGTACAACACTTTGTTTAACATCCCCTCATTATAGAATATCTAGGTTGTTTTTAGTTTGGGCCATAATAAAGCTACTATGAACTTCATATATACATTTTTCTGATGTTTTCATTCTCTGGGAAAAACAGCATATAGTTAGAAATGTTATTTTAAATGTAATAGTTTTTATTATTAAGAATTAGCATGTATACTAGGAAGAAAGTATACAAAATAAATATACTCATGTAATCACCATCCATGTCAAGTTACTGCAAAGATAATACCTATCTCATCTTTGAACACTCTGAGTTAGTTTTGCAAGGTTTTGAATATTCAAGAATTAAAACATGACATTCTTTTGTGTCTTATTTCTTCACAATATAGTTGCCATATTTATCCAATGATTTCATATAGTTGCAGCTCATACAATATTCTGTCATATAAATATCACACAATTTTTAAATTGACATTGTACTTGTTAAGTTGGGGAAATCACAGAAAATGCTGCTATAATTATTCTTATACATATTTTTTAGGCATACAGTTATCCATTTCTGTTCAGTACACACTTTGGGTAATAATTTCTTAGAATGTAATATGAGTATGTTCATAAATATGAGAAATTGGCAGTTTTCTAAAATAATTTTATCGATTTACTCTCCTTCAGTGGTGTATGAGAGTGCAAATATGGTTGCATTTCATTTGTGCCAACATTTGAAAATGTCTTAAAAATTTTAGCAAAACTTGTGGAAGTATAATGGTATCTTTTGTTTAATTTGCATTGTCCTGATAAATAATGAATTTGAATACCTTTTAAAATGCTTACTGATCATTGGTATATCCTTTAGAATATACCAATGCGTATGCTATGTTGTAAAATACCTTTTTAAGTCTGGTTTTTATTTTTCTGTTAGATTGACATTTTGCTGAATTGTAGAGATTGTTTTTGTATTTACATTTTAAGCAATTGTATTGCAAATATTATCTAAATATATAGATTGCTCACTTATTGTTTCAATAAGTTTTTAATATACAACATAAATTCATTTTCAGTACAATCTCAATTTATAATCTTTTTCTTTTTATGCTTTTTATGCTCCACTTGAGAAATATTTTTCTTAGTCAAATTGTGACAATATTACCCTCTTATATTTCAGAAACTTTATTCCTTTTATTTTTTACATGTAAGTCAGCAATCCTCTTGGCATTAAATTTTGTGTATGATGTGAGGTATGAGTTAAGATTCATTTTTCCTCTCTTTGGGTAAATGATTAACTCAATAACATTTATTTTGAAAAACATTTAATGTTCTACATTATGGTATTTGTAATTAAATAATAAATCAACATGTCAATTCTGTTCATTCATCTATTTGTTCATTCTTGCACCAATATCACGTTTTAATTATTAATCTTAAAACTAAATATCTGTGCCTGAGAAATTAAGTTCTTCACTTATTTCCTCCATCTTCAATATTTTTTTATCTTTATGAGTTTTGAAGTCAATTTGTCAAATTTTATAAAAATCCTATTGGGATTTTGATTGGGTTTGCTGAATTAAGAAGATACTTTTGTAATATTGAGCCTTCTAATCCATGAATATGGTATATACCTCCACTTATTCTTATCTAGACCTTCCTTCATTTCTTTCAGAAATATCATATACTCTTATTATTAGCAATATACACTACATAATAGTGTATATCAATTAATATATAATAATATATATTATGTATATAATATATAGTATGTTAACATACATATAGTCATGTTTTGCTTAATGATGGGGATATATTCTGAGAAATCAATCAGATCAGATCAGATCAATCAGGTGATCTCCTGATTGTCTGAACACCACAGAGTATACCTACACAAACCACATATATTATATAGTTTAGGATATATCATATAACATAGGTGTGTAGTGGGCAATACCATTTGTGGTATTGCTCCTAGGCTGCAATCTTGTACAGCATGTTACTATGCTGAATGCTAGAGGCAACTGTAACACACTAATAAGTATTTGTGTGTCTAAACATATAACATAGAAACATAGAAAAGATACAATTAACATATGGTATACAAGATAAAAATTGATACACCTATATTGGACACTTACAAAGAATGAAGCTTTCAAGACTGGAAGTTGCTCTGGGTGAGCCAGGAAGTGAGTGATGAGTGACTGTGAAGCCCCAGGATGCTACTATAGAATTTAGAAATGCTGTACATTTAGTGTACAGTACATTTATAAATTAATTTTTCTTTCTTCAATAATAAATTAACCTTAGCTTACTGTAACATTTTTACTTTACAAACTTTTTTATTTTTTCAACTTACATATTTATTTATTCATTTATTTATTTATTTTGAGACAGCATCTGGCTCTGTTGCCCAAGTTGGAGTACAGTGGTATAATCACAGATCACTACAAACCTCGATCTCCTGGGCTCAAGGGATCATCCCAGCTCAGTCTCCTGAGTGGCTAGGACTACAGGTGTGTGCCACCATACCCAGATAATTTTTTGTAGAGATGAGAATCTCACTTTTTTGCCTAGACTGCTCTTGAACTCCTGAGCTCAAGTGATTTTTAAAGTTTTTTGACTCTTTTGTAATAAGACTTGCTTCAAACACAAACACATTATACATCTGTACAAAAATATTTTCTTTATTTAATCTTTATTATATAAGTTTATGTCTATTTAAAAGAGTTTTTTATTTTTTACTCTGTAAACATTTTTGTTAAAACTAAGACACAAAGTCACATATTACCCTAGGCCTACACAGGGTCAGGATTATCAAGATGTCTCTAGGCACTAGGAATTTTTCAGATCCGTTATAATCTTAGGGAATTACCTTTGTATATGCAGTCCATTTTGGACTAAAATGTATGCTCTGCCAACTCTATTATGTGTAATATTGTGTTCCTCTTGTTTCAATAGATTTATTTCTGTTTTTGATGTGGAGTCTTGCTCTGTAACCCAGGCTGGAGTATAGTGTGACAATCTCGGCTCACTGCAGCCTTCGCCTCCCAGGTTCAAGAGATTCTCCTGCCTCAGCCTCCTGAGTAGTGGGGATTACAGGTTCATGCCATCATGCCCAGCTACTTTTTATATTTTTCATAGAGACGGGGTTTTACCATGTTGGCCAGGCTGGTCTTGAACTCCTGACTTCAAGTGATCCAACCACCTTGGCCTCCCAAAGTGCTGAGATTACAGGTGTGAGCCACTGCACCCTGCCTATTTTTGATAATTTTGATGGATTAAGTAGTACCTCTGTTTTTTTTTTTTTTTTTTTCCAAATGCACAAATTGGATTGTTTTATTGTCACTCCTTGGTTTAGAGCTGATGTAAAATAATCAGATTCAGGATTGTTTTTTTGAGACCAGATTCAGGATTTTAAGAAAGAAGGGTATAAGACAGGTATTTCAACTAGATTAGGATAATAATTTTATTATTTAATCTTTAAAAAACAATTTTTGAATTAGAGAAGTTTTTGATTTACAGAATTTTTGCATGCAAGTTTTTGCAAGATAAGTTTTCTTAGATACCCTGAACCCAGTTTTCCTTATTAGCATTTATGTTAACTATATTATTATATGTTTGTCAAAACTGATACACTATTATTCACTTAAATCCACCTTTTATTCAAACGTCATTAGTTTTTCTATAATGTCCTTTTTCTGTTACAGGGTCCTATCAAGTAGCTATGTTTCTGCAGGATCCTCTGGATTTTGACAGTGTCTCAGAATTTCATTTTTGATGGCCTTGACAGTTTGGAGGATTATTGGTCAGAAGTTTTGAAGAATGTCTCTCAGCTGACTTTTGTCTGTTGTTTTTCTCATGATAAGACTATGGTCGTGGATTTTGGGGAGGAATATGACAAAGGTAGTGCCATTTTTATCATGTTATATTAAAGGTATATAATATAAAGGCATCTTACTACTGTGATATTCCCTTAATGTTATTTGTCAGTGTTCTTTTTATTTTTAAATTCAGTCTGCCAATCTCTGTCTTTTAATTAGTGCATTTAGATTATTTTAGTTAAGGTAATTATTGATATCTTAGTGTTTAAGTTTGTCATTTTATTATACGATATCTTTTCGTTCCCTCTGTTTCTCACTCTTTGTTACTCTTTTTATAACTTCTTGTTGGTTAATTGAACATTTTTAAAGATTAGATCTTAATTTATTTAATACTTTTTGGAGTATATAGTTTGTATAGTTTTTCATTTTTTTTAATTTTTGAGGGACAGAGTCTCACTCTGTCACCCAGGCTGCCAGGATGGAATGCAATGGCATGATCTTGGCTCACTTGCCTCCAAGGTTCAAGAGATTCTCCTGTCTCAGTCTTCCAAATAGCTGGGACTGCAGGCATCCACCACCACGCCTGGCTAGTTTTTGTATTTTTAGTAGAGATATGGTTTCACCATGTTGACCAGGCTGGTCTCGAACTCCTGACTTCTGCTGATCCGCCTGTCTCAGCCTCCCAAAGTGCTGAGATTATGGGCATGAGCCACCGTGCCTGGCCTGTTTGAATAGTTTTTATAGTGATTTCTCTAAGTATTACAATATACATATGCGACTCATCAGTCCTCTGACATCAATGTTTTAACATTTCAAGTGAAGTATGGAAAACTTACTTTCATTTAGGAACTTTACTCTCCATGCTATTGTCTTGAGTATCAGTTAGTGTTAAACATTTTTGTTTCAGTTTTTGCATATAGTTTGGAAAACTGGTGGGGAGGAGAAAAGGCTATTGTATGTACGTATATTTCTGCTTTATCTATTGCTATTTATCTCTTTGTGTTCTAAGATTCTTTTATCATTTACTTTCTGTTTGTAAAACTTCTTATAGCCATTCTTTAATGTTAGGTCTTCTAGTGACAGATTTTTTAAATTTTTCTTTGTCTGAGAATGTCTTTATATCCTCTATTCTTGAAGGATAGTTTCACTAGAACTCACTTTTTATACTTTTCTTCCTTCCAGGATTATACCAGTCAGCAAATGCTATGTAATAAACCACTTCACAAATTAGCAACTTACAATAACAAACATTTATTGAACTATGATTGTGTAGTTTTGCAATTTAGGCAGGCTCTGCTGAGAACTTTTGTTTCAACTAGATTTTCTCAATTGTCTTAAATCAGCTACCAATCAACGAGAAAGTTCCACTTCTAAAGGTTGGTTGGCTGTAAGCCTGAGCACTTTAGCTATTAGTATGTCATCTTACATGTATGTCTCATTTACAGAACACGTACACATAGCAGTAGAAGGAGCCAAGAGAGAAATCAGAAAACTTAAAAACTTTCCAAGTCACAAATACAGCCTATATACAAGAGATATCGGAAGAGAGTCTATCTTTTGATCATATGATCTACAAAGTCACACTGCAAAGGCAGTGGGTTGAAAAAAAGTGTAGGGACCTGAGGCCGTTTTTGAAATTGGTTTACTACAAGGATCTGAAAACTTTAACCTGTCTTTGTAAGTCTTTAATGGTACCAAAGAGATTTAGAAAATATTTTATCAATATTTTCTGTTTTCTTCTTATTGGGAATGTATGTCTCACACAATTTAATTCTCCATAGCTGAAGGGGAAGTCCTACAATGATATTTTTTAGAACAATGATTCTGAGGGAGATGAAGATTATTCGTACTTCTGGAAAAGGTAGGCATCTAAACCATAAGACTAAAAATGGTATAAACAGCTTAAAATAGAGTTCAAAGCATTTTTGATTTCCTTCATATATGATGAATATGAGAATTAAGATAATTTAGCAACAGCTGTCTAATCAAGATAGAAATAGAACAGTAAAAGGAACATGGCAATCATTGTTGTGAAAGAGAAATAGAATATAAATGGAGAATCAACATGAAGCAGTGGATCTATGTTTAATATTATGACAAAATAAATGAACTTATGTGTCAAGAACTATGGTAAACACAATAAAAAAGGCAAGGTGGAGTTCTTTACAATAATAATACTCATGTTTTATTTTTATTGCAATGGAATTATTTTCTAAGGATAAAGATCAATAATAAGACAAATCATGCAGTCTCAAATTCAGTTCCCTGAATTCAACATAGAATTTTTAAGATGTCTCCCTGTTGTAATATGTGACTATAAAGTTTAATTTTTCATAGTAACCTTCAATAAAAGCAAATTAAAAGTCATATTTTTCTGAATCAGAAAAAGGATATTTGTTAATTATGTGTTTTAAAATAGAATTCTAGGATATTTATTAAGGCTATTTAAAAATTATATTTTAGAATGGTTAATAGTAAAAATATCCAGGATGTTTGTTTTTAAAATAATGAAAAAAAAACAAGCATAAACATGTTGTAGTGTATATATTGAGGACAAATGTTTTTAAGTGTCAAAGGAAAATGGAAGTAGAAAATATTAAATTGGAAAACTGAAATCAAACAATATAATTATTATAGCAATGACAGTATGTGGTCTAAATTTTTTTAATTAATTGTTAAGGAATCTCAGATTTTTATTTTTGTTTTTACTTCTTTACTTTTTAAGTTTTATTTCAAGTTCAGGGGCACATGTGCAGATTTATTATACAGGTAAATTTGTGACATGGGGGTTTGTTGTACAGATTATTTCATCACCCAGGCATGAAGGCTAATACTCTTTAGTTATTTTTCCTGATCCTCCTCCTCCTTCCACCCTCCACTCTCTAAAGTCCCCAGTGTGTGTTGTTTCCCTCTGTGAGTCCATAGGTTCTCATCATTTAGCTCCCATTTATTAGTGAGAACATGTGATATTTGGTTTTCTGTTCCTGTGTTAGTTGCTAAGGATAATGGCCTCCAGTTCCATCCATGTTCCTGCACAGGATGTGATCTCATTCTTTTTTATGGCTGCATAGTATTTCATGGTGTATATCTACCACATTTTAAAAATACAGTCTATCTTTGATGGGCATTTAGGTTGATTCCATGTCTTTGCTATTGTTAATAGTGCTGCAATGAACATATGTGTACATGTGTCTTTATAATAGAACGATGCATATTCCTTTGGGTATATACTTAGTAATGGGATTGCTGGGTTGAATGGTATTTCTGTCTTTGAGTCTTTGAGGAATTGCCACACTGTCTTCCACAATGATGGAACTAATATACACTCCCACCAACAGTGTATAAGCATTCGTTTTTTTTCCACAATCTTGCCAGCATCTGTTATTTTTTGACTGTTTAAAAATCCAGTTCTGACTGGTGTGAGCTGGTATCTCATCGTGGTTTTGATTTGCATTTCTCTAATCAGTGATGTTGACTATTTTTTCATACTCTACCGATAGCTTCTTTTGCAGTGTAGAAGCTCTTTAGTTTAGATCCCATTTGTCAATTTTTGCTTTTGTTGCAATTGCTTTTGGCATCTTCGTCATGGAACTCTTTGCCCATGCCTATGTCCTGAATGGTATTACCTAGGTTTTCTTCCAAGGTTTTCATAGTTTTGGGTTTTGCATTTAAGTCTTTAATCCATCTTGAGTTAATTTTTGTATATGGTGCAAAGAAGAGGTACAGTTTTAATCTTCTGCAGATGGTTAATTATTCCAGCACCATTTATTGAACAGGGAATCGTTTCCCCATTGCTTGTTTTGGTCAGGTTTGTTGAAGATCAGATAGTTGTAGGTGTGCAGTCTTATTTCAGGGTTCTTTATTATGTTCCATTGGTCTATGTGTCTGTTTTTGTACTAATATCATGCTGTTTTGGTTACTGTAGCTCTGTAGTATAGTTTGAAGTTGGGTAGTGTGATGTCTCCAGTTTTGTTCTTTTTGCTTAGGATTGCCTTGGCTATTTGAGGTCTTTTTTGGTTCCATACGAATTTTCAAATAGTTTTGTCTATTGTGAAGAATGCTAATGGTAGTTTAATGGGAACAGCATCAAATCTATAAATTGCTTGGGCAGTGTGGTCATTTTAATGTTATCAGTTCTTCCTATCCTTGAGCATGGAAGGTTTTTCCATTTGTTTGTGTCATCTGATTGCTTGCAGTGTTTTGTAGTTCTCCCTGTAGAGATCTTTCACTTCCGTAGTTAGCTGTATTGCTAGGTATTTTATTCTTTTTGTGGTAATTGTGAATGGGAGTACATTCCTGATTTGGCTCTCAGTTTAACTGTTGTTTGTATATAGGAATGGTATTGATTTTGCACATTGATTTTGTATCCTGAAGAGTCTCAGATTTGGTAGTTAAAAAGCAATTCAGTTCAACAACATGCCATTTTCAAGCTTATGGATTGAAGAGTGTTGGTAACAAGGTAGCCAGCAACAAGGCCTTAAATGGAGTGAGAACACCAGCAGCATCTTGCTCAGTGTTGTCAGGGCAACTCTAGATATATACACTTCTGTTCTAAGGTTTATTGAATTTACTGTCTGTATCTTTTCTATTTTGGCAGTTAAAAATGAAAAGACTATGTGATTATAATAAAATTAACTGAAGAAAACCCATGAAAGTAATCTGCAAAATAGTATTCAAGTGTTCTATATTCATTAACCAATTATAATTTCTGTATCAATTGCACTGTCAGACTAAATGCATAATTTTTCGGAGCCTGTGCTGTGAACTCAACTGATTATCACAAAATTAAGCTGCATGCTTTCAAATTAATACATATCACCAATGCTAAAATTCTTGAAGAATGAATGACGTTTGTAATCATACTGATGCAGGAGGAGGATTAGAACACCATGGCTGGTTTTGCTCTGCAGTACTGACTCTTGGTAAAGGCTCCAGGTGAGTAACCTGCAGTCACACTGCTGCACTCATTTTTGAGGCATTGGGAGAGGAGAGTTTATGGTTCTGTAAAAAGGTAAAATATCAGGCCAGGAAAATGACCTTATTAGACTTGGGCTTGTCTAAAGGCTGATGCTGTATGTTAGAAGGCTTGCCCTTGATTATGGTGCTCACTGCCAATCCACAGGAAGATAAAGAAAGGGCAGAAAGAAGATGCAAAATGTTTTTCTCTCTTTGGTTACCTTGTGGACATCTGCCATATTCTTTCTGTGCGTCTCCGACCCTCTCAGCAGCTGTTGGCTATAAAACTTTGGGTATGTGTCTGTCAGTACTGCTAATGCCCACTGCAACAACGGCAGGATCAGTGTCAGAACCCAGATTCTGACACTTGAAAAACTGAGATTCAGAGTGGTGAGTGCTACAGTCCAATGCCGAGTACTTAGTAGAACTGGAGAGAATGTTGATTATCTGCAAAGACTAGCACCAAGGCTAATATGCCATAAATTTTATTTGCCCTCAGCCACATTCACCACCTGGCTCAGATTCCAGTCTGGAATAGGCTAAGACTCTGTGCATCTACTTCTCATAAAGATCAGCTGAAGCTACAAAAGTATCTGCTTGTTCATTTTCTTCTGCAGATGTCAGACATGTGTGGTCAACTTTGGTTCTCAGCAAACAACACAAGGTGGGCTCAAGATGGGGCCTCTGACACACACTAGTAGACATATTCAGAAATCTTAAGTTGAACTCAAGATTTTGTAAATTTAGTAATATAAATATTCCAAGACCCAGTGGTCTCACTCTCCAGAGCTTGTTTCTTTGACAAACGACTGCACCTGAATAAAGATGTCAGTTAAGACTGAAGTGTTTCAACTTTCCCAAATGTTAAAAGTTTATTTTTAATTTTCTTAAGCCAGAAATTCTTGTAATATTCTTTAGCTTTATAAGAATTTCCTAAAACAAATGGTTCTTCAGAGGATTGATATTTGAGATGAGTAGAACCTCTATTTCTATTAAAATGATTTCATCGTTTTCTTCTACTTCAAGAGCAGGTCAATTTTTAAATTTTATTTCCAAATACTTCTAGTGACCTGTTGACCACTGGCAGGCAATTACCATAGTGATCAAACTGTAGGTAGATATGTGGGGTGGAGTGACAGCTCTAACTTCTAACTTCTTCTTCTTCTTTATTTATTTATTTTGAGTCAGAGTCTCGCTCTGTCATCCAGACTGGAGTACAGTGGCGCAATCTTCTTGGCTCACTGCAACCTTTGCCTCCTGGGTTCAAGTGACTGTCCTGCCTCAGCCTCCTAAGTAGCTGGGATTACAGGCATCAGCCACCATGCCCAGCTAATTTTTGTATTTTTAGTAGATATGGGGTTTCACTGTGTTGGCCAGGCTGGTCTCGAACTCCTGACTTCAAGTAATCTGCCTGCCTGGGCCTCCCGAAATGCTGGTATTATAGGTGTGAGCCACTGCACCTGGCCAAGATCAAACTTCTAAAGTGAGCATTCACAAATATAAGCACACTGATGTTCCACTAAGTATGGTTTTGATACAAACCTCTTAAGAGTAGACAATAAATACAAAGAGTAGAAATAATTTAATGAGTTGGAGATACATATGTGTGTTATTTACAAAAATTTACAAATCCAGAGTCAATGGGAGACCAAGTAAGACAACACAACATTTTTAAAATTAAAAGAAATTTGGGGATTCAAGGTAAACGGAAAATGGCACTTTAAACCTAATAAACCATGTAACTGTTTCCCACCATTTGATGATAGCTGAGGTCAGTTGAAGAGTGGCAATAATTAGTTTTTACTTTGAGGTTATTACTCAGTAAAAATCTTCCATGATGAATAGGGTTTTGGAAATAAATATAATGCGTGCATAGTGGTTTAGCTGTGTTTTTGGAGGGTTCACTTCCAGAGACACTCTACCAAATAAGCTGGAGGTCTTTGAGCCTTTTCATCCTGTGGTTGCTCATTCTCTTCACAGTGGCAGCTTCTTGGAAACTTCCACTTGCTTTCTATCCCTTGCATTCTCTCCTTAGAGTGCCTAGGGAGACAGTTACGGGTCTTAGATTGCAAAGTAGTCTCAAACTGAGACACTAGGATGCAATGTTCCAGATTTTGTAATTTTTCTTTAAATTCCCTGGGCTGCCTTATTTCCTCCTTTCCTCCTTTCAGGCTTCCTGAGTAACTACCTAACCCCTGCTCCACCTCTCCAGTCAACTTAGCAGGAGCTTCTTCCTTTGTCACCCAGCTATATCATCTATTTTTTTGAAAATTGTCCTGCCTTGGAGTATTATTGAAAAACAACCCACTTCTACTTTCCAAAATTCATACTTTTCTTATTAGATCTCAATATGGAAGTTTACAAATATTGATGAATTAATGATTCCACAGGCAAATGTAATGAGATGTTTATACGTAGCCACACCAGAACATGCCATTTATGTTTCAGATGAAGATTATTTGAAAATAATAACTCAAAGTAAAATGGGTTGGGAATTTAAGGCAACAGAGTGGGCACGGGAATTATATTTGTCTTGAGGAAGGTCTTAGTGGAGCTCTCAGAATCAGGCAATTTGCACTAGAGGGGCCTCTGCTTTAAACTGGACCTGGAACTGCCTGAATCAGGTGTCTGGAAATTTGTTATGCCACTGGAAGCATTCATTCTGTAAATGTCAGAGTTAAAGAAAATAGTAGAGGCTGCTGAACAAATTTTGACCTCATGGGTCCATCTCTGGAGTACAGTGTAATGCTTTGTACCAAGACCTTTTCAGATTTCAACTTAGTTTTCACTTATTTTATACTTATTAGATGCTTTTGCCTGCACAGCAATCACACTCCCTATATAATACATAAATTCTTCAATCCTGTATCAGGTCCCCGTGAGAGTAAGAGCACTTTTATCCTCACAGAACTCAGGCAGTTGTGATAGCATCATGCAGAGGGGCAAGGCCTCAGGGCCCCACAGTAATGATCAGTTTCCTCTTTTACCCATTGCAGCCACAAGATGGCAATGTGACAATTTAAATACAATCTAGAATTCTGTTTCATCTAGCTGGGAGGCTTTTAAAGACAGTGGAATCCACTTAAAGCAAATAGCTTACCTGATGATATTCCACAACGTATTAATGTTTGTGTGTGGTTCAGGAGATGGGTGACCTCTATAGTCAGAGTGATTCAGCCTGGGACAAAATGTGATTCTACAGCCACACCTCTTGCCTTCTTGGTTTCTTCTCTAAAGTACTCCTGTATAACGGTTGATGCAAAAGTCCTTGGAATCTACTTTTACACAGTAATGAGAAGGTTTCAGATGACATTGACTGGCATTAGAGGACAATGGCAGTCACTGTGGTCTTATTTTCTTCCAGGGAGAGGCAGTCAGACTGAGTAAATTCCCAGCAAGTAATTAGCTTTTGTAGGGCAATAAATCTTATCCCTTTATAGCTAAGTCATTTAGCAATTCCTCCAAAGTTCATTGTTTTTCTCAGTGAGTGAATGTATGATGAGCTTTTCTTTATGAAAAATGTATCATTTAGGTACTTGAATCTGTGTTGTAGAATACAGAAGGATTCATTTTAGAGAAATGTTTAACTTATTTGAGGGCCACACAGTGTGAAATATGTATGTATATGTTTACTTTTTAGTAAATTTAGGGTATATTTCCTTTCTTATAACCTAGAATTTCAAAAAAATATAAAAACTAACTGCTTAATAGAAAGTTTGTGCAGATCAAGACAATAATTCACGTAAAACACTTAGCGTAGTCCTTGGCAACGTAGACATCAAACATCAAATGTGTTAATTATTGTAATATTATTATTTCTGTTGTTATGTTTGTAGTTGATGTCACATTGATGCTTTTCCATGGGAAACAGCTTGAGTCTGTCACAAAGTCACAGATAAAATTTCTTACCCAATTATCTGTTTTGGAAACGGAAAGACAGTAATATTGATAGCTAATTCATGTTGATTAAAATGGTAAAGTATATGTATCTTACACAAATTATCTTGATTAATTTTCACAATACTATGAGGTGTGTAAGTATATATACACATATACTATATACGTATTTATATGGTAATGTCAATAATATGTATATTATATCTCTATATGAGAAAAAAATAAGAATTTTTGTTTCCTTTGTTTAATCTCTATCTCTTTATTGATCTATTTGATGGGATGTTGTCATCATACATTTCTTTACTTTTTTAAGCATGGTTTTTTATTTTTATGAACATATTTGTAATGGCTGCTTTGAAATCTTTGTTAAATATGCCATCTGGGTCAGTTCATGGGCAGTTTATCTTGCCTGTTGTCTTTCCTATGAGTGGGTCGCACCTTCGTGTTTCTTTGCATATCTCATAATTTTTTGCTGAAACTGGATGTTTCAGGTAATCTGCGTAGCAACGATGAATACTGATCCATCCATCTTCAGGTTTTTGTTGTTGTTGTTATTGTTTGCTTGTTTATTTGTTTAATGATTTAAATGGAAGTCTAAGTGAAGAATATTTCCCCCACAGTCTAAAGTCTCTGTTGTAATAACACTCAGAGGGCAGCACTGGGAGTGTGCAGTCACCCTGGGATGATGGCAGTTTTAGCAAGATTCTCTTGGACCCTATCTTTCCCCTAGCTCTCTCTAAGTAAAGGTGTCTGCCTTGGTTGGTATCATATCCTGCTGTTGGCATCTGCTAATTGACAGTACACTACTGTTTGTTTTTGACAATGCCTTGGGCACAAATTGCTCCATGGTCATTTGGTTTCCTTTATAGGGTTGGTTTTTGAGGACTGATATGAGTTTTTGAGGTGTGTTATGAACCCAGGAGATCACTTCTTAGGTGTCTTTTTACCTGATTCTCCCTAATAAATGTGCATTCTATAGCTCCGCCTGTTCTCTTAGAACGACTAGCCCCCTCTTACTTGCTTTCTTCCCAAATCTTCATTGTTTTGAAAGCACCCTTATGTGTAAGTTTTAACATGCTCTGTTTCAAATAAAGCTAGTTCCTTTGGGGAGAACTTTGCACTGCCTCCACCCTTTAGCAAAATCTCTGAGCCGCTTCTCCAAGGTTGGGGACAGAAGTGATAGCTCTATTTTATGAGCCCAGGACTGGGCACGGATGGTAGCCTCTAGTTTTCTTGCTTTTCTGCCCATATAGAACCTCCACTGTAGAGTGAGCTGGTGTAAAAGCATTAGGGCCCCAGCACTTTTGTCTTGCTGTTATGAATTGAATATTTTTTGCCCACCCTGCCAATTTCTGTGTTGCAGTTTTAACCCCCAACATGATGGTATTGATTATATTAGAAGGTGGAGGCTTTGAGAAGTGATTAGGTCATAAGGGTAGAGCCCTCATGAATGGAATTAGTGCTGTAAACCCAGAAAATCTGAGACAGGTCTCAGTTAATTTAGAAAGTTTATTTTGCCAAGGTTGAGGATGTGAGTCTGTGGCACAGCCTTAGGAAGTCCTAATCACATGTGCCCAAGGTGGTCGGGGCACAGCTTGGTTTTATATATTCTAGGGAGACATGAGACATCAATCAATATTTGTAAGAAGTACATTGGTTCCATCCAGAAAGGTGGTGACAACTTGAAGTAGGAAGAGGGCTTCCAGACCACAGGTAGGTGAGAGAAAAATGGTTGCATTCTCTTGAGTTTCCGATATGCCTTTCCAAAGGAGGCAATCAGAATATGCATCTATCTCAGTGAACAGAGGGATGACTTTGAATAAAATGGGAGGCAGGTTTGCCCAGAGCAGTTGTCAGCTTGAGTTTTTCTTTTAGTTTAGTGATTTTGGGGGCCCAATATATAGTACCTTCATAAAAGACATCCCAGAGAGCTCTCTCACCTCTTTCTGCCATGGAAAACAGTGAAAAGATGGTCGTCTGTGAACCAAAAAGTGGTTCACTAGACACCAAACCTACTGGCGCCTTGATCTTGGATGCCAGAACCATGAGAAATCAATGTTTGTTGTTTAAGCCACCCAGTTTATGGTAGCTTTGTTATAGCAGCCCAAATGAACAAAGACACCTACCATTCCTGGGGTAGATCTTCTGCTCTATGAATGTGGGCTGGCTGAGTAAAGGGAGTCCTGACCTCTTAGCTGAAATAATCAGGAATAAATCTGCAAATTGAAGCTGAAGTGACAAGAAATAGAAATAAGCTTTCCTCGTCTTATAGGGAGATACTATATTCCTTGACAAGGAGCTGAGGGGCCACATCAACCTTGAATTGAGCTTCTTTGAAAATGAGCTGGCATGGGGGAGACAGGGAATGCACTGTGACTCAAGTGCCATGGATTCTTGGGGTTCCTGACAGGATTTAGTATATTTTCTCCAATAAATGTTTCTTCTTTACTGTATGTCCTTAGGAAAATTGCCAGACTGTAAGGGGTTATTTGTAAAAAATTTTAATCATTTATGATTGTTTTGCTGGGGAACATGACTGCAGAGCTCCTCAAACTGCCACTCTGGAAATGTACTTCCTATATATCCTATATTCCTGAATGCTTACAGTATTTACTGTAAATGTAAGCATTTACTAAATGGCTTATATTTACTGAATGTCATCGAGGAACAAACATTTAAGTGCTATCTCATTTATTTTTTATTTTTATTTTTAAACTTTAAGTTCAGTGGTACATGTACAGGTTTGTAATGTAGGCAAACCTGTTTCATAGGGGTTTGTTGTACTGATTATTTCATCACCCAGTCATTAAGTCTAGTACTCTTTATTTTTCCTGATCCTCTTCCTCCTCCCACCATCCACCCTCTGATAGGCCCCAGTGTCTGTTGTTCCCTTCTTTGTGTCCATGTGTTCTCATCATTTAGCTTCCACTTATAATTGAGAACATGTGGTATTTGGTTTTCTGTTCCTGCATTAGTTTGCTAATGATAATGGCTTCCAGCTCCATCCATGTTCCTGCAAAGGACATGACCTCATGCTTTTTTATGGCTGCTTAGCATTCCATGGTGTATATGTACCACATTTTCTTTATCCAGTCTACCACTGATGGGTATTTCGGTTGGTTCCATGTCTTTGCTATTGTGAACAGTGCTGCAATAAACATACCCATGCGTGTGTCTTATACACAATAATGGGATTGCTGGGTTCAATGGTACTTCTGTTTTTAGCTCTTTGAGGAGTCACCACACTGCTTTCCACAATGGTTGAACTGATTTACACCCTCACCAACAGTGTATAAATGTTTCCTTTTCTCCACAACCTTGCCAGCATCTGTTACTTTTTGACTTTTTTTTTTTTTTTTGAAAATTATACTTTTAAGTTCTAGGGTACATGTGCACAACCTGCATGTTACATATATATACATGTGCCATGTTGGCTTGCTGTACCCATTAACTCATCATTTACATTAGGTATTTCTCCTAATGCTATCCCTCCTATAGCCCCCTGCCCACTGACAGGTCGTAGTGTGTGATGTTCCCCGCCCTGTGTCCAGGTGTTCTCATTGTTCAATTCCCACCTATGAGTGAGAACATGCAGTGTTTGGTTTTCTGTCATTGTGATAGTTTGCTCAGAATGATGGTTTCCAGATTCATCCATGTCCCTACAAAGAACATGAACTCCTCGTTTTTTATGGCTGCATAGTATTCCATGGTGTATCTATGCCACATTTTCTTTTTTTTTTTTTTTTTTTTTTTTTTTTGACACGGAGTGTTGCTCTGTGCCCCAGGCTGGAGTGCAGTGGCGTGATCTCGGCTCACTGCAAGCTCCGCTCCCCCGGGTTCACGCCATTCTCCTGCCTCAGCCTCCCGAGTAGCTGGGACTACAGGCGCCCGCCACCTCGCCCGGCTAATTTTCTTGTATTTTTAGTAGAGACGGGGTTTCACCGTGTTAGCCAGGATGGTCTCGATCTCCTGACCTCATGATCCGCCCGTCTCGACCTCCCAAAGTGCTGGGATTACAGGCTTGAGCCACCGCGCCCGGCCCATGCCACATTTTCTTAATCCAGTCTATCATTGATGGACATTTGGGTTGGTTCCAAGTCTTTGTTATTTTGAATAGTGCTGCAATAAGCATACGTGTGCACATGTCTTTATAGTAGCATGATTTATAATCCTTTGGGTATATACCCAGTAATGGGATGGCTGGGTCAAATGGTATTTCTAGTTCTAGATCCTTGAGGAATTGCCACACTGTCTTCCAGAATGGTTGAACTAGTTTACACTCCCACCAACAGTGTAAAAGTGTTCCTATTTCTCCACATCCTCTCCAGCACCTGTTGTTTCCTGACTTTCTAATGATCGCCATTCTAACTGGTGTGAGATGGTATCTCATTGTGGTTTAGATTTGCATTTCTCTGATGACCAGTGATGATGAGCACTTTTTCATGTGTCTGTTGGCTGTATAAATGTCTCCTTTTAAAAGGTGTCTGTTCATATCCTTTGCCCACTTTTTGATGGGGTTGATTTTTTCTTGTAAATTTGTTTAAATTCTTTGTAGACTCTGGATATTAGCCCTTTGTCAGATGAGTAGATTGCAAAAATCTCCCATTCTGTAGGTTGCCTGTTCACTCTGATGGTAGTTTCTTTTGCTGTGCATAAGCTCTTCAGTTTAATTAGATCCCATTTGTCAATTTTGGCTTTTGTTGCCATTGCTTTTGGTGTTTTAGTCATGAAGTCCTTGCCCATGCCTATGGCCTGAATGGTATTGCCTAGGTTTTCTTCTAGGGTTTTTATGGTTTTAGGTCTAACATTTAAGTCTTTAAAGCCATTCTGACTAGTGTGAAATAGTATCTGATTGTGGTTTTGATTTACATTTCTCTAATGATCAGTGATATTTAAGCTTTTTTTCATATGCTTGTTGACTGCATGTATGTCTTTTGAAAAGTGTTCATGTCCTTTGCTCACATTTTAATGGTTTTTATTTTTTTCTTGTAAATTTAAGCTCCTTATAAATTCTGGGCATTAGACCTTTGTCAGATGCATAGTTTGCAGAATTTTTCTTCTATTCTGTAGGTTGTCAGTTGACTCTGCTGATGGTTTCTTTTGCTATGCAGAAGTTCTTAAGTTTAATTAGATCCCATTTGCCAATTTTTACTTTTGTGAAGTGCTATGTCATTCAATCCTCACAATTACCCTTTGTGCTAGATAGATATGATTTATCATCATCTATCATCTGATAGATTCAGATGATTTATCTGAATCTAATATTGAGACTCAGACTACATAGCTTGTACAAGGTTACACAGCTAGTAAATATTGGAGCCTAAATTTCAACTAAAGTCACTCTGACTTCAGAGCAGCTTCACTTTGGCCATAATGAATGGGCAGTGTGGTGCTCTATAGCCAGTCTTCCTTGAGCTAAACCCTGGTTCTGCCACTTACTAGGTGGGAGACCTGGGGTAAATGACTTAATTTCTTTTTGTCTCAGTTTCCCCATACATAAAACTAGTACTTTCCATGTAGTATTGTGATAAACATTGAAGGAGGAAGTATATAAAAAAGTATTATGAGAGTTCTTGAAACATATATGGACTTAATAATTATTAGTTTTTGTTGCTTTATTTTCTACTTTTATTCTTATAATTTCTTTCTTCCATTTACAAATAAATTGTTTTGTTCAACATGAAAACAGAGAAAAAATCCTGTTCACTGAAACTGACATACCTGTTGAGTCTCTGAGTATAGTTTATAGTCTATCTTTTGAAGAAGGGGAAAAAATACTTTCAATCCCCATAGCTCATAGCATTTCCTTTGGCGGACTTTGAGTTATTAGCCTTTTAATAGTTACAGTTTTTTAACATAGAACCACTTTTACTATAAAGTAATAATACTTTTCCCTATCTTTTTCGATAAAATGGCAATTTTCTCCTTTAGAAACACTTATAATCTTTTGTAAGACAACATGTACTCCCTCGGAATTTGCCTCCTGGTCATTAGGCAACAACTGAGATGAAGTCACAGCACAACCCTGCTGGGGAAATACTGGGCCTGGCGAAGGAGGAAAGAGATTGTATTAGTTTTCTATGGTTGCTATAACAAATTGCCATAAACTTCGTAGTTTAAAACAACAGAAATTTATTCTCTCATCATTCTGGAGGCTAGAGGTCCAGAATCATTATTACTGGGTCAAAACGTAGGGCTGTGTCCTACCTACAGTCGCTAGGGGAATCTATTCTTTGCTTCTTTCACCTTCTAGTGACCACTGACATTCCTTGACTTCTGTCCACATCACTCCAATCTTTGCCTCCATGGTCACATTGCCTCCTCCCCTTCTGTGTGCATGAAATCTCCTTCTTTCTTATGAGGACACTGGTGATTACATAGAGGGCCCATCCATAAAATGCAGGATAATCTCTCCATATAAAGATCTTTAATTTAATTATATCTGCAACGACTCTTTTTCCTTACTAGGTAACATTTATAAGTTCCAGTAATTAGGGAGCTCTAATCTGATAAGACTGGTGTTTTTATAAGAAGAGAAAGAGATACCAGACTTGCTATTCCCATGGCATTCACATCAAAGAAAGCCATGCAAGGACACAGAAGCTGGCCATCTGAAAGCCAGGAGAAGAGGCTTCACTATATACCAACCTTGATTTTGGGCTGCCAGTTTTCACCACTGTGAGAAAATAAATTTCTGTTGTTTAAGCCACCCAGTCTGTACTATTCTATTATGACAACTTGCTATGGTAGGACTGTGACCCCCAAAGTTCAAGTGCTGGAAACTTAACCCCCAGGACAACAATGTTGAGAGGTGGGAACTTTATATAAAGGGATTAGGTTATGAGGCTCTGCTCTCATGAATGGATTAATGTTATCACAAGAGTGTGTTGTTATAAAAGAGGATTCATTCTCTTTCTCTCTCTCTCTCGCCATGTCATGAAGCAGTAAGAAGGCCCTCACTAGATGCATGCTTTTTGATCTTGGACTTCCCAGACTTCAGAGCCAGGAGCCAATATATTTTTGTCCTTTATAAATTACCCTGTCTCAGGTATTCTGTTATAGCAATACAAAATAGACTAAGATACAGCCCAAGCAGACTAATACACCCCTGTTGCCCAATTATTACTGTAAATGGTCAGTTACAGCAACTCCAGCCTAAGAATGGCATGCTGACTTGGGCCCAGTTTTGTGTGGTGTAAGGGTTTGGGTCATGCCACTAAATAAGCCCTTGGGACCAGCAGATGTAGTAGCTGAGAGTCAGGGGAATCTAGCATTAGTGTTGGAAGAATGTGAAAATCATTGTCAACGATAGATCAAACAGCAGTCTCTATCTACCACTAATCTTCCTCTTACATATCTCCCAGGATGTGAGGCTGACTAAATTCCTGAAGATGCAGTTCTAGGAACATATATGCAGATGTGGTTCTCAGTGGTGTGAAAGGGTCTATAGGGATAGGAATATCAGCCACCCAGATCTCCCTTCAAGAAATAAATTGCCTCAGGTGCTGCAGCAAACAGCTTTCAGCTGTCAGCTTGTTGAGTTATTGTCTCCACTGCACAACTGTTTTCAGCTAAAAGCATGTTTTTCCAGGGTCATTTTACATCTACTGACTGATACAGGCAGGGGTGTAAAGGCCCACTTGTTTTGTTCAAAAGCAGGACAACTCTGAGGGGCCATTTTAGCTTCAGGTGATTCCTGGGGTCTGGTGAGGCTGTCAGACCTGCACTGCAGTTTGACCTTTTCCTCTGTGCACTTCTGCTTCCTTCCCTTCCTGTCCACATCTGCGGAAACAACTAGTACTCCCTTACACACATCTTTTATTGTAAGCTCTATCTTGGAGGCTGCTTTCCAGAGATCTCACGTTTAGCATTCACTGAAAATTGGGGTAATCTTATTATAATGGGGAAAATTTAAAGCCTCCAATTTTCCTTTAGGGTCCTAGGCACGAATTTTATGGCAAAATGCAAAGTCACTCTTTCTCTCCTTGAGTTTAATTTTTTTAACTTTTAGCTCCCACACTCAGTATGTTGTTACATGAAACAATTGCCTTTTGGTTTACCTTTGTGTGAGTTTGTTTATAATAAAAAATCTTAAATGTACCTAACAGATGAGGAATTTATGCATTAAGATATGTACCTATGTTTTACTGTAGTCTGCCCTAATAGAATCTTAGCACTTTGATGCATCCTTTCCCTAGAAGGCTTTAAATGTTGAAGGCAGATGGGAAAAGACTATTATAATAGAGCCAAGAAATATTAAATTTTTCTTCCATGGGTGATATATAACAAGATATAATCTTATAATTTTTGTTTCAGAATTGTGTCAAAGCAACAGCCACTGTAATGGATATTAAAGGGGACCAAAAAATGGGACAAGCTATGTGTGATCTGTTTATGTTGAGATTAGCCATCCATCCTGAGTAAGACAATCTATAATTCTGTAATTACAATCTGCAAACTACGTGAAACAGCAACAAAAAATTTTCAGTATGTGTATCACGATAGGAACAACACAATAAGTCTATCCTACTTTGTTAATTAATTGCTTTTCTGAACAGTTCCCTTAATATATTTCTTTGATGTCATGAGATACCGTTTCATACCAGTTAGAATAGCAATCATTAAAAAGTCAGGAAACAACAGGTGCTGGAGAGGATGTGGAGAAATAGGAACACTGTTACACTGTTAGTGAGACTGTAAACTAGTTCAACCATTGTGGAAAACAGTGTGGTGATCCCTCGAGGATCTAGAACTAGAAATACCATTTGAGCCAGCCGTCCCATTACTGGGTATATACCCAAGGGATTATAAATCATGCTGCTATAAAGACACATGCACACACATGTTTATTGCGGCATTATTCACAATCGCAAAGACTTGGAATCAACCCAAATGTCCATCAGTGACAGACTGGATTAAGAAAATGTGGCACATATACACCATGGAATACTATGCAGCCATAAAAAAGGATGAGTTCATGTCCTTTGTAGGGACATGGATGAATCTGGAAACCATCATTCTGAGCAAATTATCACAAGGACAGAAAACCAAACACTGCATGTTCTCACTCATAGGTGGGAATTGAACAATGAGAACACCTGGACACAGGGCGGGGAACATCACACACTGGGACCTGTCAGTGGGCAGGGGGCTATGGGAGGGATAGCATTAGGAGAAATACCTAATGTAAATGATGAGTTAATGGGTACAGCAAGCCAACATGGCACATGTATATATATGTAACAAACCTGCACACTGTGCATATGTACCCTAGAACTTAAAGTATAATAAAAAAAAAATTAGCTGGGCATGGTGGAGAGTGCCTATAATCCCAGCTACTCAGGAGACTGAGGCAGGAGAATCGCTTGAGCCCAGGAGGCAGAGGTTGCAGTGAGCTGAGATCATGCCATTGCACTCCAGCCTGGGCAACAGAGTAAGACTGTTTAAAAAAAAAAAATAAAGTAAAATAATGTGAATACAACCCCCCAAAAAATATTTCTTTGATGTCTCAAGTCTGTTTATTCTATTGAGGATCTCTTGGGATCGCTAGTGTTCCTCCATCGCATCTTGTTCGTATAAAGGGAAAAACAAGTATTAATGTATTTCAATCAATGAAACAGCCTTTAAAACGTTAAAAGGTCTATTTTATGTTACAAATAAATTATTTAATAATAAATCTAAATATCAAAGGGTGTTTTTATTTTGCTATAGTAACATAAATTAATGGAATTTTATAAACTAAAACACATTTTAAAGTTAAGCCCTTTGAAAATTGCTAACTATAGATTTAAAATGTTTTCACCACAAAAACAGATAAGTATGGGATGAAACAGGTATGTTAATTCGTTTGACTTAGTCATTCCACAGTCTATACATATATCAGACCATCATGTTGTACACCATAAATATACATAATTTTTGTTATTAAAAATAAATTTTTAAAAAATATGCTTTCTTAGTCCTTTATCATACTTACTTTATTTCTATGGCCTATATTTAAAGTTATGTAAGTCCATTGTTACCTCCTTTATTTAATAATATGTTTACTTTTTATTTTCTAACTTTTAAAAAATAAATAAATGTATTTTCAATGGACATTTGCTGTTTCACATAGTGGCTTTATACTCTGATTTCTGCATTTAGTCTCCATTGTACTTATAATGGCATTCAATTTCTTTTTAAAAAATTATGCCTCCTTCACTGTGAAAATTTTAGTGGGATTATATATCCAGATGCCCTGCACATGACTAATGGACAGAAAAAAACAAAAAATAATTGGAATTCATGCATTCCAGTGTTGGTGACTGGTGGGAGAATATTCAGCAGTGTTAGCATCCTTGACCTTCGAAGCACGCTTCCTCTTGGTCCTTTTACCCAATTTGGATCTCTGATTATTCCTACTGATGTCCTAAGTTTCTTGACAACTTTCTAATAAATTCCATTTTCAATCATGTTAACCAGCCACTTTATGTTGATAGCAATAAAAACAAAATCTCTGACTGATTCAAAATTTTAAGAGTGCATAAAAATATCAAATGTCAGAATTCTATAGGGAATATAAAATAGGGGACTATTCCATCTAAAGTGTTGTAAAGACAAATAATTTTGAACTTTGTCATTTAATAACTCTATTACTCATTTTCTTTCTGGGTCATTTAATCTACTTTTAGAATATTTTCTCCATATATGCTTCAAGAATATATTTGACCCAAGAACTTCTCTTAACCCTACTGAATGTTGTTTTTATTGTGGGAAGGGACAGACTCTGTAAGACTGCTGTCAGAGTGAAGGGTCATTAAGATATTCAGGTTAGCAGGTTTGGGGAACAGGATTTGAATCAAGTAGCAACTATGCTCATGTTGAACACTGGTTCAGCTATTTATTTATTCATTGGGAAAATATTCATTGTGAACTTTATGTGTGCCAAGCATATATTAGATATTAAAAGGAAATTGTGAAAAAACAGTACATTTCAATTCGGGGTGAGAAATACCCTGAGAAGCAGAAGCATGGAATGCTGTGGGAGCCCAGGAGGCTCCTGAAAAAGCCAAAGATGAATTCTTAAATGAGTCGATGCTTGTTGGGGTCTTGAAGAATGTGTAGGGACTATCTCAGCAAAGAATGTGGAAAGAAAGAACAAAAAGCATGTGTGTGAAATCATAGGAAAGAAGGATAGTATATTTGAAGAAACAAAATAGTTCAATGTGAGTCGAAGAAAGTTGGAGGGTTGATGTTAGGGGTTTGACAGTTGACTCTAAAAAGGATGGTGGGTACCAGAGATGCCATGTTCAGGAGTCTGGGCTTGATGGATATGCCTGTGATGAGCTTGGGAGCTATAGGAGTAAAATACACATTTTAAGAGAAATCACTCTGAATGCTGTACAGAAAATGCACTATAGAAGGCCTAAAATAAAAACGGAGAAATCAATTAAACCTATTTTAAGAGTCCAGGTAAGAAATTGGAGGAGACCCCTAAGGCAGAGACCCAGTATAATCAGTCTAACGCCCCTCCCAGATAATCACCAAAGGAGGAAACATACAAGTAGATATCACTTTTCAGTGTTAATTTTAAACTTAAGTCTAATAGGTAGACTTCATTCATTCACTCATTTATTCATTCATAAATTGAATGTTATTCTATATCCTTGTCAGGCATTATTCCAGCCACTTTGTGTATGGTAAGAAATGAAGCAGGAATACTATGTACCTCATGTATCTCAGCCAGAGTTCTAGCAGGGAACAATGAGACAATCCAAATTGCATAATTTAAGAGTGTTTTAACAAAAGAAACATTTGTAAAGTATGTATGGAAATCACAGAGTAGAAGGCTGTTTCCTGGGGTAACAGGTGTAATCAGTTTTGACCTGGAGAAATAAGGAAGGGGAATGGTATCCATAAATTGGAAGTAGAGGGCCTTGTGCAGAGGGGCCACCTTGAGAGAAGCTGTGACCTTCATTGGGGCTGGAGGTTTCTGCTAATCTCAGGTTACTTCTCATAGTGGGGGCTGGAGAATAAATATCCCTACTACTCCTTTATCACTCTTCCCTATCATGCTCTTCTATATCCTGCTGGGGCCCTCGGCTCAAAGAAATGGAAGACAAAAGGCAAGGTGGCTGTGTGATGTTTTCTATGCCAGTCTATATCCCAGAGCAAACGTGCTACCGTAACATGTCTTTTTGCTCTGGAATGTAGATTGGCATAGGAAATGACCATATTGCTGAAATAAATTTATAGGTTAAATGCTATTTCTATCAAACTATCAGTGACCTTCTTCACAGAATTAGACTTCATGATGAATTCAATTTCATGATGAAAACTGCAATTGCAACAAAACCAAAAATCAACAAATGGAATGTGATTAAGCTAACAAAGTTTTGCACAGCAAAAGGAACTATCAACAGAGTGAATACAGAATCTACAGAATGGAGATAATTTTGGCAAACTATGCATCTGACAAATGTCTAATATCCAGAATCTAGAAGTAAGTGAAATAAATTTACAAGAAAAAAACAAACACCACTAAAAAGTAGGCAAATGATATGAACAAACACTTTTGAAAGTAAGACATGCAGCCAACAAACATATAAAAAATACTCAACATCACTAATCATTAGAGAAATGCAAATCAAACCACAGTAAGATATCATCTCATACAGTCAGAATGGCTATCATTAAAAAGTCAAAAAATAACAGATGCTGGCGAGGTTGTAGAGGAAAGGAAATGCTGATAGACTATTGGTGGGAATGTAAATTAGTTTAGCTATTGAGGGAGGCAGGGTGGGAAATTCTCAAAGAGCTTAAAACAGAAGTGCCATTTAGCCCAGCCATCCAATTATTGAGTACATATATTCAAAGAAATATAAATTATTCTACCATGAAGATACATGCACACATATGTTCACTGCAGCACTATTCACCATAGCAAACACATGGAATCCACCTGAATGTCTATCAGTGAAAGAGTGGATAAAGAAATGTGGTACATATACACCACGGAATACTATGCAACCATAAAGATGAATGAGAACATGGATGATGCTGGAGGCCATAATCCTATGCAAACTAATGCAGGATCAAAAAGCCAAATACCGTATGTTCTCACTCATAAGTGGGAGCTAAACATTGAGTACATGCAGACACAAAGAAGGGAACAACAGAAACTCGATCTCACTTGAGGGTGGAGGGAGGGAGGAAGAAGAAGATTTAAAAAACTACCTATCAGGTACGATGCTTATTACCTGGATGACAAAATAACCTGTATACCAAACCCCTGTGACATACAACTTAATCTATATAACAAACCCACACATGTACCCCTGAACCTAAAATAAAAGTTAAAACAAAACAAAAAACAGATATGTTGCAGAAGGTTGAAGAGTTAACTGGGAGGAGCAAACTAAAGGTGTCATGCCTTGAAAATAGCTTGATATGTGGTGGCTTTTCTCTGTAAGAGAGTGCATGTGGTTATCCTTTCACGGCTTTGTCTAATGTTCGTTTTACCTTGATTTCACCCATATGGAATGTAGGGGGAAGAAAGAGATTTGTATACTGTAGTTTTCTCTATGTTAGCTTCATCTTGCAGGTATCTCTGGATGCCATCCCCTTCTTTAAGACAGCTTTCTTTTTGAAGTAGGCAGGTTCCTTTATAAACAAATTGGATCTGCTAAACTATATATTTGTTAACATTGTATTCAGAATAATATGCAATGGCACTCATGTGTATTTATGTGGTTCTGCAGCATCTTGCACTTTAGGTAAACTTCAGCATGTATAAAGAAGAATTTGAGTCAAAAAATTGTTTGCAAAGACTTTGCTTCCTTTTCTTGTGGCCTATGTTTGCCCATATGTGAATTATTTGGCATTTTTGCTTTCCTCAATGTGTTGAGGCTGTAATGATGAAAGGCTTCAGTGTCAGGCCTGTAAAATCTATTGCCCTCTATTACTTTTTTCTATATAAATAGAAGGTGACAATAGCAGCTTTTGTCACTGGCAATTTCAAATCCATTATTTTGAATAGAACTGATATCCAGGTTTTTAGTTGGTCTTCTATAAAGTAAAAGATGCAAAAATGACAGCAGAGTAAATTTACCTAGGTACAGGAAATTTGTGTATTTTCATTTTAAATTGTCAAAAAATAAATTTTTGCTGGTCTGTAATCTATAGCCAATGCTATACTGATGGTACCAGCTGGCTTGCAGTTTTAGTAAAGATAACAGCATGGCTTTGGTGGTTTTCACTTTTTTAGCATTTAAAATTAAAAAATTATTTTTGGAAGGGGACATTATTTCTTTTAGTAGTCAGTTTGGGCAAATCTGTAAAAGTCATGCTGTCAGGCAATATACCATTTACTCCTACTTACTCATTACTCATTCATTTACTCATTGAGATTGTTAGCATTCTCAGAATGCTGGAAGGAAAGAGATTATAAAGAGTTGAAGACTTCAATCATATTTCGAGATGTCTTGCAAAGAAATGTTAATAAAATGCTTTGATGAGAAAGGAAAGGAGGTTGAGTCTGATCAACTACACAGATATTTATTACAATGATTTACTTCTTTAGAATATTCCAGTGTTTTGGGGAGTATCACTTTTTCATCTATAATATACTTTATTTACATGGAGGAATCATAGACATTAATAAAAAAAAAGAACTTCCATGAGGTTTTAACAATAGGAAGGCATGTCCTTAGCAAACTAATGCAGGAACAGAAAACCAAATACTGCATGTGCTCACTTATAAGTGGGAGCTAAAAGATGAGAACTTACCAACACAAAGAAGAGAACAACAGACACTGGGGTCTACTTAAATGGGGAGGGTGTGAGGAGGGAGAGGAGCAGAAAAGATCACTATTGGGTACTGGGCTTAATACCTGGGTGATGACATAATCTGCACAACAAACCTCTGTGACATGAGTTTACCTATGTGACAAACTTTCACATGTACCCTTGAACCTAAAATATAAGTTTTACAAAACCTGCCCCTGCTCTTTACTCTCACCAGCAAACATTGTAAATTGAGCAATATTGTATCTGCTGGGACAAGGAGAATCCAAAAGTAAAAGGCTGTTTTCTTGGAATAACTTAAAGACTGCAGCCAGTGTACATGGCCTGCATCTAGGGAATGTGAAGGGCCAAAGTCCTCTGCGGGCCTCCTCGGAATGCTATCAATGCTGCACAAAAGAATCCCATATTTTTATGCCTACTATGCAGATGGACCTTGGAGGCCATCCAATGTCAGTCAGGAAGAGAGAAATGTAAATATAACATTTCACCCTGATTCTTTAAACTTTGATAGCTATAGAAAAGCAAGAAAATAAGAGGGAAAAAAAAGTCAAGTGGAAGTGAAGAAATGGATTTTATCTCTTCCACTGTAGATTTTGAGCAATAGGTTAGGCCTGCAGTGGGAGAAGAAAGTTTTGAATTGAAAATGAGAATAAAGTTTTGATTTAGGATGAATGCTTTTTCAGTACCTGAAGGTGAATATTACTTGCTGCTGAACATGGATTTTGTTCCCTGAAAGTGACTCGAAAATCGTGTGGTATGAATAAAATGTGGCCAGAGGAATAGGAATGAAGATTGAACAGGGTGTGTTTGAAGACAGGGTTTGTAGAAAAATAAATCCATTTCCTGGTCTCAATAAACTGGTAATATTATGATCACAGGATTTTTTGTATGTTGAATTTGAAGCACTATAGCATAGTCAGTACTGCCTTCTGAATAATTTTGTTTCATTAGCAGTATAATAAAAAGGTTGAAATTGTTTTGTTTGTGCAAAATATATGTGGTGTCCTTTGATCACCCAAAGTAAACTGAGTCACTAATCTTTATCTTACCCCTGATACCTTCTCTTCTGGTACTTATTTCTATAACTCCTAGGGAAGTTTCCATTAAGACTGACCCAGCAATGAGACAGGTAACACTTCATCCCAGTTTCAAACATAAGCATCTTTGAATAAAAATGCAAACAATTGATAATGTAAGAAGTTGAATGTAAAGAAATAAAGAGGTGAAGTTTTAGTTTTAAAAAGGAAGAACAACTAAAGAAGGCAGCAATGGAAAGGAGAGTCTATGGCCATACCACCCTGAATGCCCCAGATCCTGTCTGATCTCAGAAGTTAAGTAGGGTCAGGCCTGGTTAGTACTTGGATGGGAAAGGAGAGAGTCTATACACACCTGGGAAGGAAAGGTTAATTCAGGTGCTAATGAAGAATTTACTCGCAGATGTAAAGAGGGTTTGAAGTGTGGGGAAGGTTTGGAAAAGATAATAGAATTAGGTAAAATGAGGAGCTTTTTTTAAGTCATGGGGGAGTTCTATTCTTACAAAGAGAGAGAGGGGAAGAGAGAGAGAAACAACAACAATATAGGATTGATAGGAACTAAAGTGGAAGAACAAACAAATAAGAAAGGGAACATTTTATTAATGCCATATGTGTAATTTAAGAGAGTTAAAAATGAAATTCTATTTAGCTTTATCACCTTGGTGAGTTTTAGGCATGGATCTACAGCATCCTGGATGAATTGCTACATAATCTGAATCAGTCAAATTACTTCCCAAGCTGCTTACACCATTTGAAGTTTAATTTCTTGGTGACTAGGCAGGATGCTTATTTTTCTCTGATGATTCAAGCTGAGCATTTACTACAAAATCTGGAGAAGTTCATATTGGAGATTTGTAAACTCCCAGAATAGACCTGATTAAAAAATTATTTTAACTAAAGGAATGTATTACACCAACTCGCAGTCTAAACGTGGCTTGAATCCTACTCATCGGAGTAATGAATGATTCAAGAAGCCATTAGTTTGCCTTTCCATGTTGTATGCTCACACTATTCTTCATCTTTCTCCTTCCCTCTATTCCTTTTTTTTTTTTTTTTTTTTTTTTTTGAGACGGAGTCTCACGCTGTTGCCCAGGCTGGAGTGCAGTGGCGCGATCTCGGCTCACTGCAAGCTCCGCCTCCCGGGTTCCCGCCATTCTCCTGCCTCAGCCTCCTGAGTAGCTGGGACTACAGGCGCCCGCCACCGCGCCCGGCTAATTTTTTGTATTTTTAGTAGAGACGGGGTTTCACTGTGGTCTCGATCTCCTGACCTTGTGATCCGCCCGCCTCGGCCTCCCAAAGTGCTGGGATTACAGGCTTGAGCCACCGCGCCCGGCCAACCTTCCCTGTATTCTGACAGTTCAATCTTTCACTCTCTCAGCAGGTTTTCTGATTGGCACTTCAGTAGTTTATACTTATGTTGCTGGTCTACCATCCATAGCCAATGCTATGTTGCTGGTACCAACTGGCTTGCATTTTTAGTGAAGATAACAACATAGTTTTGGTGGTTCTTTTTCATTTCTTAAGCATTTTAAGTCTTTAAAAAATGTTTTTGGAAGGGGACATTATTTCTTTCAGTAGTTGGATTGGGCAAATCTGTAAAAGTTATGCTGTCAGGCAATATATCAAAGACACTCAATTATTTAAAGAGCAAAATACACAAAGTACTGATATTTGTTCATTTAGCATATATAACAAAACTACCTTTATTATAGAAGAGATGGAATCCCTAGACTATCTTCCTCGGTTTATGCTTGAAAACATTGATATTTAATAACCCAAGGTAAAGGACAGGTAATCAGCAATTCTCTTGAACAGTGACTAACATTTGATATATATTCCTGTCCTCTTTACAAGCTTCATGCAGTCCTGTAATTTTATATCTCATTATGCTCACTGGCATCTAATAAAAAATGCCAGTGTATAAATCAACTATGAAATTAGCCTAATAAATTGTGTCACACTTTAGAGTTTTTGAGAATCTTCATTAACCTTTTTGTAACTTATTGAAATAAAATGGAAACTTGCCTTTTTTCACTTTCATGTATATGCATGCACACACACAAACGTACACATAGCAAATTTGGTTAATTATTTGAGGAATTTACTATTAGCCTTTATTTCACAAATAATTTAAAAGATTATTCAGATATCTGCTTCTGCCTGGGATATAGAAAACTGGAAAAAGTCCATCACTCTCAACCAAACACAAGAACAAGCTAAATAAACTTAAAAATTATAACTTTTTTGTACATACCTGAGAGGTGAAGTTACAGGACAAGTTATCTGATGTCTAATGGAAAAACAAGTCTTTGCAAGGGTATAAGGCTCCAAAAATAGTCTCAACTGTGCATAGACAGAAGGATGGGATCTGGGGCACTGTGCAGGCATAAGGGATCCAGTTAAACAGTGTACCAAATTGATAAAGGCTGAGTGTGGGTTACAGTGAGAGGATACCCCTGGACTGCCAAACCACTGACAAATGGGGAATTTGCATTTATTCTCTGGTTCTTCTCCATGAAAATCCAATGGCTACTCCCAAGAAATGCTGAAAGTGGGAAAATCATCCTTCTGTGGTGTAGACCTGAAAGAGGAGCAGCCAATACTGTGAAAACGGCTTTAAAGAATTCCCATCCTTTGTGAAATTAAAGCCTTTAGCCTCCAAGAGAACAGCAGCAAGCCTTGTGGCCCTCAGGGCACAACTAACACAAAACCAAAATGTGTTATCCTTGAGAGAGAAAAAAGGTAAATTGAACTTTGTCAAAATAAAATTGTTTTTGCTCTAAAAAAGACACTGTTAAGAGAATGAAGTGACAAACAATAGAAATAGTTTGTTAATGTGACAAACTATGTGAAAATATTTGCAAATCACCTGATAAAAGACTTATAATCAGAATATATAAAGAACACTTAAAACTCAATATTGAGAAAATAAAACAATTGAAAATAGTCAAACGGTTTGAACACATGCTTCATGGAAGATATATTTATGCCAAACATGAAAATTAAAAGATACTCAACATTATTTATCATTAGAGAAATTCAAATTAAAATGGCTGTGAGATACCACTACACAGATACTTACATAACAACAACAACAACAACAACAAATCTGACAATAGTGGGTGTTGCTAAGATGCAGAACAAAAAGAACTGTAATCCATTGCTTCTGGAAATGCACAAATGGTATAGCTGTTTTGTGGCTATCCAGTTTAGAAGACAGAGAATATTGTTGTTTTCTATAAAGATAGATTTTTACTTCCAGTTTCCAGTTTTATATGTAAGGAGCTGGGAAGTCACCACTTTGTCCTAAGAACAATTAAAAAGCTAAACAGTCTGAAAAATCAACAGCTTTTCTTGGATCCCTAAGACAGAGGGAGGACATGGAGACAAGAGCGAAACTCCGTTAAAAAATTATATATATACCAGAGCACTCTGTTCTTAACAAGGGTTGCTCTCAGAAGCAAGTAGTTAACCAGGGCATAACTGGCTGAGGTATTATTGGAGCTTAGCTGATTTGGGAAACTGAAATGAAATACCCAACTCCAGTTAGCTTCCCTGTGGGAAATATCCAACTCTAGCCCATCTAGCCATGCTGTGTCACCTAAATGGGAGAGAAAAAAAGAAAAAAAAAAAGCCTGAGAAACACTTGCAAAGTTCATGGTCCAGGGGCATAGCCTCACTAAAAGACCGAGACCTGATTATAGATTGCTTCCCCTTCCCTGATACCTTAGCATCATATTACTAAAGTCCTATTTAGAGTAATCCCTTTTATCCAGTATTTCATGTAGGGCTATCAAAAACAAAATTGCATTGTATACCAAAAAGCAAAAAGCATAAGTTGAAGAGACAGAACAATCAGAACCAGCTATGTCTGGGGTGTTGGAGTTATCTGACTGGGAACTTAGCACAGCTATGATTGATAGGCCAAGGGCTCTAATGGATAAAGGGGACAGCATGCAAGAGTAGATGTGCAATGTAAGCAGAGTGATAGAAATTCTAAGAAAAAACCAAGAATAAATGCTAGAGATCAAAACACAGCAGAAATGAAAAATACCTTTGGCAGGTTTACTAATACACTGGACACAGCTGAGGAAAGATCTGTGAGCTTGAGAATATATCAATACAAACTTCAAAAACTGAGAAGTGAAGAGAACAAAGACTGGGAAAACCAGAACAGAATATTCAAGGACTGTGGTACAACTACAAAAGGCATAACATGCTTATAATGCGAGAAAAGAGAAAAAGGAACAAAATAAATAGGTGAAATGATAGTGACTGAGAATTTTTCCAAATTAATGCCAAACATGAAACCTCAGATCCAGGAAGTTCCGAGATCACCAAGCAGGATAAATGCCAAAAAAACTACACCTAGGCATATTATTTCAAACTATAGGAAATCAAAGATAAATTCTGAAAAAAGCTGGGGGTGGTGGAGCGGGTAAATACTTTACCTACACAGGAACAAAGATAAGACACCCATGTCCTCCCCAGAAACAGGACCCAACTATATGTTCTTTATCAGAAACCCACTTTAAACATAGACACATATATATTAAAATAAATGGATAAAGAAAAATATACCATGCTAACACTTATCAAAAGACAGCAGAAGTAGCTATATTAATTTCAGGCAGAGTAGACTTCTAAACAGGGAAAGTTATTAAGAATAAAGAAGAGCATTACAAAACAATAAAGGAGACTATCCTCCAAGAGACGTAACAAGTATTAATTTGTGTGCACCTAACAATAGAGCATAAAACTATATGAGGCAAACACTAATAGAACGGCATGGAGAAATAGATGAATTCACTATTATTGTTGGAGACAACACCCTCTATCAGAAATGGACAGATTCAGCAGGCAGAAAATCAGTAAGGATATAGTTGAACTCCATAACACCATCAATCAACTACATAAAATCAATATCCATAGACTACTCCATCTAACAACAGTAGAATACACATTTTGTTTTTTCTCAAGCTCACATAAAACGTTCCTCAGGACAGACCATCTTCTGGGGCATGAAACATACCTTCAAATATTAAAAGTAAAGTCAAGTTAAGTTTAAAGCAAAGAGATCATAGAATGTCTGTTCTCAGATCACAATGGAGTTAAATTAGAAATCAGTAACAGAAAGAAAAATACAAAATCTCAAAATACATGGAAATGAAACAACACTTCCAAATAAGACATAGTTCAGAGAATAAATCTAAAGAGAAATCAATAGCTATTTCAAACCAAATGAAAAGGAAAAGACTACATATCAAAATTTGTGGATTGTGGCAAAAGCAGTGTTTACAAGGAAATTGATAGCATTGAAACACAGAAATATTAGAAAAAGAAGAAAAGGGAAAAAATATCTAAAAGAGGAAATTAGAAAAGAGGAAATACCTAAAACCAATAATATAAATTAGAAAAGAGGATATTAGAAAAGAAATACCTAAAGTCAATGATATAAATTTTTACCTTAGGAAACTAGAAAACAAGAGTAAATTAAATACAAAATAAGCAGAAAAAAGAAATAGATATTAGAATAGAAATCAATAAAATTGAACATAGAAAATCAACAGACAAAAATCAATGAAACCCAAATTTGAGTATTTGAAAAAGATTAATAAAATTGGTAAGGGTCTAGCTAGAGAAACTAAGAAAAACAGATAACATAAATTACTAACATCAGAATCAGAAAAAGTCATCATAGATCCTATGGGTATTAAATGGATAATTAAGAACACTATGAATAACTTTATGACCACAGATTTGATAACCTAGATGAAACATAACAATTCCTTGAAAGACACCATTTGCCAAACTCGTACAAGAAGAAACAATCTTATCAGGCCTATGTCTAAAGAAATTGAATAAATAATTAATAACCTTCAAAAACAGCAAGAACCAGGCCCAGATGTGTTCATTGTCAAATTCTAGTAAACATTTAATAAAAAAAAATTATACCCATTCTCTACAGTCACTTTCAGAAGGTAGAAACAAAGGGAATATTTCCTAACTCATTGTGTGAGGCCAGGATTATTGTAATATCAGGCAGAGACATTACAAGAAAACTTAAGACACTTATTACTTCTTCATATAAATACAAAAATCATTAATAAAATATTAGCAAATAGAATCCAACAATTTATAAAAAAAATTATACACCATGACCAAGTGGGATTTATTCTAGGTGTGCAAGGCTGATTCAACATTCAAAAACTAATTAATATAATCTTTCACATCAACAGGCTAAAAAAGAAAAAAAGCATGATCATATCAATAGATGCATAGAAGCATTTGATAAAATTCAACACATTCATAATAACAACTCTCAGTACAGTATGTATAAAGGAGAATTTAATCAGCTTGATAAAGAATATCTAAAGGAAAAGTTATACTAGTATAATGATGAGAAATTTGAAATTTGAAGATCAGGAAGAAGGCAAGAATGTCTCTACTCATTGCTTCTTTTTATTTCCTATTTTTAAATTTTTATTTAAAAAATTATTTTTTGTTTCAATAGTTTTGGGAGTACTGAGAGTTTTTGGTTACACGGATAAATTCTTTATTGGTGATTTCTGAAATTTTAATGTACCTGTCATCCAAGCAGTGTACAATGTACCTGATATGTAGTCTTTTATCCCTCCTCTTCCCAACCTTCCCCCATCAGTCACCAAAGTTTATTAGATCATTCTTATGCCTTTGCATCCTCATAGCTTAGCTCTCACTTATAAGTGAGAACATACAATATTTGGTTTTCCATTTTTGAGTTACATCACTTAGAATAATGGTCTCCAGCTTAAACCAAGTTGTTGCAAGAGGCATGGTTTTATTCCTTTTTATGTCTGAGTAATATGCTGTGCTTATCATGCCTTTTTAACATTACACTGGAAGTCTTAGTTAATACAATAAGATCAGAGATGGGAATAAAATGAATACAGAGTAGAAAGGAATAAATAAAACTATCTCTGCAGATGACATGGTCATCTATGTAGAAAATCCAAAAGAACTGACATTTAAAAATTTTAGAACTAATAAGTGATTACAACAAGGTTCCAGGATACAATGTTAATATACAAGTCAACTGCTTTCTTATATGCCAGCAATAAACAAGTGGCATTTTAAACTGAAACCACAATTCCATTTACATCAGCACTCCCAAAACTGAAATCCTTAGGTATAAAGTTAATACAATACATACAAGATTTCTATGCAGAAAACCACAAAACTCTGACAAACAAATAAAAGAAGAAATAAATAAATGGGGAGGTGTTCAATATACATGGATACAAGAGAAACAAGACAATATTGTCAGGATGTCACTTTCCAACTTGATCTATAGATTCAATGCAGTTCCAATCAATAGCCCAGCAAATTCTTTTGTGGATCTGGCAAACTGACTCTAAAAATTTACATGGAGAGGCAGAAACCCAGAATAGTAAGCGTGATATCGAAACAGAATGAAATTGGAGGACTGACACTCACTACCCAACTTCAAGACTTACTATAAAGCTACAGTAATCAAGACAGTGTGGTGAAAGACAAACAGATCAATAAGTGAAATTAGTCAAACATGGAAAGGAAGTATTGCATTTGCTCACTTACATGTGGAATCTAACAAAAACAAGTTAAATATACAGACATAAAGAACAAAATGTTAGTTACCAGGGGTGGGTGGGGAACAAATGGGGAGATGTTGGTTAGAGGATACAAAGTAGCAGCTATGTGAGATGAACAAGTCTAGAGATCACATGTACAATGTGAATTCTTTAGAGGGCCATATTCAACAATAAAATTGTATTGAATATGGGATGCATGCTTAATAAGTAGATTTTGATGCTCTTGTCACAAAAACAAAAATGAAAAGAAATGAGTAACTATGTGAGATGATGGATATGTTAATTTGCTTAACTACAGTAATCTTTTACTATCTATATGTATCTTATAACATCATATCATATGCCTTAAATATACACAATAAAATTATGCAATGTGATTTTTACACTGTTTTAAAATAACTTCCTACAAAAACTTATTCTTCCAAAGGAAGAAATGGTGACATTTTAGCCGAGAAGCCTGGCAAACACTACCTTAATCAAGTGATCAAAGTGAACACTGTCAGTAATCAATAAGTTTAAATTCTGAGCCTCCTGTTAGAATGCAAAGTAAAGACAACAGCCTCAGTAGTATATAAATGTTAGTTTCCTTTTTTTCAGTTTTCACACTGGATTATGTAGAAGATTGTCTTCATCGGTATGGAACATAATATACTAATGTACTTGGGGAAGAGAAGTATCATATGACAAATTTACACTCACATAGTTTAACAATTTTTGAAAAAGTTTTACAAATTTTATATTGTTTGAAATTATTTTAAAATAAATTCAAAAAATATGTTGACAGTCTTAACTGCAATTTACATTCCATGTCTTGTTATTCTTGCTTTAATAAACATATTGGTGCATTCTATGAGATCAATTAAATTAGTAATTTTGCTAGACACTTTTCAGAGATTATAAAAAAATAAATTTTATGTACTGGATTGAGATTTAATGTGGTAAGTTCCCAGAAATCATGAGGCAATGTCACATTTATATTACATTCTAGAATAATTCAAATATTTTATAAAAACTATGAATCTGCAAAAACATACAAATTATGACAACTTTTTCATATTAATAAAATCATAATAAAGAACAAATTTAGTTTTAAATTAAGGAAAATCTTTAACTCTCCACTAAATATCAATAACATGTTGATCTCCAACTGCTATTCAAATATAATTGCTGAAGACTTGTCTCAAAACGTTAAGGCAGACAAGACAGAAAGACTAATTTAAGACCCTAATTGAACTTTTTCTAAGTTATTACAAAACAATCACTTAGAGACTGAAAATTATTTTCCTTTCCTAGACTACATGATCTAGTTTCTTCTGAAATTTTTTTAGAGGATTGAGAAACTCATGTGCTTTAAACAATCAGGTTAGCCTAAAGAATGTCATATTTGTATAGTTCAGTCATTAGATAAGGGCTTAGAGCAGTATTCATTGAGTCTATGGGAAAAATAACATACTTTGTCATGTTATTGCCTCTTTGAATCTGAAAATGCCATTAAAATATTTGATGTAGCAGTTTACTAAATGGTGTCAAATATTTAACCTGTAGAAAATGAGCTGTTTGAACTCTAGTCACCCATGGATCAGATTTCCATTTCTGGACACTAGAAGATACTTGTTCAGGAGTGTGTATCTGTGAGTGCTCAAGAAAGAGAGAGAGAAAGAAGGAAAAATAGAAAAAGAGAGAAAAAGAAAATGAGTGAAATATGAAATTTTTATTTTCATTTATGGTATTTATTTGGGGTTAGTAGGGTTCTTTTTAAACAATCTAAGATCCTAGACTCATAATTTAAGCATAATATAAAATGGAATTATTGACATCTCAGAGCAATTTATGAGTAAGGAACAACTTCGGGTGATATTCAGGTACCAATATGCAGGCTGAGAGACCTCGACAGGCCATTCTTGACCTGTTATGGACAACTTGATACGCAGAGCTACTTTGCTTTAGGTTTTAGAAGTTTCCTCGCGCTGGTGGCATTCAGAGCCACAGAGTATATGTTTCCCCAGTGGGCCGTGAAAAGCCCTATCAGCTCTTGCATTTTGTTAAAAAGACAATAAAACTATATTAGAAATTGCATAGTCCGAGGAAAACCTGAAGTTTTTGATTTTTGAATAGCTCTGATATGCATTCTAACACTTGATCCTAAGTGGTACACAGAGGTTGGCCATTGGTCATTATTGCAGTATCATACTCATTGTCGAGAAAGTTCATAG